>NC_060122.1:593558783-594185926 GCF_021461395.2 Schistocerca americana | reverse complement strand
TCAGGTCTGTTTGTCGCCAAGATATCTAATATGTTTCCATCTCGAGTTGGTTTTCTAACCAATTCCTCAAGGTTGTATGTTGAGAACGCTCCTAGAATAACTTCACGCAAATCTTTGCTTCTGCCGCCTGTGATAAACGTGTAATTTTCCCAGTCAATGGATGCTAGATTAAAGTCTCCACCTATAACTAATGGATAATTTGGATATTTACTTCCTATGTACTCAAGACTTTCCCTGAAACGTTCCGCGACGTTTGTTGCGGAAGCTGGTGGTCTATAAAAACATCCTAATACAATGGTCAACCCTTGTCTGATTGACAGCTTTATCCACACTGTTTCACAGTCCGACCCTGTATCGAACTCAGCTGTGTTTGAACAGCTTTTAACTGCAATGAACACACCACCTCCCATAGCATCAGTCCTATCCTTCCTAAACATTATCCAATACGAGTTCAAAATTTCACTGCTTTTTATGTCTGGTTTCAACCAGCTTTCGGTACCTAGTGCAATATTGACAATGCAACTGTTTATTTCGTAGATTAACTCGACACTTCGACAATTTACTAACATGAGATTAAGTATATTTAAATCCTTTGGAAAGAACTGTTTAGGCGAACTAACAATTTTTACAGTTGGCACACCCACATCAGTGTCATTAACTGCTAATTTTTCAGGCCACCAGTTTGTTTCCCGTGGGCAGGAACCTCATCTAAAAAAAAACCATGCGCACGCCACAAGTACTGTGCTACCCACGTAGCTGCTTCCTGTGTGTGGTGCACCCCTGATCTATCGAGGGGCGTGCTACAATCTTCCACCCCATAGAGTAAGTCGAGGAATCTACAACCATTTTTGTCACAGAGTCGACGTAGTCTCTGGTTTATATTCTCCACTCGACTCAAAACCAGAGGACCCCGGTCCACCCTTGGTACGATGCTGCAGATCGTCAGCTTGGCTTCCACTCCTCGAGAGATGGAGGACGTCTTCACCAATTTAGCCAGCCGTCGAAAGGAACCAAGGATTTCCGCGGAACCCCGACGATAGGCATCGTTAGTGCCGACATGTGCAACAATCTGCAGCTGGCTGCACCCCGCACGCCTGATAGCCGCCGGAAGAGCCTCTTCCACATCCCGGACAATGTCCCCCGGCAAGCACACTGAGTGAACGTTGGACTTCTTCCCTGCCCTAGCCGCTATGTTCCTGAGCGGCTCCATGACCCGCCTAACATTGGAGCTCCCAATAACTAACAAACCCCTACCTCCATGTGCCTGTCCGTACCTTGCTGAACGGCCGGCCGCGGTGGTCTAGCGGTTCTAGGCGCTCAGTCCGGAACCGCGAGACTGCTACGGTCGCATGTTCGAGTCCTGCCTCGGGCATGGTTGTGTGTGATGTCCTTAGGTTAGTTAGGTTTAAGTAGTTCTAAGTTCTAGGGGACTGATGACCACAGATGTTAAGTCCCATAGTGCTCAGAGCCATTTGAACCATTTTTGAACCTTGCTGAAGGAGTTGTACTGTAAGACTTAATCTGGAGGTAAATCAAAGAGCACTAGGCAACTATTGACAGAAATAGGGGAAAGGAATACAATATAATGTTCATGGTTAGCTTTGAGGAACGAAATAGCAGAGGCAGCAGGGGATCAAATAGGCAAAAAGACAAGGTCCAGTAGAAATATTTGGCTAACACAAGATACTGAATTCAACTAATGAAACAGAAAAATATAAAAATGCAGAAATATATTTTGCAAATGATAATACAGATATCTCAATATTTATATTGGTGGGATACGCAAAATGGCAAAGTAGGAAGTTTTAGACGAGAAACACAGATTTGTAGAATCATGTATAACTATAGAAAACACAAATGGCAAGTACAGGATGAATAAAGAGACCTTCCGAGAAAGGAGTATCAGCTGTATGAGAATCAAGAACTCAAATGACACGACGGAGCTATACCAACATACCCTCAAAAAAGCAGAAAGATGGAGTAAATATACAAAGGATAAAATCTTGTAAACACTGTAATGGAAAGGGGAGAGGAAGTAGATGAAAATGTGTTGGGAGACGTAATATTGCGAAAGGAATTTGTGAGGCCACTGAAATACCAAAGCGAAAACAAAGCACCTGCGGTAGACAACATTCCCTCAGAACATTGGAGAACCTTTATGGAACCCTATCAGAACTATTATGTGTGGAAGGCAAGATGTGTGAGACATTCAAAACACCTTCACACTTCAAGAAGGATGTAATAATTTCAATACCAAATAAGAAAGGTGCTGAGTAGGTGAATATTGCCCGCCCGGCTAGCAGCGCGGTCTAACATGTTAGCCATCCTTGCATTTGTTCGATAATTGAAAGGGGAAATGGTGTTGCAATCCTCTACCGTAAACGAGTTTTTGAAAGCTAAGTGTAGAATTTCGGTCTTCTGTTTATCATCATCCGTTACATTACCAGTACTGTCAGCAAGAGAAGGTATGCAGGCTCGACTGTCATCGGCACTTTTGTTAAACCATGCACTTCTCACAGTGCTCGGTGTTCCCCCCCCTCCTTGTGCGTATCATACTCCAAGAAATCAAGAAATAGACGGTACACTTTACAATTGACTCTTAATGGTTTTCTAATACTCCTTTACAGGAAAAATCCTATTGCATCGATTCATTAAGTCTACCAAGCGACGCGTAATTCAAAAATTTTAGAAAGAAGTAACGCATAACTAGGGAGGTAACATGACCATCTTTACCCAGAAAAAAAGAAAAACATTAGTTACATAGTGATGGACTTGACGACAGGGTATGTATAAAACCGTCTGAAGAAATGCAGTGAGAGAAAATAGGAGGCAACAACAAAAATTCACAATTGCGACTCTCAATAAAGAAAGAAGAGGTGAGTATAATGTGCAAGGGGGCTCAGAACAATTGCGACTTATGTTGTTGTCAATTACATAATCCTGAAAAGGACAAAGCTGTCCTCGAATATTCCTGCAGACGAGTGCTTTACATAATTTTCTATAGACCTGAAAAAGAGCAGTTCGTGGTTCCAGCCCTAGAAGCCGCGGGAGAAGCTGTTGAGCGCAAAGGGCGCTACGCGGCTCTGCTCAGATGCGCCGGAAGTCAGCGAGCGGCATGCGTGGGCGGCCCTCGGTGGTCGCCGCAGAGCAGCCACCAGCCAGCAGCCAGCAACAGGTGAGAGCGCGAGCGCGTGCCGCCGCACACATGCGTACACGCAGCGCCGACGCAGACACAAATAAACGCTCCGGCCCGGCCTCTGCTTTAAACTTCCTCCCTGCCCCGTTTCCGGGCTCGCGCCCTCCTGTACTCGACTCGCCGCACACCGTGTTCAAGCATCTGCCTGTCGCCCCTGCCGGCTTGCTATATTGCGCGTACATAGGAAAACAAACCCACTGCTGTACAGCTACACTGTTCATGACAAACAGTTGGAGACAGCGTCTGCCGTAAAATATCCAGAGCGATCTTAAGTGGAATTACCATATAAAACAATAGTGGGAAAAGCAGGCACCAGACTCAGATTCATCGGAAGAATCTTAAGAAAATGTAACTCATTCACGAAAGAAGTGGCTTCTAAGGCGCTTGTTCATCCGATTCTTGAATGTGGTCCATCTATCTGGGATCCCTATCAGGTTGTACTGATAAAGGAGTTAGAGAAGATCCAACGAAGAGCGGCGCGTTTCGTCATGAGATCGTTTAGCTGGCGAGAGAGCTAAACAAACTGCACTGGCAATTTCGGGACAGCACTTTTCAGGAGGAGTCAGACAACATATTACTTCCCCCCACATACAACGAGCGTATTGACCACGAGGAGAAAATTCGAGAAATTAGATCCAGTACAGAGGCTTACTGACAATCATTCTTCCCACGCACTATTCGTGAGTGGAACAGGGTTGGAGAGATCAGATAGTGGTACCGAAAGTATCCTCCGCCACACACCATTAGCTGGCTTGCGGAGTATGATGTAGATGTAGATACATACAGGCTGTTTCAAGGTAATTTATTTAATTCCACAGATTCCAGCTTCGATATCAATAATGATAGGAGCAGGCTAAATTTTAATTACCACATAGGTCTACAAACTCTTTCTTATCGAAACAAGTAGTCGCTTTTACAATAATAATAACGAGCGTATGGCATTGGTGACCGGGAGACCCCTCGCGGGGCGGTTCGGCCGCCGCTCCACAAGTTCTTTAACGCCACTACGGTGACTTGCGGCTGAATGAGGATGAAATGATGAAAGACACACAACACCCAGTCACCTAGAGGCAGAGAAAATCGCTGACCCCGCTGGGAGTCGAACCCGGGACCCCGTGCTAGGGAAGCGAGGGCGCTACCGCAAGACCACGAGCCGCGGACGTTTTTACAAAGATATATCATCTACAAAATCTGCAATATGTGTACCGTGGCAGTGGATGGTTAGGAGAGGTAACCCTTCCCTAGTGCATGTATACCATCACTAAAATGGTCGATGAAAGCTTAACATAAACTGAAAACAAAGAAAAAAGGAAAAAAGAACGCATCCACTGGTGAATGTGTACCATCAATGGACCTAGTTAGTAGATGTGTACAGTAGAACAGTATTAACGGTGCATCCAAAAATGGTACCAGACATGGTCATGAATGTAATTGTCATCAATTGATTATTGTAATGTCTTACAGCAATGCATCTAGGTCGACAGCAGTGCAGCTATGGTCGGATCAGTGAACTTCTACGAACACCTTCAGGTGAAACGGGGAAATCCCAATTATAACTCCATCTTCATGAACAGAAAGACCGCCGACAACAAATCTTCTTCAAATTACAGTGTTTGAGGCTAGGATGTGCTTCCCCACATGTCCCTGGACGTGCATGTGCCATTGATTTGTCTGTTCATTCAGTAAAATGTGTATCTAGATTGAATATTGCGGGACTATGAAAATACGACAAGACAGTTCTAAAACATACTGTTGCGAGCAAATGAATCGAAATTAGGTAAAGTTACAACCACTAGCAATGTTGCTCTAAAACGTCACGTACTGCAATAACGGGAGAATTGCGAGGAATTTTAGGGGAACGTGAATGTTTGGTAAGCGATATCATAAATGGAGGACAGGCACGGTGACGTTATTTAGACATCGACGCCGGTAACATCAACAAGTGCTTGAAGGAAAAATCTCATCATCGCATAAATTCGTTAAGCAAAACCACGAAGAAACTACGTCAAATTTTCCAGGTGAATACTTGAACACTAATAGTTCGAAAGTATATCAAATACTGCGCTACTTCTTTTGTGTGATAATTAATGACGCTCTTCATTTAATACAAGCTTCAATATAATCTAAAAGTCATATGGTGCATTATGAACACCTGTTCAAATGGTTCAAATGGCTCTGAGCACTATGGGACTTAACATCTGTGGTCATCAGTCCCCTAGAACTTAGAACTACTTAAACCTAACTAACCTAAGGACATCACACACATCCATGCCCGAGGCAGGATTCGAACCTGCGACCGTAGCAGTCGCGCGGTTCCGGACAGAGCGCCTAGAACCGCTAGACCACCGCGGCCGGCATGAACACCTGTCCCTACACGAAATGTTTCTCAATGTTCATGTTTTAATGTTTTAGTTATATTCCTTACCACAAAATTTTGCACACATGAAAGATACTGTCATTGTATTCAAGTGATTTTTCGTTGTTTCCTGTATACTATTTTAATAAATAGTGACTCTCGTTTCAGTAGAGAAGGGCAATGACATACTTCCTAGACGCGACGCAAATCAGATAATCTAGTGCCTCGTCAAAGCGTGTTACGCATCGATGGTTACTTAGACGAGGATTATGTAACAATTATTTCAATCTAAAGGACCATCTGCTGTAAGAAAAGCTCGTTTATTGACGTGTCAAGGAACTGGGAATACGATGGAAGTGCCACATTGGCTTGAGGAATCCCTGCTAGGAATCGTTTCAAGGGCAGAAAACGGAAAAAGGTAGAAAAATGTATCTCTATGTTTCTTCGAAGCACCACCTCATAAAATAATTGTTAAGCCAGTAGAGTGAAGGACGGCGTTCTCGTACCTGGTTTACCGACACCTTAAATTTCTCAGATTTATAGTCTCTATTCAGGTAATAGCGCTATTTATGACAACCGTTCGTCGAATAGACACTGCTCAAATGAATTATATGAACATGACTTTGCGCGTGTGTCATGCTCCACTGAGCAATAACAGTGGAGGGTATGTTACCAAATTTATCTTTATCTTCCATGCATTAATCACACAACAAAACAGCATTACATCCTCGATTGTTTACATAAAAAGGAACTAAAATGTCGGAACAGGTGTCGAAAACAAAGTGGAAATGCTCATGCATCCCGCCATTCTGGGTGCTTTTCACTGGAAATTGAGAGCTTCAGTAAGGTGTATGCTCTCAGTGAGCGTTAGCCACTGTCTGACACCTACATAGAATGCTCCGTATAAATCAACGGAGGTCACCCTGTTGTATCCCTTCCCCATGATGATGATGTTTGGTTTGTGGGGCGCTCAACTGCGCTGTTATCAGCGCCCATACAAATTCCCAACCTTTGCTCAACCCAGTTTCGCCACTTTCATGAATGATGATGAGGACAGTACAAACACCCAGTCATCTCGAGGCAGGTGAAAATCGCTGACCACACCGGGAATCGAACCCAGGACCCCGTGCTCGGGAAGCGAGACCACGGGCTGCGGTCGTATCCCTTCCCATTCTTCAACACAAGCCCATGAAAATTCTGGGAGAGTCTGTGTTGGAACAGGACAACCACGAAGACGTCTGTCAAGCGTGTTCCACATGTGCACGATGGGACATTGGAAGGAATTCAGAGTGGGCACCGTATGCAGCAGCCATCACATTCTGCAAAATGATCTGCTCCATGTACTGCCTGAACGACCATGGATCCACATGGCTGTCAACACTGAAGCCTTCCGACAACATCACAGAACACTGGAAATTCGTCGATTTCCTGGACAACTTTTGGAACATACCATTCACCAAGGTCTCTGCGCACGAACACTGCCATAGGAGGATATCTCTGACTGATGACCCACGTCACACAAGATAACTTCATGTTGCCCCACCTTGATGAAACGCGTCGCTTTTGACCAAGTAAAGAATAATGTGTGACCTAGGATTGTGTTCTAATATTCATATATCTGGACTCGTCTGTGCATAACACGTCTGAGTCTGTACAGCCTGATCGGACACAGTGGCTCTAAAGATCTTTCTGAGCTGGTCTTTCAGTGCTCTGGTGGTATCCGTACCACTAACTCCACAACGCACAGATGGCCGGATATCGGTCTTCACGTGGACGCGGAGTGACAGTGCGTCGACGACTTTGTCCAGGTTTACTTGTGTACTGAGCTGCGCCCCTGAAGCGTGTCTACAGCCTGTGGATGTCACATGGAGAGGCATCGGTATCTTTAACAACGCGGCCGAAATACCATGCTTTTTTGATCATACAAACCTCCTCTGCAACTTGCACTACACCACTATGTCGCATTGCATGTGCTTGGTTGGCTACAACGTCCACAAGTGACAACTGTAAAATACTGGGACAACGGTACACACTCCTTTCTGAGGGGTCACCTGACACTGTAATGCATAGCACAGTCAATAGATACTGAATGATTTTACTTGTTACCTACATCGAAAGCGAAGACCTCAAGAAATGCGATACTACCAAAGGTACCTCATGTATCAAAATAGATTTAATATAACGGACGTTGACACACGTGCGTATCTTTTGTAGACATAGCTGCTTCTTGCCATACATACGATTCCTGTAAGGTCAACAGCTCCCGTGAAATCCCATACGAACTCCTGTCACCAGAGGATAGCGTAAAGTAAAGCTCTTTTACTTGCGTAGCTTAATAAGTGTCGAGTTAATAACCGTGCAGCAGGCTCCTCCCTCATCATTAAAGGGGCAGCGGGTTGCAGGCTGCCGCGCAGTGACAGGGTTAGCCCACCCCTGTGTGACAGGAGCCCCCCAGTCAGGTGACGGAAGTCGGTCTGCGAGCAGAGCAGGAAGCAACGGGGTTGAAGTCCAGGTGTCCTGGCACGCCCCATATGCGCCACGCATAATGCCGTGGGTTGTGGGATGCCTGCCGTAATTGGCAGAGCCGGTTTTCCTGCAGCAGACGTTACCGACTGTGGGTTTACTCGTAAGCATCGCCGCAGAAAGCAGACATCTTTTCAATCAGATGCTAATGCGTCCTGTGCCAGCATCCACTGCCGACCGACGTATCTGTTTAGCGAAGTATGCGATCATATTTGCTTATGCCGCAAACTGCAACAGTGAGTGACATTTTATATTATGTTAACGAGACAATGATTTACAACTTTTCAATTTTTCTTGAAAATCATGATTTATTACAATGTATGTCAGGTTATTGAAAGTGCGCTTCACTCGAAAAACAGACTATCTACAGGTATAAAAAATGACATTAATTTCATATCATGCGTCCAGTCATTATCATATGTGTAAAGTTGATGTGGATGCGGATGACCATGACTGGACGCATGTCCTGTACTCACTGTCGTCCTTTATGCTTGAACATTCTGTGTGTTTTGAGTGAAATTGGTAGTTTTAATAGAATAACATACAGCTGGTGTAGCGAAACACGATGTTCCAAAAATAAATTATTAATTTTTTCTAAGCTACGTAATCTGTGTAATATACAGGATGATTATGATTAAACTTTCAGAACGCTGCATAACTAACATCACTGGTCAAAATGACGTCAAATTGCAACGGAATATTATCGGAGAAGGGGGAAAACGTATGGCAGAAGAAAAACATAGTGGGAAAATTGATCAATATATAGGGCTGTATGTGTCAGAATACGTAAATAAAGACACCTGTCATGCGCACGACCCATTGAAGTTGGTATAAACACGCCGGGTACACGGCTTTTCCTCCTTTCGCGTCTGCGACGTTCGCCATGACTGTCTCGATGCAGGATCGCGCTCTGCTTGTAAAGCTGTATTACAAAAATGATGACTGTGCACACGTCGCTCTGTAGAAGTTCTGGACACTGAAGGGTTTGAAAAAAGGCTTTGGTCCGATGACTGCCATAGGCCTAGAGAAAATCATTCGGAAATTCGTAAGACTGATTCTTTTGGTGTGCAACCTGGTAGAAAGAGGAAACGAATTGATTCAACGTCAGAAGAAGCAGTGGCCACAACAATGCAGGAGGAAACGAGTGGTAGTGTGCAAACGTGTAGTGCACGGAGAATTGCCCGAACATTGGTGCACGGTGCGTAAAATTCTACGAAACGTTCTTCTTTGCTATCCATTCAAAATTACCCATGTGCACGAGTTGCTTCCTGTTGACCTGCCAGCAAGAGAGACCTTTGTCTTAGAATTTCTTGCTCGCATTAAAGTGGACAATGATTGACCGTGGAAGATTTTGTGGACAGATTCAGCCCACTTCCATCTGACAGGATATGTCAATACACAGAACTGTCGAATATGGGCAAAGGAAAATGCAGTACTACTTCACCCTGAAAAGTCACTGTATGGTGCGGGTTTACGGTATCATTTATCATAGGACCATATTTTTCGAAGAGGCAAGTGCTTCCGGTCCTGTTACCTGTACCACCACTGATAAGCACTACGAATGTCTTTTGCAAAACCACGCCATTCCAGCTCTCCAACAGGATGGATTTGTGGATGGGATCATTTTTATGCAAGATGGTGCATGTCCGCACATTGCAAATCCAATTAAGCATTTCCAAAAAGCTAGAATTATCAGCCGCCATTTCCCTACAGCCTGGCCGATCCGATAACCTGACGTTAATCCGTGTGACTTATACTGTAGGGCTATGTGAAAGAAATTTACTATTCCGATTGCAATCTTAGCTGCACTGCAGACACGCATTACGCAACACATTCTGAACGTGACCCCAGAAACACTTCGATCAGTTGTGGGACATGCTGTTTCTCAACTTGTTGCAGAAAACGGTGGACAGTATATTGAACATGATTTACGCCAGACACACGGAAAGTAGTAATCCGATTTGATTTTTATCGATGCTTTTTATACTGGTTTTGGCTTCAGGACAACTAAAAACCGATGTGATTGATGGTTTTTATGCAGTTTTTGACCTCAGGACAATTAAAAACCGATGTGATTAATGCTTTTGTGCGGTTTTTGGCCCCAGGACAATTAAAACCAATGTGATTGATGCTTTTTATGTGGTTTCTGGCCTTATGACAATTAAAAACCGATTTTTCCCATCCGCTGTGATATGACCTTGCCGTGGTGGATGGGCTTATATAACTGACAGTGTCACACCTGTACACCCACGCACTACTACAGTTAAACGTCAAACGAACACCTTAGGCATTTTGTATGATTCTTTTGTCATTTGTAGTCGATCACTATTAAATTATGATGCTTACAGTGCCATCTGTTGCTACATTTTGTAACTATTTATTTTTCTTCTGTCATACATTTTCCCCCTTCTCCGATAATATTCCGTTCCAATTTCACGTCATTCTGACCAGTGGTGTCATTTCTACAGCGGTTTGAAAGCTTAACTTTAATTATAAAAATGGTTCAAATGGCTCTGAGCACTATGGGACTTAACATCTGAGGTCATGAGTCCCCTAGAACTTAGAGCTACTTAAACCTAACTAACATAAGGACAGCACACACATCAATGCCCGAGGCAGGCTTCGAACCTGCGAGCGTAGCGGTCGCGCAGTTCCAGACTGAAGCGCTTAGAACCACTCGGCCACTCCGGCCGGCCTTTAATTATAATCATCCTGTATTTATCAACAATGAAATTACGTACATGAGCAGTTAGTTCACAGAACCCAAAAGCATATAAACTTTAATCACTGGGCTTGAGACAGACTTGTATATGAACTACAACAAATCTAATCATTACCAAACATGACCAAGTTCTCTTTAGTTAGATGTACTATTGCTAGGAAAATAATCGTACTAGCTTCGTAGAGCGGTCATCAGCGTCGATGGATTATAAATGTGTGATATTAAATAATCGATTATCAGCCATACGGCTGTTTTTCATACACGAATCAGTGAACACGTATATCAGAGCAGCAGAGTTGCAATATATGGGCTTCCAACACTGTTAGACAGTAGTATTTAATCTCTAAAATCTATTTATTATTAACTTAACTACATAAATGAATAGTTCTTTCACATTGTCTCCTGCAGAACCGAAAAGGATGCAGGAGTTAACAGTAATTGGTATTTGGTACTATCAAGATGTAGATCACCAGGGTCTCTTCCGCGCTCTTTGTCACTCATATGCGAGCAATGGGTACCGTTAAACGTACTTGTGAAGGTGTGCGAGAGTGAAATAAAACTGTCTGCTACGAGAGGTTTAGATCATGAGTTCGTTCAGTAACGCTACAAACTTTAGGGGAGCGAGAGGTTTCTCGCCAAACAATTACTGCTTGAATGTCTCTTGACACTCTTCCTTTCGTTAAAATAATTGCAGACTCATACTAGGACACTCTCATAAATTACTTTTGCACGTGACGGCAATGTCCCGTTAAGAGTAATATGTGGAATTCAATGCATTAGGGCTAATGAATTTAGCCGGAAAGTATGGCCGATATTCCGTATTTTACAGTCTGCTTGGAATAAATTTTTACTACCCCTTATTTCGATGAAGGTGATCGATAATCTAGCTATACCGCTCAACGATTTTTTAAGGGAAAACCTAAGGGATGTGGTATATAGCGCCATGCCGACCTCATTGCTTTGTATATGACGCCGTATAGACATTTCGTCTCAAGTATTACACAACGTACTGTGATCGACACTTGGAAGACGGGAAGCATGCAGCGCAACTATCGGACTTTATTTTAGCACACACTGTGATAAGGCACTAACGACTACTGTTGCTACAGGTGCTTCAGTGCAGGGTCAATACATTTAGAAGGTCAGAAGATAATTCAAAAAATGTCTGCGTTCTGCACTAACACATCACAATAAACAGGGTCGGCCGGCCGTTGTGGCAGAGTGGTTCTAGGCGCTTCAGTCCAGAACCGCGCTGCTGCTACGGTCGCAGGTTCGAATCCTGCCTCGGGCATGGATGTGTGTGATGTCCTTAGGTTAGTTAGGTTTAAGTAGTTCTAAGTCTAGTGGGCTGATGACCTCAGATGTTAAGTCCCATAGCGCTCAGAGCCAAACAGGATCGGTGAGAAATATGGATTGATTACTTCAAGAAGCTGTGATGTTAAACTCTGGGGCAGTCTTAGGTGATTTACCCTGATAGTACTTCAAGAAGACATATTAACTATATAAGTCGCGAGTTCATATGCTATGAAGGAAAAATCTATAATGGTGGTAAATGCAGGCTTTTGGGTGAAATGAGATTAAAATACGAACGTTATTGACATTCTACATCTTTATTCTTCATGTCCACATATTTATTTCTCAACATAGTCACCCTGGCGACGAAAACATTTCTCCAACCGAGAGACCAGTTCGTTGACACCGTCACTATATAGTCTGACTATGTTGACAGAGCCAAAACCTCACCTCTGGTTGCACCGCTTCATCACTATCAAAGTGAAGACCTCGAAGGGTTCTTCAAGTTTTGAAAATAAATGAAAATCGGATGAGGCAATTCGGGCCTGTATAGGGAATGATCGATGACTTGAACCCAGGGCGTCGGATTTTCCAGATGACTAAGGACTCGTGTGTGGTCTGGCACTCTCATGCTGCTGAAGAGCGCGCTCCACGTGTGGACGAAATCTTCGAATTTGAAACTCGATTGCATCATGCTCTTTGTCTCGCACCGATTTAGTTACGTTGCACAGAGTAATGTCACAAGTTACAAATCGGTACCCTCTAGTGGCAAGGGCTTCAGATACGTAGGCATGGAGAGCAAAGATGTAGAATGTTGTATTGTATTGTGTTAAACCGGAGACCTAGAAACGACGGAGAGGCTTCATTCCGCCGTAGCCTTCAGTGGTTCACAATCCCACAACAGGCCACAGGAGCTCACCCACCCCACCGCCGCCCGACACCAAACCCAGGGTTATTGTTCGGTTCAGCCCCCAGTGGACACCCCCGGGAACGCCTCATATCAAACGAGTGTAACCCCAAATGATTGCGTTGTAGAGTAATTGTGGTACACACGTACGTGGAAATGGTGTTTGCAAAACAATCGCCGACACAGTGTAAATGAGGCGAAATAAGGGGAAGCGGCCTTCTTTCGCCGAGGTAGATGGAAAACCGCCTTAAAAACCATCCACAGTCTGGCCAGCGCACCGGACCTCGACACTAATCCGCCGGGCGGATTCGTGCCACGGACTGTAACGCCTTCCCAGTGGGAAGCAGCGCGTTAGACCGCGCGGCTAGCCAAGCGGGCGCTGCAGAATGTTACTAACGTTTGTTATATTTCAGAATATTTAATGATCTTCACATAGAAAATTCGGAGACATTATTTTTCAGCACTTCCTCGTAAATTTTAATATTGGTATGAGTGACCAAAATCTTAAGACATGTTCAAACTGAATACTATTTATATTAGAAAATAAGGGAAATACGAGCAATATTTAGAAAACTCAATGTCAGAGGGCGAAAATTGTGAAGACAGTGCCACTGGAATGTGGAGTCCGCAGCTCGTGGTCGTGCGGCAGCGTTCTCGCTTCCCGCGTCCGGGTTCCCGGGTTCGATTCCCGGCGGGGTCAGGGATTTTCTCTGCCTCGTGATGACTGGGTGTTGTGTGATGTCCTTAGGTTAGTTCGGTTTAAGTAGCTCTAAGTTCTAGGGGACTGATGACCATAGATGTTAAGTCCCATAGTGCTCCCATTTCAACCATTTGGAATGTGGAAGTATGGCTCGTCGCCGAATGTACACTCAATGCTACGTCGAAAAGAAATATAGCCTGTATTGTTGGGGTGAAATAAACAATACCTTAGTCGACAGAGTAATTATCATTTTACAGAATATTGAAAACACATTGTATTCCAGAACTTCCAAAAACGAACAGAGATTGACTTTATTTCTCGAAGTCATGATGGGGCTCTGCCGTAAACAACTGTCTTCAGGCAAATGCTGCCACCTACTGGGAAGATGCAGAAACGAAAACAAATGATGTACAGAAGCCACAAGATGTAAAGTATCTGCTACAATGGCGCACAGCGAGATTAGTTTGCTCCTCCCTGAAGTGGAAAAAATGAAAGCTGGATGTGGCAGAGAACGTTAAGAAGGAGATATGTGCGTCGGGACGCCAGCAGTGAGACGTTCCGCGGGCTGCAGTTGCTTCCGGCCAGAAGCGCCGTCAGGACGAACAGCGCGCAGCGAGCAGCAGCAGCGGGCGGGCGGCCCGGGTTTCCTTGTTCTCGCGCGTGCCTCGGTGCGCCGTTGCACCAGAAATAGCTATCCACGCAGCCCGGCGTACACAAACACCGGCCGAGGAGAGCGGGGCCGGGCCATCTGTAAACTTCCGACGCGGAGGCAACCACCGCCAGCGATGCATCAGCAGCCGCCTCCCGCGGCCGCAAGTGGTCGTCCCCGGAGGCTGAGATAAGGTTGGGGCCCCACGGGAAACACGGGCCCGGCAACCAACTTGTGACATCACACTAGTTATCCTGCCCGACACACATCCCGAACGCTTAGCTACGTCCGGGTCCAGGCAGGAAATTTGTACACACTTCGTAGAATATTGCTCAGTTGTATAGGACCCACAGCAAATAAGGCAAGCCGGCCGGAGTGGCCGTGCGGTTCTAGGCGCTACAGTCTGGAGCCGAGCGACCGCTACGGTCGCAGGTTCGAATACTGCCTCGGGCATGGATGTGTGTGATGTCCTTAGGTTAGTTAGGTTTAAGTAGTTCTAAGTTCTAGGGGACTGATGACCTCAGAAGTCGCATAGTGCTCAGAGTCATTTGAACCAAGCCAAATAAGGCAATTAGTGGATACAGAACTGTACAAAAAAATACAGATCGGAAGTTCTCACGATTGTATAAGCCACGAGAAAACGTCATAGATACACTAAACCGGCAGACGTTTGAAGATAAAGGCAAACTATCCCGTGAAATCAAGAATAATTAAAATTTGGTAATCTAGAAATTAATAGATTTCGGACCCATAGGGAGCATAAAGATAAATTTAGACTTATTATGTCGCACATTAGGGAAGTTAAGCAGTCATACTTCCGCATCCGATATACGAATGTGACAGGGAAAAGCCGTAATATAAGGCACAGTGGGATGTACCCCCTGCCAATCACTTCACAGTGATTTGCAAAGTATGTATCTAAATGCATTTTCCTCTAAGTGACCTACTTGTACACCCTAGCGTACACAAAGGAGTCGATAAAGTAGTTCCATTGCCACCACTTAGGCTGCAGAGAACATCTACCACTGATGCTTTTTTAAAATTTTCGGTGCCAAGAGACAGGCCTCCATCGATCTGAGGAAGCTACTCGTAGTTACTCCTCTTTCCCGCAATCACACAGAATAAGATTTAATTCTAACTTCTCATTTTGGTGTTCCAACCGGTATTGTCTAACATGCTCCCTACGTGTCATAGTCGTCTTCATTCGATCTAAGGCGCTGCAGTCATGGACTGTGCGGCTGGTCCCGGCGGAGGTTGAAAAAAAAAAGGGCTCTGAGCACTATGGGACTTAACATCTGAGGTCATCATTCCCCTAGAACTTAGAACTACTTAAACCTAACTAACCTACGGACATCATACACATCCTTGCCCGAAGCAGGATTCGAACCTGCGATCGTAGCGGTAGCGCGGTTCCAGACTGTAGCGCCTAGAACCGCTCTGCCACACAGGCCGGCTACTTCTACTTTACTCGATGACTTTCCGTCTATTACTATGAACTGTGACCTTTCTGACAGGAAATCACCAATCCAGTCGCACAACTGAGGCGATATTTCATAGGCACGCAGTTTGGTTATTTGAAGCTTGTGAGGAACGGTGTTGAAAGCCTTCTGGAAATTTGAAAATATGGAATCAATTGACATCCCCTGTTGATAGCACTTATTACTTCATGAGTATAAAGAGCTAGTTGTGTTTCACAAGAACGATATTTTCTGAATCCGTGAGGACTCTGTGTCAATAAATCGTTCATTCGAGGTACTTCATAATGTTCGAACACTGTATATGTTCTAAAACCCTACTGCAAATCGACGTTGATGATATGGGCCTGTAATTCAGAGGATTACTACTACTTCCCTTTTTTGGTATTGGTGTGACTTGAGCAATTTTCCAGTCTTTAGGTACGGATGTTTCTGTGAGCGAGCGGCTTTATATAATTGCTAAATGTGGATTGTAAAAAATGCATTGTATCTTCAGGACTAACAAATGTTCGAAATTTATGTTATTTTCAGCTTTTACGCAATTCAAAGTTAACTCAACGAATTAAGAAAAAGGCACTCACAGCATAATACGAGGGCAGTTCAATAAGTAATGCAACACATTTTTTTTCTCGGCCAATTTTGGTTGAAAAAACCGGAAATTTCTTGTGGAATATTTTCAAACATTCCCGCTTCGTCTCGTATAGTTTCATTGACTTCCGACAGGTGGCAGCGCTGTACGGAGCTGTTAAAATGGCGTCTGTAACGGATGTGCGTTGCAAACAACAGGCAGTGATCGAGTTTCTTTTGGCGGAAAACCAGGGCATCTCAGATATTCATAGGCGCTTGCAGAATGTCTACGGTGATCTGGCAGTGGACAAAAGCACGGTGAGTCGTTGGGCAAAGCGTGTGTCATCATCGCCGCAAGGTCAAGCAAGACTGTCTGATCTCCCGCGTTCGGGCCGGCCGTGCACAACTGTGACTCCTGCAATGGCGGAGCGTACGAACACACTCGTTCGAGATGATCGACGGATCACCATCAAACAACTCAGTGCTCATCTTGACATCTCTGTTGGTAGTGCTGTCACAATTGTTCACCAGTTGGGATATTCAAAGGTTTGTTCCCGCTGGGTCCCTCGTTGTCTAACCGAACACCATAAAGAGCAAAGGAGAACCATCTGTGCGGAATTGCTTGCTCGTCATGTGGCTGAGGGGACAATTTCTTGTCAAAGATTGTTACAGGCGATGAAACATGGGTTCATCACTTCGAACCTGAAACAAAACGGCAATCAATGGAGTGGCGCCACACCCACTCCCCTACCACGAAAAAGTTTAAAGCCATACCCTCAGCCGGTAAAGTCATGGTTACAGTCTTCTGGGACGCTGAAGGGGTTATTCTGTTCGATGTCCTTCCCCATGGTCAAACGATCAACTCTGAAGTGTATTGTGCTACTCTTCAGAAATTGAAGAAACGACTTCAGCGCGTTCGTAGGCACAAAAATCTGAACGAACTTCTCCTTCTTCATGACAACGCAAGACCTCACACAAGTCTTCGCACCCGAGAGGAGCTCACAAAACTTCAGTGGACTGTTCTTCCTCATGCACCCTACAGCCCAGATCTCGCACCGTCGGATTTCCATATGTTTGGCCCAATGAAGGACGCAACCCGTGGGAGGCACTACGCGGATGATGAAGAAGTTATTGATGCAGTACGACGTTGGCTCCGACATCGACCAGTGGAATGGTACCGTGCAGGCATACAGGCCCTCATTTCAAGGTGGCGTAAGGCCGTAGCATTGAATGGAGATTACGTTGAAAAATAGTGTTGTGTAGCTAAAAGATTGGGGAATAACCTGGTGTATTTCAATGCTGAATAAAACAACCCCTGTTTCAGAAAAAAAATGTGTTGCATTACTTATTGAACTGCCCTCGTATATACTAGAGGGTAAGTGTGACATAGGAACTTTATCCCACAGATTAAGTATTTGCCAAGAGTAGGGTTACCGAAAAATGCATAATATCTGGCTTCTAATTATCGGTATGACCTTGAATATGTTCCAGAGGTACCTACTGACACATATTTTAGTACAGGATAGTGATGAACAGGTCGCTACTTACATAGAAGCCTGACGAGGCAAATGTGTAGATTAAGGAAACAGTGGCATCCGAAAAGACTTGAGCATTACTCACCATATATGGCCGAACATTCTACTATTCAAACGTGGCGTATGGCAGTTTGAAGCAGGAAGCTCCGAAACTACTACACCTTTCCAATCACATTCCACTGAAGCCGTCTAAAATATTAATACAGTAGAGGGGCACTTGGGGTAAGAATGCTATCCGCAACAAATAACGTAAGCGGTTTGCTCCATACTGCTGCACATACATCGTACTGAACAAACACAGCATTATAACCATGCAGACAAAATTGCGATCATCTCACCCTGTAACTATCTTAAGCAGTGTGGCATTGTGGGCTGCGAGACCTCCAAAGGATAGGCTCAGCTGCTTAGTCGGTTTTCTGCTCCTACACACAATGGCCCCTTTCATTTCTGATATATGTTCGTTGTGTCTTATGAGTATTTTTTGAATGTAGCCTCGTGTAACGGATTTTTGTATAGTGCGGCATTATGTTTGTGTAGCATGATACGGATGAAATACAGTACCGTCACGCAGTCTACTCCTCTTGAATAGCAGAAAGAGAACCGCAGGGGTTAACATCCTCATTCTACCGACGGATTACAGTCAACATCATCACACACACTCACTTCGCGAGACACGGCAGAGGAGGTCTGGTGATCAGGAACGTTCCGCCATCAGTTTCTTCTCCTTATCTGCTAAATACTGGTAGTGGAAATCTTATTCATCACCGGGATTCGAACCGGCTTACCTCCGACTTGAGCGCCACCACACAGGCATGCGCTAGGGACTTCGGCTGCATATGCTGCTATTCCATGCTTTAATAATCCAGTACTCGTCCATCGTTCAGTATGAAAACATTTTGCTCACAGACTCCACATGCTCGTCACTGTCAAAGCATCATCCCCTGTACGTGCCGGAATGTCGCTGTCTGATAAATTCATTACCTTATCTACAGCTGAGCCACTGCTGATGAGTCTTCACTATCAAAAACGGAACTGTAGTGCAGCTAGAACGTCTTTTCCCCAGAAGGAGATACCACGCAAGAGGGTCCAGTGGTTAACACACTAGAATCTTATTCACGAGGAACGCAATTCAATGCCAGTCCGCTCAGTCCAGCTTTAATTTTTACACAGCGTCCGTTAATCGCTTAGGGCAAATGCCGGGATGCATCTCTTGAAAAGAACACGGCCATGTTCCTTCTCCACCCTTCCTCCAACATGAACTTGTTCTCCAACGAACGTCGTCGGCGGAACTTGAAACCACAATTGTGCTTGCTTACTTCCTTCGTTCCGAGCTGATTTCCCAATCAGTTATTTTTTATGCAGGAACTATTGTTTCTGATTATGCTGACTGCTATTGGATAATACTTTCACTGACAAATATTATTATTATAAAGTTACCATTCACGTATGTTTATGTGAGGAATATGTTGTGCAACATGTAGTACCCCCCAACCCACCACCCTCTCACCTTATTTCATTCCCGTAAACAGGGAATAACAATGGTTGGCATGTCTTAGAACAACCCCCAGGTATTTTCTTGTTTTATAGCCATAGCATTTGCGATAGTTTTTGAGTCGTCTTGGAACGTACGTCCTCGGAACAATTTGCCTGTTGCTACTCCAGCGTATCTTGAGTCTGGGAATTGGTTTATTTGCAGCCAGACAGTGCAACGTCATTCGGAACCCCAAGGACTGTCAGCACGACGAGTATTGTTGTGGCTTCCCTTCGCGCCGCAAGCAGAGAGATGCTGGCCGAGAGGGTGCGCCCACCGACGATAAACAACATTTCAGTGGCTCCATCTGACCTTATCAGCTGATTCCTAATTCTACGTACAGAATCATCGTGGACGTATCCGTGTATGGGAGGCTACGAGAAGAAAGGTTGCCGGATTTCATTCGTCATGGGCACACCGGCCAAGCACCTCTTGTGATGTTACAGGGTCCGCTGGGTACACAACACGATTACATCTAGTTGGCATAGTCGGTTAGCTGGACATTGGCCGCTGGTGTGTATTAAGACCGGTAGTTTTTAGAAGTAAATACCCTCGGTGTAGTGAAGCAGCTTAAATCCTTAATAAAGACAAGGCCTCCGGTAGTTGCGCCCTATCTTCAATAACAAACGGAATCCCGAAAGTACCCTGTGTTGGCTTAACATACATTCAGAGAGCGTTCGACTGTTACCCTCTCCAGCATGTTCTTCAGAACCTCACTGAAAGCATCTGGTCATGGGCTGTATATCAGTCAAGGGACTATATAACAGTTAGTTTCCTTTAAGAGTTTGCTGATACAATAACTCCTTGCTTAGAAATACATACATCAAAAAAAGTTTTGCATCACCTCGGTTCCCAGAACTCCTGAAGATAGACATTGACTGTGGATATTGAATTACAGACACAGTCCCTTTGACTGCTCAGATGTATCATTGAACCCGCCCAAGCCGGCCGGGGTGGCCGTGCGGTTCTAGGCGCTGCAGTCTAGAACCGTGAGACCGCTACGGTCGCAGGTTCGAATCCTGCCTCAGGCATGGATGTGTGTGATGTCCTTAGGTTAGTTAGGTTTAAGTAGTTCTAAGTTCTAGGGGACTGATGACCTCAGAAGTTAAGCCCCATAGTGCTCAGAGCCATTTGAACCAAACCCACCCAAAGATGTAAACAACAATGCATGAGCAGCGCCTATTAGACGGAAGGGGTGCGACAGCCGATCAGTTACAATCACTCCACCACGACTGAGGTACACTGCTCGTGTTGTCTGTAGTTCAACAACGCCTAGACGGTCAATACCGCGGTTCGATAGCGTCCACACTGTTACTTTCTGCCAGGAAGGGCTCTCAACAAGGAGAGTGTCCACGCGTCTCGGACTAAAGCGATGTTGTTCGGACATATAGGAGATACAGAGAGACAGAAACTGTCGATGATATGCCTCGCTCAGGCCTCCCAAGTGTTACTACTGTAGTCGATGACCGCTACCTAGATTATGGCTCTGAGTAACTCTGACAGCAACGCCACCATGCTGAATAATGCTTTTCGTGCATCCACAGGACGTCGTGTTACGACTCAAACTGTGCGTAATAGACTGCATGATGCGCAACTCCACTCCCGACGTCCATGGCGAGGTCCATCTTTGCAATCATGACACCAAGCAGCGCGGGACATATTGGTCCATCAACATGCCGAATGGACCGTTCAGGAATGGCATCACGTTCTCTTCACCGATGAGTGTCGCATATGCCTTCAACAAGACAATCGCCGGAGACGTGTTTGGAGGCAAACTGTTCAGGTTGAACGCCTTAGACACACTGTCCAGCGAGTGCAGCACGGTGGAGATTCCCTGCTGTTTTGAGGTGACATTATGTGGACCGACGTATGCCGCTGGTGGTCATGGAATGCGCCGTAACGGATGTACGATACGTGAATGTCATCCTCCGACCGACAGTGCAACCATATCGGCAGCATACTGGCGAGACATTCGTCTTCATAGACGACAGTTCGCACCCCATCGTGCCCATCTTGTGAATGACTTCATTCAGGATAATTACATCGCTCGACTAGTGTGGCCAGCATGTTCTACTGACATGAACCCTATCGAACATCTCTGGGATAGATTGAAAAGAGCAGTTTATGGATGACGTGACCCACCAACCACTCTGAGGGATCCACTCCGAATCGCCCTTGTGGTGTGGGACAATCTGGACCAACAATGCCTAGGTGAACGTGGCACAACATGCAATGTGTGGTTTTCATGAGCAATAAAAAGGGCGGAAAGGATGCTTATGTTGATCTCTATTCCAATTTTCTGTACAGGTTCCAGAACTCTCGGAACCGAGGTGATGCAAAACTTTTTTTGATGTGTATAGTATACAACAGCTTGCTCGTCAAAAGGTCGGTACATAAGGACTGGAAAGTGGCGCAAGTCACACCAGTACTCAAGAAAGGAAGTAGGAATAACCCGATGAATTACAGACCCATGTTGCCAACACCGATTTGCAGTACATAGCGATTTTGGAACATACACTGTGTTCAAGCACTACGGTTGGCCGGAATGACCGAGCGGTTCTAGACGCTACAGTCTGGAACCGCGAAACCGCTACGGTCGCATGTTCGAATCCTGCCTCGGGCATGGATGTGCGTGATGTCCTCAGGTTAGTTAGGTTTAAGTAGTTCTAAGTTCTAGGGGACTGATGACTTCAGAAGTTAAGTCCCATAGTGCTCAGAGCCATTTGAATCATTTTCAAGCACTACGAGTTATCTAGAAGAAAACGATTTATTGACAACCAACCAACATGGATTTAGAAAATATCGCTCTTGTGAAACACAAAGAGCTCTTTATTCTAACGAAGTATTGTATGCTACTGACAGGGAATGCTAAATTAATTCCATATTTTTAGATTTCCAGAAGGCTTTTGACACCGTACCTCACAAGTGACTCCTAAACAAATTGGATGCCTGTGGAGTATCATTTCAGTTGTGTGACTGTTTTCTTTATTTCTTGTCAGAAACATCACACTTCTAGTAATTGACGCAAAGTCATCGAGTAAAACAGAAGTAATATCTGACGTTCCCCAAGGAACACAGTCGATTTAGGAGACAATATCATAAGCACTCTTAGATTGTTTGCAGATGATGCAGTCATTTATCGTCTTGTAAAGTCATCATATGGTCAAAACCTATTGCAATATGACTTACAAAAGATATCGGTATGGTGCAAAAAGTGGCACTTGCCTTTAAATAATGAAAAATGTGCAGTTATCCACGTAATGTAGCTTAATATATTTCCTGTAACAGTTATTAGTGTTGTCTTTTACCGTGCTCTTCAGGCTGTTCTTAAGTGTGCTTGTCTTGCATTAATTTTATCTTATTGAGGCTGATGATTTAATTTAAATTATTGGTGGTGGTGGTCAGTGGTTAACGTCCCGTCGACAACGAGGTCATTAGAGACGGAGCGCAAGCTCGGGTTAGGGAAGGAGTGGGAAGGAAATCGGCCGTGCCCTTTCAAAGGAACCATCCCGGCATTTGCCTGAAACGATATAGGGAAATCACGGAAGACCTAAATCAGGACGGCCGGAGACGGGATTGAACCGTTGTCCTCCCGAATGCGAGTCCAGTGTGCTAACCACTGAGCCACCTCGCTCGGTTTAAATTATTATGTACGCTATTAGGTTTCTACCTTATACGCAAATTCTCTTGTGTTGGGTACAATTCCTGCTAATGTTGCTCTCCTCCCGTTCAGCTCATCTTCACTCACATACAGACAAACATTTTTCAAGGTTTAGTGTTAATGTTTCTTTAATTTTGTTCCCTTTATATTTATTTAATATTTAGTTTTAACATTTTCAATTACGTTTCCACTGCACTGCCAAATTTGAAATTTACTTATTTGACGTGTTTGTGCCTCATTTCCAATGTTTACCGATTGTTGTTTACCGATATTGTAGCTTCTTTGACGATTATAGCTGGTTAAAGTTTTGTGATGTGCTTGTAAGCCGAAAACTGGTAGACACTGGACTCGCATTCGGGAGGACGACGGTTCAATCCCGCGTCCGGCCATCCTGATTTAGGTTTTCCGTGATTTCCCTAAAATCACTCCAGGCAAATGCCGGTATGGTTCCTCTGAAAGGGCACGGCCGACTTCCTTCCCCATCCTTCTCGAATCCGATGAGACCGATGACCTCGCTGTCTGGTCTCCTTCCCCAAACAACCAAACCCAACCCGAAAACTGGTTAACTAAAGAAATTAATACTATAGACTACATTCAGCTTTTCATTTATATTGGTTTATACGAACATTCTTCAGTGTGACCTCCAATTATTGGAAAGGTAGTTACCGTCTTTTAAAGTCATCATATGGTCAAAACGTATTGCAATATGACTTACAAAAGATATCGGTATGGTGCGACCTTGTGGATGACATCGGAAGTTCACTGAGGCTTTTTGCGGATGATGCTGTAGTATATCGAGAGGTTGTAACAATGGAAAATTGTACTGAAATGCTGGAGGATCTGCAGCGAATTGACGCATGGTGCAGGGAATGGCAATTGAATCTCAATGTCGACAAGTGTAATGTGCTGCGAATACATAGAAAGAAAGATCGCTTATCATTTAGCTACAATATAGCAGGTCAGCTACTGGAAGCAGTTAATTCCATAAATTATCTGGGAGTACGCATTAGGAGTGATTCAAATTGGAATGATCATATAAAGTTGATCGTCGGTAAAGCAGATGCCAGACTGAGATTCATTGGAAGGATCCTAAGGAAATGAAATCCTAAAACAAAGGAAGTAGGTTACGCTTGTTCGCCCGCTGGTTGAATACTGCTCAGGAGTGTGGGATCCGTACCAGATAGGGTTAATAGAAGAGATAGAGAAGATCCAAAGGAGAGCAGCACGCTTCGTTACAGGATCATTTAGTAATCGCGAAAGCGTTACGGAGATGATAGATAAACTCCAGTGAAAATACTGTGCAGGAGCTCAGTAGCTCGGTACGGGCCTTTGTTGAAGTTTCGAGAACATACCTTCACCGAGGAGTCAAGCAGTATATTGCTCCCTCCTACGTATATCTTGCGAAGAGACCACGAGGATAAAATCAGAGAGATTATAGCCTACACAGAGGCATACCGACAATCTTTCTTTCCACGAACAATACGAGACTGGAATGGAAGGGAGAACCGATAGAGGTACTCAAGGTACCCTCCGCCCCACACCGTCAGGTGGGTTGCGGAGTATGGATGTAGATGTAGATGAATTTCTGCTTTAACAAGAAAATAAACAATATAAAACGATATGTTATAAAGAACGCTCAAGCACAAATCTACCTTCGCATTTGACGACTACAGATGAAACGGAAATTTTTATCTAAATGCCTATAAAATGTACCCAGCACATTCTCAGATCTCTCTTTTGATTAGAAAAATCTCATTCCACCCTCATTCTGCATTTCACTTTGTAAACTTAGCGATATTCAATTGGTCTACGCCTCCTCGTCAGAGTATTTGCACCTTTGCGTTTAGCGTAATGAAGTTCTGGACATAATATCCACAAAATACAAGTGAGTAATCAAATTTGTGAGAGCTATGTAGGATGCTTCCTTGAAGACACAGTGAGAAAGAAGTATTTGCTGTCAGTCAAAATAACCTAACAAATGGTGAGACTTAGCATACATGTCTTAACAGAAGCCCTGCTCTGCTCAGTAGTTTCTGAAACACAAGAGGAATTAACAATTTTTTGCCTGCTTAAATAGTTTCAGAGAACTTGCAGCTGCCACGATTATACAGCGCTAGTTCTGCCTTGCGCATGCTGACGGTCGTCTCCTAACACCTGGCAGGTGTTGGGGCGCGTTGGAATTACTTCTCCGTGTGAGTCTGTTGCGCCGCAAATAGCTACACTCGCAGCACGTCTAAACTAGAAGTTCTGCGAAGACCACCATTCCTGGAGCTGCAGCTGTCCACCTAGAAACTTTCCAGATAAAGCCAGCTCACACACACCACTCACCTCGTCGATCGCACTGCAAGATAATGCAAGATAACCGTCTACGCGAATTCCTCTTTGTAAACGTAAATTATCTTTTCATCTAGTAGTGAGTCGTAAGTTTCCATTGTCGGCTTTCCCTCTCTCATTTACATGAATGAGCCTTTTGGGCTTCATAAATATTAATTTTAGACACATGTGACATTGACTTTATCAAACAAACATTTATCTTCGAAATATATAAAGAATAAGATGCTGACGTAATGGGACATTTTTGCTCACGCCCTAACAAGGACTGAACTTTAATGTTTCTCCAGCCTCCTTGATGATGCTGTTTTGTTTGGTTTTCCAGCTCTGGATCTACTTTCTCCGGATCTCTTACCCTTAGTCATCATTGAAATATATGTAATTCTATTGAAATTATGCTAACCCTGGGTGAATATCCACCACTGATCAGTTATAATTCCCCTGGTTTTCCTCGACAAACACGCACTCCGCTTTGTCTTTCAGTCGCAGGTACCAGGACTTTATACCACCCAACTCATCTGCTTCCTAGAGCGTCATTGCCCCTCCCCCCTCTCCCATTTCGTTACGAGCAGTACTTGATTCTATCATACCGCCCTTTGCAGTCAGAAATCCAAACAGCATCAGCACCATTAAATCTATATCTCACCTTCTATGCATCTCTATGCATGTCCTCCATTTTTCGTCCGAACACTTACCACATCATATTAACTAAGAGAGAAAGCAACTCCGATTTTATAGTATATCCTTTGTACTGTCCCAACTGAGCCAAATTTCAACCTTTCCTCTGTTTGCATCATCTACACTGCCCACTCCAATTCCCTTGCCCCTGCATCCATGCACCCCTGCCCTCCCCCCCCCCCCCCCACCCCCTCCCCCCTGCCACGACGCCACCATGCTCCTCTGTCCCCTTACCCTCCCGCAAAGAAAAAAAAAGATTTTAGTAATGAGAACGATCAAATTAATTATCTCTTTATCATCATGAACGCCATCTCTCCTTCCAGCCACAGCTATCATAAACGACTGAGAGAAGCTTCCTTTGCTAGAAAATGCCATTATATTCCATCTTACAAGGTGCTGTAGAACTGTGCAACAAAGAGATCTAGAAATATTGATCTATAATTCTGTGCATATGTTCATTTACCCGTTTGGGGTCTGAAGTCTTCTCCAACCACTTGTTGTAAGCATACGTGGTCTATTTGTTTGGCAAAGACTTGCTTCTCGTACGATCCATAGCTATTTTTGTGAGTCGGCAGGGCGACGCAGAGCGACATCTGGATTCACAAATCTAAATTTTTTGGAACTGACGGTCCAGTTCAGACGTTACAATTTAATTGTGGAGCGCTTCATTTGTCTCGTGAACATTTGTTTGCGCTTGGCGGATAGTGCGTCAGACCGAGAACACAATCTTGATAGTCATCTCTTAAGTTTGAGGAATTTGGTCTGTTGAATTAAAAGATCAAATCAGAAGAAGTAATGAGATAAAAATAAAAAGTAACATCAAGCTCAAAAATGGTTCGAATGGCTCTGAGCGCTATGGGACTTCACATCTGAGGCCATCAGTCCCCTAGAACTTAGAACTACTTAAACCTAACTAACCGAAGGACATCACACACATCCATGCCCGAGGCAGGATTTGAACCTGCGACCGTGGCGGTCGCGCGGTTCCAGACTGAAGCGCCTAGAACCGCTCGGCCACACCGGCCGCCTAACATCAAGCAAATGAAAAATCTTGCTGTCATTATTTCTCCAGCTACCCAGCAGAGACTCCACACAGTCGACTTACAGCGGAGGAGAAGAAAAAGATTGCAAACAGCCACACTATTAATAATTTATTTCAGCGGAAATAGTCCCCCCCGGCCGTCTCCCATCACCAGACGGCAGCGACGATTTGACGTTTTTGTCTGCAGGAAGTGCTCCACTCAGGTACCACATACTGAACAATATCGAGATTGAGGACAACATAGCAGCCACTTTGAGTAGGAGCGATTACTTTCCAGTACCTGAGTTGCCTATTGCAATATCGCCCATTCCTGAGATTTTATGGCTGTAAAATGATAGCGCAGTTGTTTTGTAAATGCATCGATCGAATCCACGAGATGACATATTGACATCGCGTCATTTACTTAACGTAAATCAGAATTCCTGAGTTTTTCTGAAACTTCTTCCACCAACTTCTGACTGTATAAGTTATTACAAGTTTCACACCAAGGTGTTCCATAGAAAGCATGAATTTTATTAACTTCTTTCTACACTCCTGGAAATTGAAATAAGAACACCGTGAATTCATTGTCCCAGGAAGGGGAAATTTTATTGACGCATTCCTGGGGTCAGATACATCACATGATCACACTGACAGAACCACAGGCACATAGACACAGGCAACAGAGCATGCACAATGTCGGCAATAGTACAGTGTATATCCACCTTTCGCAGCAATGCAGGCTGCTATTCTCCCATGGAGACGATCGTAGAGATGCTGGATGTAGTCCTGTGGAACGGCTTGCCATGCCATTTCCACCTGGCGCCTCAGTTGGACCAGCGTTCGTGCTGGACGTGCAGACCGCGTGAGACGACGCTTCATCCAGTCCCAAACATGCTCAATGGGGGACAGATCCGGAGATCTTGCTGGCCAAGGTAGTTGACTTACACCTTCTAGAGCACGTTGGGTGGCACGGGATACATGCGGACGTGCATTGTCCTGTTGGAACAGCAAGTTCCCTTGCTGGTCTAGGAATGTTAGAGCGATGGGTTCGATGACGGTTTGGATGTACCATGCACTATTCAGTGTCCCCTCGACGATCACCAGTGGTGTACGGCCAGTGTAGGAGATCGCTCCCCACACCATGATGCCGGGTGTTGGCCCTGTGTGCCTCGGTCGTATGCAGTCCTGATTGTGGCGCTCACCTGCACGGCGCCAAACACGCATACGACCATCATGGGCACCAAGGCAGAAGCGACTCTCATCGCTGAAGACGACACGTCTCCATTCGTCCCTCCATTCACGCCTGTCGCGACACCACTGGAGGCGGGCTGCACGATGTTGGGGCGTGAGCGGAAGACGGCCTAACGGAGTGCGGGACCGTAGCCCAGCTTCATGGAGACGGTTGCGAATGGTCCTCGCCGATACCCCAGGAGCAACAGTGTCCCTAATTTGTTGGGAAGTGGCGGTGCGGTCCCCTACGGCACTGCGTAGGATCCTACGGTCTTGGCGTGCATCCGTGCGTCGCTGCGGTCCGGTCCCAGGTCGACGGGCACGTGCACCTTCCGCCGACCACTGGCGACAACATCGATGTACTGTGGAGACCTCACGCCCCACGTGTTGAGCAATTCGGCGGTACGTCCACCCGGCCTCCCGCATGCCCACTATACGCCCTCGCTCAAAGTCCGTCAGCTGCACATACGGTTCACGTCCACGCTGTCGCGGCATGCTACCAGTGTTAAAGACTGCGATGGAGCTCCGTATGCCACGGCAAACTGGCTGACACTGACGGCGGCGGTGCACAAATGCTGCGCAGCTAGCGCCATTCGACGGCCAACACCGCGGTTCCTGGTGTGTCCGCTGTGCCGTGCGTGTGATCATTGCTTGTACAGCCCTCTCGCAGTGTCCGGAGCAAGTATGGTGGGTCTGACACACCGGTGTCAATGTGTTCTTTTTTCCATTTCCAGGAGTGTATATTCCTTTTACCATTTTTCTGCGACAAATTATGATCATACACCTCATCAGACCTTTGAACTAACTGGTAAACACTGTTGTCTACTGCATGAAACTGAAGGAGGTTGATCGATTTTGTAGGCTCTTTGTCCGTCCGACTTGAGACGGTGTTATAGATTCACTGAAATATGATGAATTATATATAGTACTGTACGTGTCTCTGTCGTCTCTAATGTACAAGTCAGTCCCTGAAGTTTCGTCTAAGGGTCATCTTGGCAACAGAAGAATTTTTGGCTTCTTGGCCTTGCAAGTTTATGGACTGAAGGATTTGCTTTAGCGTAAAACTTGGTCAGTTTCTACTCGATGAGATGAAAGACTGATGGTTGCTTTTCAGTCCGCTGCAGAGTGAAAATCTTATTCTGGAAACATCCCCCAGGCTGTGGCTAAGCCATGTCTCCACAATATCCTTTCTTCCAGGAGTGCTAGTTCTGCAAGGTTCGCAAAAGAGGTTCTGTGAAGTCTCGGAAGTATGAGACGAGGTACTGGGAGAATTGAAGCTGTGAGGACGGGTCGTGAGTCGTGCTTGGGTAGCTCAGATGGTAGAGCACTTGCCCACGAAAGGCAAAGGTCCCGAGTTAGAGTCTCGGTCCGGCACACAGTTTTAATCTGCCAGAAAGTTTCGTTTTTAATGGTGTCTAATTTGTCCATTTACCGTGCATAATTTGGTGATAACTCGAAAATCTCTGTTTTGGAGGCTCTGTAGATGTTTCAGGCGACAGTCAGTGGCCACTGAATAAATTCCAGAAGCATATATTTTTGGGAGTGTGACAGTGCGCCAGACGGTCAGTTTTGCGTCACCAGATTGTCCATCACTTTACACATCTGGTACAACTGGTAAAATAGATTGCACCCTTCATTGATCGTATAGAGTATATGCGATCACCATGTCAGTATCTTCTCTATTATGAAACCAATGCACTGACTCAGTCAGAACAATTCTGTGTCACCAACACTGAGTTGGTGGTTTAGCTGCATCGGTTTGGTAGCAAGCACAGTTGCTTAGGTGCATCGCTTTGGTAGCAAGCACCATTGCTTGGCTTTTTTTGGAATTTATTTGCAAGTTCAATACCTGCGGAAAGCAAATCGACAATTCGATTCCGGACATATCAGGCACAGTGGTCAACCTAAGTAGACGACCACTTATAACGACCATGCACCAGCCTTTCTCTTCTTAATTATAGTGTTCTCTTATTGTCTTTTATTACGAGTGTCTTGTTGACTCCGTTCAGCTGCCTGTCCTTCCCAAAACCAAGGTTGTCTGCCGTAACATATAACTTCAGACTCGCTACAGAAAAGATAAGATTAACAGTTTAATCACTAATTTAGAGTAAACTTAATTCTCTTATTAATATTAACAGCATTCGTACCTATCTGAATATTAATTAAGCTATCGTACTTCTTCCAGAGCGTTTAATGGGCAAACTAGGGGATCGTCCTATCTATAAACAAAGTATACACTTCAGTATTACCTGTAATTATGATTCTCATAATTAATGTTTCCAACTAAAGCATAATGACAGCACGTACTACCGGGTCGGGACTCAATAGTAGCTCGCCTTGAGAATTTTATTCCTGAAAACCAATAATTATACTTGCTAATTTCGGCCGCCACGTCTTGAAAGGATGAATTTTGAAAGACTACTTATTCAACTTAGAACAGAATATGAATTAAATTATAGACAGCCGACCAGTTGCAATGGATAAAGAAATTCTTTACCTAGGGTTCTTCTTCAGAAGGTAGCCTAAGGGCAATGAACATCATAGCTTACATTAGAAAAGTATGAAACTTTTAAGCCAAGAATAAATTTTAACACAAATTAGAGAACTGTTGGATTACAGAAGTATGATAATGACGACTGGTACTTACAATTTTACATTAGTAAGGACTAATGTGCCATCGCCGTTTTTACAATTGTCGGCATTGATCCATGGGTCAAAAATAAAATATAGCCCTAGAATTAGGGTTTGTCACGTAAATATAAAATAGCTCATGGATCTTGCAGCGCTCACAACCGACTGAGTGTAATCGGCGAGCGTGGTTACTCTGAAAACAGGGCAGGTGGCGCTCTTGCCGAGAAACATGTGCCATTTGGCGTACAAAGGCAACGTGTAAATTATCAGTATTAATAACGTCCTTAGGTAAAGTAACAATAAAAAAAGGAAGGAAATAACACTCCCGTTATAACAGTATGGGAGCATTGGTACAAATAATATAGTTATACATCAAAAAAGCAGGTGGCGCTTACGCCGAGAAAATTACGCCCAGTGGCAAATACAGCCAAAATTTAAAAAAATTACGTTACTATATTAGTAAAGCCCACAAACGGTATACACGTCAGAACTTTAAAGTTGACAATAATGGCTCTTGTCAAGAAAGAATTACGAACACTGGTACGTGATCCTGTGAATACACATTCACAGGGAAAACCAAAATTTTAGAGCCAGGCAAAACCACATAAGGGCCGATGTAGTAGAAAATATACATCGCGACAAAACCACCATTACATAAGGGGTAGTGAGCTTAAAGCACTGAAGGTGCACCACAGCTTCCTGAGGAAATAAACCACTAAGGTTACCAGCATTTATGTTATACCGTAAACAGTACAGGTTTAAAGCCTTCGAAAAATTGTCTACAAGCAAGGTTCAACTGGTCGTTCAGTTTATTACCGTCCTTGAGCTCAAGATGTTTGAAAATTTGTAACTCTTCCCACAGATCTAATCTACGCCCTTTGTCTTCTCTGTGTAGGATAACAGTCTTCTAAATGTTTTGACGTATGACTGGCTATCAGGAGGTGTTCAGCAAAAGTAGAATTGTGTTTATTCGCTCCTTTTTTACCTAATAGGTGTTCTTTATATCTTTTTTTCACAGCTCTGCCTGTTTGACCAATACAATATGATGGACAGTTGTTACACGTTAGTCTGTAAACCCCTGAATTGGAAAATCAATCGCCGGCGATCTCTACTGAATGTACAAGATTTATCTTTAAACTGTTAGTTGTAGAGAAGGAGACGTTAGACGTTACAGTTATATTTTTTCATTAGAAGACGTTTTATCCTATACGAGTTATTGCCCAGAAAAGGAATAGAAATAAATTTTTTAGCTTCTTTGCTATCAGTGGGGAGGTTGTTGCACAAAGTCGAACAGTTTTGGGAAGTTTTCTTACTGAACATGTAATCAATCATATTCTGATTGTACCCATTATTAACCGCAATCGCTTTGATGACATTCACTTCTTTTTGTTGATCGGCAGGTGATAAAGGAGTAGTTACCATACGGTGAATGGCAGAATGAAAAAACGCCAGTTTATGAGCTTTTGGATGAGTTGAGTCAGCCGGGGTGACATTATCTGAATACGTTTCCTTACGAAAAATGTTGAAATTGAAGGAACTATTTTGTATAGAAATTGTTAAATCAAGAAATTTAAGTTCACCTTTTTCATTCTGAAGTTCTTTTGTGAAGGAAATTTTTTCATGTAAACCACTGAAAGTACTGAAGAGAAGCTCTAACTCATGATCAGTACCGTCAAAAGCAATGATAATGTCGTCAACATTACGTGTATAATAACGGATTTTGTGGCGTAAATCTGAACTTGAATTGAAGAACGTTATTTCCAGAGCGTTGATGAAAACATCTGCCAAAATACCAGCGAGGGGACTACCCATTGCTAAACCATCTGGTTGTATATACATTTTCTTATTGAACGTGATATAATTGTATTTCAAAACGACTTTAAGCAAACTAATCAGTTCCGCAATCTGAATTTCACTTAGTTTTTTATGTTTTAGTAGATTCTTTTTTACAAGGACTATGGTTACATCGACAGGGACATTTGTATAAAGACTGACGATGTCAAAGGAAACCAGTCTAGTGTCAGGTGTACATCTTACAGTTTGAATATTGTTGATCAATTCCTTGCTGTTTTTCACCGAATAATTATTTTCAAACAAGAAAGCATCTTTAATTTTAAAATGGATGCGCCTAGCGAGTGTATGATGTGGGCTACCTATTCCATTCACTACAAGGCGAATGGGATGATTTTGTTTGTGCAGATTAAACTGACTTCTGAGCACGGGTGATTTAGGGTTCATATTTATAAGCCATTTCTTTTGGAAGATATTGAACAAGCTGACAGAACTAGCTAAAGTACGCCGGATTTCTTTTTGCAATTCCGCGGTTGGATCTACGGTAACATCAGTGATGTCATTGTCCTCAAAAAACTTTACAGTCTTTTCAATATATTCATTTTTATGAGCCACGACAGCAGTGTTCCCTTTGTCACTCTTAGTGTCTAAGGCGTCGTGTTCTCTCAGTTTAGGATTAATGTTTTTTCTATTCTATATTCGCCCGACTGAACGTTAGAATGTAGTTTAATTTCTTTTTCTATTATGTTATTACGTTCATAGGCACATTTGACTTGCTCGGTTTTCTCTAATTTAAGGGATTCCAAATCGATTTTAAGATCTGCAATAAGATTACAGATAACTGGATCTTTATCCAGTTGAGCAGGCAAAGTCATTTTCAGCCTTCGTAAAAGTAATGTTGGTTTTATTCAGTATTCTGTCGTAAAACTGATGTTTGACACTATTGTCTGCTGTATTAACATTTTTACTTGTGGCCCTATTACTAAACATCAAAAACTTTCTTTCATGTCTGCCCCTAATTTCTTCTTTGCGATTAAAAAGCCATTCATTAATACTATTCCACAGGTGGTCAATTTGGAAATTAAAATATTGAAGAATGTGAATTCATAATTCCAGAAAAATAATTACCGTTTAGCTTTTTCTACTAGAATGAGGCTAATAAGATGACTTCCTTTTTAAACATTACTTTATGAACTTTGCCAAAAGAAAATGAGGTTACTAATGCCATTAGACTGAAGGTACTATAATCTTGAGACTTCTAGAAAATGAATTTACCAATCGAAATTTAATTAAGTACTGTAACAAAGCAACCCGTCAAAATTTCGTGTCTCCACTTTCTTCAATTTCTTACTTCTTATTTTTCCACACACTAAATCTTAATTTTGAAATACGATTTACTGAAAGTAAACAATAGGTACTTGAAGCAAGATAGTAGCACTTGCTGTAATTGACTGACAATATACTGAACCAAAAGCACACTTCACCACATTTTATTTTAACGCTTCCTGCACATAAATAATAAAATAAACTGTCTGTAGCGTGTCTTGTCAGAAGCAGTGCAGTTGAGAATGTGGTGTAAAAGTACTTACACAGGTTCTTCACATCTCTTATTAATTAGCTAGATCGAAAAATGCTGCTGTGACTACCTTTTATAGCCATTCTTGAAGTGAGGTGACGTAGTTCTTGCAAACTAGTCTTTTACTTGGAAATGTCTTGCATCCACGGCTACATGTTACATGAGATGAGTTATTATTGCAGAAGAGCCAGTTATCGCCATTCTCCTTAAATCGTACCGAAGTTAGCACAAAATAATTAGTATCTTGACGAGCTCACCAACACATGACCTCACTCAGCCACTACTAGCTGGCTACCTTCCAACAGTTCAGTCTCTTTGCGGTATACTTCCTTCCACATAAAAATGTCGTTCACAAAATGGAACGACAAGAGAGAAAGCTTGGCCGTCCTCAGGTCTAATGGCTTGCTCATTTTTTAGCAGCATATCACTCTTTTCGTAATAATAAAATATAACATCGTCAGGACAAGCATAGAATTTACAAATGTGATTGCTTTAACTCCTTAAGTGTATAACAGTAAAAAATCAAAGTCAAGTTGTGTATTTCAGTTTACTTTTACAATTATCTGATAACATTTCTTTCTCATAATCATTACTAAATAATCATTAACTAATCATTTGAAACATCGACAACACAATGTGTGAATGTAAAACTAACGCTGTTCCGTTACACATTGAGTTCAGAGGAGCTGTCTATCCTTTAACAGGGAGAGTATTTCGCTCTCATCCCCAGAACTTGACTTAAGGAGGATGTAAATTCTAACATAGGGGCAGCCCACTGTAGCCTTCCTTGTGAAAAAGCTTAGGAAATGCAATCTGAAACCACTAGGTACTGCGTCGAGCTAAATCATCAGCATGCAACCTGTGAAAAAGACCATTTACACTATGAAGATCCGACAAGCGTTTTTTGATTCCATCAGCTGACAAGGGAAATGCAGCTATTGTAATGAGGACCGAAGACTATGAGCAGAAGGTACGTGATCAAGAATATACAACAACTTGCCGGGAGCTAATCACAGATTCACAGTAGCCGATCACAAGGAATACTAATCATTAATCAAGGCGGCTTCTCTTTCGGCAGACATTAGAGGAACCTACGCTACATGGAATCTCTCCCACCGCGTCTGTATGAATTACCAAAAATCCGTAAAGATGGTGTACCATTATGACCGATTATAACTGCTCCTAGCTCAGCACTGTGTAAACTGACAAAACACTTCGCCACTCTACTTCAGCTGCACAAAGAAGAGAATGAAATGTACGTAAAAGACTTGGTACATTTAATTGAGAAGTGGAGGAAACTAAAACTTGGAATACATGACATCCTGGTCACCTTTTTTTTGTTTTTCATGTATGCCTTACCACGAGCTAATTTACGAGCAATGGCAGTTTCTACAAATACATAAATGGCATTGCCGAGGGTAGCCCACTTAATCTCATGGTTGCCAATTTATTTATGGAGCATTTAGAAAGACAGAGAAGCTGTACTTGGTATCTTTGAGATCTGTGGTGTGGTACGGGCACGCTGACGACAGCTTCGTCACATGGAGCCATGGTGATGAACAGCTCGGTGACTTCCTTAGACATTTGGATTCTTCATGAAAGCGTCGAATTTACGACAGAGGTGGAAGAGATCAATAACCACCATCTCGAGATGAGCTGGTTATGAGTGAGAGAAATGCCCATCGTCCACTGAAATTTGAGCCACCGCCACTAGTCGTGCGCAGCGCTGCTGACTGTCGTGGCACACCCTGGTGGCTATTTCCCCGGAGTGGGTTGGAGTTCCTCTAGAGCGCCGCCGAACAGAGTGGATGTGGTTATCAGCCGGTTTCACCTGGCACGTTTGCGAAGAAGCGTACTTTCACGTGTAAACACTGATGTGAGGCGTGGCTCATATATATGTTGGGTTGACCGGTTGTCCTTACACGTAGAATAGACTTAGTATGATGCTGAGTCAAGGCCAAGGTTGCTTGGGGATCTAGTGGTCCTTTGGTGGTTCCAGATTGCTATGAGTCGTATGCATCTGGCAAAGTCGGCTACCTTGTTTAGAATGAAATTATAATTAAATCAGTACAATGAAATGAATACGCTTAGCTGCATCCAGGCGATGATATACGTCAACGGGGACAGATGAAAATGTGTGCCCCGACTGGGGCAGACGCTCTGTCCATCTGAGCCAACGAGGACACAGAAGATAGTGCGACTGCAGGGACTTATCTCTGGCACGCCTCCCGTGAGACCCACATTTCCAACTTACTGTCCCCACACTATATTCGATGTGCCCCTGCCCATTGTACTCATTACTCGCGGCTTCACCGATTCCCGTAATAGTTCGGGCAATGTGTGTGCATCCGCACAGAAGATGGTCAAATGGCCGGTGAGCCTTAAGTGTATATATATATATATATATATATATATATATATATATATATATATATATATATATATATATATATACCTTGTTTATAACTTATCTCTACGTTAGGAACTGGCTAAAGCTCTGGCCAGACTTACTGGTAGGTACCTGCAAGAGCTTTGATGCCACAATTCTTGTTGTCCCTTTCTTACTGAGTTATTAGTTTCAGAAGTTTGACTCCTAGTAAAAAAGTTTATCTTGCGGTATTATTTCTGCAATTCATTCACAGCGTGGAAGTGTCTGTGTAACATGAAAATGGAAGAATGGATATTTCCTCTGTGCCATGTAGATCAAATTTCCAAACAACACCAACAAGACGCATTTTCACAGCTGGATGAATACGATGGAAAAAGGCAACTGAATTTCAGCGGCAAAGCAGATCCATAATCCACAGTGTATATAAATATTTGAAACATCTTGTAGACAATGATGGTGTAGTGTTAGCACTTACATGCTCGTTCAAGAAATTCAGTAATATGTTCCCGAAAAGACAATCAATGTAAGAAGAAACCTTGCTAGCGTTCAGGCTACTTGTGCTGCAGCTTGTATCTTTGGTCTAAGAACTATACAGCGCGTGTATCTTGACAGAAAATTCCCGAAGTTTATTTCTGATAGGAAAAACATTAAACAACATGGTTCCTTAACCATAATAGGGAACTTATCAAAAAACTTGTCAGGCGGACAGTCTATGAATTTTACGACAATGTCGAGTACTCAACATCAGAAAAAGTGAGAAAGAAGTTAACTGAAAAAATAAATTTGACTGGATCTGCTAGATATGTGAGACGTATGTTAAACGATATAGGATATAAATAGAAGCGTCAGAATGACAGCAGACAGTTCTTACTTTAACGCAATGACATAATGGCCTCCAGAATTAAATTTTTGTGGAAGATGAGTTAGCTGCGTATTTCAGGTGAAATGCGACCTGTATTCATTTTGGATGAAGCTTGGAATATTCAGAACCATTCACTAAAGCACATATCTCAGAATCCCAGTCAAAGTGGGGGCCTTAAGGTACCATTTTGGAAAGAGATCAGGCAGAATTTTGTGCATGTGGGGTCAGCGCAGATTGGTTTTCATAAAGAAAGTAAATTAGTTTACAGATCTATCAAAACAAACATGTCAGAATATTATCATTCGGAAATGAACACAGGTAAATTTGAGCAATTAAGCATTTTATTAGCGTGCTAATTTGCTTAAAATTCCAGTAGCTATAGTATATTTTTTCAGTGATTTACGTACATTTACACTTCATATAAGCATATAATACCTAATACTGTCTACAATAATTTTACGTGCTGTACACTGCAAATAATGAACTGAATAGCAAGGCTTTTAAAATGTTTTTAAATTCAAATAATGTACACATACATTGCTTCCATAACGATATGACTGGCATAACCTAAATCAATTTTTCACCGCAAAAACGTAATTATACCGATTTTGACCAGAGTAGAGACTATTACAACTGGTAACAGAGGTGCAAGTGATTATCAAGTGCTTGTGACTCACATTTTGGCAGCAGCGTACTAACAGCCACTTGTCAGTTTGCCTGACCAGAGCTACATCTGACCTCGATGCGATGGCAGTCAATGTCCGAGTGAGTGCGTTTCTTCGAGCACAGTTGCATCACGCCTTGGTAAATCGAGTTTCGTGTTTCGGATATGTACCTATATTGTCACATGCGAACTGCCTGAAAGCTCACTCACTGATTGTATTTGTCGGTTACCGACCACTTACTGCTATTGACTGGCCGCGTTGAATTACTGACATTGGCGTTGGAGCTTCGTAGTATTCCCTTGTTACAGAGGCTCTGAGTTCTGTGCAGGATGTGGATCGATGAAGAGAGAACCAGTACATTATGCAGGGGAACATCATAACTGAGTTGGTTGTTTGTTGTATGAAAGGCTAGCAACAGTGTGAGTGTAGTCAAACCAATGCTGGCTACACAGTTGTTCAGTCAGCTGTGCTGTCAGCGCAAGGCCCATTGTGAAAATTACGTTTGAGAGAAGTGAAGTTCCTTATATTCTGTTTTATGTATGTTGGTTTGTCGTCTCCACTTTGTTTTAATGTAATTTCGTCCATGGTGGGAAGTCTTGAGCAAGTGTTTGTACACTTGTGGGTGGAAAATTTGATGTTGCTGATTGCCTGGCTGTGACTGCTTGGTGTATAACAGTCATTTTGTCTTTAGTGGAGATATTTTCAACGAGTGAGTGTTGGTTATTACACATGGCATATTTTAATTAATACAGTATATTCACTGTGTTTAAGTGTTGCTGCATGCTAAGGAATAGATGCCTTAGCGAATATTGTTTGTCAGTGGCGAATAGCGTTAGTACGCTACCACTGTCTAATTACAAATTAAGGATGTACTTTAATAATTACTTGACTAACAGTAATACCTGCGAGTGAAGAGAGAGGCTGCTCCCAACTATTAACTAAGGTACACTTAGTATTTCAGGTAGCGCCGCGTCGGTATAAATTGGTTAGTCCCCGACAGCTTAAGTAGAGCACAGTATTAATGGCTTTTGCCATCTACTTAACGAAACCTAGTAATAACTTAAGAGTTATAAGAATTATCTAACCAGCGCTATAGAATATGCACTAGATGTTTGCTAATAACTGGATATATAAACAGAGGTATTGTGCATGATCTAACGAATCTTATTACTGACGGTTTTTACCAGTACTTACTCGTGTTCATTATCCGTCTGTGCTGCTTGTGATGGGTGTGTTGTGTGTCTGGTGGTGCAAGACGATCGGAAAATTTTTGAGAGACTGCAAATTTGTTATTACGGCTTTAAGGATATCGTTTATCAGAGACTGAATAATATTATTGAAGGCAGTCGTGTTTCGTATTTTAGGGAAATGTGATTGTTGTAAAGGATAATGAAAAATTTTAATTAACTGTATGAAATCCCAGGGTTGTGAAAAATAATGTGTGTTGGAATAAACAGTGAGATAGATACACCCTTAAGAATCAGTGCTGGATTAAATGTGGACAACGGATTGGCTTCAAATGGCTCTGAGCACTATGGGACTTAACATATGAGGTCATCAGTCCCCTACAACAGATTACATTAACGGTTTAGAAGCTCGCGCCTCTAGTAGTGAAACTTAAATTAGGGTATTCACGATTTATTATTCAAAAATATGTATAGTGATAGAGGATTTGATAACTAAGTTAATCAAAAGCACGATTTATGATGAACTCTGAATTTATTACAAAAGTTTAGATGCTTAAAAAATGAAAAATGGTGTAAAAAACATACTGGATACACCGTTAAATGTTGATCAAAACGAAACTGAGATGATTCAAATAGCAATTAACAAAGTTAACTGGTGGTGAACTGGAATTTTCTGAATATAATTTACCTTTCCTAAAGAATTTCCCAGAACGTGCATATGCATCAATAACAGTGACTAGCTTGAAAGAGAAACTGAAGAGATTGTACTGTCAAACACGGGAACGTTCATCCGAGAATCATGTTAAATCCCTAAAGTCTCTTCATCCTAATGTGCCGGTGCTGCAAGTTCCTTTCCCCATTCTCGTTGGTGTAATGTGAGCAGACCGTTGATGGTCAATGCCATCAAATGTGCGTCTGGAAGTGCTCTTCTGTGATCTCCAACATTGGACACTCTCAGTATCCGCTGCAGACGAGCGCTGCTTTTGAAATCCGCCTTCCCAGTTAAGAGTGAAGCCAAGTCTCTGCTGTCTCACATCTCCTCAACAGCCCAAGATAGAACAAAGCCTCTCAGTTCTTCATGCCTAGAAAATTTTGTCCACCAATCCTTAAAAAGGTCAGTTTCGTCTGCCAATGGCGCGCTGTTTGTTGTTAACCGTCTCCGACTAGAAGTCAGCAAAGACTTCCAATCCAGGAGGCTCGCTTTCTGCCCCTCTGTTCTCGCAAATATTGACTCAAATACTACGTCATACTGCAGACACACTACTAGGGTGGTTTCCTCTAGCTGTGGGATAAGACGTAAGAGTAGAAAGCAACTTTATTCCCTGGCGACAGCCAAAGGGCCACGTGGAATTCTAGAATTCTGTCAAGCCCTTTCCCGTGTATTTTACGATTGCTAGGAGATATCTATCTCGCAGAATGTTTCTTTGATACAGGCCCAACTGCCACCCGTCTTCTTCGCCATATTGCTCGCTACAGAAATAAAGTTTTCAGTGCACCTTTCTCTAATAGGGCATGAGCCATAAAAATCACCTTTCCACAGCTCGACCACTCGTTACTCAATACACACATCAAAAAAAGTTTTGCATCGTCTCGGGTCAGAGAGTTCCGGAACCTGTACAGACCATTCGAAAACAGATCAACATGAACATCATTTCCGCCCTTCTTATTGATCATGAAAACCACGCATTGCATGTTGTACCACCATACAGAGAGACCTTCAGAGCTGGTGGTCTAGATTGCTGTACACACCAGTACCTCTAATACCCAGTAGCACGTCCTCTTGCATTGATACATGCTCTGTTCGTCTTGGCGTACTGTTGGTCCAGATTGTCCCGCTCCTCAACGATTCGGCGAAGATCCCTCAGAGTGGTTGGTGGGTCACGTCGTCCATAAACAGCCCTTTTCAATCTATCCCAGGCATGTTAGATAGGGTTCACGTCTGGAGAACATGCTGGCCACTCTAGTCGAGCGATGTCGTTATCCTGAAGGAAGTCATTTGGACGATGGGGCGCCAATTGTCGTCCATGAAGACGAATGCTTCACTAATATGCTGGCGAAATGGTTGCACTATCGGTCGGAGGGTGGAATTCACGTATCATACAGCCGTTACGGCGCCTTCCATGACCACTAGCGGCGTACGTCGGCCCCACGTAATTCCACACCAAAACAGCAGGGGACTTACACCTTGCTGCAGTCGCTGGACAATGTGTGTAAGGCGTTCAGCCTCCAAATACGTCTCCGACGATTGTATGGTTGAAGGCATATGCGACAATCATCGGTGAAGAGAACGTGAAGGCAATCCTGAACGGTCCATTCGGCATCTTGTTGGGCCCATCTGTACCACGCTGCTTGGTGTCGTGGTTGCACAGATGGACCTCGCCATGGACGTCTGGAGTGAAGTTGCGCTTCATGCAGTCTATTGCGCACAGTTTGAGTCGTAACAGGACTTCCTGTGGATGCATGAAAAGCATCATTCAACATGGTGACGTTGCTGTTAGGTTTCCTCCGAGCCATAATCCGCAGGTAGCGGTCATGCACTGCAGTAATAGCCCTTGAGCAGCCTGAGCGAGGCATTTCATCGACAGTTCCTGTCTCTCTGTATCTCTTCCATGTTCGAATAACATCGCTTTGGTTCACTCGGAGATACCTGGACACTTCCCTCGTTGAGAGCCCTTCCTGACACAGAGTAACAATGCGGACCCGATCGAAGCGCGGTATTGACAGCCTAGGCATGGTTGAACTACAGACAACACGAACCGTGTACCTCCTTCCTGATGTAATGATTGGAACTGATCGGGTGTCGGACCCCCTCTGTCTAATAGACGCTGTTCATGCATTGTTTTTTACATCTTTGGGCGGTTTAGTGACATCTCTGAACAGTCAAAGGGACTGTGTCTGTGGTACAATACCCACAGTCATCGTTAATCTTCAGGGGTTATGCAAAACGTTTTTTGATGTGTGGTGTATGTCTGTCGCCTTGGCTCACATTGTTCGAGAGCCACTATCACCGCCATGCAGGAGCGTCCGGTCCTCCACTGTCACGCGTACCATGCATATTACGATCCTATCCACTTCCACCTACGTCAGCCAGCTGCAAATACTCAGAACCTGTACTTGTTCGCCGGCCGCGGTGGCCGTGCGGTTCTAGGCGCTGCAGTCCGGAACCGCGGGACTGCTACGGTCGCAGGTTCGAATCCTGCCTCGGGCATGGATGTGTGTGATGTCCTTAAGTTAGTGAGGTTTAAGTAGTTCTAAGTTCTAGGGGACTGATGACCTAAGATGTTAAGTCCCATAGTGCTCAGAGCCATTTGAACCATTTGTACTTGTTCTGATTTGCTTTCGTTTCACTCTAGTTATTCTGTCCCAGGAACAGCACCACACTGTCGCCTGAAAGTTCACTCAGAGAAATATATATAGCGGCATGCACTAGGTTAACTGTAACAAAGAAAGAAAGGGAAATGAAATCACCCTTTGCAATCACCGTTACAACATTATCTACCAAGAAAAAGTGTCCGAACGATCTTCATAAAGTTAAATACGTTAACTCGAATCCACATTCTAACATAAATGGAAAGCGACCAACCAAAGCGGCTTGACGATTTTCATTTGTTAAAATCATTGCAACTTTTAGTCACTTTCTTGTATAGTGGTGCCACTGAATGCTTGGAATATTTCCACCTGCCAAATCTGCAACGTTGCTATAAGGAGTATGTCAATTACAAAAGGCCGTATTATTTATACAGTTCTCTGTTTCAGAGCAAATTTTTTTTTTTTTCGTGTCTTGTTGCAGTCCACCCGCAGCCACTACGCAGTTATGTCGTTGCTGGCCCCATGTAGAATGCAGCTTAGCTTGTAGATGGCATGACTGTTTCATGAGTAGCCCTGCCTTTGAAGGGAAAGGTGATGTATGTGACTGTAGTGGAGTGGATGGTGGTGTTAGGATGTATGAGACAGGTTATGCATCTACGTCTATTACAGGATCATGAGCCATGAGGAAAGGGGTTGGGAGCAGGGTTTGTGTATGAATAGACGAGGATATTGTGTAGGTTCGGTGGATGGCGGAATACCACTGTGGGAGGGCTGGGTAGGATAGTTTGTATAACATTCCTAATTTCACACTGTAACGTGAGGTAGTCGAAACCCTGGCAGAGAATGTAGTTCAGATGCTCCAGTCTTGGGTGGTACTGAGTCACGAGGGGAAAGCAACACTGTGGCCAACCCCACCCTGACCACCTTCTTCACAGTTATCCATCCACAGACCCACAACCTACATTTAAAAAATTTTTATTTATATTTTTTACTTGATCTCATTGTGACATCACGCCTGTTTCAGTCGGTTTTTCGCCTTTCGCTATCGATATACTCCTTCAGATTTCATCTTGTTCCTCCTTATATCAACCGTTTGATCCTTTTTATCATTTTTTCTACGTATTTGAGAGAATTTTTGAGAATTTTTTCGGACGTACACTATGTGATCAAAAGTATCCGGACGCCCCCAAAACGTACGTTTTTCATATTTGCGTTGTACTGCCAACTACTGCCAGGTACTCCATATCAGCGACCTCAGTAGTCATTAGACATTATGAGTGAGCAGAATGGGGCACTCTGTGGAACTCATGGACTTCGAACGTGGTCAGGTGATTGGATGTCACTTGTGTTATACGTCTGTACGCGACATTTCCATACTCATAAACATCCCTAGGTCCACTGTTTCCAATGTGACAGTGAAGTGGAAACGTGAAGGGACACGTACAGCACAAAAGCGTACAGGCCGACCTCGTCTGTTGACCGAAAGAGACCGCCGACAGTTGAAGAGGGTCGTAATGTGCAACAGGCAAACATCTATCCAGACCACCACACAGGAATTTCAGACTGCATCAGGATCCACTGCAAGTACTATGGCAGTTAGGCGGGAGGTGATAAAATGTGGATTTCATAGTCGAGCGGCTGCTCATAAGCCACCTATCACACTGCTAAATGGTAAACGACGCTTCGCTTTTGGTAAGGTGCGTAAACATTGGATGATTGAACAGAGGAAAAACGTTGTGTGGAGTCGCGAATCACGGTACACAATGAGGCGATCCGATGTCAGGGTGTGGGTATGGCGAATGCCCAGTGAACGTCATCTGCCAGCGTGTGTAGTGTCAACAGTAAAATTCAGAGGCGGTGGCGTTATGGAGTCGTCGTGATTTCATGGAGGGGACTTGCACCCTTTGAGTTTTGGGTGGCACTGTCACAGCAAAGGCCTACATTGTTTTAAGCACCTTCTTGCTTCCCATTTTCGAAGAACAATTTGCGGATGGCGATTGCATCTTTCAACATGATCGAGCACTTGTTCATAATGCACAGCCTGTGGCAGAGTGGTGACACGACAGTAACATCCCTCTAATGGAAATGGCCTGCACAGAGTCCTGACCTGAATCCAATGGAACACCTTTGGGATGATTTGGAACGCCGGCTTCGTGTCAGGCCTCATCGACAAACATCAATACCTCTCATCAGTGTAGCACTCCGTGAAAATGGGCTGCCATTCCCCTAGAAACCTTCCAGCACCTTATTGAACCTATGTCGGTGAGAAAAGAAGCCGTCATCAAGTCTAAGGGTGGGCCAACACCATATTGAATCCCAGCATTAGCGATGGAGGGCGCCACGAACTTGTAAGTCATTTTCAGCCAGATGTCTGGATATTTGAGAGGTGCCAGGGTGGAGAAGAGTTTGTTCCTCTTTAATTATGGCGAATTTTGCTAGTTGGTAAAGTAAGAAGTGCCCACTCACAATATTTTAACAAAATTGTAATATAGTCAGTAAAAAAAACAACGAATTTTATCGTAATAAACGACACAAAATGGGATTCAGCATCTATTTACGAAATGATATGCGGATTAAATATTACGATGTGATTTATTAGAAATCAGAACATAAAGGTACTTAATTGTCAACTAAAAGATAATACATACTGAACTATTTGGATGCAATAGATTGAAGATAATGACTAGAGATCCTAATGAATTAAATATTACTCCCCTGACTATAATGCAGTATCGCGATTACGGGCTGCAGAGCACTTCAGTCGGAAAAATGATAGGTCCTACAATGCCGGAGCCACAAAATACTTCACCGGTCTTGAAACCTACAACACGTCGTCGGTAGGCAGCGTTCTGATGATGTAGGTGCCGACTCCTGCTGTGCAGCAACTCTGTTTCAACCCGTAGCATCGAATGCTGCCCGAGAATGCAAAGTTCTGCTCACGTGGCTGAAGCAGAGAAACTCCTGGATGCACGAGGATGTATCTCCACGAAGAGACGCAGCAAAACCGCCTAAAATCGCCCTGTCGGTACAGGTGCGAAAACGCAGAGTAAGAATCTGGGTCTTAAGCCGCAGAATGAAACCGGAGTATGACCGAAGTCATGCCCCTCAGTGATTCCAACAATTGTGACTCAGTCGCAAGATTATCCAGTTCTGACGAAGACCCCGAATGCCATGCGCCTGCGTAACGCAAGAACGAAGCCAACGTTATTCAACTCCCCACTACCCACGAAAAACCTCGAATCTGCATTCAGTGCTGATTCCAGAATTCTCCCACACTATCCCAGAACATCATTCGCGCCAATAGCGACTGTTCCCTCCAATTACGTGCAGGGCTTTATGAAGGCAAGTGGCCTCAGTTTAAGTCATGCCTGTGCTATTTAGCTGGGGGGCACTGGACCAGCCGTATCACTGGCTACGAAAACAGCATGCCAACACCACTGGCCATCCGGCGCCAGACAGTCGCACACAGCAGGGCACAGTCCACAAGTATTCTCAGAATCATGAAGACTATATAGTCAGTCGGCACCAGCAGTATTCGTTCCAGATGCACTGGAAGGGTAAACACATAACTTGTGGCGACACTCAGACGGCTCACAGGTAGTTTCACCTTCCATGCAATAGGCGAAACTCGACAGAAGTCAGTCGGCGCGCCAGGCGCTCAAGCCCACTGATGTGTGGCCCTCTCCGTATTTGCGGAAGTGTGGACCCCCCACAAAAACGCAATGTATCGTTTCCTCCTGTGCACGCTCGCAACAAGCCACACAGGGAAGTAACAGAGAAAACTAAAAGCAAGACCACATACTGTTCCCAACATGGATAGCAATCAAGTGAAAAGTAATTTGAGCTCTCAGCGCAAATACTCTCATGAGAATAACCGTATTCGGCCCATTCCCACCGTGAAATGATATAAAAAAGTAATAAAACTGATGAAAATGAGAGGCGAAATGCAAAAAAAGGCATGGAACCTCTCATACTTTTGATCACATAGTGTAATTTTACGTTATTTACGTATTTTTACGCGTTTTGGCACCACTGTAGATCTTTCCAAGCACGTCAACGCAGTGAAGTTTCCTTATTCCTAGCTAGAACCCTCTCCCACATAAGGTTCCTGCGTTGTTGGTTGGCTCATGGAATCCCCCCAAATATTGTTACCATCAAATTACTCATCTCCAGCTTCCACCCTTCCTTCACAATGACATACGTCTATTCATATTCCGCCAATTCTTAGCCCTGACTAACATAGTCCTGCAAAACCTTGTTAATCATGCCCTAATTTCCTTGCAACACTTTCTCTCCTTCCCTAAAATTCTCCTGCTATGCAATCCCAAATTCCTGGATCTCATAACACGCAGTGAAACACTTGCCCTCCGGGAACTAAAGCAACATGCACAATGACACCTCAAAATACCCTCCACCCTGCTCATTCCCCAGTCCCATTTTGGACTACCACTATCCTCCACATGTACAACTTCCAAACGTACCCCATGGCCCCTTATAGCTGACAAAGTCTCACAGACCTACTATATTTACCCCATTCTCCAAAACTCCCTCCCACCACCACATAGAGTCTAGAACATAAACAGACTCAAAAAACAGCTACGAAATTTTCTTCCAAAAGTCTTCGCCCCACAGAAGTATCAGTCCTTTACAAAGGCCTTACCTTTTATCCCTCTCCCAAATTCAATCATGCTGGACTTTTTAAACACTTGCTCTACTTCTCCAGGTTCCTACAATGAAAACACTTACTGCCACCAACCCTAAGGATCAAACTCAATCAAAGACCATTGTTGAATCCTGCCTGACATAGTTCACTCCTTTATCCAACCATGATCGATCCCCATTGCCCCCAAAACACCACTGTTAACTTTACAGAATTTCTTAACCTTGAACCTTGCCTCACCATCATTCCCCAAATCCCTCAACATGCAATCTGACTTTACATCCAGAAAAAGAACCGCAATCCACCATCTAAAACCTGATCTCAACCTTATAATCCTACCTGTTGAAAAAGGCTCCAGCACTTGTTTTGAATTGCAAGGATTACCTGCAGAAAGACTCCGCAGCTCTCAGATTCATCCACCTACAAACCATGCCACAGCGACCGCATTCCAGAAATCCAGCACAATATCCAGTCACTCCTCAAATACTTAGGTCCATCGCCTCGCTGGAGTCCATCTCTCTCCTCTGCCCTACCACTGTCGGCACTCCTACCTTCCACATGCTTCCTATTCTTAAACTCAACTGCCCAGGATGCACCATTGTGGCCAGTTACTGCGCCCCCACTGAGAGAATCTCTGCACTTATAGACCAATACTTTCAGTCTATTACCTGCAACGTACTCTACTATATAAAAGATATCAACCATTTCCTCCATTGACTTTCCACTAGTTCCTGTTCGTTTACGACACGATGCCCTGCTCGTCACTATTGATTCCATCTCCCTTTATACTAACATCCCTAATGCCTATGGCCTTCCTTCCCACCACCCGATGGATTCCAAACTAAAAATCTCCTTCCTAGTCTCCATGACCAACTATATCCTCACCCACAATTACTTCTCCTCTGAAGGTACTGCCTACAAAGAAATCTGGGGTATGAGCATGGGCAAACACATGGCACCATCCTATGCCAACCTTTTCATGGTCCATCTAGAGGTGTCCTTCCTAAACAACCAGAATACCAAACCCCTCAACTAGTTCAGATTCACTAGTAACAACTTCGTGATCTGGATCGAGCGTGAAGACACCCTATCCACATTCCTCCAGAATCTCAACACCTTCTTCCCCATTCACTTCACCTGGTTGTACTCACCCCAAGAAGCAACCTTCCTCAATGTTGACCTCCACCTCAAAAATTGCTACATCATTACTTCTGTCTAACCGCCAAAAATACTTCCACTTCAACAGATACCACCTATCCCATACCAAGAAGTCTATTCCATGCAGCCTAGCCAACCATAGCTGCATAGTGACGAGCGGTCTCTCTCGAAATATAATGAGGCCTTTACAGACTGTAATTACACTCCCACCCTTGTAAAAAACAGATCTCCCACTCCATATCTTTCCACTCACCTATCACCTCCCAGAATCCCACCATCTGGCTACAGGAAGCACTCCCATCATGACTCAGAATCACACAGGAATCGAGCAACTGAACTATATTCTGTGCCAGGGTTTCAACTACCCCTCGTCATGCCATGAAATGAAAAATGTCCTATCAACTATCCTTCCCACCCCTCCCACAGTGGTATTCTGCGGTCCATCAAATCTATACAATATACTTGTCCATCACTACACAACCCCTGCTCATATCCCTGCAACAGACCTAGATGCAAAACCTCTCCCATACATCCTCACACCACCGCCTACTCCAGTTTGATCACAAACATCACCTATGTCATCGAAGGCAGGCCTATCTGTGAAACAGTCATGTGATCTACGGGCTAAGCTGCAACCACTACGCGCACACTATGTGGGCATGATAACTAATAAGCTATCTGTCCACATGATCAGGCACTGAGAAACTGTGGTCAAGAAGCAACTGGAACACCCTATTGCTGAGCATGGTGCCCAACATGATGTTCTTCATTTCAATAACTGCTTCACAGGCAGTGCCATCTGGATCCTTTCCACCAAAACCTGCTGTTCTGAACTGAGCAGGTGGGAACTCTTCCTGCTATACGTTCCCATAACCCTTCTGGCCCCAACATTTGTTAGTAGTTGTCTTTACCCATCTAGTCTCTTCCCTGTTCCCATTCCAGAAATACACAGCCCTCTATTCCACCAATAAACCCAGTTTTTTTTAGTTCTCTCCTTTTCCGCTACCCCTACTTTCTCGTCCCCTTCCGCCTAACATCCCGACTATAACTAGCTGCCCTGTCCACCTCATCCCTGTGTACTCCCACTAGCAGCACTTTACCGTACCCCACGCTTTGAGCACGATATATTTGACTAACGATGTTTCTGAGTTTCGTCAACACGAGTTGCTGGTAATGTTAAAAGTTCACTCTCCACTACTGGGGGCGGTCTGGAGTGGAGTCTGCGGCTGATGATTATTTATGTCTCGGTTCCCATCGTGCTAACGTCTCTAACGTCTGAAAGCGTTTCCATGCTCACTACCCCTGTTTTCTTTCTTTGATACTTGCAACAGTCGTCTGCTACAATACGGGATTCCAGCAACGGTTTGCCTGGAGGTTCTCTTCATTCTTGTTAACACTACTCTCATTGCGAATTTGTATGACTTGATCTCAATCGAGATCATACATTACTTGGTGAGTCCATATAATGTCTCTGGAGGTGTCTGGCAATATAATTTGTGTTGTGGCAACTTTTGGTTACGTATATCCCGAAACTTGCGATTCTTCATCCATAATCAGTTTTATTCTTCTGCAATGCTTGTCATTCCTGATTAAGAACCGCCGACCTCTCCAGACGGAATCAATAATTTTCGACATATGTAATGCTCATCCTGTTTCATTTAATTTGAATATGAAGTCATTATAGCAGAAACGGTCGAAAGCCGTATCTACGTTTATTAACACACCGCCTATGGTCTCTCCATGATTCTCCATTGTTCGCTTGTACTGTATCAAGAAAACAGACTGCTGGTTCGCGGATTTCGAACGGTTCTGCTATTTCTGGAGTGCTTGCTGTACAAAAATCTCTATAAAGTCTCTTCGCGTTTGCTGCCGAATCCTAAATTCAACATGACTCGATATTTCGGCGATCCAACTGGTCGCCATCTTCAGGAGAATGCTGCTTCTGCTGAGAACTGACGCCAGGCTGCAAATCGACGTCCTATGTAGGCCATCGTTCAGTACACGGCGCATGCGCCGCCCATCACGGTTGCTGCCCTCCAAGACAGGGAGGTGGCGCCGCCCTTAGTAGAACACTGCTAGCAACGATACATCGCACTCAGGGCCGCACCGAAGAACGTTCAATTTTGATGCGAGATAATGCAGGATTCCATGTCTTGCTAAGAGGAAACCCATTGTCTCTGTTGATTAAAATATCCGCCAACCTAGTTTCAATCGCCTCTTTGTAGGCAACTACCACAGTTTCATCAAATTTCATACTGTGTCCCTCATTTAAGCAGTGTTGTGCTACTGCCTATTTTTCAGGTTGCTGTAGTCTCATATGACGGCGATGTTCCACGCACCTGTCATGAACTGTGCGAATCGAACGGCCAATGTAAGCCTTACCACATTGACACGGAAGTTTGTATACACCGGGTTTCCTAAGCCCCAAGTCATCTTTCACAGAGCCGAGTAGTGCCCCAATCCTAGAAGGTGGACGGAACACACTCTTGATGTTAAAATTTTTTAAAATTCGTCCAATCTTAAACGATATGCCTCCAACATAAGGAAGAAAGGCCACCTATCTATGTTCCTCTTCATGCACCTCCAGAGATGGTCCAAACTCCATAGCCCGACGAATCTGCTTCTCAGAGTATCCGTTTTCCTTGAAAACAGCCCTCAAATGCGCAAGTTCTTGCGTTAAGCTGTCCGCGTCATAAATGGCATATGCTCTCCGTACCAAAGTCCTAAGGACGCCACTGCGTTGGTGTGGTGAATGACAACTCTTAGAATGCAGATACAGATGTGTGTGCGTCGGCTTTCGGTGAACACTGTGTCCCAAAGTTCCATATGATTTTTTATAAACCAAAACGTCAAAAAATGGAAGCTTCCCATCACTTTCAACCCCCATAGTACATTTGATGTGGGGATGAAGACAGTTGAAGTGGTACAAAAATGTATTAAGACCATCACGTCCATGCGGCCAGACGAAAAAGGTATCATCCACATATTTCCAGAATCACGTTGGTTGCAAAGCTGAAGTCCTCAGTGCCATATCTTCGAAGTCCTCCATAAATAAATTGGAGACTATGGGTGATAAAGGACTACCCATGGCCACTCCGTCATTCCGTTCAAAAATGTTACCGTTACATAAAAAATACGTGGATGCCAGCACATGACGACAAAGCTTCACCAGCTCTTCATCCAGTTTTTCGCTGATCAAACTAAGGGACTCTTCCAGACGAACTCGTGTAAAAAGGAATACCACATCAAAACTCACTAATATATCTGAAGGACTCAACTTCAAAGATCTCAGTCGTCAACTAAAATCCACCTAATTGGAGATATGGTGTTCACACTTGCCAACATATGGACTGAGAACAGATGACAAATACTTTGCCAAGTTAAAAATTGGTGCACCCAAATTACTAACAATAGGGCATAGAGGAATCTCTTCCTTATGCAACTTAGGCAGACCATACAACCTAGGCGGAACGGCAGCACCAGGATGAAGTTTCTTACGTAAATCTTCCGACAACGAACTCTTTTTCAACAGTGAAAGTGTCTTGCGCTTGATCCTTTCTGTGGAGTCACTAGATAGTCTTCTGTACCCCGGGTCGTTGAGTAGAAATAATCGTCCCGCATCATTAAAACCGCGGCATTCCCCGTGTCAGCTGGTAAAACTACTATTTCATCATCATTCCTAAGGGAACGAATGGCTACTCTCTCAGCGGAACAGATGTTATCCCGCAGTGGTCGAGCCCCGAGCCCGACGTAATGTGTGAGACACTTCTTGCCTTATTTCTTCTGCTTGGTCCTCGGGTAGGCTATGTACTGCTTGTTTTACAGAGCGTATGGACTCTGTGACAGGAAGTCTCTCGGGATTGGGCGAAAAATTTAAACCTTTCTCCAACACCGCCACTGTGGGCCCCTCCAACGCCTTGTTAGAAGAGACTTTCAGGACTTATTACGCCGGGAAAGCCTACGTTGTCACAAAAATCTCCATAGTTTTTATAGCAACTAAAGGAGGGAGGTTGGTCTGCAACTTACCGGAAGGAGCAGGTAATCGGGGGCTTAGGAAGAGTGACAATTTTAGCTGTCCCATCCTTGAAGTGAGACTGTGGAAGCTCTGCAAAATACCTTCTACGCCTGGCAATTTAATGCACTAAAACTTCAATTTAGCTGCCCAGTTCTTAATTCTTGATAAGTATGCACAGACTCCATATAAACCTTTACCAACTTTAAATAATATTTCGCACTCAGAAACAGTCCAAAGGAAAGCATTTCTGAACACTTGGCATTCCAGTTCATTCGCTTGATAAAGCACTGTTTTAAAAAGTTATATAATCGAAACTCTTCAGCAAATGAAGTTCACATTTGACTTACGCTCACCTCACTCGCGCAACAGGCATCAACTTAATAAGAGAAAATTTAACCTTGCTTTCACCATGATCTGTTTTTGTGGAGCTCGAGACCACGAGTACACATGAACGAAGCTCCAAGAAGTCACGTAGCTATTTAACCCTTGCATGAGTGTTTACTTAGTTATACAGGAAGTTGGTCTTGAATCTCTTGCAAATAGGCATTAGAGGAAATATCACCGCCCGAAAAAAATTGAAATTTGTTTAAGATCTGTTTTAGAGTTACTAGTGATTTGCTTTTCTTATTCTCTTACAGAAAGGTGTGAACACAAGCACCAGTCCTCATGTCTCCACTTACCATTGTCTGATATGTGAGTAATGACATTCCACGCAGTGCTCACACTATAATTCCTTCAACTGCGTCGAGTGCAAAATATAATCACGTTGGGCATCAGTTGGAAGATTTTAATGGAACATGATATGGGCATAATTCATGCACTTTGGCTGCGATATCCGGTATTTGCTTATTTACTTTGTATAGAATGTCATTAGAGAGAGAGAGACAGACAGACGGAGATTGGTTCAAATGGCTCTGAGCACTATGGGACTTAACAGCTGTGGTCATCAGTCCCCTAGAACTTAGAACTACTTAAACCTAACTAACCTTAGGACATCACACACACCCATGCCCGAGGCAGGATTCGAACCTGCGACCGTAGCAGTCGCACGGTTCCGGACTGCGCGCTTAGAACCGCGAGACCACCGCGGCCGGCCAGACGGAGATTAAGCGTACATAATCTACTTACCTACTTCTCTCTCTCTCTCTCTCTCTCTCTCTCTCTCTCTGACTTCATCTCGGTTTTTGAATTGACATTCATTAATATCTTGAATAGTCATTTCACTGACATCGATATTTTACAGCAGACAGAAGTGTGTTTTCTTTTCTCGACAGTCCGTTTTTCGCACACCGACTCAAACATACTATTAGAGACTTGATGCATATACTCTGAAAGATGTCTAACTTAAAATATATCACAAAAGCACCTGACAAATTTCAGAGTATTTCTTTCACCGTTGCAATGCCAATGTCAAAGGTACAAATATCCTGAAGAGTTATTTCGAGAACTCAAAGATACCAGAATAAAGAAGAGTTTACGTGTACTCGGTTACGTTATTGTAGATTGGTGAAGAAGAACAGCAGTTACAGTAAACTGTTGTATCTAGTTTGATGTAGGAAACTGCCAAATTTGCGAAATTCATTTCTTTTTCTTAACTTGACGACCGGTTTCGGGTATAAAAACCCATTGTCAGAATTCTGCACAACATCTAACTCCTTTATACCAAACAAATACGGTTTCATCGTCATTAATTTGCCTTTTGCTAGGTGTTCTCAAAACAGTAGACATACTGAATGTATAATTTGATCTGCTGATGTCACTGTTAAACACCTCTCCGACACGAAAGATACGATAGGCAATAACATCTCTAGTATTTGCACTCTCAAGACCTTGAACTAACTCAATGTTTGTAGCACGAATTAAGGCGATAGTAAACCAACCATTGCCTGGGGTTCTGTTATCATTATTCTCTATACTGAAATTTAAAACAGCAACAGAAACGGATGAACCAGGTAGAACATTCTGTGCGCCACATGGATTGTCAGAAATATTAATGTTATCCACAGATTAAGTCAATTCAAGGTATGTCTACTCTTTCGAGAACACGTAAAAAAATGGAAAATTAATGGTGATGAAAGCGTATTGGGATTAGTGTAAAGGAGCTGGACGTTGTGCAAAAGATACTGTTAATGGTGATCTTACATTGTGTTATCATAAATAAACGTTATTCTGAATAAACGAAACACTCTTCTTTCTTGGCTCCGCGCGGAGCTATTACGTAACCCCTGTTTACTAGCTTGGCATTCTAAGAACATTCTCAGAATGCGTTCTGATACCAGAAACCGGCCATCAATTAAATAAAAAGAACTGAATTTCGCAAGTTTGACACTTTTCTACGTCAAACTAGATACAACAATTTACTGGAGCTGAAGTCCTTCTTCACCAATCTACAATTACGTAACCGAGCACACGTAAACTCTTTTCTATTGTGGTATCTTCCACCTCTCGAAATAACTCTTCATTCTCAGAAATGGTTCTGATATGCGAAACTTGTCATCACTTAAACAAAAATAAATTAATTCTGCTACTTTGGTTGTTTTGTACGTCAAACCGGTTAGCACAAGTTGCTGTCCGTTGTTAACCCAGCATACTGGAAATCCAAAAACTGTTGTATAATTTGTTAGATATCTTCATGTCGAAAGGAGACCCACGATAACGGCGTTAATATCATGTTGCTAAGCAACACTTTGGGTTTGAAAAGCTTTTCTAAAAATTCTTTTACGCTTCAAATTTACGAACAACGAATTTTCATATCTACCTCAGGCTTAGGAGCTGAGTCGCCTGAGAGGGTTCCTTTGTCACAATGATGGCTCTGAAGATGGATTCATTTTAAATCGAAAATAGGTAATGCCTTGATGACCTTTTAATCCCGTAGTCCTAACAAGGCAAACTCTCCTTCGCACCTCAACCCCCCCCCCCCCCTTCAGATTTAGTGGTAAGAGGGCCCAACGGACAGCCCGTCAAAAACTGAACACACATCAAGAACGAAAACATGAAGAAGATTTATTGAACTGCGAAAAAAAGCAAAATACAAAGTGTGAACCGTATAAGGACAAGAATTGTAATATAGAGCTGCCTGCAGGAACATCGGCGTCTTGGTTAAGTGGTCACGGTGTTGGAATGGCAAACGGGCAAGCCATGTTCGAACCTCGCTCGCGCCATTTTTTTCGCTGTTTGCTGTATTCAGATTTGTGTCTGTGTCGTGGTGTAGCGTCCGTTTGAAACAGCGAGGTGTAAGGTAGGGACCGATAATCGCAGTTGATTCTGCACAATCACTCTGTTAGCAACGGAAATGAAGTGTCTTTCGAATGGGAGCAGCAAACAATTGATGACAAGGCGACAAGACAACCAAATCCTCCTCCAGAGAACTCTCATCGTGTGTCGTACACGCCATTAATGACAGTTCGTGTATCATATGACAGTAATTTGTTATCGATAGATCTAATTTGTACTTCTAGTAAGTGAGTGAGATATGCCTTCTTGCCCGATTTAGGCGTTCGTGTGAATGTGATCACTTCCAAGGAAATGATGAATATATATATAAGGTTTTTCACATAAGCTGCAAAACATGAACGGAACAGTTTCACAATCACAAAATTTCTATGAGTTGTTTCGAAACATATGTTTTTAACGTTTTTGAAGATGTGTACCGTTTTGGAAGTTTTGACTCTTTAATTCCTTTGTTGTAACATAGTTAACACCGGTTATTTGTTCTTTTTTTCTGTTAGACGCCTCCGTGGTATCTCTCCTGCTCTCACAATTCATCTCAGAAAATTATTTTGAACAATTAGTTCATGAGCCCACTCGAGGCATAGATGATTGCGAAAGCATACTTGACCTCTTAGCAACGAATAATCATGGACAAATAGGGAGTATCATGACGAATTCAGGGATTACAGACCACAAGGCAGTTGCTGCTTGGCTGAATACCGTAACACCCACAACCATCAAAAAGAAATGCAAAGTACATCTATTTTATAAAGTTGATAAAAATGCTCTAAACGCGTTTTTAAGAGACGGTCTCCACTCCTTCCAATCTGACATGTAGGCGTAGAAAAGATATGGAATGATTTCGAAGAGATAGTATGGACGGCAATTGATTTATACCACATAAATTAATAAGTGATGTTACTGATCCTCCACGGTACATAAAAAGGGTCAGATCGCTGTTGCAGAAGCAATGAAAAAAGTATGCCAAATTTAAAAGAACGCAAAAGCCCCAAGATTGGCAAAGTTTTGCAGAATTTAGAAATATAGCGCGTACCGGCACTTCACTGCGAGATGCTTTTAATAATTTCCACAACTAAACTCTAGCAGAAAACCGAAAGACATTCTGATCATACATAAAGCACACTAGTGACACTAGTGGCTGGACACAATCAATACCTTCACTGCACGATAGCAAAAAAAAAAAAAAAAAAAAAAAAAAAAAAAAAATGTTCAAATGTACGTGAAATCTTACGGGACTTAACTGCTGTCATCAGTCCCTAAGCTTACACACTACTTAACCCAACTTACCCTAAGGACAAACACACACACCCATGCCCGAGGGAGGACTCGAACCTCCACCGGGACCAGCCGCACCACGATAACAACGGTGAAGTCACTGATGACAGTGCCACTAAAGCAAAGTTATTAAACACGGTCTTCCAAAACTCTTTCCCCAAAGAAAACGAAGTAAATATTCCTAAATTCCAAAAAACAACAACTACCAAGATGAGAAACATATAAGTAGATATCCTCGGTGTAGCAAAGCAGCATAAATCACTTGATAAAGACAACGCCTCCGGTCCAGATTGTATATTGGTCAGGTTCCTTTCAGAGTATGCTGATACAATAGCTCCAAATTGAGAAATTATAGACAACCGCTCGCTCACACAAAGATAGATAGCTACAGACTGGAAAATTGCAGAAGTCACACCAATACCCAAAAAGGAAAATAGGAGTAATCCGCCGAATTACAGCCCCATATCATTAACGTCGACTTACAGTAGTGTTTTGGAAAATATACTGTGTTCGAAAATTATGAACTACCTCGAAGAAAACGAATTATCGACACATAGTCAGCACAGATTCAGAAAATATCTTTCTTGTGAAACACAACTAGCTCTTTATACTCATGAAGTAATGAGAGCTTTCGACAGAGGATGTCAAATTGATTCCATATTTTTAGATTTCCAGAAGGCCTTCGGCACCGTTCCTCACAAGCGTCTTCTAACCATACTGCGTGCCTATGGAAAATCGCCTCAGATGTGCGTCTGGATTCATGATTTCCTGTCAGAAACTCCACAGTTCGTAGTAATAGATGAAAAGTCATCGAGTAAAACAGAAGTAATATCCGGTGTTCCCCAGGGAAGTGTTATAGACCATTTATTGTTCCTGATGTATATGAACGACGTAGTAGGCAATCTGAGTAGCCCTTTTAGATTGTTTGCAGATGATGATGTCATTTACCATCTTTTAAAGTCATCAGATGACAAAAACGAATTGCAAATTGATTTAGATAAGGTATCTGTATGGCGCCAAAGTGGCAATTGGCCCTGAATAAATGAGTACTAAAAGCACTAAATTTCGATTACGCGATGTTGTTGTTGTTGTGGTCTTCAGTCCTGAGACTGGTTTGATGCAGCTCTCCATGCTACTCTATCCTGTGCAAGCTTCTTCATCTCCCAGGACTTACTGCAACCTACATCCTTCCGAATCTGCTTAGTGTATTCATCTCTTGGTCTCCCTCTATGATTTTTACCCTCCACGTGGCCCTCCAAGACTAAATTGGTGATCCCTTGATGTCTCAGAACATGTTCTACCAACCGGCCCCTTCTTCTTGTCAAGTTGTGCCACAAACTCCTCTTCTCCCGAATTCTGTTCAATACCTCCTCATTAGTTATGTGATCTACCCATCTAATCTTCAGCATTCTTCTGTAGCACCACATTTCGAAAGCTTCTATTATCTTCTTGACCAAAGTATTTATCGTCCATGTTTCACTTCCATACATGGCTACATTCCAAACAAATACTTTCAGAAACGACTTCCTGACACTTAAATCTATACTCGATGTTAACAAATTTCTCTTCTTCAGAAACGCTTTCCTTGCCATTGCCAGTCTACATTTTATATCCTCTCTACTTCGACCATCATCAGTTATTTTGCTCCCCAAATAGCAAAACTCCTTTACTACTGTAAGTGTCTCATCTCCTAGTCTAATTCCTTCAGCGTCACCCGACTTAATTCGGCTACATTCCATTATCCTCGTTTTGCTTTTGTTGATGTCCAATTTATACCCTCCTTTCAAGACACTGTCCTTTCCGTTCAACTGCTCATCCAAGTCATTTGCTGTCTCTGGCAGAATTACAATGTCATCAGCGAACCTCAAAGTTTTTATTTCTTCTCCATGGATTATAATAGCTGCTCCGAATTTTTCTTTTGTTTCTTTTATTGCTTGCTCAATATACAGATTGAATAACATCGGGGAGAAGCTACAACGCTGTCTTAGTCCCTTCCCAACCACTGCTTCCCTTTCATGCCTCTCGACTCTTATAACTGCCATCTGGTTTCGGTACAAATTGTAAATAGCCTCTCGTTCCCTGTATTTTACCACTGACACCTTTAGAATTTGAAAGAGATTATTCCAGTCAACATTGTCAAAAGCTTTCTCTAAGTCTACAAATGCTAGAAACGTAGGATTGTCTTTCCTTAATCTTTCTTCTAATATAAGTCGTAGAGTCAGTATTGCCTCACGTGTTCCAATATTTCTACTGAATCCAAACTGAACTTCCCCGAGGTCGGCTTCTACCAGTTTTTCCATTCGTCTGTAAGGAATTCGCGTTAGTATTTTGCAGCTGTGACTTATTAAACTGATAGTTCGGTAATTTTCACATCTGTCAACACCTGCTTTCTTTGGGATTGGAATTATTATATTCTTCTTGAAGTCCGAGGGTATTTCGCCTGTCTCATGCACCTTGCTCACCAGATGGTAGATTTTTGTCAGGACTGGCTCTCCCAAGGCCGTCAGTAGTTCTAATGGAATGTTGTCTATTCCCGGGGCCTTGTTTCAACTTAGGTATTTCAGTGCTCTTTCAAACTCTTCACGCAGTATCATATCTCCCATTTCATCTTCATCTATATCCTCTTCCATTTCCATAATATTCGCCTCAAGTACATCACCCTTATATAGACCCTCTATATACTCCTTCCACCTTTCTGCTTTCCCTTCCTTGCTTCGAAATGGATTTTCATCTGAGCTCTTGATATTCATACAAGTGGTTCTCTTTTCTCGAAAGGTCTCTTTAATTTTCCTGTAGGCAGTATCTATCTGACCACTAGTGAGATATGCCTCTACATCCTTACATTTGTCCTCTAGCCATTCATGCTTAGCCATTTTGCACTTCCTGTCGATCTCATTTTTGAGACGTTTGTATTCCTTTTTGCCTGCTTCATTTACTGCATTTTTATATTTTCTCCTTTCATCAATTAAATTCAATATTTCTTCTGTTACCCAAGGATTTCTACGAGCCCTCGTCTTTTTACCTACTTGATCCGATGCTTCCTTCACTACTTCATCCCTCAAAGCTACCCATTCTTCTTCTACTGTATTTCTTTCCCCCATTCGTGACAATTGTTCCCTTATGCTCTCCCTGAAACTCTGCACAACCTCTGGTTTAGTCAGTTTATCCAGGTCCCATCTCCTTAAATTCCTACCTTTTTGCAGTTTCTTATGTTTTAATCTACAGTTCATGACCAACAGATTGTGGTCAGAGTCCACATCTGCCCCTGGAAATGTCTTACAATTTAAAACCTGGTTCCTAAATCTCTGTCTTACCATTATATAATCTATCTGATACCTTCTAGTATCTCCAGGAATCTTCCATGTACACAACCTTCTTTTACGATTCTTGAACCAAGTGTTAGCTATGATTAAGTTATGCTCTGTGCAAAATTCTACCAGACGGCTTCCTCTTTCATTTCTTACCCCCAATCCATATTCACCTACTATGTTTCCTTCTCTCCCTTTTCCTACTCTCGAATTCCAGTCACCCATGACTATTAAACTTTTGTCTTCCTTCACTACCTGAATAATTTCTTTTATCTCATCATACATTTCATCAATTTCTTCATCATCTGCAGAGCTAGTTGGCATGTAAACTTGTACTACTGTAGTAGGCGTGGGCTTCGAGTCTGTCTTGGCGCTTCAGTTCGTAACCGCGCGACCGCTACGGTCGCAGGTTCGAATCCTGCCTCGGGCATGGATGTGTGTGATGTCCTTAGGTTAGTTAGGTTTACGTAGTTCTAACTTCTAGGGGACTGATGACCTCAGAAGTTAAGTCCCATAGTGCTCAGAGCCAGAGCCATTTGAGCCATTTGTTTCTATCTTGGCCACAATAATACGCTCACTATGCTGTTTGTAGTAGCTTACCCGCGCTCCTATTTTTTTTATTCATTATTAAACCTACTCCTGCATTACCCCTATTTGATTTTGTATTTATAACCCTGTATTCACCCGACCAAAAGTCTTGTTCCTCCTGCCACCGAACTTCACTAATTTCCACTATATCTAAGTTTAACCTATCCATTTCCCTTTTTAAATTTTCTAACCTACCTGCCCGATTAAGGGATCTGACATTCCACATTCCGATCCGTCGAATGCCAGTTTTCTTTCTCCTGAGAACGACGTCCTCCTGAGTAGTCCCCACCCGGAGATCCGAATGGGGAACTACTTTACCTCCGGAATATTTTACCCAAGAGGACGCCATCATCATTTAACAATACAGTAAAGCTGCATGCCCTCTGGAAAAATTACGGCTGTAGTTTCCCCTTGCTTTCAGCCGTTCGCAGTACCAGCACAGCAAGGCCGTTTTGGTTAGTGTTACAAGGCCAGATCAGTCAATCGTCCAGACTGTTGCCCCTGCAACTAGTGAAAAGACTGCTGCCCCTCTTCAAGGATCACACGTTTGTCTGGCCTCTCAACAGATGCCCCTCCGTTATGGATGCACCTACGGTACGGCCATCTGTATCGCTGAGGCACGCAAGCCTCCCCACCTACGGCAAGGTCCATCTTTCATGGGGAAGGATAAGTCACACAAATCTGAAGGCTGGAAATTCAGTTACAAACTTAGGGGTTACAATTACAAATAACCTAAATTGTAAGGATCACATAGATAATGTTGTGGGTAGAGCAAAGCAAAGACTGCGGTTCATTGGCGGAACACCTAGCAGATGCAACCGGTCTACTAAAGAGACTGCTTACACCACGTTTATCCACCCTGTTCTGGAGCATTGCTGTGCGGTGTGGGATCCGCGTTAGGTGGGACTTACGAATGACATCGAAACAGTGCAAGGAAGGGTAGCTCATTTTGTATTATCACTAAATTGGGGAGATAGTGCCACAACATGATACGTGAATTGGAGTGGCAATAATTAAAACTAAGGCGTTTTTCGTTGCGACGAGATCTTCTCATGCTATTTCAATCAGCCGTTTCCTCTTCCGATTGCGAAAACATTCTGTTGGCACCCAACTACATAGGGAGAAATGGGAATGAATTATTATGGGTGGAGGTTACACTCAACAACCGAGCTAGGTTAATAATTGGCTCCTTTTACCGACCTCCCGACTCAGCAGCATTAGTGGCAGAACAACTGAGAGAAAATTTGGAATACATTTCACATAAATTTTCTCAGCATGTTATAGTCTTAGGTGGAGATTTCAACTTACCAGATATAGACTGGGACACTCAGATGTTTAGGACGGGTGGTAGGGACAGAGCATCGAGTGACATTATACTGAGTGCACTATCCGAAAATTACCTCGAGCAATTAAACAGAGAACCGACTCGTGGAGATAACATCTTGGACCTACTGATAACAAACAGACTCGAACTTTTCGACTCTGTATGTACAGAATAGGGAATCAGTGACCATAAGGCCGTTGCAGCATCCCTGAATATGGAAGTTAATAGGAATATAAAAAAAGGGAGGAAGGTTTATCTGTTTAGCAAGAGTAATAGAAGGCAGATTTCAGACTACCTAACAGATCAAAACGAAAATTTCTGTTCCGACACTGACAATGTTGAGTGTTTATGGAAAAAGTTCAAGGCAATCGTAAAATGCGTTTTAGACAGGTACGTGCCGAGTAAAACTGTGAGGGACGGGAAAAACCCACCGTGGTACAACAACAAAGTTAGGAAACCACTTCGAAAGCAAAGAGAGCTTCACTCCAAGTTTAAACGCAGCCAAAACCTCTCAGACAAACAGAAGCTAAACGATGTCAAAGTTAGCGTAAGGAGGGCTATGCGTGAAGCGTTCAGTGAATTCGAAAGTAAAATTCTATGTACCGACTTGACAGAAAATCCTAGGAAGTTCTGGTCTTACGTTAAATCAGTAAGTGGCTCGAAACAGCATATCCAGACACTCCGGGATGATGATGGCATTGAAACAGAGGATGCCACGCGTAAAGCTGAAATACTAAACACCTTTTTCCAAAGATGTTTCACAGAGGAAGACCGCACTGCAGTTCCTTCTCTAAATCCTCGCACAAACGAAAAAATGGCTGACATCGAAATAAGTGTCCAAGGAATAGAAAAGCAACTGGAATCACTCAATAGAGGAAAGTCCACTGGACCTGACGGGATACCGATTCGATTCTACACAGAGTACGCGAAAGAACTTGCCCCCCTTCTAACAGCCGTGTACCGCAAGTCTCTAGAGGAACGGAGGGTTCCAAATGATTGGAAAAGAGCACAGGTAGTCCCAGTCTTCAAGAAGGGTCGTCGAGCAGATGCGCAAAACTATAGACCTATATCTCTGACGTCGATCTGTTGTAGAATTTTAGAACATGTTTTTTGCTCGAGTATCGTGTCGTTTTTGGAAACCCAGAATCTACTAGTAGGAATCAACATGGATTCCGGAAACAGCGATCGTGTGAGACCCAACTCGCTTTATTTGTTCATGAGACCCAGAAAATATTAGATACAGGCTCCCAGGTAGATGCTATTTTTCTTGACTTCCGGAAGGCGTTCGATATAGTTCCGCACTGTCGCCTGATCAACAAAGTAAGAGCCTACGGAATATCAGACCAGCTGTGTGCCTGGATTGAAGAGCTTTTAGCAAACAGAACACAGCATGTTGTTATCAATGGAGAGACGTCTACAGACGTTAAAGTAACCTCTGGCGTGCCACAGGGGAGTGTTATGGGACCATTGCTTTTCACAATATATATAAATGACCTAGTAGATAGTGTCGGAAGTTCCATGCGGCTTTTCGCTGATGATGCTGTAGTATACAAAGAAGTTGCAGCATTAGAAAATTGTAGCGAAATGCAGGAAGATCTGCAGCAGATAGGCACTTGGTGCAGGGAGTGGCAACTGTCCCATAACATAGACAAATGTAATGTATTGCGAATACATAGAAAGAAGGATCCTTTATTGTATGATTATATGATAGCGGAACAAACACTGGTAGCAGTTACTTCTGTAAAATATCTGGGAGTATGCGTGCGGAACGATTTGAAGTGGAATGATCATATACAATTAATTGTTGGTAAGGCGGGTACCAGGTTGAGATTCATTGGGAGAGTGCTTAGAAAATGTAGTCCATCATCAAAGGAGGTGGCTTACAAAACACTCGTTCGACCTATACTTGAGTATTGCTCATCAGTGTGGGATCCGTACCAGATCGGTTTGACGGAGGAGATAGAGAAGATTCAAAGAAGAGCGGCGCGTTTCATCACAGGGTTATTTGGTAACCGTGATAGCGTTACGGAGATGTTTAATAAACTCAAGTGGCAGACTCTGCAAGAGAGGCGCTCTGCATCGCGGTGTAGATTGCTCGCCAGGTTTCGAGAGGGTGCGTTTCTGGATGAGGTATCGAATATATTGCTTCCCCCTACTTATACCTCCCGAGGAGATCACGAATGTAAAATTAGAGAGATTAGAGCGCGCACAGAGGTTTTCAGACAGTCATTCTTCCCGCGAACCATACGCGACTGGAACAGGAAAGGGAGGTAATGACAGTGGCACGTAAAGTGCCCTCCGCCACACACTGTAACGCCGGAAATGCATATCCTCCTATTTCCATCTATTGTACTATAATTTGTTTTCCTTATTTTTGCTACCTGAATATATGATATTTCTGTGTCTTTACATATTGTAATTGTTTTACTATTTGTATATATACACTCCTGGAAATTGAAATAAGAACACCGTGAATTCATTGTCCCAGGAAGGGGAAACTTTATTGACACATTCCTGGGGTCAGATACATCACATGATCACACTGACAGAACCACAGGCACATAGACACAGGCAACAGAGCATGCACAATGTCGGCACTAGTACAGTGTATATCCACCTTTCGCAGCAATGCAGGCTGCTATTCTCCCATGGAGACGATCGTAGAGATGCTGGATGTAGTCCTGTGGAACGGCTTGCCATGCCATTTCCACCTGGCGCCTCAGTTGGACCAGCGTTCGTGCTGGACGTGCAGACCGCGTGAGACGACGCTTCATCCAGTCCCAAACATGCTCAATGGGGGAAAGATCCGGAGATCTTGCTGGCCAGGGTAGTTGACTTACACCTTCTAGAGCACGTTGGGTGGCACGGGATACTTGCGGACGTGCATTGTCCTGTTGGAACAGCAAGTTCCCTTGCCGGTCTAGGAATGGTAGAACGATGGGTTCGATGACGGTTTGGATGTACCGTGCACTATTCAGTGTCCCCTCGACGATCACCAGTGGTGTACGGCCAGTGTAGGAGATCGCTCCCCACACCATGATGCCGGGTGTTGGCCCTGTGTGCCTCGGTCGTATGCAGTCCTGATTGTGGCACTCACCTGCACGGCGCCAAACACGCATACGACCATCATTGGCACCAAGGCAGAAGCGACTCTCATCGCTGAAGACGACACGTCCCCATTCGTCCCTCCATTCACTCCTGTCGCGACACCACTGGAGGCGGGCTGCACGATGTTGGGGCGTGAGCGGAAGACGGCCTAACGGTGTGCGGGACCGTAGCCCAGCTTCATGGAGACGGTTGCGAATGGTCCTCGCCGATACCCCAGGAGCAACAGTGTCCCTAATTTGCTGGGAAGTGGCGGTGCGGTCCCCTACGGCACTGCGTAGGATCCTACGGTCTTGGCGTGCATCCGTGCGTCGCTGCGGTCCGGTCCCAAGTCGACGGGCACGTGCACCTTCCGCCGACCACTGGCGACAACATCGATGTACTGTGGAGACCTCATGCCCCACGTGTTGAGCAATTCGGCGGTACGTCCACCCGGCCTCCCGCATGCCCACTATACGCCCTCGCTCAAAGTCCGTCAACTGCACATACGGTTCACGTCCACGCTGTCGCGGCATGCTACCAGTGTTAAAGACTGCGATGGAGCTCCGTATGCCACGGCAAACTGGCTGACACTGACGGCGGCGGTGCACAAATGCTGCGCAGCTAGCGCCATTCGACGGCCAACACCGCGGTTCCTGGTGTGTCCGCTGTGCCGTGCGTGTGATCATTGCTTGTACAACCCTCTCGCAGTGTCCCGAGCAAGTATGGTGGGTCTGACACACCGGTGTCAATGTGTTCTTTTTTCCATTTCCAGGAGTGTATATTTATGCATTTATGTCGATGTATAATTGGTTTGTTATGTGAATATTATTTGTATTTTTACGCTGGGTCTTGCCTAGGGAAAACTGCTATCGAACGATTACATCGATAGGTCGTGTGAAGATCAAAGTGTGTAGGATCTTTGGTAGTGTTAACTCTGCCGCGTGGAGCGCGGGCAGAGCATGAGAGGGAGTCTGGCTGGAGTAGCGAGTGGAGCAGGTGTGTGGTGTGAAGCTCCCGCGAGTTGCCGCGCTTTCGGGGTTTGGCAGCATGTAATTGCGCTCGACTTGCGATGATAGTTTCTGACATGGTGTCGCGGACGGGAAGCATTAGCTGGCGCACGTCAAGAGCCCGTTTCGTCTGGTGACCGTGTCGAGAAGAAGACGCGCCAACATCCAGCTTCTGCAACAGCGACGGCCGACAATGAGTGACTGTCGCCACATCCTCGATCGACGGCTTCAAACCTTCAATCAACCAACAAGGAAGACTCGAAGCACGTAAAGTTTTAGAACTGTATGGCAGACCTCAGATTTTCAAACTTTTAAAATTGTTGCATTACAAAATTACAGCTACTTAGCATGAACCTTTGGTGCTCATTGTCCCAATTGCATTACCAAGCAGGGTCCCTCCCTTTTCCGAAATGAACCCGAGTGTCGTTGAAATTCAAACGCCAGCATAATCCATTTCAGTGCTTTAATTTCAAAGTTCAGTTAAAGTATTCATAGCTGGCTACAATACTTAGATTACACAAGCACAAATTAAGAGTGCTAGTTTTGTTACCATATTTTAGCTTACCTGTGACTGCAGCTCAGCTTGGTACGTACTAAATTTTACTATTGTTAATTGTTCAGAATCATTTAATTCAAGTTCAAAGTTAAATCTCTTATTTCTAAATTGCGTAGATTCAAGTAGCTTTTGAAATGATTGTTGAGGTAGTCCAAGACTAACCGTATTTTACTGAATTTCGATGTGCTTCAGAAAGGAAGCTCACTATTAACTTCAGTCACTAAATTAACTTTCGATTTTCCGGTTTTATTAATTCTATTGCTAAATTATGTCAGAGTGTAGCGAAATTTATTACTTCTGACAAACTTTCAGTTTTCACACTACACGTGTCAACCTTCAGTTGCCACGCTTCTAGTGCTAATTATATGTGTAATAACCTTTCTTTTTCAGTTATTATAGTAATTGTCCATAGGACTGGCGACCGTAATTTCCCCCAAATCTCAAATATCTAATTACCGCTAGTTAATTGTTAACGTAACGGCCGCACATTTACTTTCTTCATTAACTTTACCCCTTTTCAAAATTAATTTCCACCAGTTTCATTTGCATTTTTCCTTTCACTTAGATGTAACCCTTTCCTCCCTCTTTACCGACAGATTAACTTCGGTGACGATTGCTTTTCCCAAATTTCCATTAGGTACACGCGGTTTAATTTTTCACTGTCATTAAGGTCAATAAGTGAGGGGGAGGTTACAACACCGTTGGGTGGCTTGCGGAGTATAAATGTAAATGTAGATGTAGATCATCACGATAAAATAAGAGAAATCAGGGCTCGCACCGAAAAGTTAAAGTGCTCGTTTTTCCCGCGCTCCGTTCGAGAGTGGAACGGTAGAGAGACATTTTTAAGGTGGTTCATTGAACCCTCTGCCAGGCACTTTATTGTGAATGCAGAGTTATCGCGTAGATGTACTTGCGACATACTTATTCTTACCGTATTACTCTTCTTCTGTAACCAATGTACAGTATGACAACTGCCGAGACTACAACAAGAAAACAAATATTTCGATGGCTGGACGGATAGTTCATAACGTAGAAAAAATAACTAAGTAAAAGGCACTAGTGAGCTTTGAAGACGGCCCGTCCGATTGGTAGTCAACGCCGTGACCACTTAATCACGACGCCGCGGCTCCTCATATTTCTCCCGATATTCCACTTGTTATGCTTCGGCGGTTCACTGTTCTTATTTGCTTTTGTTTTCACACTTCAATTCATCGTCTTCCTGTTTTCATGTTTTAACCATGTTCAATTTTTGACGGGCTATCCATTACGGGATCTTACAATTAAATCTGGAGGGGGGGGGGGGGGGAGGGTGCGATGGGGAGTTCCCCTTGTAAGTAAAACGTGTCAAAAACATTATATTACAATATTGTGGCCAATAGTCACTGAAATTTGCAAGTTTCGGCTGCTGCCCACCATTCCTTCCCTTAAATGTAATTTGGATGAACATTTATCGCTTTTTTACGAACAACTGTAGCGGAATAAGCTGAAGCTTTTTAGCTGATCGTTTTCCACATAATCCCCATAGTGCGTGCCACAGAAATTTAAATCAGTTACACGACGCAAACTGTAGTGGATACAAAATCCATATCAATCCACGATCGAAATCAGAACACTGATGGTTATCAATCTAACCAACACTTCTGCCACTGTTGGAATAAGTCAGAAATAAAAGTAATGGTTGAGTTTTGGGTTTAATACGAACAAATGCGACCTTTGTGTGTTGGTTATTCTTTAGGCTAACAGTTAGCACCAGTTTTAATGTTTGTGAAATTCTTCGCTTGTGGCTGATTAGTATGACGTTCCATACCTAATGAAGGTCTACCCGCAGCAGAAAAATAAATACGTACATTTGATCTCAAATAGATAATGTACAACTTACGGACATACGGACATGTCAAGCTCGGGCTAAGTTCGAAACGTCTGAAGAATGGAGCATCAGGAATCCTAATTAAAAGCACGCTATAGATGGTTTGTCAAGTATCGATTAGATTGCGAAAGGGAACACAGAGAAATTTTAAGTAATCGGGATTCACATAGGGTCTCGTTAGAGATCAAACGAGGGGTGCATTAGAGGTGCAAGGCGTTAGATAATTACCTGATTTGCTGACTGCAGCATGTATGGCTGCAATTCGTATAGCTCCATTCACATGGTGCGCCACATCATCCGATAAACTTGGTATGCAGCGAGTCTTCTCTGACTAGCATCGAATTATGTGTCAGGGATAAGGTGTTGAGGTCAAGCGTTAAAAGAAGCAAGAGTATTCACAACGCGGAAGTGACTCTATGGTTTGATGCGAGGCTGCTCAAGGGATTCCATAACGTACTTCCTGGGGAAGTAAACATACGTACCGGGACGGCAGCCTTTTTCTTAAAGTTGCTTAGCCTGTACCACTACACGCGCGAAAACATATATCCTCCCTCAAGGCAATGGATAAGAAAGAGTTCGAATCAATTATCCATTGTAAATTCTGGCAGCTATAATATTTAAAATAGTATTTAATAAACGGCCATAGATATATGGGTCTGACATTCGATGCTCTGGCACTTAGTTCCCAGTATCTAGCTCTCACATGGTGCCTCCTCAACAGGTATGAGCATACATACTCTTAAATTTAAAGATTAAAAATAAAGACTTATCAAATAATTAGTTAAAGATATAATACTAGACGACTGTACAGGCATAAGAAGTAGAGCCAGGTGAGGATCGGAGTGAAGGGTGTCCGAAGCTAGGTTTACGTAATAAAAAAGTGAAATGATGTAACCTTGGAGTATAATCTAAAATTACGTACACCTGGGATGGGGTAAAGGACGACTGCCGGTCTAGCTGATCGAATACAAGAAATGGAATAGGCGGCGTGAGAGGAGGCTGTTGACGTTCGAGAGGCTGGTGGCTGGTCTTCGAGAACAGAGCCACAGGCAGACTGCAGGAAGCCGTTTGCTTTGTCTGATGGCTGAAGTGCAAGAGAAGGGCTACAGTTGAGTCAGAATAAGTTGACCACTGACAGTTGCAGTGGACTGGGCGCTACAGATTCCCGGGCATAGCTCAACAATATCCTAACGCGATTTTGTAAATTTTTTTAAGGCAATCCGTCGCTGCTGTAGCAACTCTGTGAACGGTATCTGTTTTCACCTGCAGCTGTTATTGCTTCGCACTTTGGCAACAGCGGTGCTATGTGTCAGGGATCTTCTTACGCCGTCTCGACTATAGGCTGTGTTCTGACCTCCGAGACCCTTTAGCAACCACAGATGCGCCTCTTTTCGCACCTTCCCTATTGCTCATCTGGGTGGCGCATGTAGCTGGTTCATTCATCAGAGTGCTGGAAAACATACCCTATCAGTAATCCTTACCAGAAAAGTGACGCTGATTCACCAGTTCTCACAGGATCGTAGGCTCTGCACAGTTCTAAGGAGTGAAGCTGGACAGGTGTTTGAAAGACATGGCTGCTGTCTCTGAAATGAAATTTTGCATAACAGTTCTAGAATATGTTTAAATTGGCTGGTCATCCTGTACGCGATCTTAAAATGTATCTGTATGCTACAATTTTTGTCACATACCATCTGACAGATCTAAGTATTTGGTCTGAGCATAAGTTGTAACGTTATAACTCCCCTACCCCCCCCCCCCCAAGAGGAGATATAAAAAAGTTAATCTATGATATAAGAATCTCAGAAATAAGAATTGTCTCTACTTCTTTTAATAGTCTGCAACGACTCAGCTGATTAATCTAAGTTTTCGTTTGTACACATGTTAGTATATTAATCAAAGTAAAATGAAAAATCTAATACCATTGTGGAGCGTCGTTTAAGCAGTTCAGTGGGATTATGTGGTTTTACAGAGTTTTATTCTTCTGTGACTGAGGACCAGCGTGTGCTGGGTAACTCGTTCAGGAGTTGGAAGCCAAAACTACACTGAGGTGAGAAGAGTCATGAGTTACGTTTTAACTTCTTTTCAGACACTCTTTTACCTGACTCAATGCCGCAACTCGACTTGGGATGGACTCCACTAGTCGCTGGACGACCTCTAAGAAATATTAAACCATGCTGTCTCTATTGCCGCCCACAAGTGCGAAAGTGTTGGTGCCAAATTTTGGGCACGAACTGATCTCTCAAATAAGTCCCATAAATGTTCGATGGGTTTCCTGTCGGTCGGTCTGGGTAGCTATATCATTCGCTCGAATTGTCCAGAATGTTCTTCAGATCAATCGCGGACAATCCGCACATTATCATCCATTAAAAATTCCATCGTTGTTTGGGAACATGTAGTCCATGAATGGCTGCAAATGGTCTCGAAGTAGGCCAACGTGAAAGCCATTTTCAGTCAATAATCGGTTCAGTTCGAGCAGGGGACCCAGTCTATTCCATGTTATCACAGCCCACACCATTATGGAGCCACCACCAGCTTGCACAGTGCCTCAACGACAACTTGGGTCTATGGCTACGTGGGGTCTGCGCCACACTCGAACACTGCCATCAGCTGTTACTAACTGAAATCGGGACTAATCTGACCAGGCCACAGTTTTCCCGTCGTCTAAAGCCCATCCGATATGCTCACGAGTCCAGGGTAGGGGCTGCAGGCGATGTCGTGCTGTCAGCAAAGGCACTCGCGTCTGTCGTCTGCTGCTATAGCCCACTGACTCCAAATTTCACCGCACTGTCCTATCGGATACGTTCGTCGTACATGCCACGTTGATTTCTGCGGGTACTTCACGCGCTGTTGTTTGTCTGTTAGCACTGACAACTCTACGCAGACGCTGCTGCTTTCGGCTGTTAAACGAAACCCCTCGGCCATTGCTTTGATCGTGGTGAGAGGTAATGCCCGAAATTGGTATTCTTGGCTCTCGAAATACTGAATTCTCTAACGATTTCCTAAATGAAATGTCCCATGTATCTAGGTCCATCTTCCATTCCGCATTCGAAGTCTGTTAATTCGTCTCGTGCGGCCATTACCACGGCGGACACCTTTTCATTTGACTCACCTGATTCTACACGACAGCTTCACCAATGCACTGCCCTTTTATACCTTGTGTACACGATACTATAGGCATCTGTATGTGTGGATATCGTTACCTCATGACGTTTGTCACCTCAACGTAAACCCATTGGGAGCGTGTGAGGGTACTGGTGTGTAGTATCTGTAAGTGGTTGTTCTTTGGAGGGCGACAATGCCCAGTGGCGCAGAGTCGCAAGCAGAGGCAGTTGTTGAGAGTCTGTGGAAGGTTTAGGCTGCGTGAGCCAAAGACGGTTGCGTAGCGAAGGATTTATCTCTATGTACAATAGTGTTGGCACACAGTTTGAATAGTAGTGTGTTTATGTTTGTGCAGTGTGATAAAGGAAATAAATTAAATTATAACAGTTCTTAATGCGTCTCCATCAGTTAGTACCTCACCATTGCATTTAACAATGAACGAAGTCTCGATATACACGGTCAACTAAAACAAGAGGAATGTGACATAATAATCATTAATTAACCCTTATAATCTCCAGGGTGACGGGAGCTTAAAAGCGGAGGTATCACTATTAGATGAAGGCCACAAGAATGCAAGCTACTGGTCGTAGGTGGTATTCTGTGATTGCATATTATTACGGAACGACATTCCAAAGTATGTAGATGTCACTTTCGATCGGTCACTTAACTACGAACACCATCTTTGTAAACAATTGCGAAAGTTAAACTACTGTAATTATTTACTGCCAATGATATCTATCACTTCATGGGAGAGAAGGGAAACTCTCTGAGAACGACATCATTGACTTTAGGTTATCAGACATCTCAGTGCAGTACAGCCGTATGGTTGAAGGGTTCTAAGATCCACATAGTGGACCTTCAACATTCTATCTGGTACATTACTATATGCGCCTGTTCAGTAATCCAAATTGGAAGAACTACTGAATTCGGACACGCGATACAATGTAGCAAGTTTTTTTTGGCGCTTCTGAAAGATTGAAGAAGCTCCACAAACTAGATAGCCAGTGATTTCATTCTTGTGCCTGCGTAGTAACCAGAATGGTCATCCATCCCAGGAAGGCTTCTTTCGAGTCGAAAATTCCACTCTAAGACTCTCTGGTTTTATTCTTCCTCGCTCCATCGCATCTGATGTGGACTAGAAAGAGCGGCTACTACTTACTATCCACAGCTGGGGATGGCGACACTCTCTCAGTTGTGAATGCAACGATGTTCCGCAGACGGTGATACATCCCGTATTGGAGTGTTCCTTGCGTGCTTTCGAGGAACAAGACACAAGAGTCACGGATATGACACCTGATTTGGGGCGGCAATCATTAAAATAAAGGCGTTTTTATTTGCAGCGAGTTCTCTTCATGAAATTTCGATCACCATCTTCTTCCTCACAATGCAAAAACGTTTTGCTAACGCCCACCTACATAGGGAGAAACTGATCATAGTAATAATGTAAGAGAAATAAGAACTCGTGCTGAAATAGTGAAGAGTTCGTTTTTCTCGAGCCCTGTTCAAGAGTAGAATGGTAGAGGGGGGGGTTAGTGTTGTTTAACGTCCCGTCGACAACGAGGTCGTTAGAGACGGAGCGCAAGCTCGGGTTAGGGAAGGATGGGGAAGGAAATCGGCCGTGCCCTTTCAAAGGAACCATCCCGGCATTTGCCTGAAACGATTTAGGGAAATCACGGAAAACCTAAATCAGGATGGCTGGAGACGGGATTGAACCGTCGTCCTCCCGAATGCGAGTCCAGTGTGCTAAACACTGCGCCACCTCGCTCGGTAAAACGGTAGAGAAACAGTCTGAAGATGGTACGATGAACCTTCTGCCAAGCACTTAAGTGTGAATTGCAGAGTAGTTACGTAGATGTACTTATAGACGAATGTAGATTACAACAGATACTATGGCACTTCTCGCGGGAATCTAAGTTTGAAGGTAATCCTGTACAGGGGGTGAACCGAAAACACAACACAATAAAATCTATCCTTAATACGGTGTTAGGATTATAAACAATTTTCAGTCGTCTCGGGATGGATAAATAAGGCCTTGCATGGTTTTCAAGAAAATTTTCTACCATTCTTCTGCAAAACAGTGGCAAATTCAGTTCAAGGTGATGAAGATGGTTAGCGATGACGCACCTTTCTCCCCGAAGTAGACCGCAAAGGCTCATTAATATTGAAATCTGACTGTGATGGCAAGGGAATATGCAGTTCATCTTCGTGCTCACAAAAACCAGTCCTGGACGATGTGAGTTGTCTGAACAGTGGTCCTGTCCTCTTGGAAAACAGCATCACCATTTGGGAAGAAACATTTCACCACGAGATGGACCTGATCGGCAAAACTGGTTACACAATCCGTGGCAGTAATGCGACCTTGCTAAGTAACCACTGGGCCCATGGAATACCACGGGATGGCTCCCCAAACTATAAACGAACCTCTGCGATGTTTGACTCCTGGAAATCGGCCAGAAATTGGAAAAAAGTATGGAACAAGACGTTCGTCCACAGTCCAGGTTTTGTGACTTCGGCATTAGTTACCTTTTTATGGGCATTTGAAGGAAACAAGATTGGGTTTAACGTCCAGTTGACATCGAGGTCATTAGAGACAGAGCACAAGCTCGGATGGTGTCACAGATGGGGAAGGAAATCGGCCGTGCTCTTTCAAAAGAATCGTCCCGGCATTTGCCTGGAGCGATTTAGGGAAATCACAGAAAACGTGTGTCTGGATAGCCGGACGCACGTTTGAACCGTCGTCCTACCGAAAGCGACGGGCATTTGCATCACTGATGAGTAGTTTTGAAATTCCAGTTCGTCGTGCAATTCCTTCCTTAGTGAGCTCTCCTCACGTTGTTTTGATGCTTTCGGGGTTCACGAGTGCGAAATTCAGTTCTGCTGTGATTTTTGGAGTTCTCTACCTCCTGTTTTCCGCTATAATGCTCTTCAACGACCTTCCGTCACGAAGACTCAACATGCACTTCAGCCCACCTTGTGACTTAGCGGATGATATTCTACCGCTTCCTCTGCCTGTCGTATAAATCCTCGATACGGTGCGTCTTGAAACACAAACGCATATGCCACCTTGGTTACGGAAACACTCACTATATGAGCACCAGCAATTTTCCCACGTTGGAATTGACTTACCTTCGATACAAGGCACTCAAACTACGCGGAACGCTGTTCTGATCACGACTGACACTTGGAACTTGTTCGCGGTCAAATAAAGCAGCGCAGACTGCAAGCTTGGCTACGACCTGTATTTACTGTATGTTCAAGCATGCGGTTCTCATGGTGTTTCCCACGAGTTTTCTAGTTACCACGAAAACAACGTACAAATTTTACGTGAAGTTTCAGGATATACGTTTTCGTAGCGAACATATCTAACGTATGTGACTTTACATGGACACAAAGGAAGTAGCGGAAGTCGACTTAAAAGTGTTAATATGTATGAGGGGCATTCAAATCAAACCCGATCACTAGTGTAAAGTAGCGGTAACGATTTTATTAACTCAGAAATGTGGTTATACACAATGCACACACTCAAAAAGTGTCACCAGAACTGTTGGCACACTTATCTCTTTGCAACACTAGCCGGTCGATTCAATCCTTGAAGAAGCTAGTAGGCTAGTGTCGGGTCCAGGCCTGGACCCAGTCACACACTTCGTCGTCCGTTGCGAATCGATGGATCTCGTCCACGGTGATTCTGCTGTTGTCCAAAACTAAAGCATTCACTTCCGCAACCATTTCCGGTGTGATGACATTATGAGCCTGTCCAGGACGAGCATCGTCTTCCAGTGACACGCCCCGCAAGGAATCGTTTGTGCCATTCCACAACACTTGAACGATTCCGACTGTACTCACCGTACACAGCCTTCATCCATCGATCCATTTTCCGGCCTCCAACTCCCTCCGCCGCCAAAACTGGAATCACTCCTCGTTGTTCCTGCTTATTCGCCTGCATGTTCGGTAGTGGACGATAACTTGTGTGACCACCTTCTCTTCGGCGTGAAACCACACTGGCGCTATGCAACGTCAGACGGTGCGCACGCGTCAGTCTCTCTACCAATAGATGGCGCCCCCATACCCGCAATTACGTGGTGCCACCTAAAGTTTAGGGCAAAGGTAGATGCACTGACCATGTTTCATTCGAATGAACCTCATAGAAATAAACCTGCGTAAAGCACAGATTTTGCATTTGACACCTTGTACATCAGCGCACCAAAGATGAACTCCACAGGTATATCATAAGTGTGTCCAAATAACATCTACGAAAATTGTTTAGCACTACCAAGTACGTTTTCCACACCAGGCGCAAGTAATATGTTCTGGAGTCGTACGGGAAATGATGTTCAACTTCTGGCTTTGTTTACTTTACGCGGTGTGTATATTGTTTTGCTTATGCTATTTAATGAATCGTCATTGTCTAACAAAGTACCCGTTGAGTCCGAGGTACCAAGTTCAATCTTTAGTAAGGTTCATTTGAAAATGTTGTATTGGCACTTATGACAGGAAAAATATTAGCTGCTAATGACTCACCATGGGCATCAGGAAGGCGACAGAAAATAAGTGTCCGGGAGGCGCAGAGATCAACCTTCCATGGAATGTTTGTATCGCACTTCACAAAACGGACGTCATATATATTCAAGAAGTGTTCAAAACGAACCATTAACTTGCACTATAAATGAAAAACGGCACTTCACAGTGATCACAGAGGTTCGCACCATCGAATTCGAAGGCCAACTCCTTGGGAGCTACAAAAAGTGCAGAACGATCAGCTATGTATCCACCCTCAAAGAACGTATATAGAATCAAATCGATGTAACGGGATGATGAGGACTGACGGAACGTGATGACATGCAACCAAATGTGAAGCAATCTGCTGTGGAGCTTATCATGAAACTGGCTATCCGTTAATGAAGGCGTAGCTGCAGATAGCATGATAATGTTTTATACGCACGGAAAAAAAGCAGACATCCAGAGGCTGAATTTGTCCAGTGGTAGCCGGCCGAAGTGGCCGTGTGGTTAAAGGCGCTGCAGTCTGTAACCGCAAGACCGCTACGGTCGCAGGTTCGAATCCTGCCTCGGGCATGGATGTTTGTGATGTTCTTAGGTTAGTTAGGTTTAACTAGTTCTAAGTTCTAGGAGACTAATGACCTCAGCAGTTGAGTCCCATAGTGCTCAGAGCCATTTGAACCATTTTTGTCCAGTGGTTTCATATGGTATGAATTACAACGTTACACACTTTTCAGGAGGGATAGGTTAATCTAAAGGAAAAGAAGGAAAACAAAGTTATTTTGACCAGCTGTTGGTCAAAGGCAGTGCTCATACCATAGTTGTGCTTGCTGTGACGTAAATGTACCCCACTGCCCTTGCAAGGTCACGCACACGAAAAAGAATCATAGGGCGTAGAGCACGTCCAACTTCTCGCAGAACAATAAATAACTTTCCAGACCATTTACCATCCAGATTAACAGCCGGAATAATTCTACACGAATGCGTTAAGGCATTGACGTTAGTTGGTCTTGATACAACTGTGTTAGTACCTCAAATTTTGCATGGTTCCTTTCATATACGTTCCCTCCTCAAATCTCGATTGGACGGAGTTGAAAACTAATTCCTCACTGGACGATGGGATAAGTTTAATTAGCTCATACACACATTTTCGGGTCGATTCTGCAGTTTGCTGTCCATCGTCAAGATGACGCTTTGTTTGAGGGTGAGGAGGAGATCTGTGTTTCACGCCCCGTCGATATCTAGGTCACTAGCGACGGAGCGCAAGCTCAGATCAGGAAAGGGTGCAGGACTAAATCGGCCTTGACGTTTCGAAAGAACCATCTTAGTATTTGCCTTAAGCGATGAATTTCGTTATTTTAAGTCTTCCAGTTCTGTAGCCCTGTTTGAAGTTAAGCAACCATCCACTGTTTGCCTTGAAATCACTGTAATTTATGTCCCGCGTAAGATGATGTACGTAACGTTGCAGGACTTGGACATCCTACAAGCTGTACCGAGCATCCCTGAAATACGTAAACGCCAATTTTTGTAACAAGTGCACCTTGTCCTCCGTTGAATGTCCTTAGTTTTTCTGTGGCACTATACGGTCAGATTGCTGTGGACTTACTCGAAATCTCTTCTCTCTCTCTCTATCTTTTCTTTTTACTATGCTGTGGCTGATTTTTCGTGTATGCAATTATACTTACTATCCATTTCTTTCTTGAACAATGATTGTCCATTACCATGTTTCACTGGAGGTGGTATTTGTGACTTCCTGTCCAACAAAGATGATGAACTACATGGCTCGACACCTGTTTCCATTTTCCATAGCTCTTCCACTCGTTAAACACCTATCGTCATCACTGTACTCCTCGCGTAAATTGTCCGCACAATCGAGCTTATACGACACCACACATTCCACTGGCTCATCTCGCAGAAACGCTAATATTTCATCTGCCAATTCTTTCTCACTCTGCGAAATTCCTTGGGTTCCTCTCTGCTGAAATGTCAACTCGGGCAACTGTTGTTGCAGATATAATGCAATCTTTCCTTTGTTTATCGTTGCAATTGCTCTCCGTTGTAGCAACACAACTAGCGCCGTAACACTGTCGCGAGTTACTTGTCGACTGAGCAGTTCACCTTCGCTCTGGATCTTCATGCTGTGCTCATAACTGGATACCTCTAACCCCGCCACCTGTTGCCACTAGCAGACACTATTATGGTTGCACGGTAGACAATATGTGGGGCGTCGAATGCTGTATTGGCCTCTTGCAACCTCACACTCGAGGGGTTCCATGCAAGCGCATCAAACAGTAAGCAGTACAGTGCAGTCAGAAAACAAGCTCGGGAAATGAGGAGCTCCTACAGTGTACAGTGCAGCCCGTGTTCACGGCATTGTCGCCAGCAGCTGCAGGGTACGTGTCGGCGCCACATGAGCCGGGACAGAGCGCCGCGGTTTTTGCGGCGAGTGTCTGCCTGCTGCCCGGCCGGAGAGCCCCCCCTGGGCTGCGCCGCGAGGCGGGAGGCGACGTGTGTTGTATGTGCTGCGTGAGCCACGCGTGTGGCACGCGCGGCTAAAACTGGAGCCTCCAGCCGCGCTCCTACTGCTCCAGAACTCAAGGGCGCCCGCAGTGCTCCTGTTGTCCCGTCCCGCCGGCGCTCTGGAGAGACCCAGATACCCCTCAACTAACGGCGCGACGGCTGAAGTTCTCTAACAGACGATCTTAGAAACACCATTCCGTCTCTTTCATCTGACAAGAATAATGTTGAAACATGTAATTTTCCTGAATGGATCTGTGTTTTATTTATACACTTTATAGGACTACAACTTACGCCACACTGTTTTGACGATGGTACCGAGGCGAGCTATAAATCTGTAACGTGATCTCACCAGGTCAATTAATACCAAAAGGTGCTAGCCTCTAATTAGAATCAGCATCATCATCAGTGTTCTGCCAAAAGGCAGGTTTTCACATGGTAGTTCTCCAGGCTGTCCGGTCTTCTGCCATCCTCTTCAGGTCTGCATAATTTCCTCTTCACTTTATGTCTTCTATCATCTTGTATCTCCTTCTTCCTCTCAGTCTTCTCTCACAAACCAGTCCTTCCATAGCATTTGCTAGCAAGCACTCCCTTCTCAATGAATATCCCAACCAGTTCTTTTCCCTTTCTCTTACAACCTTCAGCAGACATCTTCTCTCACCAACCCTTTCCAATACCCCTTCATTACTCACTATTTCAATCCAGCTTATTCTCTCCAATCTCCTCCACATCCACATCTCAAATGCTTCTCACATTTTTTCATCCTCTCGTCTCAGTATCCATGTTTCTGCCCCATATAGTGCCACACTCCAGACAAAACATTTTCCAAGCCTTTTCCTTAGTCCTTTATCTAATTTGCTACATAAGAGTCTCCTCTTTCTGTTGAATGCCTCCTTCGCTATGGCAGTTTGAGTTTTCACCTCCTGGTGACATCTCAAGTCTTCAGTTATTGTGCTTCCAATATATTTAAATTCACTTACTTGGCTAATGGTAGATTGTCCTATTTTAATACTGGAGAGTCTGTGTCTTGTACTGATGACCATACTCTCTGTATTTGCTGTCTTTATTTGCATCCCATATTCCACACAAGCTTCATTCAGATCTTTCAGCATGTTATTCACTGTCCGCTCACTTTCTACCACTAATAACATGTCATCAGCAAATCTTACACATTCTATTCTCTTTCCACCAATACATATTCCTCTTTTCCCATCTAAACTTTTCGCAATAATCTCTTCAAAGTATACGTTAAACAACAGTGGGGAAAGGCAACAACCTTGTCTATCACCTCGTCCAATGCTGCTTCCTTCTGACATTTCATTTCCAATCCTTATCCTTACTTTCTGGTGTAAATATAGATTCTGTATCAGTCGTCTCTCTTTCCAATCTACCCCTTTCCTCTTCAAAATATCCATCAGTTTGTTCCACTGAACTCTTGCAAAAGCCTTCTGTAAATCTATAAAAACAGCAAAGATTTCTCTACCTTTTTCCCCTATAGTTCTTAACAGGCCAATAGCATCTCTTGTTCCTTTTCCTCTTCTAAATCCGAACTGCTCCTCTGCAGTCCCTCTATCCAGCTTGCCATATAACCTTCTATTCAACACTCTCAGCAAGATTTTAGCTGCATGAGAAATTAGACTGATGGTCCGGTGCTCTTCACAATTAGAATAAGAAAGCAAATATTACAGGACGCGAGACAGTTTATCTTGACGTTAATTACATAGTTACAATGGCCGCTGTGTCCTCTGATGGTAACGTCTGTGTTTGCTACGTTTTATTTCATTTGCGATTAGCTAATTTCGGCCACCTGGGCACCCTCAGGCGACATCATACAATAACTACGTCATGTTGAGGTAAATAATGCGAGCAGCGGCGACAGCTGTTAACAATGCTCGTAATACGGTGATCAACATCCATCATATTGTAATGAAAGATGTAAATTTTGTAAATAAAATGTCTATCATGCTTAGTTGTAACTTAAGAACACGATATTTTTTGTGACTTTGACAAAAATTGAAGTATAGTTCTTCATATTGCGATATACTTTCATCTTCAACTTATTAGCTACCGCGTGGCCATTCAGAATCATTCTCCGACCAATACTAATAACCATAGATAGGGAAACCAGTGGTTTCGCCGGTAAGTGCATATATCCTACCTGGCCCACTTATTGGTCGTCCGTACTTTCATTTCTTGCAATATAACCTAATTAAGATGGAAGGAATATTGGGTTTAACGTCCCGTCGCCGTCAAGGTCATCAGAGACGAATTACAAGCTGGAATTGTGTAAACGACGGGGAAGGAAATGGGCTGTTGCCTATCAAAGGGACCATCCAGGCATTTGCCTGGAATCCCGGACAGCCTAAATCTGCATGGCCGGACGCGTGTTTGAACCGTCGTCCTCCTGCGAGTCCAAACACAAGCTAATCAACTATTTTGATGATATTCCTTATGGTGAAAAGATACAAATGTGGTACATACGGATACATGATGCTGCACCATCTGGCTCTTCGGGAATACCTAGCACGAATCTTCGACAATATCGTGGTCTCCCAGGTCCCTCGCCTTGAACGCATTGCACTTTCTTCTGTGGGGATATTTAAAAGCTTTGGAGTATTCCAGCCCTATTGATAGTGACGATGAACTCTGGAAACACCTCGCGCATGGATGTGAAGCCTACTGAAGCACGCCTGGGAATTTTGAACGTGTACTGGCGTCGAGGAGGAGTCGTGCTGAAACCTGCCTCCACATGAACGGTAGCCTTGGGAAACACCTGTCGTGATGTGCTTGTCCTCGAATGCATGATCGCAGTTTGCGCCCTCGAGGACTCTGTTATAACGGGTTCAAGTACTCAGTCGTAATAGTCGTTTCCGACATACGATTGTTATGATTATTAGCTTTTTTCATTGACCTCTACTCGCTCATTTCGTTTGTACATAGCCAAACACTCTGTACAATGTTAAAGGCCAACGTGTGACGTGTACGTTGTATAAAACCTTTAGGGTCAAAATTATGTAGGCGTTAAACTAAAAATTTCTAGGAAAGAAACCAATGGCCGGAAATTAATACTTCGGGCGGTCCGAGGACTTGAATGGGCAATGGGTGTGGAATATGTGTCGCCAGAGCAACTCATGTATGTAATATATGGTACAGTAGGATGTAGTGCACGGGAAGCGCCAGCCGGTGTGGCCGCGCGGTTCTAGGCGCTTCAGTCTGGAACCGCGTGACCGCTACGGTCGCAGGTTCGAATCCTGCCCCGGGCATGGATGTGTGTGATGTCCTTAGGTTAGTTACGTTTAAGTAGTTCTAAGTTCTAGGGGACTGATGACCACAGAAGTTAAGTCCCATAGTGCTCAGAGCCATTTTGAACAATTTTTGCACGGGAAGCCGGACGAATGCGTAAGGGGAAAGTTCTCAACAGACTCATCCTAATTGTATGAAGCTATAAATGTGGATTGAAATATCGGCGAAAGTGATTCGTTCAAGCCGCAGCTGCTGAGCAATCCTGCTGCAAAACATTGTTTACTCAATAGGGGGAAGGTTCATCAGTAAGCATTCATCAATTTTTCCATAGAAATGCACACATCGAACAATAGAATGTTGAGAGCATTGGTGGGGGAGCAGTTGATCCCCCACGAAAAAACGATGTGGGCAATTAACGTGGCCACATGATGATCAACATAGAGTTCGGTTCTATTAATGAATCATGAAGTATTAATCTGTTTTGAGACTGGCGGTCGTCCCTTTGAACAAATGATTGAGGCTAGTTCCTTATCTCGATGTACTCACTTTACTACTTACTTTCCTCTACTATTTGTACATACGGGTTTTTTAGTATAGAGAAATCCGTCAACAGGATAGATAATGCACATTCTGAACCCAGAACTAGTATCCCTTACAAATGGTAATAATGACCACACAGTACGTGGGAGGCAAAGCCGCCTGAATCCAAATTAAGACTGGAATTTATATCGCAAAGACAGACGGAACGCCGGTGGTGGAGACATGTTTACAGCTGTAAATAATACAATAATGTCTAGTGAAGGTTAGTACAGATTCTGAATGCGTAATAATTTGTGGGAAGATAGGTGTTAAAGGTCGATAAAGCGTGATAGTTGGATGCTTCTTATAATTCCTCAGCGCTTGTAGTGGCGTAACATTTGATAACATTTAAGCGAAGACTTCGAGATGATTGTGCGTAAATCACGGAAATACACTCCTGGAAATTGAAATAAGAACACCGTGAATTCATTGGCCCAGGAAGGGGAAACTTTATTGACACATTCCTGGGGTCAGATACATCACATGATCACACTGACAGAACCACAGGCACATAGACGCAGGCAACAGAGCATGCACAATGTCGGCACTAGTACAGTGTATATCCACCTTTCGCAGCAATGCAGGCTGCTATTCTCCCATGGAGACGATCGTAGAGATGCTGGATGTAGTCCTGTGGAACGGCGTGCCATGCCATTTCCACCTGGCGCCTCAGTTGGACCAGCGTTCGTGCTGGACGTGCAGACCGCGTGAGACGACGCTGCATCCAGTCCCAAACATGCTCAATGGGGGACAGATCCGGAGATCTTGCTGGCCAGGGTAGTTGACTTACACCTTCTAGAGTACGTTGGGTGGCACGGGATACATGCGGACGTGCATTGTCCTGTTGGAACAGCAAGTTCCCTTGCCGGTCTAGGAATGGTAGAACGATGGGTTCGATGACGGTTTGGATGTACCGTGCACTATTCAGTGCCCCCTCGACGATCACCAGTGGTGTACGGCCAGTGTAGGAGATCGCTCCCCACACCATGATGCCGGGTGTTGGCCCTGTGTGCCTCGGTCGTATGCAGTCCTGATTGTGGCGCTCACCTGCACGGCGCCAAACACGTATACGACCATCATTGGCACCAAGGCAGAAGCGACTCTCATCGCTGAAGACGACACGTCTCCATTCGTCCCTCCATTCACGCCTGTCGCGACACCACTGGAGGCGGGCTGCATGATGTTGGGGCGTGAGCGGAAGACGGCCTAACGGTGTGCGGGACCGTAGCCCAGCTTCATGGAGACGGTTGCGAATGGTCCTCGCCGATACCCCAGGAGCAACAGTGTCCCTAATTTGCTGGGAAGTGGCGGTGCGGTCCCCTACGGCACTGCGTAGGATCCTACGGTCTTGGCGTGCATCCGTGCGTCGCTGCGGTCCGGTCCCAAGTCGACGGGCACGTGCACCTTCCGCCGACCACTGGCGACAACATCGATGTACTGTGGAGACCTCACGCCCCACGTGTTGAGCAATTCGGCGGTACGTCCACCCGGCCTCCCGCATGCCCACTATACGCCCTCGCTCAAAGTCCGTCAACTGCACATACGGTTCACGTCCACGCTGTCGCGGCATGCTACCAGTGTTAAAGACTGCGATGGAGCTCCGTATGCCACGGCAAACTGGCTGACACTGACGGCGGCGGTGCACAAATGCTGCGCAGCTAGCGCCATTCGACGGCCAACACCGCGGTTCCTGGTGTGTCCGCTGTGCCGTGCGTGTGATCATTGCTTGTACAGCCCTCTCGCAGTGTCCGGAGCAAGTATGGTGGGTCTGACACACCGGTGTCAATGTGTTCTTTTTTCCATTTCCAGGAGTGTATTTCAACTTACCAATTGTATACTGGGTGACTAGAATAGTTAGGGTGGTTGTACGGACAGAGAATCGCGTGAAAGTGTTCCAAACGTTTAGCACTTAATCGGAGAACGCACATTGGAAGCGTGTATTCGTCATCGCCATACTGGCATATCACCCGGCGTGATGGTATGGGGTGCCATTGGTTACACGTCTCGGTCACCTCTTGTTCTCATTGACGGCACTTTGAACAGTGGTCGTTACATTTGAGATGCGTTACGACCCGTGGCTCTACCTTTCGTTTGATCGCTGCGAAACCCTACATTTAAGCAGGCTAATGCACGACCGCTTGTTGCAGGTCCTGTACGGGCCTTTCTCGATACAGAAAATGTTCGACTGCTGCCCTGGCCAGCACATTCTCCAGATGTCTCACCAATTGGAAACGTCTGGTCAATGGTGGCCGAGCAACTGGCTCGTCACAATACACCAGTCACTACTCTTGATGAACTGTGGTATCGTGTTGAAGCTGCATGGGCAGCTGTACCTGTACCCGCCATCCCAGCTCTGTTTGACTCAATGCCCAGGCGTATCAAGGCCGTTATTAAGGCCAGAGGTGGTTGTTCTGGGTACTGATTTCTCAGGATGTATACACTTAAATTGCGTGAAAATGTAATCACATGTCAGTTCTAGTACAATATATTTGTCCAATGAATACCCGTTTATCATCTGCATTTCTTCTTGGTATAGCAATTTTAATGGCCAGTAGTGTAGATTGAGAGTAAACGAAATAAAGGCAAAAGTAGTGAGGAGTACCAGAAACGTGATTACTAATAAACTAAAACTTAAAATATGTGGACACGATGAAGATGATGTGCAAGAGTGCTCCTACCTTGGAATGAGGACATAAAAAGCATATTAGTACAGGTAAAGAGGGCATTCCTAGCCAAGTGAATGATAGTATCAAACATCGGCGTCAATCTGAGGAAGAAATTTCTGAGAATGTACGTTTGTAGCATAGCATTGTATGGTAGTGAATCATGGAGGGTCGGGAAACCGGAAAAAAAGAGAATTGAGGAGTTTGAGATGTGGTGCTATGGAACACAGCTAAAACTCAAAAGGTCTGATAATATAAGGAATGAGGAGGTTCTCCACAGAATGGCGAAAGAAGGACCGCAAGGAAAACACTGATGAAAATAAGGGACATGATAATAGCTCATGTGTTAAGGCATCGTGAAATAACCCCCATGGTAGTAGAGGGAGCTGTAGAAGGTAAAAACTGTAGGGGAAGACAGAGATTGGAATACACCCAGCAAAGAATTCCGGACATTGGGTGCAAACACTACTTTGAGATGAAAAAGTTGACACGAGAAACAAATTCATGGCAGGCTGCATGAGAGCAGTCACAAGACATTAATCCACAAAAATATTTTAAACGTATTTCTGGAGACCACATGTCTCGTGTGTATGAATCAATACGAAATCTGGAAACAATGATCGTGTGAAACCTTATTCACTTTTTTCATCCATGATGCCCAGGATGATGACCTGGTTCTTGAACTACGTAAGACACTCGATACAGTGCTGGATTCTCGCCTCACGAACAAGATGCTAGCGTACCAGATATTTCACCAGCTTTGTCATTAGATTGAAGAGTTCATAGTCATAGAAGATATCATGTCATTCTTAACGACTGGTCTGTAATGCCGTCTTTATGTATTTTTGGCAAACCATACAGTTTAGGTCGTCTAGGAGCGTGAAGCTGTTAAAAATCTAGAGAACAAGCACGGAATTTATCAAAAGCAGATCCATTTTTCTTTCGATTACGGAAGTCGGATCCCTCTTGGGTAATCAATGTGTGCTTTCAGACAGTAAGCCGGACACTTTCTTACGATAATCTGGAGAGTTAAGGACCACAAACACATTTCCTGTATTCTCTGGCGGTACTGGTACGTCATTGTTGCGTAAGAACCGGAGACCTCCCCGCAAAGTTGATGTTGTATGTGAGTGATTTAGCCTTTGAAATGGCGCGGTTTGTTGTTGGTGTTACCTTGTTCCTTGCAACTTGACAGTGTGTTTCAACCCACCGGTAATGTCCTCGACCGGTAGTTGTCGCAGAGTCGGTGCAAAATTTAAAGCTTCACTCAGAGTCATACAAAAATTGGTCCGAGAGGTTGATAACAGTCCACTCAGCCACTACTTTCGTTGTCGCTACGTGTTCTCGTGTGAGGCGTCAAACTTGTTCACTTGACTCGCGGTTACTTTACTTAGGCTAACATGCTGCTGGGCAGTGGTTGTCGAATATACCCAGTCCCACTGAGAAAGAGAATCTCGCCCTTCAGGTGACATAGCTCCGCTTTTAGAATACTAAACCACATCACCCAACCAACGACATTATTGAATGCTCCTTTAAGAAAAAAATTTTCTCCAGCCAGTCATTCCTGACTAAGAAGAGGGCGATTTGAAGACAAACATCATTCCATCAGGGAGTATTTTAAATTAGTACTTTTAATGGAAAATAAAAAAATATTTATATCTTTATTATGTAAAAAAATAAAAAAATGGTTGGATGAAAATGGGGAAGAAATGTTGCTTTAAATATTTTTGTTATTTGCTCTTTCAGTACGTACTTTGTTGTAGAACCCCTTATTTACGTGTGGAAACAAAAATTCATTTAGACAGAATTAAGCACATTTAAAATTACGTGAACCTTAGCAACCCTCTCATGCTGATAAATTCATACTAACTGATTAATAACATTTATTTGAAAATTGTATAAATTAAATTTTTTACATCTTTCGGCCCTGGGACACATTTTCTAAATGCAGTGGTTTTTTAAATAGTTATTGAATTCTTTCCCAGCGTTAGCTATGGAACACAAGACTGTCTCCGTTAGCGTAAAATGGTTAAATATTGCTAAGCCGACCTGTACGTTTAATTATCATTGACAAAATACACTTCACTATACGTTTAAGTTATTTGCTTTAGAAATTGAAAGAACCAACAGATTAACAACTTCAACGTTAATTATCCGTCTATGAATGCACAAATGTAAAACCAGTAATAAATTCCGTCAGCCTCAGGATCGCTGTAAAAGAAAAATATTTCGTAATTCACTGCTAATTTTATCTGCGCCCGATTTACGGGTTTGATTAATTTTATAGCGGAACAATTTTTTAAACGTGCCGCCGCTGCAAATCGTTCGGTCGCGGCACAGCCCAGCAACACCAACGATAATCGCTAAAAATGCTGAAAATTCTTTAAAGAAATATTATAGATGACATGGGCAAGCTAATTTACATTAGTAATACACAATTTTGATCAATTATAATGTATTTAGACCACAACAATAATTAAACTTACATTACTTTGTAATTTCTCCTCTAATGGCGGCTAAAGATAGATATAGACAAAAGAAGTCTACTCATTCATAAAATGCTACGTCACAGGTTCCTCTCTCTCTCAGCTCTCGAGGAAGACGACAAAGAATGCACATTATGTATTCCTATTTATACTATTGCTGATTGTTAATGCCTCTTTGTAATCTTACATTATTTTCCTCTGTGGTTGTATTTTACATATTTTTATCGCAGATATTAACATATTTCGTGATTACATTATGAGTATAGAAATATTACAGTCATAAATACATCGAGAATATTATTACAGAAAATATTACAATAATAACGGATGTCCTTTATACAAAATTAAATAATATTTTTTTGTTAAACAATTACAGTACATACGAATTGCTTCATAGTGGCGTACATAGTGCAATTAAATGTCATTTCATTTTATTAATAGTGTGTGTGCTGCCAGGGAACGTTACATACTTCATTAATAATCAAATTAAAAATTAATAATATATTGCAATTTTAAAACACAGCCTGGTCGGACGATGTCTTTGTTCATCCAGAAGAAGTTGAAAATGGTGATTAGCCTATAAACGTCGAGTTTTAGCTAATATTTGACGCTGTAAGAACACCGTGACGTTTTTACACAAGAATGCTGCCACGAATATCTTTGATCTCATACAAATACTACAGCGGTTTCTGACTTAAATGCGTTTGTTAATAGCGTCCATAAAACGCACTGCATGTCAGGTTTCATATATTTGAGCCTCCGGGGAGCCTTCAGAATAAATTTAACAACACAGGTACGGCAGAGTTTATAAACTTTTATTTCAAGTTGTGCATCAGGCAGAAAGTTAACGTACTTGTATGTTACGTTGTTCAGTAAACAAAGGCGAACATGGATAACTAGATTTCATTACTGTTGGAATTTACCGCAGCCGGCCGTAGTGGCCTAGCGGTTCTAGGCGCTTCAGTCTGGAACGGCGCGACCGCTACGGTTTCAGGTTAGAATCCTGTCTCGGGCATGAATGTGTGTGATGTCCTTAGGATAGTTAGGTTTAAGTAGTTCTAAGTTCTACTGGACTGATGATCTCAAAAGTTAAGTCCCATAGTGCGCAGAGCCATTTGAAGCTATCGCATCCATCTGGAGATGTACACCCAATAACGACGAAGTTTTACGCGATCAATTTCTTAAGTTAAATAACCTAGTTACACTTGTCATGTTAATTATCTATGAAACTCCAGGCTTCTGATAGTATCTACCTCTGTAAATGTCAGAAAAATAACTGTCAATAGAAGAAGCAAAGAAATTACAGAGCTGTAGTAGTGCCCACTAGAGGTGGGGGATCCGCTCCTGAACTAATTCATAGAGTTGAATCTTTCAAAGGAGTGAACAATCAGTGATTCAGAAAAAAAGAACGGTAGCTCCAAACGTTTCCCACAGCAGAGAGAGAGAGAGACAGAGAGAGAGAGAGAGAGAGAGTCGGAGTCCGAGTCGGAGCAGACCAATGGGGCCTCTGCTGGTCAGAGCACACTGCACGCCACACAACACAGCCGGCGCCGGCCTCTGCTCTGCTTCTGCCTTGGCTGCCTGCATTGTGCAGTGCCCCATTGGATTTTGTGTTTCACATATGCCGTGCCCTCTCTGTGCTTCCTCTGCTGCGTACAGTGTCTGGCGCACCTTAGCTTAGCATAGCACTCCGTCGGCGATCGTTTCAGTCGCACGTCCTGCCCTCTGGGCAGTTGATGCGAGCAACAGGACAGAGAGCCTCCTAGCGGAGAACATAAGAACTACTTGCAACAACCTGCTCGCAAGAGAAGGGACGATTTGTCTCCGAGCGGGTGAGTGGTGGCCGTTCACCGCTCCCTCTACCCTCGGAACCCGCCTGCTCAACGCTCACCCCACCGTTCTCGACTCTAGCCAGAGCGTTGAGCAAAGCAACTCAGGTGTCACTCTGTTCTCTGCGGTCTTAGCTCACGCAGTAATACAGCTCGCGGCTCGACCTGCTTGACTCAGTGCCTCTGCATCGGAGTTCGTCTCTACTGGATATTGTTCTTCGTAGTAATACCGTTATGTATATTACATAATTATGTTATGTATACATCATTTGTTTTTATTTTATTTTTATTTGTTTAAACTGATCAGATTGGGTTCCTGACGGCTCCTCTTACTATAGGATTTTTTATTATGGTCACTCGAATTTACACTTTAATTACGAGCGAACCGATAAACATATAGCAAAAGTGATACACCAATATTTTCCTTGTTTTATTCTGCAGAAGGCTATATGCAGCACTTTGGTCTTATAGTCAAATTTATATATTTTTTTCTTATTGTAGTACGGATTTTGGAATTTTAGGCGTCTTCGGAAGGAAATGTTCACTTTAAAAATATATGGCTTGAGATGTATTTGTACGAGGTTAATGAAATTTTAATACATTATAGCCAAATATATTGTTAACATAAATCTCAAGTTACAACATTTTCCGATCGCCCAAAAAACCACGATAGTGCAAAATAAATCAATAATGGAAAACTTTGTCATATCGTGGAAATTTCAATAAACAATACAAAATTCTTACTCATTATCTGTGTTACTTCAAAATAGGATGAAATAAGATCAAAATACAGGTATAGTACTGGAATAAACCAAGTTTAAAGGACAATGTGCCTTCCATTTATTTTCTGTTGTGAATGAGTGGTGAGTCATGAAAAAGAGCTAGTTCATTTCAGAGAGTGAACAGTTCTGATCCGATCTCTGAAAAGAACAGTTTTGCCCATCTCTAGTGCCCACTGCGACCAGAAATAACATTAGGTCGTCGACGACCAAACGTCAGTCGCAGGATCTTTCTTTCCATCATAGTGTCGAAAAAGTGACATGTTCCGGAGATAAATTAAAATGGTTCCAATGGCTAATACAGCCAAGTTTTTCAGGAAGTTTCCCTGGTCATCAGATGAATGCCGGAACTTGAACTCCTCCACTCTCCACCTCCCACCCCAAAAACTCATGGTTGGGATTCCCTCTGTCCCACTACCAGCCTGCTGGATTGTCTGAAAGGAAGCAAGTTCTACAATAGCCCGTCCTGCTCTCACAGTAAGAATGAAAGGAAATAAGCATGTGCAGTAAAGGAAAGAAGCATGTGCAGTCTTTCGTTATGAAGTGCCCGCACTTTGCGCTGCTTGAGTATGAATTCAACATCTGTACCGAAACTGTTCGCACACTTTTGATACGAGAAACCTCTTTGATGATTGGGTCCCAATACATTCACTGTTACAGTTGTCTTTCAGTATGGCGAGGAGAGGAATCTTCTACATGTTGTAGATCAATGGCTTCCTTGACTGCTAGTGTAATGGCTGGTCGTTTGAGTTGAATAGTCATTTTCAGCGGAAAGTAGTTTGTTCTATACCATGCGCTACATAGTTCATTCATTTGTCCCACGAAGCCTAAATACTCTCTTCACTTTTCGTCTCTTTCATCTGTGTTTCCATCTAATTTTAAATACACTACAGGGCATTAAATTGCTACACCAAGAAGAAATGCAGATGATAAACGGGTATTTCTTGGACAAATATATTATACTAGAACTGACATGTGATTACATTCTCACGCAATTTGGGTGCATAGATCCTGAGAAATCAGTACCCAGAGCAACCACCTCTGGTCGTAATAACGGCCTTGATACGCATGGGCATTGAGTCAAACAGAGCTTGGATGGCGTGTACAGTTACAGCTATCCATGCAGCTTCAACACAATACCACAGATGATCAAGAGTAGTGACTGGCGTATTGTGACGAGCCAGTTGCTCGGCCACCATTGAGCACACGTTTTCAGTTGGTGAGAGATCTGGAGAATGTGCTGGCCAGGGCAGCAGTCGAACATTTTCTGTATCCAGAAAGGCCCGTACAGGACCTGCAACATGCGGTCGTGCATTATCCTGCTGAAAAGTAGGTTTTTTTTTTTTTTTTTCTCCATCTATACTCCGCGAGCCACCTTACGGTGTGTGGCGGAGGGTACTTATTGTACCACTATCTGATCCCCCCTTCCCTGTTCCATTCACGAATTGTGCGTGGGAAGAACGACTGCTTGTAAGTCTCCGTATTTGCTCTAATTTCTCGGATCTTTTCGTTGTGATCATTACGCGAGATATATGTGGGCGGTAGTAATATGTTGCCCATCTCTTCCCGGAATGTGCTCTCTCGTAATTTCGATAATAAACCTCTCCGTATTGCGTAACGCCTTTCTTGAAGTGTCCGCCACTGGAGCTTGTTCAGCATCTCCGTAACGCTCTCGCGCTGACTAAATGTCCCCATGACGAATCGCGCTGCTTTTCGCTGGATCATGTCTATCTCTTCTATTAATCCAACCTGGTAAGGGTCCCATACTGATGAGCAATACTCAAGAATCGGACAAACAAGCGTTTTGTAAGCTACTTCTTTCGTCGATGAGTCACATTTTCTTAGAATTCTTCCTATGAATCTCAACCTGGCGCCTGCTTTTCCCACTATTTGTTTTATGTGATCATTCCACTTCAGATCGCTCCGGATAGTAACTCCTAAGTATTTTACGGTCGTTACCGCTTCCAATGATTTACCACCTATGGCATAATCGTACTGGAACGGATCTCTGCCCCTATGTATGCGCATTATATTACATTTATCTACGTTTAGGGAAAGCTGCCAGCTGTCGCACCACGCATTAATCCTCTGCAGGTCCTCCTGGAGTACGTACGAGTCTTCTGATGTTGCTACTTTCTTGTAGACAACCGTGTCATCTGCAAATAGCCTCACGGAGCTACCGATGTTGTCAACTAAGTCATTTATGTATATTGTAAACAATAAAGGTCCTATCACGCTTCCCTGCGGTACTCCCGAAATTACCTCTACATCTGCAGATTTTGAACCGTTAAGAATGACATGTTGTGTTCTTTCTTCTAGGAAATCCTGAATCCAATCACAAACCTGGTCCGATATTCCGTAAGCTCGTATTTTTTTCACTAAACGTAAGTGCGGAACCGTATCAAATGCCTTCCTGAAGTCCAGGAATACGGCATCAATCTGCTCGCCAGTGTCTACGGCACTGTGAATTTCTTGGGCAAATAGGGCGAGCTGAGTTTCACATGATCTCTGTTTGCGGAATCCATGTTGGTTATGATGAAGGAGATTTGTATTATCTAAGAACGTCATAATACGAGAACACAAAACATGTTCCATTATTCTACAACAGATTGACGTAAGCGAAATAGGCCTATAATTATTCGCATCTGATTTATGACCCTTCTTGAAAATGGGAACGACCTGCGCTTTCTTCCAGTCGCTAGGTACTTTACGTTCTTCCAGCGATCTACGATAAATTGCTGATAGAAAGGGGGCAAGTTTTTTAGCATAATCACTGTAGAATCTTAAGGGTATCTCGTCTGGTCCGGATGCTTTTCCGCTACTAAGTGATAGCAGTTGTTTTTCAATTCCGATATCGTTTATTTCAATATTTTCCATTTTGGCGTCCGTGCGACGGCTGAAGTCAGGGACCGTGTTACGATTTTCCGCAGTGAAACAGTTTCGGAACACTGAATTCAGTATTTCTGCCTTTCTTCGGTCGTCCTCTGTTTCGGTGCCATCGTGGTCAACGAGTGACTGAATAGGGGATTTAGATCCGCTTACCGATTTTACATATGACCAAAACTTTTTAGGGTTCTTGTTTAGATTGTTTGCCAATGTTTTATGTTCGAATTCGTTGAATGCTTCTCTCATTGCTCTCTTTACGCTCTTTTTCGCTTCGTTCAGCTTTTCCTTATCAGCTATGATTCGACTACTCTTAAACCTATGATGAAGCTTTCTTTGTTTCCGTAGTACCTTTCGTACATGATTGTTATACCACGGTGGATCTTTCCCCTCGCTTTGGACCTTAGTCGGTACGAACTTATCTAAGGCGTACTGGACGATGTTTCTGAATTTTTTCCATTTTTGTTCCACATCCTCTTCCTCAGAAATGAACGTTTGATGGTGGTCACTCAGATATTCTGCGATTTGTGCCCTATCACTCTTGTTAAGCAAATATATTTTCCTTCCTTTCTTGGCATTTCTTATTACACTTGTAGTCATTGATGCAACCACTGACTTATGATCACTGATACCCTCTTCTACATTCACGGAGTCGAAAAGTTCCGGTCTATTTGTTGCTATGAGGTCTAAAACGTTAGCTTCACGAGTTGGTTCTCTAACTATCTGCTCGAAGTAATTCTCGGACAAGGCAGTCAGGATAATGTCACAAGAGTCTCTGTCCCTGGCTCCAATTCTGATTGTGTGACTATCCCATTCTATACCTGGTAGATTGAAGTCTCCCCCTATTACAATAGTATGATCACGAAACTTCTTCACGACGTTCTACAGGTTCTCTCTGAGGCGCTCAACTACTACGGTTGCTGATGCAGGTGGTCTATAGAAGCATCCGACTATCATATCTGACCCACCTTTGATACTTAACTTAACCCAGATTATTTCACATTCGCATTCGCTAATAACTTCACTGGATATTATTGAATTCTTTACTACTATAAATACTCCTCCACCACTGGCGTTTATCCTATCCTTGCGGTATATATTCCATTCTGTGTCTAGGATTTCGTTACTGTTCACTTCCGGTTTTAACCAACTTTCCGTTCCTAATACTATATGCGCACTATTTCCTTCAATAAGAGATACTAATTCAGGAACCTTGCCCTGGATACTCCTGCAGTTTACCAATATTACGTTAACTTTTCGTGTTTTTGGTCTCTGAGGACGGACGTTCTTTATCAACGATGATAATGTCCTCTCTGGTAAGCCGTCAGGTATTTTATCGTTTCGCCCAAGGGGGGGGGGGGGTCCCTCTAACCTAAAAAACCCCCGTGTGCACGCCACACGTACTCTGCTACCCTAGTAGCTGCTTCCGGTGTGTAGTGCACGCCTGACCTGTCTAGGGGGGCCCTACAGTTCTCCACCCAATAACGGAGGTCGATGAATTTGCAACCATTATAGTCGCAGAGTCGTCTGAGCCTCTGGTTTAGACCCTCCACACGGCTCCAAACTAGAGGACCGCGATCGACTCTGGGCACTATGCTGCAGATATTAAGCTCAGCTTGCACTCCGCGTGCGATGCTGGTTGTCTTCACCAAATCAGCCAGCCGCCGGAAGGAACCAAGGATGGCCTCAGAACCCAAGCGGCAGGCGTCATTCGTTCCGACATGTGCTACTATCTGCAGCCGGTCACACCCAGTGCGTTCAATAGCTGCCGGAAGGGCCTCCTCCACATTACGGACGAGACCCCCCGGCAAGCACACCGAGTGCACACTGGCATTCTTCCCCGACCTACCCGCTATTTTCCTGAGGGGCACCATAACCCGCCTAACGTTGGAGCTCCCTATAACTAATAGGCCCGCCCTCTGTGACTGTCGGGACCTTGCCGGAGAATCGGCCACTGGCCCAACAGGCGAGGCATCCTGTGGTGGCTCGGAAACGATGTCATCACCACTAGGAAGCACCCCGTACCTGTTGGAAAGGGGTAAGGCAGCCGCCACGCGGCCAGATCCCACCTTCGCCTTTCGGCCAGGCACGCGCGAGCCCACCACTGTCCGCCATTCACCCTGGAGTGATGGCTGACCGGTAAGATGCTCACTGCCGGAAGACGCAGCGACATCAGGGGTTCCATGTGATTCCAAGGCCACCGAAGTAGGCATAGGTCTCACCACAGTTGCCCCAACGCTACTACGAGCCGACGCCTGCGCCTCGAGCTCGATGAGCCTAACAGACAAAGCCTCCACCTGCCCCCGAAGAGTGGCCAATTCTCCTTGCGTCCGCTCACAACAACCACAGTCCCTAGACATGACTATGTTTACCCTACTCTATACGGTGAAAAATTCCCAAGATAATCTTCTGATGAGCTACTCTGATAATCAAGAAACACTCACTGAAATACGAGACGCGAAAACTACGCTAGGTTTTCCCATAAAAACTATTTAAAAGCTAAGCGCAGCAAATAAGTACAAAAACGCTTTATACAAACAGTACTCGCTGCTGCTGGTGCTCTCGCTCTGGCTGTCACAAGACAACTGCTGATTCAAGTGACTAGTGGCTAACGGCCGCGAAACAAACAAAAGACGGTTTTAGGGCGCTTTCTGTTCTAAACGATCAAGAAAACACTAAGAAATCTAACACGAAAACTACGTAAAGTTTTATCAAGAACTGTTAGTTACTATGCAGAGCAGATAAACACAAATAGAATCCCTTCCTTAGTGGAAGGTCGTAAACAAAATGCAAAATAAACGCTTTATACAAACAGTACTCGCTGCTGCTGGTGCTCTCGCTCTGGCTGTCACAAGACAGGGATCGAATGAAGGTAACACACCTGAAATATAACGTCCACTGTTCAAAGTGCCGTCAATGCGAAAAAGAGGTGACCGAGACGTGTAACCAATGGCACCCTGTACCATCAGGCCGGGTGATACGCCAGTATGGCGATGACGAATACACGCTTCCTGTGTGCATTCACCGCGATGTTGCCAAACACGGATGCGACAATCATGATGCTGTAAACAGAACCTGGATTCATCCGAAAAAATGACGTTTTGCCATTCGTGCACCCAGGTTAGTCGTTGAGTATACCATCGCAGGCGCTCCTGTCTGTGATGCAGCGTCAAGGGTAACTGCAGCCATGGTCTCCGAGCTGATAGTCCATGCTGCTGCAGACGTCGTCGAACTGTTCGTGCAGATGGTTGTTGTCTTGCAAACGTCCCCATCTGTTGACTCAGGGATCGAGACGTGGCTGCACGATCCGTTACAGCCATACGGATAAGATGCCTGTCATCTCGATTGCTAGTGATACGAGGCTGTTGGGATCCAGCACGGCGTTCCGTATTACCCTCCTGAACCCACCGATTTCGTATTCTGCTAACAGTTATTTGATCTCTACCAACGAGAGCAGCAATGTCGCGATACAATAAACCGCAATCGCGATAGGTTGCAATCCGACCTTTATCAAAGTCGGAAACGTGATGGTACGCATTTCTCCTCCTTACACGAGGCATCACAACAACGTTTCACCACGCAAAGCCAGTCAACTGCTGTTTGTGTATGAGAAATCGGTTGGAAACTTTCCTCATGTCAGCACGTTGTAGGTGTCGCCACCGGCGCCAACCTTGTGTGAATGATCTGAAAACGTAATCATTTGCACCTTCTTCCTGTCGGTTAAATTTCGCCTCTGTAAGACGTCATCTTCGTGGTATAGCAATTTTAATGGCCAGTAGTGTAGTTACGATATATGAAAGTATAAGTAATGTTTCAGTATGCACGACAAGACGTAATAAAAGACCCGGCTATTTCCTTGATTTTGGTGAGCTACAAACAATTTTCCGGCGCAGTAGAATTAGCTGTTGGTGTTTCCTAACATTACTCTTACCGAAAGCCGACGCTTCATTGATAAAGAGCTTCGAGCCGGAGAGTCGGAATAATCTGGAGGTGGAAGATGAAAGCCGACGGGAAAGACAGCGTAATTAACCGCGCGGGCTCCTCGCAGGCGCGCCTTTGTCATCTGGCCTGGCGGTAACGAGAGTGGGTACGCATGGCGCGGCAGCTGGCACCGCTCAGTGGTTGCGATAAGAGCGGCCGGCCTGCAGCGGGGCGACCGGTGTATTTCTAGCCGCCGAGCAGCGGCGGCGCTGGAACTGCAGCCGGAGCTGGAACTGGAACTGGAGGTGGAGGTGGCCGCGGCTATCGCAGTCAAGAGTCGGTGCCTGGCGTCCCTCCGCCTTATCTGCGCGGTGGCGTCGCGTGGCAAGGCGAGACCTCTGTCCCTCCAGGCACTGCTGACTATCATTTATAGCCTCGGGAAGCTACGTGCATACGAGGCTCATTGCCAGTATCGAAAATCGTGCGTCCACGAGACCCAGGACTTACCGCTGGAACAGTACATAGACTACACTGTCAACGGCAATTTATCAACCAGACAAATATGAAATCCCAGGACTTACCGCTACCGAATATCGATGTCATATACTCGTCTTCGCGCCAGCAAGGTTAACATAATATTACACTCGTAGTACGAGATAACCGGGATTATCAGTTGTGCATCTTATTATTGAAGCTGTTGTAAAGAAGTCCACTCAGGAACGCATATAAAGAGTGTCCAAGGACTCAGGGATATGACAGGAATAATCATACGAAGCAAAACAGTTTAGTAAACATGAGCTCTATGACGCGTTTTTTGAGACCTATGAGCAGTTATTAAGCTTCAGTTGTATTAAACAAATGTCTTCTACTGCTAGCGCTGAAACATAGGAATATCGACCAAAACAAGAAAAAAACGTCCAGTAAACATGGGTTCTAAGGCGCATTCCTTAAGAGCTATGAGCACTTCTTCGTCTTCGTTACTGTAAAACACGTATCTTCTACTGAATATTGACCATTTCCCCTGGGGGACTCGACGTAACATACAAACATTTATAAGCTTTACTGACACAGGGAAAACTGCCAGTGCGCGTTACAAAATGGTTCAAATGGCTCTGAGCACTATGGGACTTAACTTCTGAGGTCATCAGTCCCCTAGAACTTAGAACTACTTAAACCTAACTAACCAAAGGACATCACACACATCCATTCCCGAGGCAGGATTCGAACGTGCGACCGTAGCGGTCGTGCGGTTCCAGACTGTAGCGCCTAGAACCACTTTGCCACCCCGGCCGGCTACGCGTTACTCTTTGGGGAATTGTCACGAGGGTGACAGTAGGCAATACTCCAGTTTCTTCTTAAGAGAAACAGGTGCCGGCCGTTGTGGCCGAGCGGTTCTAGGCTCTTCAGTCCACAACTGCGCTGCTGCTACGGTCGCAGGTTCGAATCCTGCCTCTAGCATGGATGTGTGTGATGTCCTTTGGTTAGTTAGTTTTAAGTAGTTCTAAGTCTCGAGGACTGTTGACCTCAGATGTGAAGTAATATAGTGCTTAGAGCCATTTGAACCATTTTTGAAGAGCAACAGGTCGTTTAACAGTGTGCACAGAGCAGAGAGGCAGAGGCAAACAGCAGCGACATAGAAGGAGTGTGCGAATGTTTTCGTTTCGTGGATGGTCGCAGCTAGGACACTACATAAGTGAAACCTTTACAATTCGATCATGATGAGGTGAGAGGCGCTTAAGCCATGATGTGACGTACTGTAGTGTTTGTTCACTGAAGGGACGATGAAATAAACATAGCGTGTGTTAGTCACGTAACTTGCCTGGCCGCAAACAACCTAACTGAGGGCATGAAGCACTGACATGGTCAAATACTCGGATGTTGCTGACAACGCACACAAGCAGTCACGGTTAGTTCTAGCCGTCTAGTGTTCTCACTATTTGTGCTAGGCGGAATGCATCGTTGTAGTGGAGACTTGGTAGAACGAGTAATTGTGCAAGTTTCCACATGCTGTGGACATACGTTCTGATACTTCTTAAGCGCAAGCGGAAGTGCTCTTGCATGTGGCAGTTGTATTTTCTGACCAGCTGACGTACTTATCCGTTACAATTAAGTTAATTATATATATATATATATATATATATATATATATATATATATATATATATTTGTAGAAGGTATTAGAATACTGTCGAGGAAAGGCACAACGATTACAAAATATTACACCCAAAAGGCGTTGCATTTACGACACATGAAATTAACGTTCCTTAGTTTACTGTCATCTATCGGCAGTTCACAGAAATCCTGACAATGCGCCTCACAGATCTTCTTAGACAGTGCTTAGCCAATAGGACAGAACAGTACATGGTCTACACCGTCAACGGGAATTTATCAACTAGACAAATATGAAATCCTTTTATTGCCTAGCGTTGATAGGCTTGTAAGAAGCATTTGATTCGGCCTACACACACTGAAAGGTCTCTGTTGGATTCCTTTCATGTTAATTTCTTAAATCTGTTGTCATTTACGGCATAAATTCCACTTCTGAATTTACTGTGGTGTTTCTGATTCTATCTGGGAGGAGACTGAGCAGTGGAACGTGTTACTTTTACGCATAAACAAGAACGATCTGTCACACCACTACACTTTAAAACACAGTTTATATGTAGTTCATTTCACACAGTCTCATATGGAACCTACATGCGCTTTCTTTTATAAAGTGTGTACGATAAGATACTGTCATCCCCCTTCTCTTCTGTGTGGAAGGATGAATGAGCAAATATATTTCTAGTTGCGTGCTTGATGGTAGCAGACAAGCCTGTCTGCTAGAGAACTTTTCTTTATGTTCAACCCACGTGGGGTGTGCTTTCTGAGACCAGTACCACGTGCTTATACAACTGTTTGACCCTTCAGGTTAATAGTAAGACGATAGTAACCAGTTCGAAGTTTTTCTTTTGTAAATTGCGTTTCGATGTAATTTATTTTAGTTATCAAAATTATTGTGGAGTTACACTCTTTGTGTAAACCAAGTTGACCACGTGAAGCATGTGGTGTAATCATCAAAGTAGCCCTCAGCTATTCTTTTCGGGAAGATTTCACAGAAAATTAGTGTGAATTTAGTATACCAGTGTGTGGTAATTTCATGACGGACAGGATTGCACTATGACTGTAACTTCTTTGGGTGAAAATTGAATCGAACTGGAAATCCATTGTCCTATGGACTAGCAGAAACACGCTTAGATGGAGATCTTACCACTTCAGACGCTCGCCGCGGACAGACTGGCATGGGCCCCTACCGAGGGTACCTCACAGATACAAACGGAAGTGACAAGAGAGGCAGCTTCCTATACCAACATGACAAGGAACGGATAGGACCATACCAAGAATAGAAACCTCTTTGCTTTTAGAAGGCGTAGCTACCTGTTCCGATGTTGGTTCTACTGTTCTCTAGCAGACAGGCTTGTCTGCTACCATCAATCATGCAACTAGAAATATAGTTGCTCATTCATCCTTTCACACAGAATGGAAGGGGGATGACAGTATCTCATCATATACAGTACATAAAAGAAAGCGGATGTAGGTTCCGTATGAGACTGTGTGACATGAATTACATATAAACTGTGTTTTAAAGTGTAGTAGTGTGACAGATCGTTCTTGATTATGTGTAAAAGTAACACGTTCCACTGCTCAGTCTCCTCCCAGATAGAGTCAGAAACACCACAGTAAATTTAGAAGTGGAATTTATGCCGTAAATGACAACAGATTTAAGAAATTAACATGAAAGGAATCCAACAGAGACCTTTCAACAGATCCTAATGGATCAAGGGGAAGACCGAGCTACGAACCAAAGCATACACCAGAATGTAGCCGCACAGCAACGGCAGTCGTCTCCGGCGGGAAGCTCACCGAGGAATTTTTCATCGAAAGAACGGTGAGCTAGGACACTCAAGATACTCATCTTGCGGTTGAAGCTCACAATTGTGTTCATATCTGCATACAAATAAATTTGTCTTACGACAAGTACCTCCATGATGCCGTAAGTAAATAATTAGATGTCAAATTGAGATACTGCTACTACATTCCTACAGCAATTGCTGATGCGAATTACGACTTTCTTTTGCAAATATGAGAGGCACAATCGGCGTCCTTTCTTTCGTCATCACTTCTTCTTCGTTAGCCCTCTCTCTTGCAGCAGCTTAGCTCGTAAGCAGCAATTTGATTATATTAAGGAGTTTAATAACAATAATTACATCCTCAAGTTTCGTCTGTGTCTCATTTAAAGAACGCTGCTGCTGCCCTTGTCACTAATGATACAAAAGATTTCTATTTTTTTCAATGTAATTGAAGTTGAAAAGAAATCATTTTCGTGACGTATCGATTTGCACCCCAACCACGCTCCATTACGTGCAAATTTGCGCACTTCAGAAAGGTCGAACATCTGCAGTCTAAATTTACTACACGAAGTCAGATCTATGTTATTCCACGTAATGCAAAATTATTTCTTCTACTACGTTTAATACGAACACTGTCCGCCGTCACAAACGTATCAGCTCACCAACAATTTTTGAGTATATGACTGCCACCACAGCAGATAACAAAATTAATCATAATAGACAATTCGCAGTGGAAACTGTAATGCGTCTTCATTACTTGCTTCAGGGCTGATTTTCGTATTTGTTTCCTGCTGTGGTCACTGTGACTCATTCCGACTTCCAAATAATTAAGACTCGGAAGAATGCTACATCGGCGAATTTCTCGAATTTAACTTTCGCTCCTATCTTCATCGGATGAGTTACAGTGGGTAGAAAAGAAGAAACAATTTGTGTTCGTTTTTCCCGCGCGCTGTTAGGGAGTGGAACGTTAAAAAAATAGCTTGAAGGTGGTTCTGCCAGGCATTTAATTGTGAACTGCAGAGTATCCATGAAGATTTAAATGTGCATGGTAGATGTAGATGTAAGTGCAGATGTGTTTGCTCGAGGCGGAGCGTATCCAAAAACAAATTTAAGGAGATTTATCGTCCCCAGAACTGTTTTGAGCTCTGTTACAAAGGGCAATGCCCAATATGAAATGGAAGTTAAGTGGATTCTGAATTTATTAAAGCGATTAAATTGTTCATGCTTTTCATATGATGTGCTCCTAGCTAATTATGTAGGTAAATTTTAGTTTCCGATCCTGTAGAAGAATGTTAGGCGTAAAGTAGAAACAGCGAAAGCGACATCCAGCAAGACGGTATAGAATGAAAATGTAACTTTTAGAACAAAGATTCTAAAGACAGTTGCTCATTATGTGTACTGTAGTCAGACGACAGTACAGCTGGTGTCTTGAGGCCATTTGAAAAAAAGATCGATTGTATTCAAGTTCAAAGTGCCAGCAGACTTCAAAAAGAAGATTTTTGAGCACTGTGTTCTCTGTTTTTGACTTACGCCTGAGAAACTAGGATACTAAGTGAATTCGTGGAAGGGAAATTGAGAAGTGTGCACATGACTATGAAAACATCGATGCTAACCTTAACCCGAAGGAAACAGGAAAAGAGCTGACAACATTTACGCAGTAACCACATTCAATGACGTGCTACCATGAATTCCAGGCACTGAAATTGAAATGGATGAGACGTGTAGCAAGAAGAAATGATGGGAAGATTGACTAAAGCTGTCACCAATTGGAACCCTAGAGGAAGGAAGCATGAGCATCAAAGGCTTCCAGCCTCCTAGGATAATGACAATGACTATGTATCCCAGCCCCTAGACAACGAAACCAGCCAAAACTTATAATATTTCACCGTTGAGTCGGAGGGTGCGTAGTTGTTAGAAAGCCCGCACCGTTCATGTCCGCAGAGGAAATGGCTTGTCTTGGAATCTTGTGGTCTGTTGTAAGCATTCGTGTAACCCATCTTGAGCACACCTTTAAATGTCCACTATCAATTCTCATGGATACCTGTAGAGGCAACTAGGGAGTAGTGATGTGCCGTTCCGGAAGAATAATAGCATCCATGTGATTCACCATGTCGGAACCAATGGCTGTGTCAGGGCGCCCCCAAGGTGTCCGATGGCGGAGCTCAGCTTCAGCACTTTGTGGCACTTTAACTCTCTGTATCAATTACCCAACAGTACTCCTATCGACTGTATCATTAGCGTACTCTGTACACAAACGTTTAGGCATGTTAACGACCCGGCCGGAGTGGTCGAGCGGTTAAAGGCGCTACAGTCTGGAACCGCACGCCCGCTACGGTCGCAGGTTCGAATCCTGCCTCGGGCATGGATGTGCGTGATGTCCTTAGGTTAGTTAGGTTTAAGTAGTTCTAAGTTCTAGGGGACTTATGACCACAGCAGTTGAGTCCCATAGTGCTCAGAGCCATTTTGATGTTAACGAGGTTTTTTCCGCAGCGGATAATTTAGCTACTGCACGTTGCTAGTAGTGTCTTGAGTGGATGCCACTTGGATGCTTCTCTACGGCTCTGACATCTGTCGGAAATGTTCGAAACTCCGCACAACAAATTTAAAGCACCTGGAAGGACGTCTTCCTGTGTATAGTAAGGGCTATAGAAATGGCATTTTTAATTGAACGACCATCGAACTGTCGAATGCACTGACTGATATCGGACGATTCTAATCCATTGGGATGCATCGTGAAGTAATGTAAATGGGTACAGAAGGAAAGATACCATTAGCACGGGTGTTCATTGAATGCAACTACTGCAGCTCGAAGTCAGATTTCTACTGTATGCGCACAGTAACTTGTCCCTTCCCCCAGGTGATGCCGGGAACGATAGTAAGGCATTACACGACACCTGTTGGTCTAGGGCAGACAAGCAGCAACGCGACAACGGACCAGCCGACGGTGTGTCCTGCCGTGTCGCATCTGCATACATCTGCGTTGCATGCGGACACCTGTGGAGGGGCCGGAAGCCGTCAGCGGCGGCCATCCGTCGGTCGCCGTCAGGGCGGCTTGCGTAACAGCAGGTACCCCAGTAACCCCGGATCGTCCATTCAGCTGCCTGCAGTATGCAGACGCCGCGCCAGCCCTCCATCTGATAAGGATGCGCCTCCACAGATACCAATAATTCATGGTCCCCGTGACCGACACACACTGCGGCGCTCCGCACCAAGTTGTGCATGTGAAGTATAAAAATTAGGTTCTCTGAATGTAATTTCGTCCAAATACTGAACCGCGACGTCCGTAGATAGGGAGACGCATTATGCCTTCCATATTTTTGAACTGTATGACGTAACACTATTTGACGTCCGGAAATCTAAATGAGCTACCTACGAAAATATTTGCCGAGTGTTTAAGAAAAGCATCGTATCATGGTAGAAAAATATTCGTTGACGTCATAAAAATTTATTAACATTTGGTTCATAGCCATGTTCTTCAGAGTTACGTACTTTCACATAGTTCTGTTCATTGTTACTCTTGTAAATAATTGGAAAATTGCTTCAAAGTGTGCTATGCCCTTGGAAATTCGAATCTGCTTATTATTAAATGCCGTAACCATTCTACATTAACATGTAAGTCTTCAAGGAACGCGCTGCTTTGGAGATATGTTTCTTCGATTTTTACAGACTTCCTTACGTGTGGGGCTATCAGCTTATATGTTATCTTGTGCGGACTCAGTTCATGCATACAAATCATAAAAATGGATGTACTAAGTATGTACGTATGTCCCACATCTCCTCCTAAACCGCTGGACCGATCTGGCCGGTTTCAACCATACTTGGTACATATTTATCGTCTGGAAACAATCACTGGGAGGGGGGGGGGGGGAGGGTGAGTAAAAACCATCCACCTAACGAAGAGTTGGGGCGGAGATGAAAAAGAGCACCAGTATTGCACCATAATTAAGAATGAAATTAGAAGTTAAAGTTGCTTTTTCAAACTTTACCAACATATGCTTTCATGTAATAATGTTTAAACTGTCAAGTCTCGGACAGATTAGGTCAATATTTTACCTAAATATATCGTTTTAAGAAAAAAACAAGTGGCACTAAATAATAAAGCTAGGAAGCCGGAAATTGGCCACAATGTGCAGATGTATGTTAAAATCGACTGGTACAAGTCTCAACGTGATTAAGGCAATATTTTGGTCAGAATCCAAGGCATTAACAAAAATTAAAGGCGATAAATATTAGACTTAGAAAAGTGAAAATGATAACTACGTGACCCCATTAAGCTATTTCTAATAGTTTTAGAGTAATTTACTGAAAATTAAATTTGGAACAAAAACGTCCTTATTTGTAGTAGATTAAGTATATTATATTAATGCTAGAAAGTTTTGGTTACAGCACCTGATGAAACCTATTAAATAATACAGCTATAAAAAGTTTTAGGACCTCGATGTTAGTAACAACCATACAAGGTCTCTTACAGTTATAGTTCAGAGGTCATGTTCTACTGTCAGTACCATTCTAAAAATTCTAGAAAGCAGAGTTTTAATGCAGGCGAGCTAAAACTTTTTCTGTGATTTTAATCAATGTACCTACATTCATACAAAAATTACGAAGATCCTAAATAGATCCTAACATTGTTATCAAATATTGTGTATCTGAGAAAGCGGCCGTTTAGAGACTGCTACCGTGTGCATTGGGCGGCTGACAGTAGGTGTTCCCTTGGCCGTCCGCAACGCCACATATATAAATACAGCCCGAGAGGCAAGACGAGGCTTCACTTCGCACCCAGCCACCGTAAGTTGCACGTCAGCCAAATGCTAGAGTGCGCGCTGCCTCGGATGACATCAGAGACAGGCTGTTACAAAAATGCTCAATTTCAGTAATAACAGAAAGTGAACTCGCAACGACTATTCACCGTCCTCGATCGCTTAGATTTCACAAAAGTTACTGTTAGTGTGCCACCCATAATATTAACAAATCCACGTGGCAAGTGGTGACAATTATTTTCCACTTTTTGGCGAGCATATATTTTGATTATCAGTAGTCATGGCCAAAGACAATTCAATAGAAACTTACCGTAGAGGTCGCCTCTGAACTGCTCATAGTGCTGTTTAGGAAAGAGAGATTTACTTTCGGTATGAACACAATGAATATTACAGTGTTGTGTGTGTGAAACTTTACCAAATATGTGTATCAATTAGAACTCAAAAATTTTCATTTATGATCATAGTCCTGATCCCGCTGAGCAATTAAAGAATGAAACATTTCTTTCAGTGGGCTGGACAAGAATGCTGACTTGCAGAAAATGGTTCAAATGGCTCTGTGCACTATGGGGCTTAACATCTGAGGTCATCAGTCCCCTACAACTTAGAACTACTGAAATCTAACTAACCTAAGGACATCACACACATCAATGCCCGAGGCAGGATTCGAACCCGCGACCAGAGCGCTTACGCGGTTCCGGACTGACGTGCGTAGAACCGCTCGGCCACAACGGCCGGCGCGGAGCTGCAGACTGGGAACTATAGTCAGTATGTTCGGCATCGCTTTCTGGCTGACCACTGAAATAGTTGCCAGGCTCTCGTAAACGACGGCGAACAATATCTACAACAATATTCTAATATTTCCTATTACTTAAGGATTTCATGATTAATATCAACCCGCTGCCCCACATTACCCATACTTCAGTTATCCATTATCTGAGAATGAGAGCACTTGATACTTGTGACAAACTTTACAAGTAATTTCAAACCATTAAGAAAATTTTTCTCGATGACATGCCCCACAACACGATGAAAGGAAAAATTAAGTTTGTCGCTTACTACATTTTCGCTGTTCTTGCAGTAAGACTACCACCTGAAGCATTAAGTTTTAATTTCTTACTTCTTTACTAACAATTGCATTAATGACATATTTTGCAGACTATATTCAAATGTACTGCTAAATGTACCAGTGAATTACATCATTGTGCGACATTTAATTCAGTAGATACGGCTTCGTAAACAGTGAAATGCGTGAGAAAGTGCAGAATCATGTGGGACGTTTTAATTTACCACTGTTTTATACTAATTCTATTCGCAACACATTTCGCACAAGGTGTCCACGTATGTCGAAGAATGTACCTAGAAAAAGATATCATTGTACAACCCATGGTTCGGGAGGTATGACCTCATAAACAAACTGCAACATTATGCGTGATGTTTTAATCTATTACTTCTTAACTACTATCTCTTTCTACAACACTGTTCTCGGTCTGCAGGTAAAATTGTATCGTTGTACAGCACATAGTTCAGGAGATACGACGCCCTAAACAATATTATGCATAAAAATAAAGCTGAAGAGCTAAATTCGCTAGACATGCAGGTGAAATATGTGTAAAAATATGAATGAAATATGTTATATATTTGTGAAATATATTTTACATGTCCGTATGTGAGCAAAGCTACGGGAAAAAACCTCATCCTAAACCTCTGCAACGATTTAATCAATTTTGTACACACATTACTTACAATCTGAAAAGAGATACTGCAAGTGTAAGAGCCTGTTGAGGTGAGTGTGATAGTGTGGAGAGAGAAGGAAGGACGAAGAGGTGGGCTGAAAGCGAGGAGGAAGGAGGAGATGAACAGAGAGAGAGCAGGAGATTGACAAAGAGATGGGGAGGAGGATGTGGAATTAGAGGGGGAAGAGGATATCGAATTAGAGGGGGAAGAAGCAGGTTGGCGGTGGGGGAAGCAGCAGATTGACAGTGGCGGTAGGAACATATAGACAGGGCAGGAGGAGACGAACAAGGAGTGGGGGGGGGGGGGGGGTCGGGGGGTGGGTAGACAGAGGAGATGTTGGAGGACAAAGAGAATGAGAGGTGGAATGGGTGGACAAATAGGAGAAAATGGATAGAGAGAGGAGTTGTGTTACAAATACAAATCCACATCACACCAGAAACGCAGGATGTCTGTGACTTAGCTCTGCTCGAACATCCACTCGACTGCCATGCTCTGAAGATGCAATAAAATCTTTTGCCAACTAAAAGAATTACCTATAAATGTCAGTGACAAATAACACTTCCAGCCATGCGTTCGATTTGATTTTTATTATGACCAGAATCTAACAAAAGATCTGGAACGACTCAATGAACCCAACCGACTGGATATTCTTTTGTATGTCCAGTAAGAATTGCTTCAAAAACCGTCGACAGAGAATTGGATACTGGATCAGATAAATAACTACCACTGAGCATCATCTAGACGGAACATGAGAACACTGTACAACAACCACATTTGGGTATGACAGCCACGTGTATAAATACACTTGTATTCAGTCACATACGTATAGGAGGTACATAAAGGAATATATTTAGAGGTAGAGCATTCCATTTCCTGATATGTAGTACGTGTCAGTTAACTGAGCGCTGATCGTCTCCTGACGTTCTGATTACCAAGAGCATTAAATTAGCAGCTGAAAGAGCTATTTCTCGATGCCTGCACTGTTGACGAACTCAAATGGTCATTTGTATGTTGTCATCTCGTTGGATGATAACACGGTTTGGAGGCTGCTTGGGAACTCATGACCAAGAGCCCGAAGATTGCTTGCAAGTACGGTTATGTGATACATGTTCCCAAGACACTGAAAAAACATGTAGCTTGGATCTTCTTCCTTTCTAGAGTGGTGGCGCTGAGGATGAGCCGTTTGAGATGTCTGCTGAGTTTCCAATGATTAAATTTCAGCTGTGCTATAACTACTGTGAAGTTCGTCGATGTTTTTGGCTTATCATTCCATGAACTCTTTGAATAATGGGATGAACTAGTCTGTAGTGACTGCCTTTAATTTTAGATGTCCTCGACAAATCCTCTTTACAGACCGATGACAACCGCTTTTTGAGCATTATTAATATATCTCTAAGGCGGAGCTAATCACATTTAAGAGCATCATATAGAGATGCTCCCTTTGTCATTACATCTACTTCTTTATTTACAGGTATAACAGAGTGGTCTTTCATTCATACCATCACGATGTTGCAATAGTTGCTCTCGACCCGAATTGCATGATCGACAGTTGCAGCAACTATGGGATTTTTACAACTATTATGATGGTATCGAAACAGTTGTAGCACTGACATACTACCAGAGACTATAATGTTGTCGTCTGTGCGATTAGCAAGGCTTCCAGATAGGAATCAGTTCGACTGTCATACCAGTGGAGTGTGGATACAGCTTGTATAGGTCTTTTAATTTATTACGGGGTACCCACTACGTACTACCAGCGCTGTCCCTAGACTTGGACCCCCGTCTGTACACACCACGCACGCGTCTTGATAGTAAGACAGTAATTCCATTGTCGTTGCAATAATTTGGTCCTGGCATCAACCTGCAGAGTCGACGATTCGTAAGGCCTTATGTAATATAATACAAGAGTACTTTTCCACGACTTATGTCTTGAGATCTGCAAATGCATAAATTCAGCTACGATGAATGGAAGTTACTTACTTATGCAATATCATCCGCTCACACAATAAGATGTTAAAAACCAGATTTTGTCGTCAGCGGGCCCATATTCGTCGTGAGAGATCCGCAGGAAGAATTTCTTGCAGAGGAATATTTGTCGCAGCTTTAACGGTGGTTCACTCGCTTCAAAACAATAATACCTGACATGAACGTCCCAGTAACTAAACGCAAGTATGTTCTCAGAAACGGCCGGTAAAAAGTTATCGCCGTCCGCTGATCACAGCCCCACCATACTTCAGTCGTAAGAGGAGTGATATTGTGGCAAGACGAAACAAGTGCCGCGGCAAGATGAAGTGCGTGGTTTCGCGCAAGTAACATCTGCGCTTGCGGGCGTGGTCGAGTGCCTTACTCTCCAGCGGGTCTTCAAACTCATTGCGACGGGATACTAGAGCTTTGGACGCAAAATATATACATTTGCTCAGACAAAACTTGCCATTTTTCACTTCCAACCTGCACAAATACATGTTAGCTTATCGAAAAGCTAGCAAGAAGATAGTTGAGTGATCTTGCTGGCCCCTATTTATAGCCTTGATTTGAGAAATTATACACCATTTACCGTGGTTGGCACTGCTTATAATGCCACTGGAAGCGTACAATCTTAAAAAACCTGGTCGCTCTTAGAAATGAGTTATGAGTGGTTACTACAGATCTATTACGTTGCTATTACCTGGCTGGTTTTAACAACAGCCGGCCGCTGCGGTAGAGCGGTTCTAGGCGCTTCTGTCCGGAACCGCGCTGCTGCTACGGTCGCAGGTTCGCATCCTCCCTCGGTCATGGATGTGTGTGATGTCCTTAGGTTAATTAGGTTTAAGTAGTTCCCGTGGTCTAGGGGTGCAGTGCGGCTCTCGCAGCCGAGCGAAGCAGACGTGCGGTGTGTGCTCTCCGCTGTCAGAGAGGGCCCGCGCGCCTTGTTTACTTTCTTCGGCCGACACTCACGTGACGCCGTAGCGCTACAAGACCATGGCAAACCAATACAGAAGATCAACCTTGAAATTCACATTCCGGAACGACTTTACCCGACCAAAGGCGCTCGAAGTCGAACGCTTTTTAAAAGAGGAAGCCAAGATCCCGGCTGCCGACATTGTCGCCATTCACTTTTCGATCGTCAGTAGCACGGTCTATGTAAAGCTCATAAACGAAACTACATGCGACAAGGTGCTTCGTGAGATGAAACAAGAACTCCGCTTCTGCCACGCAGATGGCAATGTTGGCAACGTCGAGGTCGGCCATGCCGCAATGGGACTGCGGACTATACGCATATTCGAACTTCCATTTGAACTCCCGGGGGCAGAAGTTGTAGCGGCGCTCCGCCGCTACGGCACGGTACACGAACACGTGGCTGAAAAATGGACCCAGTTTGAGACGTATCCAGTCCTCAATTGAGTACGCCACACATGTGACGCCCGGTAGCCCTGCAGACACCGGAGTGGCAATATTAGTGCGTGAAGGTATTGAAGTTACCGACGTCACGTTTCTTCCCTCCGCGCGAGGAATAGCATTTACGACACTCAACACCCAATTCATTAATGTTTACGCGCCGTCGGGTACCACAAGACGTCACGACCGCGCCAGATTCTACTCCACAGATGTCGCTCCCATTTTCCTTGGACGATACGACCACAGCGTCTTCGCCGGCTATTTTAATTGCATGCTTCACCCCAAGGACCAAATCCCACATTACATGCCTTGTCCGGAACTGGGTGCGATGATCCAAGAACTTCACTTGTGCGACACGTGGGAAAAAGTCCACGGTAACCGCTCTGGCCACACTCATCTTAACAGTCATTAGGCCAGCCGACTTGACCGCATATATGCGTCACAAGATCTCACACAAGGTGTGGTGGACGCCGAATTATGGCCTCAAGCCTATTCCGATCACAGTGCCTATATCTGCACTATACACCTACGCCCCCAACAAGTCTGGCGCAGCAATGGCTTTTCGAAGCTCAACATAACTCATCTCCAGGACCTGGATTGCCGTCGGCAAGTTGCAGCAACTTGGACTGACTGTGAACGCCGCCACCCACGATACACCTCGACCCTGGAGTGGTGGCTCCTCTGTGCCAAACCAGCAATCCGTAGGACACTTATGCAATATGGCAAGGACGTGACTGCGTGGCGTCGACAGACCCTCGATTTTTACTACGCGGCACTCAGGGACCTCGACGCCTTACCCCCTTCCCCGGAGAGACAACATGACCAAAGCAGAATCAAGGCTCACATACAATCATTGACGAAGCGCCGACTAGAAGGTGCGGTAGTCCGCTCGCGACGGCACGACCGAACGGTTGCAGAGGAACCCACTATGCACCACGTTGTGGCGGATAAGCGCCGACAACGCCAACATTTAATCACACAACTCAGGACACACGACGGTCGCTTATGTACGACCCAAGCAACCATAGTAAAGGCGGTGGAGGATCATTTTCGTCATCTTTACAAGGAAAGAACCGTCGATGACGAGGCCACTACTGAAGTGTTACAGCAGGTAACACGTACTATCGACGAGGCCACCGTGAATGCACTAACAGAGGAAATCTCACTCGAAGAAGTCGAAGACGCCGTGGACAAAGGTGCGGCCAATAAGTCTCCTGGACCTGATGGATTGCCCATAGAATTCTACCGGACTTTCCGTGACATCATGATGCCTCGCTGGGTTATAATGTTCCGCAAACTTATGTCTCCATACTGTGTTGTGCCGCCAGCGTTTGTAGAAGGTGTTCTCATACCGGTACACAAGCCAGGTGGAGGGCTATCGATTAACGACTATCGGCCGCTTACAATACTGAACGCCGATTACAAGATTTTCACCAGGATTATGGCGAGCGGTATTAAGACGACTTTGCCGATGATCCTCGCTCCAGAACAGACGTCGCAGGGGGGAGAAGCCAACATACACATGGCCACTGGTGACTGCAGGGACTCAATAGCGATCGCTTCTGCGTGCCGTCTGAAAGCGGCGATCGTCTCCGTCGATTTCAACCGCGCCTTTGATAGAGTGCACCACAACTTCCTCCTACGATGATGGACTGTATGGGATTCCCCCCGGGCCTCATCGACACCCTACGGCGTCTTTGGACCGCAGCCAGCTCACACGTCCAGGTCAATGGAAGGACGGTTGGACCAGTACCCATTAAGAGGTCTCTACGACAGGGTTGTCCCCTTTCTACCTACATTTATGCAATCGCACTCGAGCCACTCCTAGGGGGCCTTAACCACCCCCTATCTGGCATCACGTTGCGGGACGTCACCTTTCGCTATAGGACATACGCTGACGACCTGCTACTGCTGGTTCGTTCCAATGACGAAGTTCAAAGCGTACTAACATGGATTGAGCGATACGGACAGCCCGCAGGCAGTCTTCTGAACATCAACAAGTCGGCGGCGTTGGATATTGGGCGTGGTCTCGGACCGGAAGCCCTCGCTCCCCTCCCACCAGTTTCTGATCTGCGATATTTGGGAATCACGTTCAAGAAAGATGTACGTAAAACAGCTGCAGAAAACTACCGACGGTTATTACAGATCATACGCGCAATGGTGCGACAGAACCTGCTCCGGGACTTGAATCAGCTACAACGTGTTGAATACCTGAACCTCTACGTAGCATCAAAACTCAACCACGTGGCACAGGTCCTCCCACTACCGCTGCAGATAGGTCGCCGGCTTCAGGCGGCCTTCAGTTATTACGTTTCCGCAGGTCATATCTTTATAGTACGATACGACACTCTTACCCTTCCAGTGCACAAAGGAGGGCTGGGATTGGTCAACGTCAGGGCGAGAGCAGCTGCCCTTTACATGAGCAACATGAGGAAACGATGGAAAAGTCAATATACCTCTCTCACGGGTCGTTTACTACAGGTTCTGATGCCAGTCTCTAACGTCCCGCCGGTGTCGGTTGCGCACGGCGCACCACAGCTCTCCCATGTGTCGACCTTCATTCTTGATTACAGCTATGTCAGCTCGAACCTCTCCGCCACACGTCCACCAAAGGCGAAAGATTTTTATACCAACCTTCTGCGGGCTGTTCCCCATAACGTGGTGGAAAACAAGTACCCTACGGTTCACTGGCCAAGAGTGTGGAAAACGATACACCACAACTTTCTGTCATCCACGGTGCGTTTGAAGTGGTATCAGATCGCCAACAAAAGATATGCCACACGACAGCGACTTCACGCTATTGTACTGACAGACTCCCCTTACTGCCCAGATTGTCACCTTTTGGATACCGATGAACACCGTTTTACTTGCGCATCATCGTCCGGAGTTTAGCGACTAACACAGAAGATATTGGCTTGTTACCTCCGGGTAACACCTGATATGATTGACCCTCAGACCCTACTCTGTCCCGATGAAACTTACTTTCCGGCTGCAAAATATCATGCGCTTACATGGTTCAAAGGACTTACCGTCGCCTACATCTTTAGCGACGGAGAGAAAGAGCAGTTTGATTACTGGTGGTTCCTACAAAATGCTCACAATGCCCTCGAACGCACACCGAAATACCGTACGCTCTTCGCAAATTATTACGCAGCGTTTTCGTTAACCCCCACTCAGCTGGGGAGTGCCAAGCTGCGGTTAATGTTCTGTGCCGCATCACACTAACGGCTCAACGTTCTGCCTTGTCAGCCATGAGCGAAGGAAGAGACAAGCTGCTGCAAGGATGCTGTTTTCCTTGAGGTACTAGCGAAGCAGAATGGCTCCGTTGCAGATGCCCTTCAAAGGCGCTATTGGAGATATCAGATAACGATGGCGGGGCTCCAAGTGGAACCAGTTACATTATTGAAGAACGTTTTAGTTGGAATTACATCAGTGATTTATATTTTCTTTATTACTCTTTTATGCCACCTTTGTTGTTGTAACACTTAGTTACTAGAATTCTCATTTGTACACGTTCCCTAAATGTAATCATGTAAAAAAAAGTGGCAAAGGATAGCCTTAACCTTGATTTCCCATATTTCCCCTGGTATATAGGCAGCTCTATGGGGTGGGTTTACTCAGGAGCCAACTCCTGAAGCTGATCAGATTTTTTGTTATAGGATGAAAAGTGGCGGTGGCACTCAGTTTTTCTTTTTTTTAAGTTCCGTTTTCCTAAGGGGCTTTAAAAAAAAAAAAAAAAGAGGGGTGTAGCGTAGAAAAAAAAAAGTGGAAGCCGTCGTGCGTTCTAAACTTACGGTCGCCTGTTCGTGTCCAACTGTAATTTGTTTTTGTTTTTTTTTACATTTCGGCCGTCGTCTAAAGTTATGTAAAAAAAGGGGTAGCGTCTTTGATTCATAATCAAAACGTCTTCGGTCCCGGGTTCGATCCCCGCCACTGCCTACATTTTGATAAATAATCAGCATTGGCGGCCGAAGACTTCCGGCATAAGAAGTCAGCCTCATTCTGCCAACGGCCTTGTCAAAGAGGGTGGAGGAGCGGATAGAGGTTCAGGGCACTCTCTTGTCCTAGGGGTGGGAAATTGCCCCTAAAGGTGGAAGAATCAGCAGTGATCAACGACATGAGGATGCAGAAGGCAATGGAAACCACTGCATTAAAGACACGTAACGTGTATGCACAGGACATGTGGCCTGTAATTGAAGACGTGTCATGATGATCTCTCTATTGGCAAAAGATTCCGGAATAGTCCCCCATTCGGATCTCCGGGAGGGGACTGCCAAGGGGGATGTTAGCACGAGAGAAAGATTGAATAATCAACGAAAGGATAACGTTCTACGAGTCGGGGCGTGGAATGTCAGAAGCTTGAACGTGGTAGGGAAACGAGAAAATCTGAAAAGGGAAATGCAAAGGCTCAATCTAGATATAGTAGGGGTCAGTGAAGTGAAGTGGAAGGAAGACAAGGATTTCTGGTCAGATGAGTATCGGGTAATATCAATAGCAGCAGAAAATGGTATAACAGGTGTAGGATTCGTTATGAATAGGAAGGTAGGGCAGAGGGTGTGTTACTGTGAACAGTTCAGTGACCGGGTTGTTCTAATCAGAATCGACAGCAGATCAACACCGACAACGATAGTTCAGGTATACATGCCGACGTCGCAAGCTGAAGATGAACAGATAGAGGAAGTGTATGAGGATATTGAAAGGGTAATGCAGTATGTGAAGGTGGACGAAAATCTAACAGTCATGGGCGATTGGAATGCAGTTGTAGGGGAAGGAGTAGAAGATAAGGTTACAGGAGAATATGGGCTTGGGACAAGGAATGAAAGAGGAGAAAGACTAATTGAGTTCTGTAACAAGTTTCAGCTAGTAATAGCGAATACCCTGTTCAATAATCACAAGAGGAGGAGGTATACTTGGAAAAGGCCGGGAGATACGGGAAGATTTCAATTACATTACATCATGGTCAGACGGAGATTCCGAAATCAGATACTGGATTGTAAGGCGTACCCAGGAGCAGATATAGACTCAGATCACAATATAGTAGTGATGAAGAGTAGGCTGAAGTTCAAGACATTAGTCAGGAAGAATCAATACGCAAAGAAGTGGGATACGGAAGTACTAAGGAATGACGAGATACGTTTGAAGTTCTCTAACGCTATAGATACAGCAATAAGGAATGGCGCAGTAGGCAGTACAGTTGAAGAGGAATGGATATCTCTAAAAAGGGCCATCACAGAAATTGGGAAGGAAAACATAGGTACAAAGAAGATAGCTGCGAAGAAGCCATGGGTAACAGAAGAAATACTTCAGTTGATTGATGAAAGGAGGAAGTACAAACATGTTCCGGGAAAATCAGGAATACAGAAATACAAGTCGCTGAGGAATGAAATAAATAGGAAGTGCAGGGAAGCTAAGACGAAATGGCTGCAGGAAAAATGTGAAGACATCGAAAAAGATATGATTGTCGGAAGGACAGACTCAGCATACAGGAAAGTCAAAACAACCTTGGTGACATTAAAACAACGGTGGTAACATTAAGAGTGCAACGGGAATTCCACTGTTAAATGCAGAGGAGAGAGCAGATAGGCGGAAAGAATACATTGAAAGCGTCTATGAGGGTGACGATTTGTCTGATGTGATAGAAGAAGAAACAGGAGTCGATTTAGAAGAGATAGGGGATCCAGTATTAGAATCCGAATTTAAAAGAGCTTTGGAGGACTTACGGTCAAATAAGGCAGAAGGGATCGATAACATTCCATCAGAATTTCTAAAATCATTGGGGGAAGTGGCAACAAAACGACTATTCACGTTGGTGTGTAGAATATATGAGTCTGGCGATATACCATCCGACTTTCGGAAAAGCATCATCCACACAATTCCGAAGACGGCAAGAGCTGACAAGTGCGAGAATTATCGCACAATCAGCTTAACAGCTCATGCATCGAAGCTGCTTACAAGAATAATATACAGAAGAATGGAAAAGAAAGTTGAGAATGCGCTAGGTGACGATCAGTTTGGCTTTAGGAAAAGTGAAGGGACGAGAGAGGCAATTCTGACGTTACGGCTAATAATGGAAGCAAGGCTAAAGAAAAATCAAGACACTTTCATAGGATTTGTCGACCTGGAAAAAGCGTTCGACAATATAAAATGGTGCAAGCTGTTCGAGATTCTGAAAAAAGTAGGGGTAAGCTATAGGGAGAGACGGGTCATATACAATATGTACAACAACCAAGAGGGAATAATAAGAGTGGACGATCAAGAACGAAGTGCTCGTATTAAGAAGGGTGTAAGACAAGGCTGTAGCCTTTCGCCCCTACTCTTCAATCTGTACATCGAGGAAGCAATGATGGAAATAAAAGAAAGGTTCAGGAGTGGAATTAAAATACAAGGTGAAAGGATATCAATGATTCGCTGATGACATTGCTATCCTGAGTGAAAGTGAAGAAGAATTAAATGAGCTGCTGAACGGAATGAACAGTCTAATGAGTACACAGTATGGTTTGAGAGTAAATCGGAGAAAGACGAAGGTTATGAGAAGTAGTAGATTCAAATGGCTCCGAGTACTATGGGACTTAACATCTGTGGTCATCAGTCCCCTAGAACTTAGAACTACTTAAACCTAACTAACCTAAGGACATCACAGACATCCATACCCGAGGCAGGATTCGAACCTGCGACCGCAGCAGTCCCGCGGTTCTGGACTGAGCGCCTAGAACCATGAGACCACCGCGGTCGGCTGAGAAGTAGTAGAAATGAGAACAGCGAGAAACTTAATATCAAGATTGATGGTCACGAAGTCAATGAAGTTAAGGAATTCTGCTACCTAGGCAGTAAAATAACCAATGACGGACGGAGCAAGGAGGACATCAAAAGCAGACTCACTATGGCAAAAAAGGCATTTCTGGCCAAGAGAAGTCTACTAATATCAAATACCGGCCTTAATTTGAGGAAGAAATTTCTGAGGATGTACGTCTGGAGTACAGCATTGTATGGTAGTGAAACATGGACTGTGGGAAAACCGGAGCAGAAGAGAATCGAAGCATTTGAGATGTGGTGCTGCAGACGAATGTTGAAAATTAGGTGGACTGATAAGGTAAGGAATGAGGAGGTTCTACGCAGAATCGGAGAGGAAAGGAATATGTGGAAACCACTGACAAGGAGACGGGACAGGATGATAGGGCATCTGCTAAGACATGAGGGAATGACTTCCATGGTACTAGAGGGAGCGGTAGAGGGCAAAAACTGTAGAGGAAGACAGAGATTGGAATACGTCAATCAAATAATTGAGGACGTAGGTTGCAAGTGCTACTCTGAGATGAAGAGGTTAGCACAGGAAAGGAATTCGTGGCGGGCCGCATCAAACCAGTCAGTAGACCGATGACCAAAAAAAAAAAAAAAGTTGTTCTAAGTCTAGGAGACTGATGACCTCAGATGTTAAGTCCCATACTGCTTAGAGCCATTTGAACCATTTTTTCAACCACAAGCTACTTCGCAACAGAGATATCCTTGCTCTCAAGGTGCTCACAAGAGAACCTACTGTAAAAAGGATCCTCTGTGAATATGAATGTCGTGGTCGATGGCCTTACCTGCACAACAGCCAGGGTCGGAAGCTAGTATTCGCAAGTGCGAATACAGACAACCATCAGCTGTACAATGGAAAGACGACAACGAAAATTTGTGCTGGAATGGTACTCGACCCCGAATTCTCACTTACAGCTTTACCATTTTTTTAATTTTTTTTAAAGTATGTAGTGACGATACATGATTGGGCCATCATATCGAGCCGTTCCAAGGATGGGGTAAGGGTAGGGGCGAGGAGGGGGGGGGGGGATAGGGGGTTGGAGAGCCGTGCAGTGGCTTGCTACATCACAGGCAAACATAGGAACGAAAATTTAAATTAAGGACAAAAAATAAAAAAAGATGCTTTCGCCCTTGCAGTTTCCCCTGTACATATTCAGGTCATCGGTATGGAAATGTTGGTACGCCGCACCATTCCAGAATGATCGTACATGTCTCAAGAACATAGGAGATACGGGTACTCCCCAACTCTGCGCAAGAAGCTGGCAAAGGTTTGACGATATGTGGGAGAACGTTCAAGCTTACTTTGAACTGCCAGTATATGGGACCAAACACCAAGTGTGGTATGTGGGTGACCATGGAAAAGGTAGGCGTTGGCCTGGTCCCGGAAACATGTGACAGCCTGGTGCTTAGCTGGGGAAAGTGAGAAGTGTGTGGAAGAAGGAGGAGACCAGAGCGGACCGTTGCTGGTGGAGCGCGGAAGTAGCAGGCCAGTGTACATTGGGTTAGCAGTAGTGCATGTAAGGCGATGTTCGTCGGAGTCCTCACGTGGACTAAATGTACAAAATGGTGATGAAGCCAGACCGATATGGTGTAGTTATTGGTTGTTGGGAAACTTGTCGTTGGCAATGTGGTACCAAAACGCCCTGATGTCAGACAAAAAGAAAGGTGAGTGGACAGTCTTCTAGATCTTCGACAGTTGGGCGACTGGGCATTGTGCCTCCAATGCGTTGCGGAGGGAGGGGAGAGGGTGCATCAAAAAGAATTCCTTTGCTCTTGGTGGATGCGTCGTTGGAAGATCGTCGTGTACCTAACTAAGTTCGACAAAATAGGTAGAAATGCGAGTTAGCAATGGAGCAACGTGGGCCACGTTGGTTGGTGGGGCAGGTGAGTCCGGCATTAGGAATTCCTACACGCATTGCGTGAGGGATGGTGAAGGTTTCCGTCGATGTCTCAACATGTTGTGTATTTAATGCAGTGGCTCTGCCCTGAACATGGACAAGAACGAGGACAGCTTTTGTGGGAGGGAGGCCAAGGGTCTTCTATCGGATTTTTAAAATGGCGCCAGCCGAGATGAAGTATTCAAGGCCCGGTTGTAGTTGACGTCTCATTATTGCTGGCAGAGAGAGTACTTGGTCGGCATGAACCACATACGTGTTAACATAAGACATTCTTTGTAGTTGGTTCATGCTGTGCAGGAGGTTGTGTCGAAAGTGGTAATAAATGGACTGCGGGAATGGAGACATGTTTTCGCTGCAGTGTGGCGCGTGCAGCCGGTACAGTCGATACCAGGTAACGGAGTGTTCTTGCAGTGGGAAACAGTAGTCGTCCCTCGCCTTGGAGACCGCGTCCAGTGGACGTGATTATCAATTACTGACATTGAGGTGACTATCTGAAGATTATTCATACTGTTGGATCCACGCAATGGCATCTTGTATTTCTATGGGTGAGTGTGCAGGAAGTAGGAGATCGTTCGTATAGGCGTGGCAGCGGAGCCTGTGGTTATATAAGTCCTGTAAAACGCGGTAGGGGCCCTTTGATGAGAGGCTCGATGGCGATTGCGTATAAAATAGTAGACAGAAGGCATCCCTGCCCGATCGAACACCGGACGGTGATTTGTCCAGCCAATCGTCAGTTCACCTGGAGCGTGAACGTGGCATTGCAAAGCCTGTGAATTGTGGGGGGAATCCAAAACCTTCCATCACCGAGAGGAGAAAATGGCGTCAGGCCGCTGCTGATATCTATCGACTCCAGTGCCACACAGGAGCGGCAGGAATCGGCCAGTGCCGTAAGGTCCCGACATTCACCTGTGGCCGTCTGGAGAGTGGCCCTGCCACCTTGCACGTCTGTTCTGGAGAAAGTACTGCAGGTAACACATCACAGATGCGTGTCGCCAAGAGACGCGCATAGTTTTTGTAGTCCGTAATGTGAGAGGGTGAAAACTGGTGACCATCGTTCCACCTATTAGCTTGGGCCCCGGTAATAGAATGCCGTTGACAAAGTCTGGTGATACGGGAAAGGAAGGATTGGACAACTGCTGGAAAATCTCGGCCCAACGTGGAAGCAGCAAAGCGCTGAAGGTCCGATAAAATTCAACCGGAAGCCCGTCGGCACCTGGGGATTTGTGCAGCGCGCCTTTGGCGATCGCGTCAGCCACCTCGTCTGCTGTGATCGCTATCACCAAGGATGATGTCTCCTGTTGTTGAGGGTGTCGGTGAGGAGAAGGAGAACATCATCGAAACCCACCGCCGCCACCAGCTCTTCAGCGTAAAGACGTTGGTAATGATCAGCGAAGGATGAGATGACCTCTGCTTGAGTGTTGACATGGTTGCCAGTCTGAGTGGTAAGTGTAGGGACGAGGGAATGTCGTCGACGACGAATGTCCGATGTGACATGAAGCATGGATGGAGACTTTTCACCAGTGTGGACTGCGAGACCATACTACCACGCCTCGAAGTTTGTTGCGTTGAAGAGGCAGAAGTTTGGCTTTCATAAGCTGGCCTTTGTGATGGACATCTGACGACGGTGAAAGGTCACCAGGTACACATAAGATGGTATAATAATTGTGTGTAGTATCCTAGGATCAAGCCGCTGCATCTCTTTCACATTGGACAAACTGCCTCTTGATGACTTCGCACAAGTCATCCACCGCGGTAGCGATAACAAGTACCAAAGAAGACGTTGTTCGCAGAGTGTCCATGCAGAAGCCAAATGTTGCCTACAAACCGGGTCATGAGGAATAGAGGTATTGAGCTTCCAGGGATCTCTACCGCGTCAAGCTGGTTGTGGAGGCAGGAGTAAGGCGCAGATTCACGCGCAAAAGCCAAAGGCCAAAGGCCACATTTCCGAGGAGGACACACCGCCAGAATGGTTGCAGAATTGCAGAAACATCAATCCGATCGAGTTGGCTTCCTGAATGGCTTGTGTGCTGAGTGTAACCAGGAATGTCACCGTTTATGACCTCCCATGCGTCATTGAGGTGAATATCATCCACAATCATACGTAAGGCCAAAAATGTAGAGTAGACAGGATTATGGTTCTTCGGATGGAGGACGCTTTGAAACTGCCTCCTACGACGTAACGATCGCCCTGCAAATAATGGCGCTATTTCTTCTTTGTAGAAAGTAGTTCGTCAATGTGTCGAGCCTTTTGGGGCCTATAAATTGACGACATGTTTATTAAACAATGTGAGGCGTACACGCCATCCGGACGGGAGAACAGCCACATCTGTGTCCGGGATACCTTCTCGGACATAGAGGGCCACACCACACCCTGCGTGACTGCCAACTGAGGAAAACAACTCGAACCCATAAAGAATTTGAACGGTAGCAAGACATACCTACTGTAGAAGGGCGACGCCGACGACTGACGGCCTGACTTGCAACTTCCCTGTGTTGCTGACCATACTGGTACTGACCGTGGCGTGTTGGTGCTGGGAGCAGGCCTGCCATCGTCAGAAGCGGTGGAGGCTGACGTCGACGGATGTCATTGAAATCCCTAAACACAGGATGGGGGAGGACAAAGAAAGTATGGAAGGGTGAACCCAGAAAAGCAGCGTCATTTGTCGTTTTAATGGTTACTTGTATTTAACCACCACATAATAGCATGAATAAATAAATATAATAATGACAACTAATTATGATCTACAGGTAAGACTGACTAATTGCTTACAACAATAATCGGCTTTAACAAATGGCTTTATCTCAGCAAGCTACAAAAAACAGTGCCAGAATAAATACAAAACTGTAAAATCAAAAAAACTTGTTTCCTTGCAAAAAAGTAGCTGCTCAAGGGACAACAGCAAAGATACCCTTAAAACAATTTAAGAAAGTGTCACCCGAGGCATTCAAAGAATTTTTGGAAAACTAATTAATTTTTTTAATCAAACAGGTCCTTAACACACAAGAGGGCAAACGCGCTGCTAAAAGCAACATACAGTCTACCGATAATTCCATCAAGTACCAAAACAGCAAAATAGATAAGATTGTCCACCCGTGAGGCAAATACTATCCCACTTTAGGCTCAAGGCAGTAATTACGGTTGGATGACTTGAAAATATTCGCGTAATACAATAATGAAGACAGTATCTTGTGCTTAAGCAAGTTTAGAAGAAAACTTAGCTACCCAAAGTTCATAAAATGGGCAATAAAAGCATATTCCAAAGGAGATGTACAAGTTTAAGTAAAGCTTCAAGTAAGATTCCATAGATCAGAACATTAAGTAATATAGCCAGGCAGCGACGGACGCGCCTCGAAGGCAGCCAACAAACACCAAGGCGTTGTGTAACAGCAACGAGCGCCGCGGCCGTCAGTCGCCGAAAAAGCGGCCGTGAAGCCCGGAAGACTAAGCAGTGCTGTTAACAAACACCACTCACTTGAAATTTAGGTCGAACAAACAAGCTAAGCAAATATGATTGGCCGCCTCCTCGAGAAATGGTCAGTATAAGGCCTCTTAATATACCATCAAATTTCAAAATTTATCTTTAACCAAATTTACAAAATATCATGAATACGTAGTATCGGCAAAGGTGATGTGTCTTAAACTACTTATCTGAATAAAATCTGATAAGTAAAATGTAATAAATGCCCAGAGAATCAGATCCGACAGCCATTTACCTAAACCACACGGCTAAGAACCTTGCGTGAACCAAACAATCATGTAAAGAAAATGACAAGCTTACCTCTATGAGGCGGTACTTAATAATTAGATCTGCAAACAATGCTTCGTTCCGTGGTATTTAGACATGGAAATCTACAACACAGTTTTAACACGTATATTAAGTACAGGAAATTTCTGTTAAAGCAAACAAAATGTAAAATAAAACATTTAATGTAAAAACCTTAAAAATACGTAAGATCACAATTTAACCTACAGAATTTTTGCCACAGCTTATTGCTAACTCTTTCCCGGAATATTACGCCACAAGAAACCCGACGACCACATCAATGGCAAAATCTAACATTAAGGTTATCCACTGAATTTAGTCTTTCAGGCTGCGTATAACAAACACAAATACACGACAATGAAGCTCTCAGTGTTATAAAGAAATAGCCAATACAGACACAATTACATATAGTGCATAATATTCGACTCATCAGAAATATAAACAATCTGAAGCAAAGAGCCTTAGCTCAGAAAATTACTTTCAAACAAATATTTCAGTAAGCCGCCAAGTTGCAGTCGATAAAGATGGGCGTATCGCATTGTGAGAAATACTGACCATAAACGCACAATGTGGCAGATATTTGATAATCCAGGAAATATCCAGTGCGGATTCCAGCACCCAGTCCCATAGGAACTTACCATATGAAATATCAAAGACGGACAAATCAGGGGGGCGCGGACAGAAGTTCGCTCTACTCAGCTCAGAGTCGAAACTCTACTTCACCAGTTACTGAATCTTACGGGTTATAGTAAATTAGGATGGTGGGAGGAAGGGTACTGCAGAGTTCTATTCTTGGTCTCACCCTGCCACTTACAGGAAAACATACTGTTTAACGTGGACTCTGAACATTGGTGCAAACTGGCATTTTTCACAGGTACAAACGTTTTCCAGAGTGGGAAAGAAGCGGTAAGTGACCGAACAATCCTAAGACCGATAAGTACTGAATACCGAATCTTTGTATACCTACCCTATTTACTCAAACTGCCACTGAGCCACATACAATCAAATAACGAATGAATGTGTATAATAAGACTAGAACAGGTAACATTTTAATTTTATAGGACAGAACACGTAGCACTACAAAAGTTTACTTGTGAGTGTCACATTGAGACTTTATGCGCAAAGTGAATGCGCTGTCTTCATCTTCAGAATGCAACTTACACTGGCATGAGAACACTTACTTACTTTGGTTTTTCTAACTCAGTTATGAACGTGGTGCTATATTTATATTATTCTGTACATACACAAACGATAATCTTAGTTGAGAAAAGGAACGTCACATTGCTGCACGGTTTTCCTCTCACGAACTTCTTGTGGACTTTTTTCCAATAGTCTCGGAAAGTAACACAATTATACCTGTACATCTATCCCATCACGGAAACGTTTGCGTCTCAAAAATGGTAATATACTGGAGTTGGGCAGAAAAATGAAAAAACAGCTAGAAACGTACGCTTGAACATAATTGCAGATACTAGCCAAGCCTGCATGTTGCGCTGTTGTGTTTGACCACTAATGGCATCTATGCGATGCCCTCAGTACGTTCCAAGTGTCAGTGGTGGTCAGGACAGTGTTGTATGGAGCTGTGAGGGCATTACGTCGGAACTAAGTGAATTCGAAAATGACACACCTGTTGGTGCTCATCTGTTGGGTGTTTTTAACCAAGGTAGCCGTAGTGCTTGGTGCTTCAAGAGGCGCCGTATCAAGGATTTATAATGCGTACAAGGAAAGCGTGAAAATAGTGCTCTAAGTCACAACGCGGACGAAACTATGTGTTGAGTGGTGGTCACATACGCTAATTGGATTGTGACGAAAAATAAGAGGACGACAACTGCAAGTGATACTGCAAAACTGAATGCCCTACTCACGAACGTAGCCAGCACGAAACAGTTCCACAAATAGAGAACTGCAGAGCGAACTGGGATTCCAAAACCACTCATCAGTGATACAAATGCCCGCAACAGGAAGACACGGTGCGTAATCCGTAAAACCTGGGTTGTGGAGCAATGGAAGAATGTCATTTGGTGGGATGAGTCATGTTCGAAGCCGTTTACAAGTTCTCGACGACTTTATGTCTGACGTGTGCCGTGGCAAGCCTACTTCGGACACTGCTTGCGGGCAAGAGTGAATCATGGCGTCTCTTCGGTGAAGCTTTGGGCACCCATTCCCCGACGTTCCATGGGCCTAATGGCTACTCTGCAAGGTCGCATTACTGTCAGTGATTAATTCTGAGACCATTTTGGTTATCAGGTGCATCAAGAACGGTGATGGTGTACTTCAAGGCCGCGAGGGGTAGCCGTGCGGTCTGGGGGCGTCTTGTCACGGTTCGCGCGGCTCCCCCGTCGGAGGTTCGAGTCCTCCCTCGGGCATGGGTGTGTGTGTGTGTGTGTGTGTGTGTGTGTGTGTGTGTGTGTGTGTGTTGTCCTTAGCATTAGTTACTTTAAGTTAGATTAAGCAGTGCGCAAGCCTAGGGACCGATGACCTCAGCAGTTTGGTCCGTAGTCCTTACCACAAATTTCAAAATTTGTACTCCAAGATTACAGGATTACAGGTCACAGGTGTCATTGCCAAGACCTGAATTTGTGGGCACGAGGTTGAGTTGTCGAATCTCCCTAGACCACCACAGCCAACAGATCGCATTATTACTGAGCCGTTTGGTCTACTGTGGAGAGAAAGGTGCGTGGTTGCTGTGCCCCTGAACTCGCCACGATTTTGCAGGGAGAGTGGCATAGAAATGCCTTTAGAAGGATACACAGCCTGCATGTATCCATTCCGAGACGACTGGAAGATGTTCTGAATACCATCGGTTTTGCCACAACACATTAGGCAAGTCAACGTGTTGTTTTTATGGCGTTTCCATACTTTTCCCATCCCCTGTACTACTGTATGTGCGAGTGTTTGTACGTGTCTAAAAGTACTAAATCATGTTCTGTAGAGAGGAGGGACTGAAACTGCCGTCCATATCGAAGTTGACCAACAGAACAGAGCTGCCAGAACGGTCAGTCTGGACTCAAATGACGTATGATACGAAATTTACACTACTGGCCATTAAAATTGCTACACCCCAAAGATGACGTGCTACAGACACGAGATTTAAGCGACAGGAATAAGATGCTGTGATATGCAAATGGTTAACTTTTCAGAGCATTCAAACAAGGTTGCCGCCGGTGGCGACACCTATAACGTGCTGATATGAGGAAAGTTTACAACCGATTTCTCATACACAAACAGCAGTTGACCGGCGTTGCCTGGTGAAACGTTGTTGTGATGCCTCGTGTAAGGAGGAGAAATGCGTACCATCACGTTTCCGACTTTGATAAAGGTCGGATTGTAGCCTATTGCGATTGCGGTTTATCGTATCGCGATATTGCTGTTCGCGTTGGTCGAGATCCAATGACTGTTAGCAGAATATGGAATCGGTGGGTTCAGGAGGGTAATACGGAACGCCGTACTGGATCCCAACGGCCTCGTATCACTAGCAGTCGAGATGACAGGGATCTTATCCGCATGGCTGTAATGGATTGCGCAGCCACGTCTCGATCCCTGAGTCAACAGATTGGGAGGTTTGCAAGACAACAACCATCTGCACGAACAGTTCGACGACGTTTGCAGCAGCATGGAACATCAGCTCGGAGATCATGGCTGCGGTTACCGTTGACGCTGCATCACAGACAGGAGCGCCTGCGATGGTGTACTCAACGACGAACCTGGGTGGGTGCACGAATGGCAAAACGTCATTTTTTCGGATGAATCCAGGTTCTGTTTACAGCATCATGATGGTCGCATCCGTGTTTGGCGACATCGCGGTAAACGCACATTGGAAGTGTGTATTCGTCATCGGCAAACTGGTATATCACCCGGCGTGATAGTAAGGTTGGTTGGTTGGTTTGGGGAAGGAGACCAGATAGCGTGGTCATCGGTCTCATCGGAATAGGGAAGGATGGGGAAGGAAGTCGGCCGTGCCCTTTCAGAGGAACCATCCCGGCATTTGCCTGGAGTGATTTAGGGAAATCACGGAAAACCTAAATCAGGATGGCCGGACGCGGGATTGAACCGTCGTCCTTCCGAATGCGAGTCCAGTGTCTAACCACTGCGCCACCTCGCTCGGTGATAGTAAGGGTGCCATTAGTTACACGTCTCGGTCACCTCTTGTTCGCATTGACGGCACTTTGAACAGTGGACGTTACATTTGACGTGTGTTACGACCCGTGGCTCTACCGTTCATTCGATCCCTGCGAAACCCTATATTTCAGCAGGATAATGCACGACCGCATGTTGCACGTCCTGTACGGGCCTTTCTGGATACAGAAAATGTTCGACTGGTGCCGTGGCCAGCACATTCTCCAGATCTCTCATCAATTGAAAACGTCTGGTCAACGGTGGCCGAGCAACTGGCTCGTCACAATAGGTCAATCACAACTCTTGATGAACTGTGGTATCGTGTTGCAGCTGCATGGGCAGCTGTACCTGTACACGCCATCCAAGCTCTGTTTGACTCAATGCCCAGACTTATCACGGCAGTTATTACGGCCAGAGGTGGTTGTTCTGGGTACTGATTTCTCTGGATGTATGTACCCAAATTGCACGAAAGTGTAATCACATGTCAGTTCTAGTATAATACATGTGTCCAATGAATACCCGTTTATCATCTGCATTTCTTCTTGGTGTAATTTTAATGGCTAGTAGTGTATACTGACGGTACCACGGTATAGAGCTGTGCTCAAGTGAACACTGAAATAAAAGTAGCACTTGAATTTGTAATTCAGAACTGGTGCCTGACCACCCATCCAGAGCGTCACGACGATTCTGTGTTATTATCGCCGAATTACGCTCGACCGCCATGTGAAGTTTCATTCGGTCGAGAGGCACGATATTTCCAAGCTCGGGACTTTATCATTCGCGGAAGCGTCGGAGTAAGCCGAGGGCGTAGTGCGGCGTAGGGCGCCCCTCGCGCCGCGGCCGGCAGGCACAAAAACGCCGCCACGTGCCGTAAGCGTGCCGCGCGCGTGTCTGAGGAGGCTCCGCAGGACAGCCCGGCAGCTGCAGGCGCTGGTAGCGCGGGACTCCTCTTGCGCCGTGGAGGGCGCAGCGGATCCCCATCACGTCGACGCTCAGTGCCAACACAGACCTGTTGCCCGGAGGTGCGGTCACGATGCGCGGCTGCAGTGGAGCACCTTCGGTTGTTTGGACACTTAAACTCAACGACGTGTTTCCACTGATCTTTCACGCATTTTTGAAAGCACGAGTTACTAACACGTACTACGCGTGGGTGCACGCAGAAATTTATCCGTATGGGAGGGGAGGGGGCGGCAAGACTCTAAAAATTGCCATTTTGTGCAGGTTGTACAGAAATTGCTACAGCCGAAGTATTGTCTCACCGCTATCAATCACGTAATGCTGCAAGCGACTAAATAAGAGGTTTAGAGAAATCACTAAATCGAAGAGGTGCATGTGAATTGTATAACGAATAAGAACTATACAGGGTGGTCCATTGATCGTGACCGGGCCAAATATCTCACGAAATAAGCGTCAAACGAAAAAACTACAACGAACGAAACTTTTCTACCTTGAAGGGGGAAACCAGATGGCGCTATGGTTGGCCCGCTAGATGGCACTGCCATAAGCTAAACGGATACAACTGCGTTTTTTTTTAATAGGAACCCCCATTTTTTATTACATATTCGCGTAGTACGTAAAGAAATATGAATGTTTTAGTTGGACCACTTTTTTCGCTTTGTGATAGATGGCGCTGTAATAGTCACAAACATATGGCTCACAATTTTAGACGAACAGTTGGTAACAGGTCGGTTTTTTAAATTAAATTACAGAACGTAGGTGCGTTTGAACATTTTATTTCGGTTGTTCCAATGTGATACATGTACCTTTGTGAACTTATCATTTCGGAGAACGCATGCTGTTACAGCGTGATTACCTGTAAATACTACATTAATGCAATAAATGCTCAAAATGATGTCCGTCAACCTCAATGCGTTTGGGAATATGTGCAACGACATTCCTCTCAACAGCGAGTAGTTCGCCTTCCGTAATGTTCGCATATGCACTGACAATGCGCTGACGCATGTCGTCAGGCGTCGTCGGTGGATCACGATAGCAAATATCCTTCAACTTTCCCCACAGAAAGAAACCCGGGGACGTCAGATCCGGTGAACGTGCGGGCCGTGGTATGGTGCTTAGACGACCAATCCGTCATGAAATGTCCTATTCAATACCGCTTCAACCGCACGCGAGCTATGTGTCGGACATCCATCATGTTGGAAGTACATCGCCATTCTGTCATGCAGTGAAACATCTTGCAGTGACATCGGTAGAACATTACGTAGGAAATCAGCATACATTGCACCATTTAGATTGCCATCGATACAATGGGGGCCACTTATCCTTCTTCCCATAATGCTGCGCAATACATTAACCCGCCAAGGTCGTTGATGTTCCACTTGTCGTAGCCATCGTGGATTTTCCGTAGCGCATTATTGCATATTATGCCGGTTTACGTTATTGCTGTTGGTGAATGACGCTTCATTACTAAATAGAACGCGTGCAAAAAACCTGTTATCGTTCGTTAATTTCTCTTGTGCCCAGTGGCAGAACTGTACACGACATTCAGAGTCGTCGCCATGCAATTGCTGGTGCATATAAATATGGTGCGGGTGCAATCGATGTTGATGTAGCATTCTCAACACCGACGTTTTTGAGATTCCCGATTCTCGCGCAATCTGTCTGCTATTGATGTGCGGATTAGCCGCGACAGCAGCTAAAATACCTACTTGGGCATCATCATTTGTTGCAGGTCGTGGTTGACGTTTCATATGTGGCTGAACATTTCCTGTTCCTTTAAATAACGTAACTATCCGGTGAACGGTCCGGACACTTGGATGATGTCGTCCAGGATACCGAGCAGCATACATAGCAAACGCCTGTTGGGCGTTTTGATCATAATAGCCATACATCAACACGATATCGGCCTTTTCCGCAATTGGTAAACGGTCCATTTTAACACGGGTAATGTATCACGAAGCAAATACCGCCCGCACTGGCGGAATGTTACGTGATACCACGTGCTTATACGTTTGTGACTATTACAGCGCCATCTATCACAAAGCGAAAAAAGAGGTCCAACTAAGACATTCATATATCTTCACGTACTACACGAATATGTGATAATAAATGGCGGTTCCTATTTTAAAAACGCATTTGATATCCGTTTAACCTATGGCAGCGCCATCTAGCGGGCCAACCATAGCGCTATCTGGTTTCCCCCTTCAAGCTAGACAAGTTTCGTTCTTTGTAGTTTTTTCGTTTGTCGCTTATTTCGTGAGATATTTGGCCCGGTCACGATCAATGGACCACCCTGTATATTACAGTACAGTGTTAAAGATTAATATTTGTATTATTTACCCCATTCCCTTACATGGCACAACATGCATATACTATATTAATAGATTTATTTAATCCTGTTCAAGAATTCATCTATGGTGTAGCAGGAGATGTAAGGGAATATGATTTCAATTTATTTTTGAAGCTATTACTGCTGTCTGTCAGACATTTTATTTCATCTGGCAATTTGTCAAAAATTCTTATAGTAGCATATTTTACACCTTTCTGTGCCAAAGATAGGTTGAGTAAAGGATAGTGTAAGTCTTTCTTTTTTCTGGTATTATAATCATGGATGTAACTGTTGTTTTAAACTGGTCCATGTCGTTGAGAACAAATTTCATTAGTGAATAAATGCACTGTGAAGCTGTCGTAAGAATTCCCAATCTTTTAAAAAGGTGCCTACAAGACGTGCGACTGTGAGCCCTACACATTATTCTAACTACTTTCTTTTGAGCAGTGAATCCTTTTTGTCTAAGTACTGAGTTATCCCAAAATGTTATTCCGTATGACATCAGAGACTGAAAGTATGCAAAGTGTATTAGCTTACTAATTTCTATATTCTCAAAATTGGCAATTATTCTGATTACAAAAGTTTCTGAACCTAGTCGCTTTAGAAGATCCAAAATATGAATTTTCCAATTAGGATTCTCATCTATATGTACACCCAAACATTGCTCTACTGCTGCCCGAAACATTTCATGTGGGAATTTGGCAACCTCCTTCACTACAATCGTCTTCAGCCTGTTAGTGTCCCTTTGAGAAATCCTGTTCTTCATGTAATTCCATAGCCAGAAATCATACGGGTTCAAATCTGGTGGTCTTGGTGGACACGCAATTTGGAACGATAGGCTAATGATACGGTTTTCTCCAGTTCTTTTACAGAGCAACCGAGTGACCTCACGAGCGTGTGAGGTGGAACTCCATCGTGCATCAAAGCAATTGAGTCCGAACCCTCTCTCTCGCGTAGAGTAGAGATCATGTGTTGCCAAAGCAAATCGCAATAACGGCTCCGTTCACGCTGCACGTTCTTTGTCCTTGCGGTCTGAGTTCCTCAAAGAAAAATAGATCAGTCAGGGACTGCTCCGCGTAGACATATCACACAATGACGCGTTCAGTATACAGGGGAAATTCATGAACGTTCGTTGGCGGTGACGATCCTCAAATGCGACAGTTGTATCTACTGTCCCAGTGAGCGTAAAGCTGGCTTCGTCACGCCCCAAAGTGTTCAAAGGCCACATGTTGTCAGCTTCAACCCATACAAGAGCATAAGAACTACGCGAATGTCTGCGTCATTTGGCAGAAGGCCGTGACATATGTGAAGTTTGTACGGAAACCATTTCAGAATGGTCGCAGCACTTTTTGAATGGGGAACCATGAAATGTTCAGCTGTCGTGACGCACCCACTGCACTGCTTGGAGATCCCACATTGCGTCCAGGATTCTTAGCCATGGCACCAGTAACTTCTTCAACAATTTGTGGCGCAATTGGCCATCAATCTCTACCAGAAGCAATTCCCAAATCGACTGTTAATTCGAACTTCCGAATCATGTTCTTCAAATCCCAGTAGTGTTGAAAGGGGCCCTCTTCATATTCCTACAATGCGTCGATTCTCGAGAAGGGCAGCAGCACTATTGCTGTCGTTTTGGCAAAACAGCTTTAGGAGGAAGCTCTGCTCACCTCGTCAGACCCATGACTGTCTGCATGTGGAAGGCACACTGATGCTTGTGTTTCAGCCCTACGTCGCCGTATCAACACCGGCGCCTAACAGCAAGACGTGACGCTGGCACTACTAACAACGCACGTCCTGTACTGCACAGTCTGCACATCATTCCTGTAACGTTGGATGCCTTTACGGTAAAGACGTTTCCGTCTACATTGGATCAAGTAGCGGAAGTTTAATTATACCCACCCTGTACCCTAAGGCCTAGATATAAAAGAGCAAACCAAGCAGTGGAATCTCTTGGATTCACTACTCCTGAATAGGGCGAAGAAGTATTTATCATCGGGGAAGGTAATGTGTTTTTTGTGGCTGCCATGGTGTGGTGCAAACAGATTGTGCCCGTAAGACGTAGACAGTCATACGATCGTGCTACCGAAAACGCCTGGCGATTTTATGGTAGGAAGTCCAGACGGAACATCTCGGAAAGCTGTTCATACGGGTGTTTTTGTTCCGTGCCACTGCCCCTGTTCATTCTGCATGGGTCACATTCAGACATGCTGCTTCTTTGGACTATCGAATGTTGCTTCACTCGCCACACTCTCTTGACGTGGTGCTCAGTTGCTTTATCTTGTTACCTCGAACAAAAAATCTTTGCATGGCAGCCATTTCCAGATCGACGACTATTTATTCTCGATGTGAAACGTTTCCTTAACTAGTAAAATGCAGTCTTCTGAGACAAAGGTCTGCACCGTATCACCCACCGTTGGGAAAATGTGTCGCATTGAAGGAGGAATATGTAGAAAAGGACTAACGGCAAGTTTCATGGCGGCAGATTAACTTTTTTAGAGATGATAAAAAATTCCTTACGACTAGCGCTGTAAGTGACCGGTGTATTAGCAGTCTATCAGTTTAACAGACAATGACGACAAAATACTTAGTCTATTTACCTATAGAAGAATACTACGAGTGGTGGAGACCGACCTGACGAAGGATCAGTTTGCATTACGAGGAAATGTAGAACACGCGAATCAGTACTGGCGCAACGACTAATCTTAGAAAGCAAGTTAAAGGAGGTCAAACCCACATTCATAGCATTTGGACATTTAGAATATGATATTTGAAAATGCACCGTGAAACTCTTTGGAGTTATGAAAAGGGGCCTTTCAGTATACAATACAGGGAGAGCGAAGTTATCATCTTTAACTTGTACAGAAAATGGACTGCAGTCTTAAGTCAGAGGAAATGAAAGGACGGCAGTGCATGAGAAGTGAGCGACATCGGGTTGTAGTCTATCTCTGATGTTATTCAGTCTGTACACTGAGCAAGCAGTAAAGCAAACTAAACAGAAATGTGGAAGGGAAAAACAGAGAGAAGCAAGGAAAAATTTGAAGTTTGCCGATAACAATGTAATCCTGGCTGAAACGACAAACAACTTGCAAGTTCATTTGAACGGAATGGATAGGCTCCTGAGTAGGGGGTTTTAACAATATTACATCAAGAATGTAAAATCGAAATAAGTGAATTACGTCGGGAAATGAGACACTAAACGTCTTAGAGGAGTTTTGCTATTTGGACAGTAAAATAACAGACAATAGCAAACTAGAAATGATATAAAATGTGAACTGACAATACCAGGGAAAGTATTTCTGAAAAACAAAACTACATTAATTTCAATTTAGGAGGTTCTCTGTGAAAGTATTTGTCTTGAGTGTAGCGTTATATGGAACTGCTGAAGTATAAATAGGTAATTAGCACTATTAATGTACCGGTATTCAATCGAATCGGAAGAAGAAATCTTTGTGGCATAGCTAGACTAAAATGAGGGCTAGGGATAGGACGGTAAAAACTGAGAGAGACAAAGACTCGATTACTGTAAGCAAGTGCTAACCGATGAAGGTTGCAGCAATTGTGCAGAGACGAAGAGGCTCGTTCGGGATAGAGTGGCGTAGAGAGTTGCATCAAACCAATCTTCGGACTGGAGACCACAACAACAAGGAAGTCACATGCAATACAAAGCGTCTGTTGAAAGCTAACGTTTTTGGTCTTTGTGTACCTCATACGTTCAAAACTTCCCTGGAATAAAAGTCAGGACGACCGCAACTTGCCGCCATGGTATTTCGATCTAGGGCGTTCTGTCTTCTGGTGTAAACTGACGGAAGTTCAATGTACTCCTCTATATAAGGCCCCAGCAGTATTCGTCGTTTGAATGCTTGCTCACTTACAGTAAGCAAAGCATCTAGCGCCCTCCAGTTTGAAGACTTACCTTTTCGGTATCGTATCGATAACCCTTGCTCGTTGAACTAAATGGAGAACGACAATAACATAGAGAATTCGATCGTATAAAAGAGAAACGATTGATGGGGGGATCCGACAATTAATTTAATTTAATGTTCTGCAATAGCGCATTTGATGGCTTGATGGTGTTATGGCGATGGTTATGGACAACATGCTCCTGTAAAGAACAAATACGTCATATGTTATCATCGTAATTTATTAAGAAGTATATCAGCGTTCTCCTTGATGTTTCTTTTCCAATAATCACTCAACTTCTCTGGGCAGTGTTAATACAAGGATTGTGGGTGACCCCAGCATTGTATACAACATAATAAAGTCAATATGTTATTTATAATTTATTGAATTACGTAAGCTGCTTTTTGGTAGACGTATTTAATAAGGGTTCTAAGTTTCTGAATAATCTCGATAGTTAAACGAGCGCTTGAATTACCCTAACTGGAGTGTGAAAAAATATCAACGATTACGTAGTTGGCTTGTTATAGAATATGTCAATGTGATCCTCATTTTTTACCGCTATTTCAAAACTTAAAGGTCAAACACTATTTTGAATGTTTTGTTAGTTACACTATTTGACGAAAAGTCTATTTTTGGTCTATAAGTCATATAGCTTTTAGAGTGTAGTATCTCTTTTTTTACATTGTTTAATCTTAAAGAGCGGCTTTCCACTGAACCGTGATACATTGAAAGCGAACTTTGTCTTCGTTCTTTCTGCGGTACGGGAAATTGTAGTTTCTTGGTCTTAGGTGACTTGATCTGACGCGCAACCAATGCTCTAGATGAGACACCGCTTTTTCTACACTGCGTGTACGTTGTGATGAATCTATACAGCAAGTTAATGTATGTGCCATACTGAGACCAGAGTCTGCATCCTTATGTGCCGCGGAAAGAGCATCCTATTGGTCGATTGAAAGTTGTTGCTTGTCAGTTATTTCCATACATAATTTCCAAGCTGAACAGGCGCTCTCTACTAGGCGTCTGAGACATCCTGATATCTGAGAACACTTCTGAGACTGCAGAAATTCTCCCAGAGCTGCGTAGCAGCAGAGATTCTAAGGTTTCTTGGAGGTATGACGGACACGATGAAATTGTGAGGCGGTCCGTGGAGTATGTACGGATGTACACCTGCTACAGTATTGCCCGCAACAGGCAATGGTCGCAACAGGCAATGGTCCACACAGATCTTTGTTCGGCGCACAATTGTAGCCAGTCGCAACAGTTCAACACCCCCAAACATATTCGACGGAGTTTTGGGCACAGCTATGAGTATCCCACTCCACTCACATATCCTAATTTTCGAAACTCTGCTTTGACAACAGTAGCATTGCGGCTCCCGTGCATGAATGTCCCACTACTTTACCACTGACCGAAACTAATTCTCTGCGACTAAACAAAGGAAAACGAGCCCGAACAACACATTCCCTGCATCGAATTTCACGCGCGTTCTCAGTGAAACACCTTTTGAGATGCATCTGTCACGTCTTTAGACATGTAGATTGGTGCCACATCATGTGCTGTCACGTCACTTCATAAGTCGAACTTCAATTGTTCCGCTGACCAATGACGTCCACGTTCCAATATTTTTAAGATACGTAGTAGACTCGTTCCTGTGATCAGCTGCTTTCGGGCTGCAGCACGGATGTGAAAACTATGTCTTGTCGCCTCTCGATACAGCATTATATTGCTGGTGAATATGAGACGCTACAGACGGCATCTGCTACAGCTGTAAAAGAAGGCCAACTATTTGTTTGTATTGTCGGCATTAGGGTTAGGCATTACGTAATAGTTGAGTCTACAAAAGAGGTGATTGACTTATTTGCTTCTTTGAGATTTACACTTCCAGTAACATCGATGGTACTCGACCTGAACATAAGTAAACCCTACGCAACCTACTACAATCAGATACAGAATTTGTGGTACGATATACTCATACCACGTTCAGAGATACAGAAAACGCATATAAGTCATGGCAATTCCGCATTGTGTCTATACTTATAGAACTTCTATACATGACTTGATTGATACTATCGTGAGTTGATTACACCTTGTAAATGCCTCCAGTCACTGAATTAATTGTGACCATCGTGGACGATCTTGATAGCACTTTGCATAAACCTGCTGTGCTTTTAGGTAACTGAAGATCTCGCTGAAAAAAAGGGGATAACTTCACTTTTTCCCGTAATATATGCCAGACCCTTGGTGCTTTAGAATCTTACCCCATTATCACTTCGGTGGGAGAAAGCGATAAATACTGGAGATATCCCTATTTTGCGCTGAACGTACACGGTCCAGTCACGTTAATGAGATCACAGCCTATGTTCGACGCCGGATTTGTAAATTCTTCCTCAAGAGTTGAAACGAGACAAGGTAGTGGGTCGAGGGTCTGGAGCGAAGTTGACGTTCTAACCCAACCCGAAGATGTTCCATCGGTTTCAGGGACTCTGCGCTGGCCAATCCATTTCAGGAATGTTACTGTCCTCAAATCTTTGCCTTATTGGTGCTGCTTTATTACAGAGTGTATTTCCATGCTAATACAAACAATAATCATCTCCGAACTGTTCTTTTCCTCCACTGTACGCGGTACACAAGGCATAGGAATAAAATTACAAAACACTGTGCACGTCCAGAATATCAACGCTTCCACTAAAATTCGTTGAAAAGGTGCGGATTATTACGTCAGATTGTAATGAGAAACACAGTTTACGATTAAATAGCTTATACGTTCTTCTAGAAATTGCACCAACTCTTACTCTGATCATCCCAATATAAAATCTAGGAGTTAGTGCTGCTGCGTCCTGCTAATAAAACTATTTAAAGTCCCGACTGAATGTAAGTTTGCCGGCACGGTACGCGCCACAGAATTACTCTAAGCTTCCACTTCGTGCAAATCACCCCAAACAGAGTCCGTAACTCGCCCTAAAATTTTCAATAGATTTTCACCACACGTCGCTGGCTGACCGGAAGTATTCTAAAATCGTAGTCATGTAATCGAAAAACAAGTGTTGTGGACTCAGCGTGGTTTCATTGCCAACCAACTATCGTGTTCTGGATCCTGTGCGTGTACATACATACACTGAGGTGACAGAAGTCATGGGACAGCGATATGCACATATACAGATGGTTGTAATATCGTGTACACAAAGTATAATACGGCAATGGTTTGGCGGAGCCATCATTTGTACTCAGGTCATTCATGTGAAAAGGATTCCGACGTGATTATGGTCGCACGACACGAATTAACAGATTTTGAATGCGAACTGCTAGTAGGAGATAGAAGCATCGGACGTTCCACTTCGGAAATCGGTAGGGAATTCATTATTCCGTTATCAACAGTGTGGCGAGAATACCAGAGTTCAGGAATTATCTCTCACCACGGACAACTCACTTAACGACCTAGAGCAGCGGCGTTTGCGTAAACTTGTCAGTGCTAACAGACAAGCAACAATGCATGAAATAACCGTAGAAATCGGTGTGGGCCGTACGACGAACGTATCCGTTAGGACAGGAAGGCGAAATCTGACGTTAATGGGCTATGACAGATGACGACTGACGCGAATGCCATTGCTAACAGCACGACATTGCCAGGAGCGCCTTTCCCAGGGTTCGTGACAATATCGGTTGGTTCCTAGCTGACAGGAAAATCGTAGCTTGGTCAAATGAGTCCCAATTTCTGATGTAAAAACTGAGGTTTGTGCCTGAGCGTGGCGCAGACCCCACGAAGCCCTGGACTCAAGTTGTCAACAAGGCACTGTGAAGGGTGGTGGTGGTTCCTTAACGGAGTGGACTGTGTTTTCATGGATTGGACTGGATTTTCTGGTACAGCTGAACCAATCGTTGACTGGAAATTGTCGTGTTCGACAACGTGGAGTCTGTTTGCAGACATTCATTGACTTAATGTTCCCAAAAAAAGATAGCATTTTTATGGATGATAATGCGCCATGTTACCGGGCCACGATTCTTGGACACAATTCCACATCTCAAAACTTGCATGCCTACAACAAATTATAGTCCAAAATAATATGTAAAATGGACCTAAAATTTAATCAATTTTGTATAGCACTAAATACTTCCCCAAGTGGTTTGATTTCGAAATCTCTCATAAAAGGCGTAGCTCAGAGTCAAATTTCCCTCAGAACAACTTTAGGTACACCAACTTCACTGTCAAGTATCTCCCCAATATGGCCACAGGAAAAAAAAAACCTCATGCCCCAACCTCCTGAAATCACGTAGCATTATGCCTGCACCGACTGTTGCTTCAATGCTGTAATTGACTGCTACAATTTAGTACATTCGTGCTAGTGTGCCACTAAATGTCTCTGCCTTGCCATAGTATCGGTGGCTTCATGCGAAAGGCAGTGGTATTTCACAAAAAATTGATAAAATGGTGGTTTTAGGCAGAAACCGCTGATACTCGAAGGGTTAAAGACTGACGACCTAAAAAAGAAACTGGGAAAACAAAGAGGAGACACGAAACGTCATGGCAGATTAAAACTGTGTGCCGGACCGAGACTCGAACTCGGGACCATTGCCTTTCTCGGGCAAGTGCTCTACGGACTGAGCTACCCGAGCACGACTCACGGCCCGTCCTCACAGTACCTCATCTCCTACCTTCCAAACTTTACAGAAGCTCTCCTGCGAACTGGCAGAAGTAAAGCTGTGAGCACGGGCCGTGAGTCGTGCTTGGGTAGCTCAGTCGGTAGAGCACTTGCCCGCGAAAGGCAAAGGTCCCGAGTTCGAGTCTCGTTCCGGCACACAGTTTTATTCTGCCAGGAAGTTTCATATCAGCGCACACTCCGCTGCAGAGTGAAAATCTCATTCTGGAAAGAGGAGACAATTTGGAACTGTATTTATTTCCAGCGTCGTGGCTAAGAATAGATCATTCATTGCCCTCCGCAGTGACTATATGTGTTAACCATTTATTTGTCACAGAAAAAATTATTAATTTATTTAAATTAGTACGTGACCACGTGAATGATTGTACATGATTTTCTTTCCAATATAAGTATGTTGCCTTCGCCGTTGCCCAGAAAAGGCGTATGGGTGCTGCAATATAAATACTACAATGTTATTCCTGTGGCTGTAAAAACTGTCGGAATTTACTCTGTTTCATTTGAAATGTCTTTAAAAAATTCCATTTTGGTACAAAGCACAGAACATCTCCACATTTTCCTCATTTTACAGTCCACTGTCCCTTAGGGAAAAAATATATATCTTTCAGTTGAACCCATACTCTGACGAGTGACTAGAACAGTCACATCGTACATCGTTCACTGGCACAGGATCTGCTGTTTCTTCTTCTTCTAGTTTCGTTGTCCATCCAGTACTTGAAGACGGGTTTCCTCTTCCCAGAAAATGTAAGTACATTTGAATTGGCCAAGGTAAAAATTCGGAAATGTATTTGTACAATAACCCACCGTCAAGACTCCCACTTTCCGCTTATAAGGAGTTTTTGTTGCACAAGAAGAAACAACGCGACAAAATCGAAAAACAAGCTACACCTATAATTGGTGCTCACAGAAGCTTGCACAGTGTCTGCTCAAGTTGAACAATATACAGAAACTTTCACCGGAGGCAGCAGAATATCGTCGTCTGTGGAGCGTAAACGTTGCCCACCCAAGGACGAAACTTGCAATGTATTACAGAAAACAGTGAGAAATGTTGATTTTGCTTGAGAGCAACTTTGCCAAAAGAAGGGTTAACATCGTTAGCATAATGAGAATTCTCATCACACTCCTGCCACATCAAGTGCAGCATTTACTTTTCAGCTGTGGACTTTCACGGCAGAGTACCCCTTGCCATGCGGTGCACACGAGCTCGACATGCTCTCTAGACGTTTTTGTATGCCACCACGGATGTTAACAAAAACTACAATGCAGCCGGTACGCCGCTGCTCCCCTCCACCGGCGTGTCGCGTGCCCCTCCCCTCCCCTCCCCTCCCCGGCGTCGCTGTGCCCCACCCCCAGCGGCCACCGTGCGCGCCCCCAGACAGCGGCCGGCCGCAGTCATGCCTCGGGCCTTCTTGGTGACGGCCCGGCGTTACAGCAGTGGCGCGCCCACGCCTGCGCCCGCCACAGACCTGCCGCAACACAGAGGTACGACTCCTCCACTTGTTCTACCCAACATCTGCGTGCTTCCCAGCAATTCCATCCGTTCTTTTTACATTCATCGAAATTTTCAACGATCTTTCTCTTCGCCACGTTCTATTCCCAGCTCCGCCTACCAGCGTTCTCAGTAGTCGACGTCCGCCCTTAAAACGATGTTCGCCCACGCATCTTTTTTATAACGATTGATATTTCTGCATGCCTCAACATGTACCCCAGCACTCTTTCCCCGACTTTCAAAGACTTCTTTCCTGATCGATTTTAATTAACTCTTCATTTCGTTTGTTGGTGAGGCCATTTCTCACAGCAAGTGCTTAAAATACGTTTTATAAATTCAAACGTCTTTTTCTTGCTTCAGTGTCATATTTAATTACCTTCCAGTCTCGTTTCGCCTTTTTTTTATCAAAGGATTTATCAGAGCAATAATTTTAGTTACTCGTCTGTCCTGCCAAAATCTCTTTTTCTTCTCTCACCTAGTCATAGATCAGACGCTCACTTTCACTTCATTTGCGGTACATACTAACGTCTAGAAATTTTTTCCTGCTTTCGTAGATTGTTTTCCGTTAGCTAAATGATGTCACTGCTGACGTGGCAAGAGCTTAATATTTATAATATGAGACATTATTAAGAGGTGTTTAATGAGCAGCTTGCCGTGATTGTACCTTATAGGTTACGAAAATTTTGGCTAGTAACACTGTATTTCGTTTTACCACTTTAGTCCAACGCGTTTCCAAGGATTACATTGTAGTACAGCCACAAGCATGTTACATTATTTAAAGTGCAAGGGCAAATGTGGAACCTATTTGGCCATCTAGGAGAAATACGTTTCATGGACAAACGAACATGATAAATTGAAGGAGATGTAATGCTAAAAACGTCAATGTAGTCCTGGAGAATCGAGCTGTACCTCAGCAACGCGTTGGTCTGAGGCACCACAGAAGACAGCGAATTATTAACAACAGCACTGCAAACCTGCATACTGGAATTGTGACAAATGCTGCTGTGACACTGATTGCTCGCAACAGACGCCCCGTAAAGAGTTTCACAGCATTTAGCTAACGAAAAACGTAGCATGAAAACAAGAAAACCCAAAGATCTCGATGCGAATATGTGCCGAATTATCGTAAGCGGACTGAAAATGCGCTCGGACATATGATCAGATGGGAGTAATCGCAGATTTTTACAGGGCAAACGGTAACTAGAAAAGCGATGCATTGTTTTCCTTTGCTGTGTCTGTCATGTCTCAATTTGCTTCCGAGGTAACAGAATTCCTTCACATCATCTACCACCTGTTCTCCAATTTCGATGTTTAATTTGTTGCAAATATCTTCTTCGCTGCTTCTCAGTACTTTCGTCTTTCATTGGTTTACTCTCTGTCCATACGCTGCGCTCAGTAGACTGCTCATTCACATCAACAGGTCCCGTAATTCTCCATGATTTTCACTGAGGGTAGCTACGCCATTAGCAAATCTTAACTCCTGTATATTTTTAAGTTGAATTTTAATCTATTTCTGAACCTTTCCTTTCGTCCTTGCTTCTTCGATATACAATCTGGACAATAAAGACGGATGATTTCATCCCTGTCTTAGATCTTCTTTTAATTCGAGTACATGCCTCCTCATCTCCGATTCTTACTATTCCCTCTTGATTGTTGTACAAACTGTCAATAATCCTTCTTCCCCTACAGCGTATACCTACTTTTCTGAGAATTTCAAATATCCTGCTCCACTCTACATTTTCAGAAGCTGTTTTCGGGTCTAGAAATTCTATGTTAGTATCCTGAGCGCTTGGGGTTAGCATATTAGAATAGAAACATATTTAGTATTTCATTCCAGTGATCACAAAACGAAGCATAGAACCTATATTTACGAAACCACAGAATTCCTTTATTGCTCTTACGTTGCTGTCTACTCCCAGTAGAGTTTCCGGTACAAAGATTTGCTCCAACGATTTCAGAGTCTTCTTAGATTCTGCTACTTGGAAGCTTCTCTTTTTCCTTCATAGCGCAGATCTTTCGTACTGTTCTCCTTTAAAGCATTGGAAACGTTACGGTGAGGCTCTCTTCGTGCTACAGAGGGAAATAGTAACTGTTGCAATTTACTCGTACAGGATTTGCAATAACATGGAATAATAAAAATCAATAATAACTTGATTCTTGCTTGGTCTCAGGAATTACTCACCGTGAAGTCGTTTGTTTCAAAAATGTAGCTAACTTGTAGAAATGTGCTGTTCGTGTCTACCTGTGACGAAAATAACCCAAATTATCGAAAAAGGTATTTCTTTAAGTTTCCTGTTATACAAGGTCTTATAGCACGGCTAGAATAAATGAGTACAGAAAAGGAGTAGTGATGATGATTTAAAGCAGCTGAAAATGGAAATTTCTGTTTCGCTGGCAACATTTTTTCCTGTTGCTTTTGGCTTTAGAATTTCAACGAATAACAGCAGATCATATGACTGTCTAGTAAAATATTCCACGTATTTTCTTTTCTTTCTTTGTTAGCTTTTTCATTCACTATTTCGTTCACGACTTCTTGTGGGAAGCGCTTTTACATAGATTATATTGTTTTTTTTTTAAATACCAATTTAAAAAAGCAGTGAGTTTTTAAGCCTGAGGATTCCACAAGCCAGAACTAATTCAGCGCCGTGATTTTATGATTTAAGAGGGCATGGGGAAAAGTGATGCCTTCAACTTTTTATGAAAAAACTTTAAGATTTTTCACACAAAAGAAATCAGAAGAACTATTTTTCAGCACGCCGTCTTGGTTGAATGTTAACTTTGTGATAGATACGCCATACACCAACACTTCCGAAATGTTTCTGATGTTAGATATTGGCCACAAGAGAATACTAAATCCAACATGTTATAAACGTAAATATGTCTTTCTTCCGTATGCCTTGTGCGATGAACCCTAGGGTTGTAGCTTCATTTCTCCGGTACTCAAACTCGTCTTCCCTGCGATTGCCTTTCCACACTTTCGCATGATTTGTGTCAGTAGCCTATTTTGCAATCATAAATTATTAAACTGATGGTTCTATACTATTCACATTTTTCAGCACTTTCATATATTGTATCTGCAACAATTACGTTGGCGAAATTCGAGGATAGTGTGCTCTATTTGCTATTTAATGCACCATTTCTGCCTGTGCATCTAACATTCCCCAGCGATAGCTGCATCCAGCTGTACGCCCTCATGGCTTTTGCAAGTAACTTCCGTAGTAACAAAGTAGTCCTGATAATTATTAGGAGAACCTCGTTAAAAAATAAATTAAAAAAACCACATCCTATCAGCAGCTTGTCACAGCTCTATAACTACGTTTGTTGTGTACTCGCGACGCCCATATTCACCACAGGGCCACTGCTGCATCAACAAATGTCGGGATATCGTCCGAACGTAGTCGCGTATTCTCTACGACATTTGCTACAGTGTATTGTGTCTGCCACCAGGTGGCTCGGTCAACAGAACCACTTCTGATGACGCTACAGAGTGCTATTGCATACCCGCATTAAACACACACAAATCAATTCTCGAAAAACAATAGAACGCTCCTACATGGCCATACAAAACTGAAAATTTAGTATTTTGTAACAGATGTATTGATTGTGACTTCTGAAGATCGAAATGTCTCGACCACTGTAGAACGAAGAAATATTTGATGCTCTGTCTACAATAAATGAACTTCAGATAGTCTAATAACACCAAAATTTAGTATAAGTTAACACGTTTCTGACAGTATGCGTCACAGAGTGTGACGATGAGAGTATCTGTGTTCTGTCATTTATTTCTAAATCTATCATGAGTCAGTATCTCATCGACAATGTAGTCGTTTTGTCACCGCTAGCATTTGTCCGCATTAAACTGTTATTTCAGCAGAAAAGTGTTTTTTTTTTTTTTCAGCGATAATAATTGACTGTCAGCCATATTCGAGTATGGTATTATTGAGTCAAATCAGTAAACTTCAAGCGTCTTCTATCATACGTCAATATTTCATACCATAGTCAATACACTCCGTCTCCGACAATATTTCCTTGTACATACTCGAATTATAGAAGAAAGAAGAGGATATTTTGAAATGCGATTTAGCACGAAATTTTACTCTCGAAAATAATCCTACAATTGAAGTTGCAATTGCAGTTACTGGAAATGAGGCTGACTTTTAGAGACGAAAGTAATGTTCTCCACAGGGTGTATAAGGTGTCTATGACGCTAGCTCAAAACAAGATAACCAACCACTAGCGAAGTGAGACAAGTTTCGTAAAATAAGACGTGTTCCACGCGTGTTTTTGAATTGGCTAGCCAGCGAAAACTCTCGACCACCGCCAGCTTTTCCTTGATGTTGTCACCGCATTGTACGTACAAAGATCAAGTTCTTCGGGAGATTACTAGTCGTTGGGCATTATAGCCCTGCTATAGTCAATGGGCCGTTGAGTCTAGTGGAGTCAGGCAGTATTTTGATGAACAGAGTTACGTTGGATATTAGTGAGTATAAAACGTGAAATAAATGTCGGCAACGGTGAGTAATTTGATGAGAGGGAGAATATTAATTTGTGATACAGGTGGAGAGGCTGTGATAAGAAATGAATAAACTAGTGGTTTGCTGATTTAAGGTAGCACAAGTGATTAAAGTTGGCGATCAGGTGTGTTTGATAAGAAACAGTTATTTTGCAGTACGATGTTTAGTCTAAATGTACGTGAGTTTTCACGATGGTACCTGTGCGAGATAGAGTTGTCAGTGTTTGGAATGCTTGTAAAATTGACAGTGAATACATTTACGTAGCTAGTGCTTTCTTAATTATTGAATATATATCCTGTGCATGTTACCATCTATTAAATTATAATGAACAATAATCAAACTACATTAAAATCGAAATGGGCATGGTTTGAGTACCAGGCATCCGATCACAGTCCTTAGTCTTCCACTTTTTTTAAATGTATGTCAGTTCTTCTTCCAAAACCAAACAATTTCCGGCTGACTTTAATAAAATCTGAGAGCGCTGATCTCCATTGACATACAGCACACAGAGGAGAATGGCAGGTTGCAATGTAAATATGAAATGTCATCCGCATCTGTTGCGCAGGTCGGAGCGTGATGCTTTCCACGTTGTGCGTCGAATCACCGCACTGAGTCAGAGAGTGCCTCAAATGAACAGTGTACATGAGTCACTGGATACATAATCAAGCGGGAGAATTTAAATACGAGAGCAGTCATCCGTAATAGTTCGATCTGTCGACAAGCACTGCGGTCGAGACGAACGAATTCAAAGCCCATATCGACAGACATGTTATCTTTTAACACAATGATGTCAATCGGGACAGTAAAAGTCACCTAAGCTTTATCGAATACGTATTGTTCAGAGCATCATGCAATGAGCGTTATAAAATGTTTCGAAAAGAGTCGGTGATTCTAATGCTGCATAGTCTCGTGACAACAGTTTGTACGACACACTTAATGAATCTAACCAACGTTTCATTTGGCTGTACTGTATAGTACAATAAAACAAATTTTCTAAAATAATGCGATCTTGGGAAGTGTAAAATATCTTTACGTGATGCAGAAATGCTGCGAAATTACACAATAAGGCCGTTTGACTGAATGCTCTCAATTATAACATTTACCGTAAGAGTCATCACAAAATGGTTAGATACTTTCAACTTACAGAAGAACGTAGATGAAAATAAAAATTGTGACTCGCTGAATACTATACACGTCTCCATATATAAAAATAGAGAAAAAAATTATTCTGGTTATAAACGAATAAACATAAAAACATGCCACGTCGAGCTGCTGCAATAACCCGGGCAAAACGAGATCCGACACGATATTAGGAGATATCCCAAGACTTTTCGTCACCTCAGTGTATGTGCCGTGCTGGGTTTACAGTCGATCCTTTTCAACAAGTTTTCTAAAGTTCCCTTACATCTGCCTGCAATTAAAATGTACTCGGACATAAAGGAGTAGAGTGAGACCGGTTTCTGAATGACTTAAGCTAACAAATCAATGCGTCGCTTCAGGCAGAAATGGCTGACTACATAACAACATATTTCACATCTAAATTTCCGTCTTTAGCTGAGAACCTTACAAAGCATGAAGTATGTTGTCGAATTTCGATCACCGCTGTATAGCAGCAATGGTGAACGCATAAGCTGGAGAGTATGTTGTTCTACTGTTGATTTCTCGGAAACAGAAAGAAGTGTTGCGGCAGGGCTAGAAGCGTTGAGACACAGCCGTGGTATCAAAGTGACGCACCGCGTTGTTTTCGCCCTTGTCCCTGGACTCAGCAGCCAACCTGTTGCAACAAATCTGGCCGCGACACAACTGCGCACGCCGCTAGGTGGGGTACTGGCCGGGGTACTGGCCGCGTGCAGCCAAATCCTGCACAGGGGCCTCCTCCCCTCTCGGTGGCAGAACAGCTGTGTTCTTTTCGCCCTCGTCTGTCACGAAGACAGTGGTCGGCCGCTGCCGAAGTAAAGTAATTCAGCAATGGACTACGTTTTCCAGCAAACTTCATAGTGGCAAAATAGAAAGAAAATAAAGGGGCTGAAGAATGTCGATGCATTTATGACGTCTGATAACTGGTAATTTTCGTATGTCTTAAAATGGTGATCCTCAGCTCTCCATCCTGCATGCTATCTTAAGAATGCTATAGCAGAGGAGACGAATATCAGACTAATTTGCTAGTTGAGGGGCATGAAAGGGAAGCAGTGGTTGGGAAGGGAGTGAGACAGGGTTGTAGCCTCTCCCCGATGTTATTCAATCTGTATATTGAGCAAGCAGTGAAGGAAACAAAACAAAAATTCGGGGTAGGTATTAAAATTCATGGAGAAGAAATAAAAACTTTGAGGTTCGCCGATGACATTGTAATTCTGTCAGAGACAGCAAAGGACTTGGAAGAGCAGTTGAACGGAATGGACAGTGTCTTGAAAGGAGGATACAAGATGAACATCAACAAAAGCAAAACGAGGATAATGGAATGTAGTCGAATTAAGTCGGGTGATGCTGAGGGAATTAGATTAGGAAATGAGACACTTAAAGTAGTAAAGGAGTTTTGCTATTTGGGGAGCAAAATAACTGATGATGGTCGAAGTAGAGAGGATATAAAATGTAGACTGGCAATGGCAAGGAAAGCGTTTCTGAAGAAGAGACATTTGTTAACATCGAGTATAGATTTAAGTGTCAGGAAGTCGTTTCTGAAAGTATTTGTATGGAGTGTAGCCATGTATGGAAGTGAAACATGGACGATAACCAGTTTAGACAAGAAGAGAATAGAAGCTTTCGAAACGTAGTGCTACAGAAGAATGCTGAAGATTAGATGGGTAGATCACATAACTAATGAGGAGGTATTGAATAGAATTGGAGAGAAGAGAAGTTTGTGGCACAACTTGACTAGAAGAAGGGATCGGTTGGTAGGACATGTTCTGAGGCATCGAGGGATCACCAATTTAGTATTGGAGGGCAGCGTGGAGGGTAAAAATCGTAGAGGGAGACCAAGAGTTAAATACACCAAGCAGATTCAGAAGGATGTAGTTTGCAGTAGGTACTGGGAGATGAAGAAGCTTGCACAGGATAGAGTAGCATGGAGAGCTGCATCAAACCTGTCTCAGGACTGAAGACCACAACAACTACAACATTGCTAATCTTCTCCGAGAGCCACTGTGATTCTAGCCGTCCTGGGATATTACCCAGTCCATCGTAGACTTCCTTCTCCACCGACACGGGAGATGTTATTTTGCTAGGTGCCAATGAGAGATTTTCGTTAGTAGCTCACCTTTCATAAAGCGAACGGATCACTGCCGTTTTATTTGCAGAACATAAAATACCATTTAATGGCATGCAACTGAACTCTATAGTAGCGTATAGACTTACGTGATTCGAAGGCCCGAAGCATAATCGTTGATAAAATAACTCCATAGTTACACAGGCTATTAGAGACAAACTTGTTTATCTGAAAAGAATACAAAAATCAATGCTGTATTGTACATAAGATGGAAGCCGCATATCAGAGGGGCACAGTAACAAACTCACCTTGAATAAATCAGAGCTACACTACTGGAAATCAGTACAAAGTCAAGGATCCACCAAATTAATAGTACAATGTCTGAGGCACACTTTCATCGAATGCACTACGAAAGTAGTAGATAGAAATAATACTCAAACAGTCATGACAGAATTACGAAGTTTCTTTCATAACATGAGTAACAAAATAAGGTGTATGCTTTTCGTGGATGGAACTGTAGTATACAGAGAAGTTGCAGCAATAGAAAATTGCAGCGAAATGCAGGAAGATCTGCAGCGGATAGGCACTTGGTGCAGGTAGTGGCAACTGACCCTTAACATAGACAAATCTAATATATTGCGAATACAAAGAAAGAAGGATCGTTTATTGTATGATTATATGATAGCGGAACAAACACTGGTAACAGTTACTTCTGTAAACTATCTGGGAGTATGTGTACGGAACGATTTGAAATGGAATGATCATATACAATTAATTGTTGGTAAGGCGGGTGCCAGGTTGAGATTCATTGGGAGAGTCCTTACAAAATGTAGTCCACCAACAAAGGAGGTGGCTTACAAAACACTCGTTCGACCTACACTTGAGTATTGCTCATCAGTGTGGGATCCGTACCAGGTCGGGTTGACGGAGGAGATAGAGAAGATCCAAAGAAGAGCGGCGCGTTTCGTCACAGGGTTATTTGGTAAGCATGAGAGCGTTACGGAGATGTTTAGCAAACTCAAGTGGCAGACTTTGCAAGGGAGGCGCTCTGCATCGCGGAGTAGCTTGCTGTCCAGGTTTCGAGAGGGTGCGTTTCTGGATGAGGTATCGAATATATTGCTTCCCCCTACTTATACCTCCCGAGGAGATCACGAATGTAAAATTAGAGAGATTCGAGCGCACACGGAGGCTTTCCGGCAGTCGTTCTTCCCGCGAACCATACGCGACTGGAACAGGAAAGGGAGGTAAATGACAGTGGCACGTAAAGTGCCCTTCGCCACACACCGTTCGGTGGCTTGCGGAGTATAAATGTAGGTGTGGATGTAGATGTAGAACTTGGTAAAAGCACTCACTGTCGTATTGTGTTATTGCATTGTTAGTACTTTGTCCAACCTTCGTTCTTCCTAATTACTTCGAAAATTCTCTTCGGCACTGATTTTATTAGGGTTTGTAGTTCTTGCAGTTGAACTGTAGCTCGTCTCGTATACCTCTTTTCAGCTCTCATACTGTCCCTAGTTGCCTTCCATTGCGATAAACATGCCTTGCAAGTACTTCACAAAGGCTTTCCACGGAGTTCAAATCCGTGCTACGTGCAGGCCAGGGCAAGATATCGGTATCCTTATTTTCAAACCACTTTTTGGTTCTAACAGGAACCATATACAGATGAATTGCGTTATTGAAACCTTAGACTTACGTCCCCTAGGTAATCATACGTTCTAATCAGTTCTGCCTCTAGCATCACGGTGTACATAGACTTCATCCTAGTGTTCAGCCAAGAAATGGGTAACTTAGCTTCAGCGCAGAAGGCTGTCCAAATCATTACACTTCCACCAACAAAATTCCTCCTCTTTCATACCTTCTGTTCGGTTCTCAGATCAAGCCAATAATATTTAAATCCATCATAGCCATGTAAATTAAACTTCTTCTCATCACTGAACATCGTTTTATCCCGTTCTGAAGTCCATGACACATGTTTTTCAGCAAACTCCAATCTAGCCTCTTAATGTCTGCGTATTAATATAGGTTTCTGCAGTCGCTTCTTGAACGGAAGACGTTTGTAGTACAAGTGTGGCAGTTACTGGCAACTGTAAATCGGCAAGAAGTTCAGGAGAATAACGGTCTGTGCCTCTTACTTTGCGCAAAAGTAACTTTTTCTGTGCCTCAGGTAATTTTCAATTTTCCGTTCTGTCCACAGGTGCGCGCATTCTAACGAAATTATCAATCATTGTACTTGAACAGTTCACCTTCTCAGCAATTTGACGATTGCACACCCTCATTTCCTTGTACGTACTGATTTTTGCTTTTTCATCATATGATAATTGTTTTCCGAATCCCACAGTCACAACCGTGGTTTATGTACACAACATCCACTGTCAGTAATTGTGCCCGTTTCCTGTCTGCAGTAAATGCACGTACTCACACGCTAACAGCGCACAAAATCGACTGCATTTGCACGAGTTCCATCCTCTGCCACCTGAATCGTTGATGTCTTGCTATATACTATACTACTGATATCAAATGCGATACTATTTGACGACATATGTCGGTGTACTGGATTTCATACTACTGCATATACATCGTGCACAACAAAACCAACAGATAATGTTAATTTTCTCGCAAATATTCATACCTTTATACTGATTTTCACAACAGTATTGATAAAAACAAATGGTAGGTTTTAAAAGATGCTTGTCTTGAAACGGACACGTTATTAATTATAGACTTTGGAGTTCAGAAATTAATTTGGGTGTTCAATGATAAAGACAACGGACAACAAATTAGCCACCCCAAGCAGTCATCACGCTAATACCATGCAATAATATCGCTTCTGGTCTTTACAATCAGCTCATTTCGGCGAGGAAGACTGTCGGAAATTTTCTTCAAATATGCCATAGCCAGCTGAAGTATCTCATTTACAATTAGATCCCGCAGACTTAAAGAACTGTGGGAATGTTGATTGCTACGTTTCATCGACTGTCCCAAACAGTCTCACGAGTTTTATATGGGATTAAGATCTTGCTATTTAGCGGGCCACTTGACTTGTGGCAGGTCTCCTGAGTATTCGCCACACGATGAACACACGGCGGTTCTCACGTTGAAAGATGGGATGTCCACGCCACACTAATCATGAAAATGTAGAACAAAGAGTGATAGTGAATCATAGACAGTGTTGAAATAAACAACCCCGTTGACGTTTAGGTTGACCTGAATGATTCGATCCAACACGTGGAACAAAAACCATCCAGAAACGTCACGTAAGATCGTCCTCCACACACTGCAGGTTAACGTCTGATATGGTCCTGGGTACATTCGTCGGAACCACATTGCACGCCTCCAGTTTTCTACTGCCCTCTTTTTGCTTTTTGCTTTTTTTATCCGTTGAAGAGGTGCAGCTGTATGTGCCGTTCTGAGCAACGACTATTCAGCTGAAAATGTCCATTGTATGCTGCTTCCTTCGCTCAGAAACTGGATGAGATGGACCTCCAGGCTCTAGTCGATAGCAACAGGTTAAGTAATTACTCAATCCTCAATACGTTGTGAATGTTGGGACATCAAACTCTGATATTTTGTCCCAAACCGTAGAATTTATACAATGGATGGCTCACACTTTCTTCGACCACTTTTTTGTGATGTATTAGGTTTTGTATTTTGCTTCAATTAAAAACTAGACGTTTGTGTTATCTTGCCACCCAAGAAGCTCTATGGCCGCATCTTTTGTTTCTGAAGTAGCACTTTGCCAGTATTTTGTGAATAAGGGTACTGTCGACATTCATAGGTAGTTCTAAAAACACAATGTATTGTTTCAGGTGTTAACTACCAAAATTTTTCGACTGACAGCACAAGACTAATACAGATTTATTCAGTACAGTGTGTGTGTAATCCGGAGTGTAGTACAGTGATGAGTCCGCCGTAATTATTCTACATGACGGATAGAACGAAAGAAAAAATCCAGGTTCTAGTCCTGGATTCAAACACGGCTTGATTTTGATGGAATATTTTATTCCAAAAATACATCTGGAAAACTTAATAATACACTCAATATACTGTCTTTATACTTTCTTTTCATTATTAAACTTTCCACTTATTCCACTGTTTAGCTTTTTCCAACAATAGTCTGTACAAGTATCATGACAAATGTATAATTTTAAGATATTTCGTGTACTTTGAATTGTGCGTCATCAGGTTTAACTTCTTTCGTGATTTCCCTCGTTCTCTTGATGCAATGAATGTGAAGCAGAGTACTTCCATCCCCGACCCACCGGAGGGAGGCCACAATAGCACAGGGTGTACTGATGTCACAAGTTCACATCTTATACATGAATGAAGATAGGAACTCGCAATTACATATACTAAACTGTTAATTTCAAGAAATATGTGACCTTCTGCAAGCATGCGCATACAACCACTGAGTACTTCTACAATCATGATTAGGGCCAAAATTTCAGACATCTTTCATAAGCGTTCAATGTGCTCCCCACTGAACACACATTAACCATCCAGACGATGATGACAACCGGCGAAAGTGTCAGGAGTTGCTGCGTTCAGCCGGATTTGCCGGAGGGTGTGGTACATAGATGGAATCTTTTAAAAACCACCACAAAAAAAAGAAATCACATACACTGAGATCAGGTGACCTTGGAGCCCGATAGTGGAATGCCGAATTCGAAAGCCTTCTGCACTGTAAGACGTGCAGTGCCGTACTCTCGACGAAAAATATGTCACACATTTGTAACTGAATGGCACCTATTGAACAAGAAAAGGCAAGACGCGTTTTGTTGATGTGTTATCGTCATCTCGACGTGACGCACACAGCGTAATGTACAAGCACGCTAGCGAACTATTTGCACTCTTACCAGTAACCACATGAATCGGCAGCTTACAACGGGTGCCAACGTAAACTTTCAGTTTCAATGCGTGAGTTAAAGTCCACCACAAGTTCCTATTTCCACTCATATAGAAGACATTGTCCTGTCAGATGGGTTGAATCGTCTTGGAACGGTCTGTATTTTCCGTCAACATCCAGTGTGAAAGTATAAACTGTAAACAGAACAATAGTCTTTGAAACTACCCACCGAATGTGTAGCGAAATCAAGCCAGTCCAGAAGCTAAGTAGTGTCGTTGTAGTCACAACGGTATAATAGTGAACTTACTTCATACAGCATGGCACAACAGAATAACAGGAGCCCGGCTGCCGTAGCTCGGTGCGAGACGCCAATTCCGCCCCGTGTGGCCACAGACGGTGGTTGTCGTAGAGATGTGCAGCATCTGTGTGTCACTACCGACATCCTCTGTAGGCGGGAATAATAAACTACACATTTAAATATAGTGCTAGGGCTTTCACCACTGACTTCTTCAGTCTCTAACAATGAAGGAATTTAGTTTGTCGTACCCAATCATCCCTACTTTTATGACGTATAAATTAATTTTCTCTGTCTGAAAACTCGTATGGAATGAGAAATCATGAAGCATTTGACAACCTAAAACTATGAGGCAGACTGTAGATCCCTGCTCTTCATTGGTAATGGGGCTACAAATTGGGTTATCTTGACACACCTTAGCAGTCAGCTAACAGCCTCAGCTCGTAATTGCTACCTCTCCACATACCTTCCAAACATGAGTGAGCCAGTGAGGTGTTTATGCGGTATATGCCTTGAGCGAGTGAGTTGGACGTTTTATATACAGCGCATATCTTGAGTGAGTCAGTGGGGAGTATATGCCTTGAGAGAAACATTGAGACGTTTTATATACGGCGTATGCCTTGAGTGAGTCAGTGAGGTATTTTATGTACAGTCTATGCCCTGAGTGAGTCAGTGAGACGTTTAATACGGGATGATTCTACTGCCCTTACCGCTGGGTTCTACGCAGCGCACAACGCCTTCAAATATCACTCAAGATTTTCCTGTTCTCTTACTTGCTACATGCCAACTGTTAGTCCTGCAGCAATAATAAAAAGGACCTTTTTTTAAGAAATTTAATGTAGTTAAATTTTGCACTTGGATACGTTTTTGCTGGAGGCCAGGATTTTCTAGTTATTAAAAAAATGCGTTTGAATGTCACTTCTGTACGTTTTTCTTGAATAATTCTAAAACTATGACCTCTAGTGAAAACGCATCCCAATACAAAATTTAGCTACATTAAATTTCCTACAAACAAAGTGAGAGAATAGGAAAATCTTGTTCATGGTTTTCGAAGGTGTTGCGGATTGCAGAAAAATCAGAGGTAAGGCCAGTTGAACCACACTGTATACAGTATAAGCGGTGAATGAGTCAGTGAGGCGTTTTATACACAATATATTCCTTGAATGAGTCAACGACGCGTTTCCAGACTCCACAGTTGATAGTTCAGTAGTCGTGAAAGGAAGGCACTTGGAGTACTGTGCCAATTTGACACACTGTCTTAATTTTTTACATAAATTCATCACAGCTGTGACCTTGAAACAGATGGAAAAGCAAGTTCTACACACTGAGGCGTCTGAGTTCTGGCGTCGACGCAGGAGTGTCCCAGCTAGAGGTTTCACATTACTGGTACAGACTGCTGTTGCTTGCAATAGGTATGGAGTTTACGCCGGCGCTCAAGGAATCGAGACAACAAGCGTAATAGCAACAATTTCAGCTAGAGAAAACATAATTGTTTCGCCGAGGCGTTGTGTTAATTGATGAGAAAGGCTATTATTAAGCGTGAAACTCTTTGAATTACTCGCTTCAGGCCACTATTTCCTGACATTTGGCAACCTTGGCGCCGCGGGTGACCCGCGCACAACGACGCTCCTGGCGTCGTCGTTAACAGAAGTATTCGTCCGTTGTGTTGGGCAATGAAGCAAACACGCCGTTATGTGAGACAAACAAGAAGTCAAGATATGTGCTCGCTCAATGTCAAGGAGTAACTTCGAAAAGTTACCGACACAAATAGTTTTTTGTGCTTCGTATTGCTTTCTTTCCTTAACGCTATCTTTATTGTAAGAGGTTGGAAAATCAATGGAAAAACCATGAAATTGGAAGAATCGTTTCCGTAGCTTCGTAAAACTGTCGTTCGTAGTTTGTTTCCATCGCCTCGTATTTTAAACTATCACGCGCCTTTTAGCATATGGAGTCATAACAACATTTGAGAGGCCATACTCCGGCTGTGTTCATTGGTTGTACCTGTTTAGAAGATTGTCATATTATTCAGTGAAGCAAATTAATTTTATGCTCCACACATCAATTGTACATTATATAGTTGCTGTATCAAGTGAATTACTTTATGTATTACTAACATACGTTGCCCATTTATAGACGAATGTGCATATTATATTTAAGCTTAGCAGGAGCAAATAGGTATGCTATTCTTCTACTTCATATTCGTAAAACATCCATTCGTAACATCCTTTATATTGATTATCAACATGATTTACGCAAAATAGAGCGTATGTAGCGCAATTACTACCAGCAATAACAAAAAAGAGACAACACATTTGTCATTCATTAAATTTCCTAAGGACCCTGAGAGGTATGAAACGTCGATTTAGATGGCTACTTCTTTACGATTCTCTAGAAATCTACAGGTATTTAGTGAAGAGTTTCTTTTTAGAAGCACGAAATAAAATAAGGTAAATCTTTTCTTTTTTCAGAAAAAAATCGTATACATACACAATAACGCGATACTTCGTCAACAACACTTCAAGATAAAACCTGCTAACGAACGCGACCCCAACTATTGCTGCAGAGGAAAGGGCCACACAGTCGTGATAATACAGTACAGTTTCTAAGCCTTGGGGAACGGCAGTCCATTCTTCACGGTGTGCTGCACTGAGGAGAGGTATCGATGTCGGTCGGTGAAGCCTGGCACGAATTCGGCGTTCCAAAACATCCCAAATGTGTCAAGTCAGGACTCTGTGCAGGCCAGTCCATTAAAGGGTTGTTAGTGTCGTGTAATCGCTGTGCCACAGGCCGGGCATTATGAACAGGTGCTCGATCGTGTTGAAAGATGCAATCGCCATTGCTCTTCAACAGTGGGAAGCAGGAAGGTGCTTAAAACATCAATGTAGTAGGCCTGTGCTGTGGTAGTGCCACGCAAAACAACAAGGGGTGCAAGCCCCCTCCATGCAAAATACGACCACACCATAACAACACCGCCTCCGAATTTTACTGTTGGCACTACACACGCTGACCAAGCATTAGCCATACCCACACACTGCCATCGGATCTCTGCATTTGTTCCGTGATTCGTCACTCCATACAACGTTTTTCCACTGTTTAATCGTCCAGTGTTTACGCTTCTTACACCAAGCGAGGCGTCGTTTGGTATTTACCGGTGTGATGTGTGGCTTATGAGCAGCCGCTCGACCGTGAAATCCAAGTTTTCTCACCTCCCACTTAATTGTCATGGTACTTGCAGTGGATCCTGACGCAGTTTGGAATTTCTGTGTGATGGTCTGGATAGATGTCTGCCTAATACACATCACAACGCTGTTCAACTGTCGGCGGTCTCTGTCAGACAACAGACGAGGTCGGCCGGTACTCTTTTGTGCTGTACGTGTCCCTTCACGTTTCCACTTCACTATCATATCAGAGACAGTTGACCTAGGGATGTTTAGGAGTGTGGAAATCTCGCGTACAGACGTACAACACAAGTGACACCCAATTACCTACCCTCGTTCGAAGTCCGTGAGTTCCGCGGAGCGCCTCATTCTGCTCTCTCACAATGTCTAATGACTACTTAGGTCGCTGATATGGAGTACCTGGCAGCAGGTGGCAGCACAATGCACCTAATATGAAAAACGTATATTTTTGGGGGTGCCCGGATACTTTTGATCATATAGTGTACGTTCAAATGCTGCTTGCTGCTTAACCGAGCGAGGTGGCGCAGTGGTTAGCACACTGGACTCGCGTTCGGGAGGACGACGGTTCAATCCCGCGTCCGGCCATCCTGATTTAGGTTTTCCGTGATTTCCCTAGATCGCTCCAGGCAAATGCCGGGATGGTTCCTTTGAAAGGGCACGGCCGACATCCTCCCCATCCTTCCCTAATTCGATGAGACCCATGACCTCGCTGTCTGGTCTACTCCCCCAACCAACCCAACCCAACCCAACGCTGCTGCTTAGTTCACCAGCTAACGCCCCCATTATGTTCCGCCCGCCTTGTGTGTACGTGAACACTGTGGCATTAGACGTCGGTGAGAAACACGGATGCCAGACAGCTGCCCTTCAGCTCTTCCCTGCGCTGTGTCCTGACTGCAGTCCGGCAGATTATATCGGCGCGAGGTGTGAGGTGGGCGGGACGCTGCCCTGGCAAGTCGCGGCGTGTCAGCGCCGGCTGCCGCAGACAGCCAGCCGCGCACTGCGACGAGGCGGGGCGGCCGCCGTCACAACAACCCCCGCAGCTGGTGACGCAACCCCGGGCGTGTCGCGACCGGCCCGCTGGGGTGGCTGCCCCCCACCCTATAAATCAAATACAGGCATTCTGGCTGGGGAGGAGGCCTAACCCACACAGCGCCGAGACCGTTAGAGGGAACAACGAGCGCAGAAACTGAGGAACCAAACAATGGAAACGGCTGTATAATGAAGTGCTGGCCCATCTACTTTCTTAAGCAAACCAGTTCCATACCTGAGTAATGGAACAATTTTAAACAGACGCTTGAATATAGTGTAATGGGTGTTCGAATATTCCTCTTACAAATTTGTAAAACTTGCTTTAGAAGATTGAGTACACCATATTTTAAATGGGAACCCAAGTTCGAGAACGTACTATTTCTGTTCTACACCATTTCAAATCAGATGCTCAGTTCATCCACTTCTGTAAAGAAAATTTAACGAGGCAATAGTGAGCACAGTCTAACAACCAAATTCATTTAAATAACAGTTCCAAGGGGAAAATAAATAAATTAATCCATTTATCACTAACTCTCCGTTCAGACTCAAAAATTTGTTTGCGTCATTCCCTAGGGAAAAAAATACGAGTACACCGTGGTCAGAATACAGTGCTAATGTACAGCTTCCAAAAACAGGTCCAGTACGAATTGTAGTAAAATCAAGTACGTAGATTAGAATAAGCAACCGTGTTTCTATGGAACAAACATTGTGCGTAAGAACATTATCGCCGGCCGGTGTGGGCGAGCGGCTCTAGGAGCTTCAGTCTGGATCCGCGCGACCTCTACGGTGGCATGCTTCGAATCCTGCCTCGGGCATGGATGTGTGTGATGTCCTTAGGTTAGTTAGGTTTCAGTAGTTCTAAGTTCTAGGGGACTGATGACCTCAGATGTTAAGTCCCATAGTGCTCAGAACCATTTCAACCGAGAACATTATCTGACATATCGTGCGAATAATATCCATCATTTTGCCTACCCTGTTGTACACCCTAACAGGCAAATCCGAGACATCGTTCTTTCCCTCGGCAGCTGCGGTGAGTTTAACACTTGATTTAAAATAGTTGTGAAACGGAAACGTTACGCTACCGGAGATGAATTCCTATTCGAAATCTTGTGTGCTCAGTCCGTTCCACTAATACTATAAGTCTGTACCCGTGATTTCCGCTCAGCCTTTTATAGCTCTTAGAGAAGCAAAACGACTTTCACGGATATGACGGAGAGATGGCTTCGAATTCCGAAATTTTAAGCAGAATATCCGTGGAGTGGATCAGATTTTCCATTTCGGAAGTTGTACAGTTTCCAAATGAATGTTATCCTGCTGAGACGCTTTGCTAAGTATAGCGCTTGCTGCTATACTTGGCAGACGCTTTGTGAAGTAGAGTATGTTACTACACTTGTCGCTCATGCCACTCCCACATACGCTGTAACAGTACCTCTGTACAAAAAGCAATCTGTTACGAGAACACAGTCAACGAGACCTGATTAGAGAGTTACCACTTCGCATGCTCGATTAGATCGCAACCGCAGTGAAAATGTACTTTTTTTTTTTTTTTTTTTTTTTTTTTTTTTTTTTTTTTTTTTTTTTTTGCCGTCTCTTCACTAGTCGGCATGTTAATCTTGATAAGGCAATGTTAGTGGTGGAGGGTGGCCGAATACCCTTCCGGTCATCATCCAGGGTGTAGTACCAGATCGCCTGAACGAAAATTTCGTGAAACATTTTAGAATATCCACTGCCGTGCCCCCAGACGGGCAGCAGCCTTTGACTCCGCAACATCGTCATAAGCGCCCTATTACTACAGCGATATGTCTCCGCGATAAATTTATCGTCATACACAGGAACCTGAGCATCGTGGAAATCGCATGGTGTCAAATCATAGGAAACCGACGCTTGTTTTGCTTAAGACAAAAGTAAGTAAGACAGTTCATACAAAAGTCTACTTGCAGTACAACATTTGTTGTCAACAGTCTCTCGTCTGCCGCTATGTACAGGCGAGTGTAGCTGTTGGTGTAGAACCTTCTTAGATGGCCTCAGGAAAATAGAGAGCCTAATTCCTGAATGACAACTCTTCATGGATGTACGTAACTCAGGATACTTTACGCGGCACTCATACACGTCAAGCACTAGGCAAACTTTTGATCAGAGCAATGGGATAGAATTGTGGTTTTCGTTTGTATTCTTCCTGCAATCGTTTCACATTACAGAATCGACGTTCTTCGCTCGTCTTGGACCTTACTTTAGCGTTTGTAGTCGGTGATCTTCCTGATTACCCTATACCACCTCAAAGTAAAGGGCTGGAGTGAAGAAATGCCGTGAACGCTACCTATCTGCGAATCCTTCAAATAGTATCGTGTGTTCTGTTTTCATGTCACAACTGATTCTATGTTCCTAAGGCAGAAAATTATTGCGTCATTCGCACAAAACTGTAAAAGTCACGTCCACTGTGTGCCGAGAGTTAACAGTGTTACTGAGCGTGGATACGCACAGAGTGTTGACCACACAAAGCAGTGCTGTGTAATCGACGAGCAGGTCAGCGTCATTAAGTAGTTCACCTTAGCGCTTCCGACATCTAGTGTCGACAGAATGGAGGTCGGCAAATACGCCACGCACCGTGACCTTGTTTCATAAGCAGGTAGCATAAGGCGTGCAACCTGTTTCCTGCAAGCATGATACTCGCTGTCCCGACAAAAATGAGAGACTTATCGATGTTGACAGCTGAGATGGAACTCGACCTTAGGTGTAGTAGCGCCCTCAATTCCAGTAAAAGCGCAGTTTGTAGTCTTTCAGATTGTTGCTGTCGTGGAAGTGAGCGAACAAATGACAGAAACACGGAGCAGTCCACTAAGGAGCGGACAGTTTAAAGTACACGAGCGGCGATTACAGAGAGTGAGAGGACCAGCTGCCATCCCAGGGTGAACCCCTTCGTAGTACACTAGGAAGCCGTTGGGCACCTATCTGAAATAACTCAACAACTGGTTACGCATCCATGCTAAGCGGCTGCACTGTAGGAAAACACTTAGACCTGTGGCCAGTGACGTGGGGCTGTGTTTAAGACAGATTCCACCCGTCAAATCTCAGCGAGCTTTCTCTAAGCAGCATCTGTCGTACCCAGTATGGTTACTTCAGCAGGATACACTTAATTTCTAACCTTCCCTACTCCCCGTCCATCGCTACAGTGGCAAGTTACTTAATGGTATCTTAGATATTTAAATTACGTTCCTTCCATTCTTCAGTTTTGAGTGCCATTACATTCTGCTGAGTATAAGTTTCTTGTGTAGCTCTCATAGACAGCCGTTATTAACAACGTTTTGGCACAGACATCTGCAGATACTAATGTAGCATAGAACGTAAATTTCCGAGTGAAATAGGTTCCACGCAAATGGCACTCAGAAAACTCATTTGGTTTGTCACTTAAGATGTAGTCAGAAAATATTTATTGAAGTATGACAAAGTCACAGTCCCATTTTTGGATATTTCTTCCTTCATTAATAAAATTATATTGTGACAGAGAAACGTATTTCCAGGCTTACTGACTTAATTTCCAGTCCTCCCAATTATTTATTCAAGTAGTTTGATGTATATTTTACTACAAACTATTCAATACAATGATTTTTATAAACAGCCTTCTACTATGCATCGTGATCTTCATGGTATAAGAGCCGTGCAGCCAGGTTGCAGTGACCAGCAGTCAGGCGCTCGCTGTGAACTGAAAGATTTCAAGCCTCTGGGATGGTCAAGAGGCCAGAGTAACACCAGTGAATGGCTTTGACTTGGCTAAGGAGACGGCACCTGCGAGAAGAGGAACACGTTAGCCACATGTATTGCTAGGCGTAAAAAACTTAGTTGAGGAATGGCGGATCATTGTGGGTCTTCCACGAAGCGTCGTAGGAGTAGAGACTGTAATACGCAGGCAGCACAGTGGAAGACACCTTCGCCATTGCTTGGCAACGAGGCAAACACTGCCTTCCCTTCCACATGCACGACCTTCTTCAGCAAGAGTTATGGATAAAGGTATTGAGATACACACATGGTATGTACACGGTTAGTGACATTGTGTTATCTATACGTCAACGAGCTTACTGCAGTGGTAACCCCGGTTCCCGCCAGATCACCGAAGTTCAGCAGTGTCGGATCGACTAGCACTTGCAGCACGGGGACTGTTGGCAGTCGTGGTGCACTCTGCCCTTGTGAGGCCGATTCAGGAGCTACTTGATAAAGAAGTAGCGGCTCCTGTCGCGAAAACTGAGAACGACCGTGAGAGCGGTATGCTGACATCATGCTCCTCCATATCCGCAACCAGGAAAGGATGACACGGAAGTAGGTCGGTAACGTTGTGCCTTCCGAGATCAGTTCTGACAGAGAGAGAGAGAGAGAGAGAGAGAGAGAGAGAGAGTTTTATCTATACAATACCCCCACATCCCACGTTAACTGGCAGTCTCTTCACGTAATCGACCACTGACTGACATCGTGTAGCGCCATTAGCAGCAGCATGAGCTCAGTAGCATAAACACTAAACCTACAATAAAAATCGTGTTTTCTTCTAAGTGTTAGATAGGTGCTGAACTAATTCGGATCCATACTAAGTCTGCGTCTTTCCACATTATAAAAATTTAGGCTGACTCTTTCAAAGAAGAAGACAGCAAGCAGCAACTGTTTTTAACGTTATTTATTTATATAAATAGCGCCTTAACCGATTTTGAACTGACAGGTTGATCTTCAGACGGTTTTTCACATGAAGATGCACATCTGTTGACGTTTACATAAGTTTCTAGCTCTTTATTCCCCCCTTGTGATGATAAGATCTTGAGACAGTAGTGCCCTATAGTAATAAACGATGCTAGAAACAACCTGTTTAGTCATAACCATCCTTCATAATGATATAAATCAATGTAAACAATTATTTAAAACAAAGTAGTAAAATATAACTACTCAGTAATATTAAATACTTATTTACATTATGTTCGATCGTTATGACACGTAGTTACAATTAAATCGGTCGTTTATAGCATTGTTTATTACTCGAGGGGACCAGCATCCCAAGAACCTTTCACCACAATGGGGAATAAAGATCCAAAAGCTTAAGTAAACTTAAACAAATGTGCATCTTGATTTGAACAGCCCTCTGAAGATGAACCTGTAGGTTCAAAACCGGTTACGGTGCTATTTACGTAAATAAATAGCATTACCAATAGTAGCTGGTTGTCCCCTTCTTCTTTGAAAGAGTCAACATATATTTTGTACACAGTCACGGTATCAAAACGTCAGTTCCCGATAAATTATCATTATAAACATTTCTTTAAAATACGTTAAATGTACCAAATGGCCAACTCTATAAAGATAACGACGATGAATGTTATGTCATCTTGAAAGCCAGCCACTACGACAAAACGTCTTTCCATTTCCATGTCACAGGCACTATTAGTTTTAAATTTAGCATCTAACGGGTTGCAAAACTGATTCACTTATTGCCTGTAGAGAACTCTCCACTACACCTTAATGATCGCAAAAGATATTAACTATCCTGACGCAGATATCATCTGCCATTTCATTCTGTTCAAGCACAGGAGCTACAACTAATGTAGATATTCTCCGCGGCAAGATCCTAAAACAAACAATTTCTGTTAACTGATGTGGTGGAAAGGGAAGAACCTGGAAGTTGTCGCTATGTTTATAGAAGCGACAGGACGAGACAGTTGGTTATAGTGTGGAGAATTTTTGGACGTTTTTGTTGGTACCGATCCTCCATTTGAACGGCACTGGCAGTTGATTTAGTTACGAATCCATGCCCGTATACAATGTAAAAAGTGTATTCTGTCTGTGTGCTCCCATGTGCGGAGCTATTATTCTGGCGAGAGCGTCATACAGTCATAAATAGCCGGCTGCTATAGTTAGAATACGAATAAATGTACCCAGTCCCTCGACCGTAATATTTGCAAGTCGTCGTATTCACTCAATGGATGTTTCTCCGTGCACCAATTAGGGCATGTGCAGCAACCAGTGTAGGTCATATACGTGTGTGAAATTAGCATAAAGTTACTTTGCGTCTCTTATTGCCAGTACCACTCACGTTAATTTATAGATTAAATACTGATGTCCACAGTGTGCATGTCCTACATGCTGTGGAAAAAAAAATCAGTACCCCTCTTCAAGTATAGTTCATTTCCGAAGAAGTAGCTTGTGTTCGTTGCACCCAGCGTAGGGAACTGGTGGTCCACTTTTCCCTCAAGCCTAGTACGTCCTCGTAAGAGCAGGCGGCCTCGTGCCGTTTAGCGATTTGCCAGGGAGTGACTTGGTCTTGCAGCAGCCACGGTAAATGGGGCCGGTGGTTGCAGACGCGGCCCATCGCTCTTGCCCTCCATCCTGGGAAGCCGCCAGCCCGTGGGATTCGAAAATACGGCATTAAGGGCGGCCGAGCACCGAGCAGCTGGCCGCGCTCCAGGGCTGCCACGACCACCGCCCGTTTGCTTGTCGGCGAACAGGTGGCCAGCCTGGCGGACGCTTTTAGCCCGTGCGTCAGCGCCACCTGCCGGACAGTGGCCGGCGGGCGCTCCTACATCCTCAGAAATAGGAAACTCCAGCCGCCGACGCCGCCACTCGCCACTTTGCGATTTGTGTTCCGACGGCGTTGCCTTTCTGACATCTGTTAGCCACAGGATCGTCATTCCGTCCACAGTGGGCTACTGGACACAGCTTACTGTACTGACACTGACAGTGGAGTTCAGCACTCACATCTTGAACCGTTGCCGTTACACATCTAAGCTATACAATTCCTCAAAAACCATCAGTCCCCGTCCTATCCTCTCTCTGCTTCACACAGCCAGCATACCTGTCACTTCTCCCACCCATCTTCTTGACCGCCCGTATCGCTTTCCTCACACACCACATGGCCCTCCAGACGTCCAAACGCGAACTTCGGCTCCACAGCAGAAAATTTCGATCCACACAGTGCGGTGAAGCAAATTAATATGCAAATAATGTCCGCCATGCTTAGCACCAAAAATGTAATGAGACAGATAACTGTGTAACTGAGTTGTTATTCTCCCCACGCTGGGTGCCAAAATGTAATGAACTGAAATTAACTGATAAATTGGAAATGAGACTGTCCATGCTGGGTACCAAAAATTATTTGCCTTTATTATTGTATCAAAACCACAAATTTGTTCTAAGAACCGATTTGACAGGACATTGATGTAACTCAGTAATGCACCAAGCAGAGAGGGGCGTGAAGGACAGGTGGGGGGGGGGGGGGGGGGACAGGGAATGGAAAATTTCATCTCATCACTCGATAGATTCAGTTTTACAAGATGTGTGTGAAGCAGGTACGATGTTGGCGAGGATGCATTCATCACCGCTCGTAGTTTGCGTGGCTGTGGGTTGAAAACTGGCAGTTTTCGTCTACTGTGTTCTGAGGCCCTGGATGGGTTAACTCTTTCCTTCTTCCACGATGGCTGGCGTAGTCCCTATGGCATAGTGCAGCTCGGCAGCAGCATAAAAAAGGCCCTCAGCAGACTGAAACAACCAATACAAATTACATTCAAAAATGTTCAACTGTCCTTTTTCACTTTTTGCCGATGTAGATCGCCTCTCTTTCAATATGAATCTTCATGTTCAATTAACTAATTTCTCCTTTCCACAAATTCCTCGTACATCTCAATGAATAATGAACTTTCCGTGATTTTTATAACAAGAACAGTATTTTGCTCCTCTCTCTTTTCCAATTCTCGTCACTGAAGGAATTATGTTAAAATATCTCCCCCCTTTTCCAACCACCGCACACACCATATTCCGTCCCAATGCGACTGAACTGTGCCAACATTTGCCCATTCTTCAAATTATAATCGTAACAATTGCCATTCTGTCGTCGGATCAAGATCATATTATCCCTTCCCCCTTCCGCACTACTCCGCAATTCCTATCCAGCATCTCTTAACAACATCAAAGACTAGCTCACTCTCCTGCTTAAGGACTATATGCTTAACACTTTCCACGGATCAACAACCTGTTCTTCCCCCCTCATCCGTTATTTATACACACTGACCTTACTGTATTGTCCGTTTACATCGCAATTTCATATTTTTCAGTTACTGGTAGCTGTTTCTGATCTGCACTATATAGTCACAAGTGTGCCCTGTTGATACATTAATTCACCACATATATTGTTAACTTTCAGCAAACCATTATAGTTTAACGTCTATACATCAGCGCTCCCATTGGAGACTGAACGTACGTTCGAGATCCTTCGTGGTCGATTAAAACGAACCAGTCCAGCATTTTTCTCGAGTGTATTATGGAGGCTACTTAATGATAATCCTGCATGATCGAAATGAGATTTGAAACTAGATCACACAGAACAAGAATCCAGTCTCGTACCAACTGCTCAACATGGAAATTTAAATTAAAAGAATGGCAACGTCTTTTTGGATTTTTTCATATTAATGCTGTATTTTACATTTTACTGTCTGTGACAGTTGATGAAGGAAATGTCAGACGGTTACCGGCTGTAATCGTTGATGGACGAATAGCAAACCGAATACGCAGCCTGGAAGCAACGCTGAGCGTAGGTACTCTCCCTCCACAAAGACGATGATGCAGAGACGATACGATGTTACTGTGACGGCTTGGATGTTGCCTGGTATCGGACTGTAGCCGAAACAAACGGATGAATGTTTAAAGTCTTATCTCTTATCCCATCTCCTTTACGCAAATCGCCACAAAAACACTACCGAAATTTCTTGACAACTTTACGGAAATCTGTTAAGAGAAAGTGTTGCGGAAAGTTCTCCAAGGCTGTTTCTTTTTTTTTTTTTTCCACGACGACACTACGCTCCACATGCTTCTTCTCAAGACATACACACACATGCTACTTTTATGTGGATCAAATTTTGCTTCGCTCCCGTATTCTTCTTGCTTGGTATGCGTGGCAACCAGAGACTTCTTCATCCGTCCTCGACTGAAGAAACCATCGAGTCACGATGAGGTGATCGACTGACAGCATTACCTTAATTTCACGATTGTAGTTTTCTTTTTTCGAGGTGTCAACTAGAACTTTATAACGGCCCGTCACACTGATTCCTGTGCTGGGCACTTGCCCCTTCACGTAGTGATGGGCGTTGAGGGGAACGTAGGTTGCGCCTAAGGATTCTGTGCCGCTTCCTGCTTGCAACTGCTGCTGTGCGTGTAGCTGTTACGTAGGGGCAAAACCACCGTCTATCGACATAACGTCCCTGCAGTCTCAGAGCAATGAGAAATATAACTGCAGCCGTACATCGACCGACTGAATAATTTGGTTATAGCAGTTCTGAAGCGAATTGCCGTGAAGTGTTTCCTTCGCTTTAGAAATCGAGTTGAACTCACGAGGGCTCAAGTCAGGGGAGTGCAGTAGGTGGTATAGCACTTAGAACCTCCATCAATCAAACAAATTAGTAATAGCTTGCACTGTACATGCTTGAGAATTGTCCTGTAAAATGATGGTCAGGCCCTGCAGAAAGTGTCATCACTTCTGTCTCTAAGCTGGTCGTAGATTGGGTTCCAAGAATGAGCAGCATAGAGACAGAAGTGATGACACTTTCTGCAGGACCTGACCATCATATTGCAGGACAATGTTCAAGGACGTACAGTGCAAGCTCTTACTGATTTGTTTGACTGATGGGGCTGCTAAGTGCTATTCCACCTTCTGCACTCCCCTGACTTAAGCCATCGTGAGTTCAACTCGATTTCTAAACAGAAGGAGACACTTCACGGCATTCGCTTCAGAACTGCTACAAATTCGTCGGGCAATAGACCGCGCCGCTCTGTCAACACAACTGGCGCTGCTAAGAGTATCCTACGATTCCACATCGCTGGCAACGGGCTCTACACAATACTGGTGACTACTTTGAAGGTCAGTAAAACCTTGAAACACGTATCTACACTCCTGGAAATGGAAAAAAGAACACCGTGAATTCATTGTCCCAGGAAGGGGAAACTTTATTGACACATTCCTGGGGTCAGATACATCACATGATCACACTGACAGAACCACAGGCACATAGACACAGGCAACAGAGCATGCACAATGTCGGTACTAGTACAGTGTATATCCACCTTTCGCAGCAATGCAGGCTGCTATTCTCCCATGGAGACGATCGTAGAGATGCTGGATGTAGTCCTGTGGAACGGCTTGCCATGCCATTTCCACCTGGCGCCTCAGTTGGACCAGCGTTCGTGCTGGACGTGCAGACCGCGTGAGACGACGCTTCATCCAGTCCCAAACATGCTCAATGGGGGACAGATCCGGAGATCTTGCTGGCCAGGGTAGTTGACTTACACCTTCTAGAGCACGTTGGGTGGCCCGGGATACATGCGGACGTGCATTGTCCTGTTGGAACAGCAAGTTCCCTTGCCGGTCTAGGAATGGTAGAACGATGGGTTCGATGACGGTTTGGATGTACCGTGCACTATTCAGTGTCCCCTCGACGATCACCAGTGGTGTACGGCCAGTGTAGGACATCGCTCCCCACACCATGATGCCGGGTGTTGGCCCTGTGTGCCTCGGTCGTATGCAGTCCTGATTGTGGCGCTCACCTGCACGGCGCCAAACACGCATACGACCATCATTGGCACCAAGGCAGAAGCGACGTCTCCATTCGTCCCTCCATTCACGCCTGTCGCGACACCACTGGAGGCGGGCTGCACGATGTTGGGGCGTGAGCGGAAGACGGCCTAACGGTGTGCGGCACCGTAGCCCAGCTTCATGGAGACGGTTGCGAATGGTCCTCGCCGATACCCCAGGAACAACAGTGTCCCTAATTTGCTGGGAAGTGGCGGTGCGGTCCCCTACGGCACTGCGTAGGATCCTACGGTCTTGGCGTGCATCCGTGCGTCGCTGCGGTCCGGTCCCAGGTCGACGGGCACGTGCACCTTCCGCCGACCACTGGCGACAACATCGATGTACTGTGGAGGCCTCACGCCCCACGTGTTGAGCAATTCGGCGGTACGTCCACCCGGCCTCCCGCATGCCCACTATACGCGCTCGCTCAAAGTCCGTCAACTGCACATAAGGTTCACGTCCACGCTGTCGCGGCATGCTACCAGTGTTAAAGACTGCGATGGAGCTCCGTCTGCCACGGCAAACTGGCTGACACTGACGGCGGCGGTGCACAAATGCTGCGCAGCTAGCGCTATTCGACGGCCAATACCGCGGTTCCTGGTGTGTCCGCTGTGCCGTGCGTGTAATCATTGCTTGTACAGCCCTCTCGCAGTGTCCGGAGCAAGTATGGTGGGTCTGACACACCGGTGTCAATGTGTTCTTTTTTCCATTTCCAGGAGTGTATTTTGTACGAGCTGTAAATAAATAGTTGCCACTATTAAAGTTCCAACCCCCGTGTATAGAGGAAACTAGATCTGCCAACAGATCTCAGCTGTCAATGTTTTTAGAGGAATTAATAAATTGTTCAAATTGGCGGTGACCGTTTAAAAGATTCAAGTTTAAACGGAGATTCTTCTTCGTCTTGAGGTGCATACGAGCACAGAACATCCCGCCGTCCCAAAGGCCGGGGCTGCACCAGGTCAGGAAACGTCTGGGCCAAAAATGATACGCCCACATCTATGGTCCAGCAGGCGACAGGTAGCCGCTTGACCACCCACGGTGACGGAACTACTTTTTACAGACGTAGATACTCTGGTGTGAGCTGCCGACCAACTGACAAAAGCTATGAGTGTCGCCGCTTCACCTATTCTGGAACGTTTCTTGGAAGACCCACTAGCTGCTGCCTCGTCCACGATTACCTGTTGTCCACAGGTACATGCCACAGGGCGACGGTAAAGCCTAACTGTTCGTTATTTCGGGCACAGTCTAATAACGATGCTGAGATTCGCTTGCCGTTTCGGTTGTCTGGCGATCGCGAGTATTTCGCGATATTACGGAGAGCAGCAGCGCCAGCCATGCGGTAAGGTTCGCCGAATTCTGCCACCACTCTTTTGTTGCCGAAACTTAATTCTCATGATTCACGTTTCTGACCCCGAAGCGTTCTCACTAAAGGTGAAGTCATTCTGTAAATGTGTCTATGTCAGCTACGGCTGCTCTCAGTTTAGAGTACGTTGTTCTGTGCTAATTTCAGAATATATCTGTTTGCGCTACATTCTAAATCTTTTATTTGTGTTGCGATTTATATCACCTTCCCCCAGTACGCATTCGAATCAGTGGCTCCCCGCAAGTAGGATCGTAGTCCATGACTTTCCATGCCTAAATACTGGGTAGAATAATAACATGAGATCCCAATGGCCTATCAATATTTCTCTCTCCCACTAACTGGGGCAAGCTCTTTTCATTCAGGCCGCCTGGGATACGAGAACTGTGGCAGTCAGTTTATGTGTGCTAGCGCACGGTGACGGATTAGGTCGGTGCTCTGGGCAAGCTAATCCATTTCAAGAAGGTTCAAAATGGTTCAAATGGCTCTGAGCACTATCGGACTTAACTTCTGAGGTCATCAGTCCCCTAGAAGTTAGAACTACTTAAACCTAACTAACCTAAGGACATCACACACATCCATGCCCGAGGCAGGATTCGAACCTGCGACCGCAGCGGTCCCGCGGTTCCAGACTGTAGCGCCTAGAACCGCTCGGCCACTCCTGCTGGCTTCAAGAAGGTGAGTGACAATAATCTGCCTCCTTAGTTGAGTGGTAAGTGCGTTTGACTGCCATGCAGCGAGCTTGGGTTCGATACCGGCAGGATTGGAGATTTTCTCCTCTCGGGTAGTGGGTGTTGTTGTCCTCATCATCATTTCACCATTATCGACATGCAGGACGCCCAATGTGGCGTCAATTGAAAAGACTTGCAACTATGTTTCTTGGATTGTGATTCGTCTAACCACCGTCAGTTTTGTCGCACGGTGATGAGTTTTAAGTGGTTAGCTGTGATGCTCAATATTATTGGCACAACAATATGTCAAAATATTGCTCGTAAGTGCGATGCCGAGAACGCACAATATTCCGCAGTTAGAACTTTACCTTTGTAGCAAACATATCGGCGCTCGACGATGAGGAACTCGCCTGTATTCTGACTGAGTTGCTTGTCTTGCAAAACAAAAGCAGGGTTTATGAAGAATAGTTTAAATGAATCTGATAAACTTCCAGTAAACATTTAAATAGACAACGAGCTCATTTACAGCAGCAAAGTTTCGTAAAGCACAACAACAATTAATTGCAAATTAAACAAGTGAACTGCGCAATTTATAGTGTACACGTGCTGTTTTGTATGTATTTCTCTATTGCTGAACAAATTGTTACCAACGAAATGAAACAAATATGCACCGATTACTGATAGAAATTTTACATAATCTTGTATCTGTGCTGTAACAACTGTTGCAAGAAAAAAAAAGACGGTTGCACACTAGACAGCTGACCTGATACTATCTGTCAATTCTGAGGCCACCTAAATGTAAAGTAAACATTCATGTTTAATGTCATGACACTATGAGCTTGAGTTTCTTGTGCTATTGTGTACAATGCGGTATCTCACATTTCCTGATTAGTCATGAATTTCGTTTTCCAAACTACTGCGACGTGCTTTAACGTACATCTTTCAGCCCACATCCCGACGGGGTTAGGGATTTTCACCTGCTTCGAGATAACTGGGTGTTTGTGTTGTCCTCATCTTTTCATCATCAATCATGAAAGTGATGAGATTGGGCTGAGAAATTTGTACGGGCGCTGATAACCGCGCAGTTGAGCGCCCCACAAACCAAACACCATCATCATCGAGTATCACTATTCTTTATGCTCTGCAGTATTCTTCACTATGTTACGCCAACCGTCAATACCTGTCTCAGATGGTCTACATTATTGCGCAAAACTCAGCACTGCACAATACACTGAGGTGACAAAAGTTATGGGATCACGATATTCAAGCACACAAGTGGCGGTAGTATTGGGAATCAAGATATAAAAGGGCAGTGCATTGGCAGAGCTGTCGTTTCTCTACTCAAGTGATTTATGTGAATGAGTTTCTGACCTGATTATGGTCTCACGACCGGAATTAACAGATTTTGAATGAGGTGTGGTGGTTGGAGTGATATGCATGGGTCGTAAATCGTAAGGGATTCAATTCTCGGAGATCCACAACGTCAAGAGTGTGCCGAGCATACCACATTTCAGGCATTACCTCTCACTACGGACGACGCAGTGGCCGACGGCCTTCACTTAACGATCGAGAGCAGCGGCGTTTGCGTGGAGTTGTCTGTGCTAGCAGACAAGCAACATTGCGTGAAATAACCGCAGAAATGAAGGCGGGACGTACGACGAACGTACCCTTTAGGACAGGGTGACAAAGTGTAGTGTTACTGGGCTATGGCAGCAGACGACCGATGCGAGTGACTTCGCTAACAGCACGACGTCGCCTGCACCGCCGCTCCTAGGCTCATGATAGTATTTGTTGAACTCTAGACAAGTGGGAAACCGTGGCCTGGTCAGATGAGTCACGATTTCAGTTGGTAAGAGCTGACAGTAGGGTTCGAATGTGCTGCAGGCCCCATGAAGTCATGGACCCGGGTTGTGAACAAGGCACTGTGGTAGCTGGTGATGGCTCCGTAATGGTGTGGTATGTGTTTACGTGGAATGGACTGGCTCCTCTAGTCCAACTGAACCGATCATTGGCTGGAAATAGTTATGTTCGGCTACTTGGAGACCATTTGCACGCATTCATAGTCATCTTTTTTATGGATGATAGTGCGCAATGTCATCGGATCACAGGTGTTCGCGATTGGTTTGAAGAACATTCTGGACAGAACGAGCGAATGATTTGGGCGCATGAATCCCATCGAACATTTATGGGGAACTATCGAGATGTCAGTTCATGCACAAAATCCTGCACCGGTAACACTTTCGTGGTTGTGGACGGTTACAGAGCCAACATGGTTCAGTATTTCTGCAGGGGCTTCCAACGACTTGTTTAGCCCATGCCACGTCGAGTTGCTACATCACGTCTCGCGAAACGAGGTTCGACACGATATTAGTAGGTATCCTTTGACTTTTCTCACCTCAGTGTAAATATTGAGCATATGATGGCCCCTTTGATTTCGATTGCTTCGACTTGTTGGAGACCGTTCCATTGTCACCAGGATGAAAGCTGGAGGTAGCCGCTGCTGCGGAGAAGTCCCTAACTCAACTGCTAATTAGTATAACCAGTGTTTACTCTACGGGAGACAATTAACGGCACATCGTCGCTGATAGGCGACTGCTGCGGCGATTCCTGAGTTGGCAAATGCGCGCCTCGCGCGGCCACCTGCTCGCCAGCCCTATTCTGTGTGCCCGCCGTGGCTCCCTAATGACCGGCAGACTCGCTCGCTCCGAAATATCTCGCACACAGAGCGGCCATTTATAACGGCTGCGGCTGGCGCCTCGCAGAGGCCACTGTTGGGCGCAAATACACTATCCCGGCCGCGTCCGTCATACGCCGTCCGCCGGACCGGAGCTTAATATACGTAAAGCTGGCTGGCCACTCCAGTCCTCCATCCCTCATCTCGAATGACAGAGCAATTTATTAGTCAGCTCCAGCTTCGCTCATGTTTCTGACTCCTATTTATAAAGACCTGAAGCATGACGCCTCTGATACAGTTCTGAATTTCCATTTGCTAAAAGCGATGCAGTTTTTAGGAATTTGTGCCAGACCGGGACTCGAACACGGATCCTTGCTCCATACGAGCAAGTGGGGATTTTAGCAACACTGAAACGATAAGCACGTATAAGAGGCCCAGCCAAGATATCTTAGCCAGTGAAGTCATTGTCGCCGGAAAGTAAGGACTAGCGTTCGAGTCGCAGTCAGCACATAGTTTCAAGATGTTAGGCCATTTATTAAGATAAACCATTCAACTTTCCCCAAATTCACAAAATGAAGGGAATATTATGAAGACTGAATGCTCTAAGCATATAAATTGTGCACCACATTTCGTCACGGAAAACGAATTCTGGATTACGAGCGCAGCCCGATATTCGGAAAAGGATCACTGAACAAGTGCACTTATCAGTAAGTACATGTAGTTGTTTAGTTTATATTACTTAATGATGGGGGAGGGTTTTTAGTTCATGAAGCATGTCCGTAAACTTGAGAACTTGGTGAATTTGGATAATAATAATATTAAGTAATTTTCTTTCACTTTCTCAAATTACTGCATATTTCGTAGTCATTTGATGCGTCCACGTCGCAATCAGTTTATAGCCCCCACGGAAAGTTGCGAGCAGAACTTCTGTAGAGATCAACATTTTTTTTTAGAAGTACGTTTTCTTGTTTTCAGATATACGTCAAGCGTTACTGCACGTTTGTATTATTGGATTGGTTCACTGTGTCTGGTGACGATCGTATTAAGAATCGGAAAAGTATTACAGGTTCTCTCGTACAGCAGAAGCTTACTAGAATGCGGTTATAATTGTATGCGGGGTATTTCCGTAAGGGCGTGCAAAAATTTAACGGGACATAGAGGATGCTCCGCTGAACAGTTCGAGGTAGGGAACCTGTGGTTGGAGAAGCCAGCTTAAGAAGATATTAGGTATAAAATCGCATTACTATGTACTTTTTTATTTACAATTAACTGCAAATACCATCACTGACACAATGAACATATCATTTGTACGCTTATAAAATGTGCTGAAACTGACGGCAGCTACAATTCTGGCAACAAATTCCATCGGCGTATCCCCTGGGTCTCATATACAAGTGAATTTACATATGCCCATAGGAAATAATCAAGGGGAGGCAGGACAGGCGACCTCGCAAGCCGTGTAATAGCACCTCCCCTTCCAATCCAGCGAGCAGGAAAAACTGCATTGAGATGGCTGCGGATATCCACACTGAAGTGAGGCGGTGCGCTGTCGTGTTGTATCCACATCCCCTCACGAACAGCCAAGGGTACGTTCTCCGACAACCTAGGTAGAACTCTTTGCACGAATCTGAAGTACAGATCGCCTTTCAGAAGGCCTTCTGCCTTTATCAGTTTCTAGTAATCAGGCTCGTCCTCCTTGTTTGCTTGCAGGGAATAAAGAATGCACATGTAAATAAACAGCGCAATACGTGTAAACTTGTAGGGGTGTTAGTTGTAAATAAGCTGGAAGACAGTAATGCTAAACAAAGCGGGAGACAAATTTACTTCCATATCTCCTTAAGCTGGCTTCTCCGACCCCCGGTTTCCAACCTCAAATAGTTCCGTGGAGCATTCTGTATGTCCTGTTACATTGTTGCGCGCTCTTACGGAAACACCTTGTATATAGCAAATCTCGCATTCCCGTCGGACACAGTATTCTATAATTTCTCAGACTTGCGTCAGTAGAATCAGCACTTCCACTAGCGATATTTCTGCTACGAACCTTAATTAAGTAAAGTCTGGTGAAAAATATAGGAACAACCGTCCTTAATTCGGAACTGACCCCCAGATGTCACGAAAGGCGGACCTGCAGGTGTAAAAGGTATGGGGTATTGTGTTGTCAGATGAGAAACAGTAACAGCAGAATGGGACTGTCAGGAAAACTCAGTGTCCATCATGGACATTTCAACGTTTCTAAAGCTCCCCAAGTCAACCGTTGGCGATGTGTTCGTGAAGTGGAAACGAGATGAAACAACTTCAGCTAAACGGGGACTAGGCAGACCCCATGTACTGATAGACAGCGGAGTCAAGATTGCGGAGGATGGTTGTAAAAATATCGCGCGACATCAGCAGAAGGAATCACTCGTGAGTTCCAGAATGGTGCCTGCAGCCCAGCCACCCCAGTGACTGTCTGCAGGGAGTTAAATGCAATGGCGTACGATGGTCGGGCAGCTCCTCACAAGCCACAAATTTCTGCATTCCGTCTTAAACGACGCGTCAGACAGTGTAAATAAAAATTCCACTGGACAGATAATAACTCAGAACGATCAATTTGGAGAGACTAATCACGCTGTACCTTGCGGCTATCCGATGGAAGGATTTTTTGAGTTTGGCGAAAGGCTGAAGAAAGCTACCTTCCACCGTGTGTAGTACCAACACTGAGGTACGAAGGAGGCTGCGTTTGGTATGGCGATGTTTTTCGGCTTAGCATGTAGTTCCCTTACTGCGATTTAAAAAACGCTAAATGCAGAAGGATATGAACACATTTTACAACACTGTGTAATGTGTACAGTAGAGGAACGGTCCATAGACGACGATTGTTTGTATTAGCACTACAGCTGCATCTCTGAGTCAATTGTCTGTGGACAATAACAGTCCTGAAACTAAGTGGGTGCCCATATTCACTATGTGAACCAATGGAACACCTTTGGAATTAGTTATATTGTCGACTTCACTCCAGACCCCAGCGTCCCCAGCTCTGATTTCAGATTTTGAGGAAGAAGGAGTTTCCATTCCTCCACAAACCATTCAGGCACCTCATTGAAAGTGTTTTCAGTGCAGTTCAAGACGTCATAAAGGCTAAGGACGGACACACCATGCAGTAACGTCCCCTAATAGACGTCCTCAGACCTCTGATCAGATAGTATAATGTATACATAACTGGGTGGAACTATATTTAGTTTAATCGTGGTACAACATGTTCTAGACAACGAATACGAGAGCCTAGTGTATGTACAAGTGCATTCGTTTATATGTGCACGGTGTATAGTCTACGACTCGCTCTAAGTGTCCAGTGTAGCTGCGTCGCTATTGATTGGAGGTGTGATTGGAGGTGACACGAACGGGTTTCCAAGTGTGTCCATACAGTCAATGATATTCCAGAATCACGTGATTGAAAGTAAATTCAAAGCCACTGTGAATTAGAAGATAGTTAGACATTAAATGTGTCGCGGCAGTCGGAATGTTAGGCAGTGAAGATTCAGAAAAATATGCCCTTTTACGGGGTGAAATAAGAAGTTTCAATGAATTTTCAATTTGGCCGTTCTTGCCTCGGTTGAACAGGTTCAAAAATGGTTCAAATGGCTCTGAGCACTATGGGACTTAACATCTATGGTCATCAGTCCCCTAGAACTTAGAACTACTTAAACCTAACTAACCTAAGGACATCACACACATCCATGCCCGAGGCAGGATTCGAACCTGCGACCGTAGCAGTCGCGCGGTTCCGGACTGGGCGCCTAGAACCGCTAGACCACCGCGGCCGGCGGTTGAACAGGTCCTCAGCTCACTTGCCCTGCTTCGTTAACTACATAATCGCAAAAGGCTAAGACTGTGTCGAGTAATTTAACATTTTTGTCATCCATGGAATTTCAGTGGAAATGCACAATGTTCAACCAACGCAATTTTATTAGGCTGTAGTTGGAGTGTGTACGGTGCACTGTTCTTGCACAGTGCGTGTGGTTTTTTCTGTGTAACTATTACCGTACTGGCAGGGAATTTCATATATTCCTGCACATCAGGTAAGAAGAACTCTACAAGCCATAACTCCACCAAGACAATTAGAGAGGGCCGCGCGGAGGGGCCGCGCGGTTAGAGGCGACATGTTACTGACTGTGTGGCCGCTCCTGCCGGAGCTTCGAGTCCTCCCTCGGGCATGGGTGTGTGTGTTGTTCTTAGCATAAGTTAGTTCAAGTTACTTTAAGTAGTCTGTAAGTCTAGAGACCGATGACCTGAGCAGTTTGGTCCCTTAGCAATTCGCACACATTTGAACATATGAATTAGAGAGGAAGATTAAAGCGATGTTGCAATGTCCACGGTCTCTTAGCCATACGTGGGAAATATTTCTACAGATACTGCCAGATCAATGACGAAACATAACTTACGAAATTCAGGTGGATGGAAATGAGATAGGAGGTCTAATTTATAAAAGAAGAAAATCCTCTTTCGTAAGTATAATGAACAAAAGTTATTCAGCAGTGTGCATACGCTGTAGATCAGGTTTAATGTCGCTGAGCTTAACGTATTCCTGAATAATTTTCTGACTGGAATTTGTTTCGTGCTGAAGAAGAGATTCTGATCACGACATATATCAGTATTTCGACAGGACTTCCAAAATCTCTCTGCAGTGATGGATGCACCTCACTGGAAAAATGCTGGGAAAAGTGAATTGCCCTAAATAGGCCTACGTCGAAAAACAATTGCTTGTTGTATCTAAAAATCAGCATCTTTTCTATTTCCCTCACAGCTTCATCGTTAGGTTCCTTCTGACAGGTTCTCCAAAACTGAGAAACAGAGAAATTGGTGTTGTGAATATTGTAAGAAAGCTTTGTATTTAATCTTTATTCTTTAGCGACATCAGCTTAATATAAGTCTGATAACGACATAGTTATTAGAATATAATTATTAGAACAAATGCACTTATAATATGTAATCTTTATTCACGACTGACTGTTTCGATTTTGTCGCCATTTTCAAGTACGTCTAGACGGATCTGACATACATTTTACGTCGTAAGAGTGGAACCGTCAAACTACTGTCACATCGTAATTAAAATTTTATTTTCAACATATTGACATCATTTACCATCTTATTAAAAAAGTTATAGTTGCAACGCAGTCCACTTATGACGCAATACGGACGTCACATCAGTCCAGACGTAATTCAAAACGGCGATAAAGCCGAATCAGTCTGTCGTGAATAAAGATTAGTTATCATAAGCAGCTGTTTGGTGAATCTACTCTAATAATCACGTCGTTAAGAGACTTCGTATTTAACCTAAAATTTAGAACGTATTTTGTAGAATTCTGGTATACAGAACTACGCTTATTATCCGCCTCCGGAGCCGAGGTCGCCAACGCACGGTAGTACCGTGGCACTCGACTCGGAGATGATCCTGCTCCAATCCTGGTGATGACTGAAATTTTCGCTGCCAGTATTTGGCAGGGAAGGGGAAGAGAGATGATGACGCAAGGTTTCTGATCACATTCTTTGCCCCAAGTCCTAGACTCAGTTTCAGATCTCTGCACAGTGTCTCATGAAGTGAGGGCACGTGGCACTGTTCATGGTGATCGGTCCGTCGGATGGGGACTTTTAGCTCGGGGGCCCCTTGATGCTACTCGCGAGCAGTAGGCTACGTGCTGGCACCGGATTTCACCCTCTCCCTTCTTTTCATCCATAAAATATGTATATATATATATATATATATATATATATATATATATATATATATATATATATATATCAATCTATCTCTTTCTCTCTCTCTCTCTTTCCGTCCGAACAGGCGTCGGAAGGCCCAATGATACCGACCGACTGCCGTGTCATCTTCCGCAGATAATCGTCACTGCGCTGGATGCGGATACGAAGGTGCATATGATCAGCATACCACTCTCCTCCCTGTTGTCGGTTTTCGTAACCGGAGTCGCTGCTTCTCAGTCAAGTAGCTCCTCAGTTGGCCTAACAAGGGCTGAATGCACCTCACTTGCCAACAGCGTGCAGCAGACTCGGACGGTCACTCACCTGGGTTTTAGTGAAGCTCGAGAGGGCTTAACTTCGATGATCTGAACAAGCGCATTACTACACTGTCCAAAACACTCATCATAGTCGTGCACACGAAACAGATACACACATAGCAATTCATATCAGGTTGGAGGAAGCCAACGGGCCGGCCGGTGTGGCCGTGTGGTTCTAGACGCTTCAGTCTGGCACCGCGTGACCGCTACGGTCGCAGGTTCGAATCCTGCCACGGGCGTGGATGTGTGTGATGTCCTTAGGTTAGTTAGGTTTAAGTAGTTCTAAGTTGTCGGGGACTGATGACCACAGATGTTAAGACCCATAGTGCTCAGAGGCATTTAAACCATTTGAAGCCAACGGCAAACCATCTCCACTAGGCCGCTTGGACATTACCGTGAGCGGCTTCCTGCATCTGATCCCCTAAGCTCATATCCTGAGTACTGAACATTGCATTGCATTACTGCTCGTCACTGTCTTTGGACTTGATATGGTAGGGAGTAACGAACGGGCTGACCGTTGGGTTCGCAATCGCACAAAACAGGCTTAATAGGAAGCAGGAAAAGTACGGTACTGTCCACGGGCCTTCAGCGGTAATTATAGCCCCCGCCGTGACAGCTCCATTGTTTGGCCACTGGGCGCCAGCCTCGGCCCGGATTCCGGCGCGTGGTCGCCGACGTCGCCGCTGTTGGCAGCCCTGGGCGCCGTGTTTACCCGCGCCGTGGCGCCGCGCCAGCCAGTGGCGGCAACTTGTTGCGTGGGACCACCTGGCAGCCGCAGCCGCGGAGGCCGACCCGCGCCACCCGCGTCCGCTGCCTTCTACATCTCCACCGTGATGTATCCCTGCTCATCACTCAGCGTGTTGGCGAGTTTAATGCGCGTAAACAACCGAAGGGATCCATTAGTGTTAGTTTACTCTATCGTTGAAAAATCACTGGCACCAGTAACAATCACAAAACACCTTAAGTGAACCACCACAACTGTATTTACCCACTTTTATTACGTCACAAATGTGACCTAAAAACAGCTTTAACGTGAACATAAATCAACTGTGAAGCACAAAATGATCAAGATTAAACTGGAATGACCATGCAAAACAAATTTTAGGAAAATCAGATGCCTGGCTGGGATTCATTGAAGGAATCTTATGGAAAGGTAATTTTGCCACGAAAGGAATAGCTTAAAAACATTTGTTCGACCAATTCTTGAATATTCTTGAACACTCAGAGATCCTTACCAAGTGGGATTAACAGAACCGATAGAGAGAGTTCAGCGAAGAGTGGAACGTGTCGTCTCGGGATCGTTTAATCGGCTCGAAACCATTACACAGATGCTCAGCAAACTACAGCGGCAGTCATTACAAGAGAAGAATTGTGCATCGTGGAAAGTAATACTGCGAAATTTCGAAAGAGAACGTTCGAAGAAGAGTCCGGCAATATACACTACTGGCCATTAAAATTGCTATACCACGAAGATGACGTACTACAGACGCGAAATTTAACAGATTGGAAGAAGATGCTGTGATATGCAAATGATTAGCTTTACAGAGCATTCACAAAAGGTTGGCACCGGTGGTGACTCCTACAAGGTGCTGACATGACAAAAGTTTCCATCCGATTTCTCATACAAAAACAGCAGTTGAACGGCGTTGTCAGGTGAAACGTTGTTGTGATGCCTCGTGTAAGGAGGAGAAATGCGTACCATCACGTTTCCGACTTTGATAAAGGACGGATTGTAGCCTATCGCGATTGCGGTTTATCGTGTCGCTACATTGCTGCTCGCGTTGGTTGAGATCCAATGACTATTAGCAGAATATGGAATTGGTGGGTTTAGGAGGGTAATACGGAACGCCGTGCTGGATCCCAACGGCCTCGTATCACTAGCAGTCGAGATGACAGGGATCTTATTCGCGTGGCTGTAACGGATCGTGCAGACACGTCTCGATCCCTGAGTCAACAGATAGGGACGTTTGCACGACAAAAACCATCTGCACGAACAGTTTGACGACGTTTGCAGCAGCATGGACTATCAGTTCGGAGACCATGTCTGCGGTTACCCTTGACGCTGAATCACAGACAGGAGCGCCTGCGATGGTGTACTCAACGACGAACCTGGGTGCTCGAATGGCAAAACGTCATTTTTTCGGATGAATCCAGGTTCTGTTTACAGCATCATGATGGTCGCATCCGTGTTTGGCGACATCGCGGTGAACACACATTGGAAGCGTGTATTCGTCATGGCATACTGGCGCATCACCCGGCGTGATGGTATGGGGTGCCATTGGTTACACGTCTCGGTCACCTCTTGTTCGCATTGACGCACTTTGAACAGTGGACGTTACGTTTCAGATATGTTACGACCCGTGGCTCTACGCTTCATTCGATCCCTGCTAAACCACACATTTCAGCAGGATAATGCACGACCGCATGTTGCAGGTACTGTACGGGCCTGTCTGGATACAGGAAATGTTCGACTGCTTCCCTGGCCAGCACATTCTCCAGATCTCTCACCAACTGAAAACGACTGGTCAATGGTAGCCGAGCAACTGGCTGGTCACAATACGCCAGTCACTACTCTTGATGAACTGTGGTATCGTGTTGAAGCTGCATGGGCAGCTGTACCTGTACACGCCATCCAAGCTCTGTTTGACTCAATGCCCAGGCGTATCAAGGCCGTTATTACGGCCAGAGGTGGTTGTTCTGGGTACTGATTTCTCAGGATCTATGCACCCAAATTGCGTGAAAATGTAATCACATGTCACTTCTAGTATAATATATTTGTCTAATGAATACCCGTTTCATTTGCTTTTCTTCTTGGTGTAGCAATTTTAATGGCCAGTAGTGTATTACTTCCCGCCATGCATGTGTCTCGCGAAATTTCAACGACCGGAATAATAAGGTAAATTACAGCTCACACAGAAATTTATAGACGGTCGTTCTTCCCACTGGCCGTTCGCGAATGGAGCAAGTGACATCACAGATACCCCCCACCCCCACCACCCAACACAGCTCGTAAGATGGCTTGCGGAGTATAGATATATCTGTAGAGGTAGGAATTCGCGAGAAAGAGGATCGTAGATAACCCTACAATGGGGTCCTTAAGATAAGGTATCTGCAAGTTTCATTAACAAAAATTAATAAAAATTGTCCTTGGGGCTACTGCGAGGACTATACAGTCACTGACAATACGTGCATAGAAGGTGCGGTCGAGAATACGGTGAATGAAATTTTTTTAGCAGCAGCAGATGACGCTGCAACCATTTGATGTAATTCGTCCGATAGCCTCATCCGCTGAGGCAGGCGGCGTCAGGCTGCAACACGTTCTGACTTGTCAGTCAGGGTCCACGGACGCTAGAGTAAGGTTGCCTTTATCGTGTCTGCCGCACATCACAAATTTGAAACAACGCGTTAGCGTTAGGTTCTTTCAGGTTGCAAAAAATTGCCAAATAAACTCATGAAATTTTGATATTTGTGTATGGCAATAATACCGTAACTCTGAAGACTATTTGTAAGAGGTATGAGCGATTTAAAAGGGGAAATGAGTCGCTAGGGGACGAGCAACGTTCGCGCCGTCAGTTAACCTCCAAAACAAAAGAAAACGAGCAAAAGGTGGCAAAAATTGTTCGCTGAAACAGTTGAATAACTATTCGAGAGCTAACGGTTCCGTACGTAGCATCTAAACAGATAATTTTCAAATGAGTCGAGTGAGTGGAAACTTCTTTCCCGGATGTCTTACTGACGAACAGAAGGAAAATCGTATGTCAGGTCATAATTCAGATCCGGACGTATGTCCACAATTGTAACTGGAGATAAAACTTGTGTCTATGGGTATGATCCTGAAATGAAAATTCGTTGTTCCCAATGGAAAATGTGTGAATCTCCCTGCCCTAAAAAGGCATGTCAGTGAAAATCGAATATCAAAGTCATGCTCATTGTTTTTTCAATATTGAGGGCATAGTGCGATCAGAGTTCATTCCGGGAAACAGCAGTAAACTCCGAAATTTGCAAGGGCGTTCTGCAACATTTATTAAACGATGCACGATTTTTTTGAGGCAAGAAAGGCCAAAGACCTCTTTCTTCATCGCGACAACACGTCGTGCCACACCTCGCTTTTGATTCGCAGCTTTTCGGGGGGAGAAAGTGTTCCTGTCTGTCCACATCCACCTCATTCACCAGATTTAGCAATATTCGACTTCGGGCTCTTGCAAAAAATAAAACCCGCGCTTAAAGGGAAATGTTTTGACACCATTCCTGACAATGAGAGGTTCACGAAAGAACAGTTGAACGCCCTTCCAAAAGAAGCCTTCCAGAAATACTTCCATTCGTTAATTCAACATTGCGATTAGTGAATTGTTAGCCAAGAATAGTGCTTTGAATAAGATTAAATAAAATTCCATTTAAGCTTATTATTTTTTTGACCACACCTCGTATACGGTAAACAGATGACTCCCCAGTACGACACCGTTTATTATGCTTGAAACAGACCGTGTAGGTAGTTGTCTGGGGAGTATGCTTCAGCCTGCATGTTATGTGCGTCCGACACACAGTATCTTAGAGTCCCATGGAAGCATGTTGCCAACTGAATACCTTTGGATGTGCTGTGGGATCTTCGGTTTATTAGAGAGAGGCTTTAGGTGGACTGTGGTTGAATGTCACACGAGACGTCTTTTCTAATGCCCGAAGACGTCTACAGAACAGCAACCGCGCAGGCTAAAGTACCATACTTTCCGGCAGCCTTTGAGCCACACACCGTATTGTTGCATTCGAGAGGTTACTCTGTATGCTAGGTGCCTTGCATCATGCATAAAATCATAAAAAGGCATACAGGGCTTCACCGAATGTGATGCAAAGCACACTCTGAGAGAACCCAGGGAGAAAAGTAATCTAATTTGATCCATTATAAATGGTTTTTGAAAGCCTGCGACTGTAGATACGATAGGTTTGTTTATAAATAAATAAATCTTCTGCTACCAGTCACGATTTTCTTTATTTTACTATTTGCACGACGCGTTTCGAGAAGTAATTCCCATTTTCAAGTGCGTTTTTATGATGTGTGTTAAGCCATTTCTTTTGATGTTGTCAGTGTGTGTGAGTCTGCTTCATTTTGTTGACTTTTACTGTAATACATAAGAAACGCGATTTTTAGTTGGGTGTCAATATTTTCTGTGAGGTTAGTGGCTAAAGTTTGAGAACAATTTGTACTTACAATTTTCTAATGGTCCATTTGTGTAGAGAGTCACACACACTTAACATCACACACAACTTGTACATTTTACACATCGAAAATATCTGATATAAACAAAACAGTTACAAAGATCTTCTTATAGGTAGTTCACAGAGATAACATTATAGGTCTTCCACAGATTATGATATGCTTTTGTACAGAGGTTAATTTATCTTTACAATTTGGCTCATGAACTACTTATACTGATTTTACATTTGTGCTTATTTCTATGTTTTACTATTTTTATTTAAGTATATTATCAAAACATCTGAAGAAATTCACTGATTCATTTTCAAGTTTTTCATTTAATATTTTATCTTCATATTTTCTATAATGTGAATATATCTCCAGTTCTTCAAGCAAATCCATTTTATGTCCTTTATCTAGTCGGTGGAGTACTTTGACATTTTGCTCTATTTTTCCAAATGGGTGTCCTGTATTATGTATGTGTGTTGCTATTGCTGATGTAGCGTGTTTGTTGTGGGTGTATGCTCTAATGCGCTCTGTGTACCTGGTGTTGATATTTCGGCCTGTTTGTCCTATGTAGAACTTGGAGCATTCCTGGCATGTTACCTTGTATATTCCAGAGTCTGAATATGGATCATGATTACACTTTATATTATGTATTAGTTTTTGGTGTAGTTTATTGGATGTAGAAAACCCAATTTTTACTCTGTGATTTTTGAAAATATTTGCAATCTTCTGTGATACATTGCCTATGTATGGAATGCTAGATATATATTTGTTTTTCTCTTTTTCTTCTGTGGTGCAGTTTGTACCTGGGTTTCTCTTCATTTTGTCTAAGATTGTGTCAACCATGGAAGCATTGTAACCATTGGCAACTGCAATCTTCTTCACTGTGTTTATTTCTTGTTGCATATTTTCTTGGTTCAATGGTATTTTTGTTGCCCTATGCAGCATTGACCTGTAAGCTGCCTGTTTATGAATATTTGGGTGACATGAGGTTGCAGGGATTGTGGTGTCAGTCATTGTGTTTTTCCTATAAATTTTGAATGTGCATGTGTTGTTGTGTTTTGTAATATTTAGGTCCAGAAAGTTGATACTTTTATTTTGCTCATGTTCCACTGTAAATTTGATTTTCTCATTTAGATTATTGAAATGATTAAGAATGTCTGTGATGTCTTTGGTATCTCCTTTCACTAACAGTAGTGTGTCATCTACATATCTCCTATAAAATTCTATTTTCTTTAGGCAGGGTTCTTGGCTGTCAAATAATTTTTGTTCTAAGTGATTTAAGTATGTCAGCTATGGTACCGGATATACATGATCCCATTGCTAGGCCATCTGGTTGCTTATAAATGTTGTCATTAAAGGTAAAGTAGTTGTAACTTAGGGTTAGCTGAAGGAGTTCCATAAATTCTACAATCTCTGTGTATGAAAGTTTCTTGTGTTGCATAAGGTTCTTTTGTATTACTGTTAGAGCTTCTTGTATGGGTATGTTTGAATAAAGGTTGGTGATGTCAAGTGATATAAACTGTGCATCTTGGGGGAGCTTTCTGGTTCTTAGTTCTTTGGCTAGAATCATGCTGTTTTTTATGGCATATGTTGTTTCATATGTATAATTTTTCACCAGTATGTTATTCAGTTTTTGAGACAGTTTGTATGCTGGGCTGTTTATAGAGTTGACCACAGGACGTATCGGGTATCCATTTTTGTGTATTTTTGGTTGTGCTCTTAGGCGTGGTGCTTTTGGATTCATACATGTAAGGTATTTCTTTTCATTTTCTGTCAACAGGAAATGTGTGTTCTTTAATTGTTCCTTAATTTTACTTTGGAATTGTTTGGTTGGGTCTTTTTCAATGTGCTGAATGTTATTAGCAGCAAAAAATTCATTTGTTTTGTCTATGTATTCTTTTTCTTTCATCACAACTAATGTATTACTTTTGTCTGACTTTACAACTATGGATTGGTTGTTTTCCACACTTGAAAATGGGAATTATTTCTCGAAACTCGTCGTGCAAATAGTAAAATAAAGAAAATCAGGACTGGTAGCAGAAGATTTGTTTATTTATAAACAAACCTAAAAGTAATCTATCTTGTTCACCAATGAACCACAGAGTAATTATGGCCGTCTGTTTACCTGGTGCACTCCAGGAGAATTTAAAATCCTACCAACGTTGTGTTCTAGGCTGGAGCAACACAGTTTCAAGAGCAAATACACGATGTACTCCAGGGGCTATTTATCATACAGAAGACCTATTTTGTACTTGAAAATCATCTTTGGTTGTAAGTATTTCCGATTATCACGCAAGATGCGAATGCAATTTGTGATATTTGTTAATTCTGTGCCTGTATTGAAGTCTGAACACTGTATTCGGAGTTCAGTATTATTTCAAAACTCAGTACATATCAGATTCTGTCTTGTAAAATCTCTAGTGTTACTATACAAAAAAAAAAAAAAAAAAAAATATTGGTGGTACCGTCGCCTGTTATGTTGCTTCGGCGATCTCCGATCAGATTCATCTTCTCAATGAAAAATGAAAAAGGGTAATGAAACGAATCTTGAAGCAGGACAATCATATGAAAATGATAAAACTATTCAAGCAGGAATCGAATTACTTTCTGAAGAATGGGATTGAATAGCTTGTTCTAATGAAAGAAATCAATTTTTTTCATTTGTCTTAAGTGAATATTTCCGTAAGGCAGGTCCTTCACGGTGGCGCAAAAATGAAGTCATCGCAAACATTCTACAATTAGTTATTAAACTGAGACTAATAAACTGCGATAAATCATTTACAAAAAGCGAGAAACAGTAGCAGTATTTGCTTAGGGTTGTATCACATGTGCGGTTGGAGAGAGCAAAATGAAATTTTATCAAGGAATGAGAATTTTTAAAATAAATTTTGTATTTCTCGGCTTACTTGCCTCCCAGGAATTGTATGTGTGTAGTAGTTTTATATGTTGCGTTATTAGCACTAATACAGCATTGCTTATAATTAAATAATAAAGTTATTGGTTAACCAGATACTTTTGCACAACATTTTTGTGTTTAAAAATTAATGTTACTTGATACTATTTTTCACTTTTCAAAAATGGCTCTGAGCACTATGGGACTCAACTGCTGTGGTCATAAGTCCCCTAGAACTTAGAACTACTTAAACCTAACTAACCTAAGGACATCACACACATCCATGCCCGAGGCAGGATTCGAACCTGCGACCGTAGCGGTCATGCGGTTCCAGACTGTAGCGCCTTTAACCGCTCGGCCACTCCGGCCGGCTTTTTCACTTTTCTCTGCATATAGAGGCCTAGGGACAACCCTTACTTTCCTATAAAAATTAATATTACTTGATACTACTTTTCATTTTTCTCTGCATATAGAGGCCAAGGGACAACCCTTCCTTTTCTACAACTACGCCCGTTTTGCACACATCTCATGTTTTTATGCAACGAAACCAAACTGAAAGAAAGGGCAAAGAAATAATCAGACTTGAAAAATAAGGGACACCTTAATGTGCACGCTGACTGATACACAACACTCGCCTGATATAAGAGGAAAAAGGTTAAACAGGATTCCCCACCCGCAGACGGGAACGCACTTCGCTAATCTCTCAGCTGTCTGTACTTTAAAAAATGTTTCGTGGATCACACTGCATCACTAAATCTCCGAAACTGAAAACGGAAACACTCTGTGGCATCTTCGTTACAGAGAAACCAAGTCTCCAACATCCGTGGGAGATGCAGATCGAGTGCTGACTTCCCGAGTTTGAAACCACTCCGCGAAAATTGCTTCAACCCTCAGGATTTGAACTAACACGACTCAGAAGCTGCAAGCAGACAGTTTCGTTGACGATTACCCACTTACGCTAATGACTAACCACTGCAGAATTCAGCTTCTTTGAAACGATTATTTCCAACAGGTGTTCAGGAGTGTCTATCACACTGGGAAAGTCATTCGCCCTAGAGACTGTTCCATAGCCTCCAGCACAACCCATTTAGGATGATTAGGGGAAGGCAGACGCACCATCTCCAGGCTGGAGAAAGAGTTCCGGATGTCGGAACCGACTCTTGTATAGACAATTGTCAAAGGGCGAGCACATAGTCGAGGCCGGCAAAAGACGTACTAAGTTTTTATTTCGGATCTGCGGCTTCTTCTACAGCCCCGACACAGAGGACAACAGTTTGCGAGGTGTTGCTGTATTCTGAGGGGCAGACGGCGGAATTCTCCGCAGCGCGCGGCCACGTGCTCGTCTATTTGCGGCGCCGCCGTCCGGCCGTCGCTCCGTGCGGCATCTGCCTCTGGCTGTGCCCCTGGGAGAGAGAGGCAGCAGGCGGCAGAAGCCAGAAGCCAGGGGGCAGCGCGCGCCGGGAATAGCACTTGTTGCTCCGCTGCAACCTGCGCGCACACCCGCCGCCGCTCACGCCTCACTCGCGCCTGCATTTGGCTGCCCACCGCGAAGTGCACAACCTCGCTATTCACCAAGTCTGGCAGCCTGTTTTCTACCTGCGTGTGGGGTCTTTGAGACAAAATGGAAAGTTCACGCCTTCCAATTAGGGACCATATTTGTTAAACTAAAAGTGATTTCATCGGCATCCACCTTTGGATTTTTGCCTAACGTTGTTCAAGTGGGCAGATTCTGTGCCTGAGGCTCGATTCTGGGACAATCAGAATGTAATCCAGCAATATATTTCCTAAGTTGTGGGGACCAGTGGAAGACGGAGAGTACAAAACTTGTGTATGGGGTGGATTTTCAACCATTTGTCCTTTCAGTTGCTCAGTTTCCCATTCCAAATCAAATTCCTTTCCCCTGAGGATGATCTTCCTTTCTTTAACTTCGCCCAGGCCTTCATTGCACATTTTCTTATTCAGTTGATCACGAAGAATCACGTAGTATTGCTGTTATTGTTTTAACCTTTTTCGAGACAGTCTAGTTTTCATCCCATAAAACGCTAGCTGTAATATTTCCCACACTTGAAATCGATGTGGAGCGCTACCGAATACTATCCACAGCATTGACTGCTGTTTCATTAGTAGGGTAAAATGGTGCAACTTTGATGCAGTCACAGTAATAAACTGCCATTCAAAACCAGCTGAACCTCTTTTAAGATCCTCGAAATTGGTTATTTTCAATTTCCTTCCCGTCTGAGTTCAAGGAACGCAGAACATATCATTCTAAAAGTTTTTCAGTGTTAATTCTTCACGAAAAATCTTCTTTACACTTTAGTCTGGTTTTTCTACGTCCTTAGCTTTTGCATACATTGTAATCCCCGATTGTTGCAAACATTAATGTGCACATTTTTGTACGTTTATTTGTGGTTGTGGTTTTTTTTATGTTCTTAAGGATTTAGCATCTTCACGTTTGGTTTCGGCCAAGCACTCAGTAACCATTGCTGCTGCTGAGCACGCTCCTTATCAGATTCGTCAGAAACTGAACGTTTAAGTTTTCCAGTGGCGATGGAATTGGTTCAAATGGCTCTGAGCACTATGGGACTTAACATCTGAGGTCATCAGTCCCCTAGAACTTAGAACTACCTAAACCTAACTAACCTAAGGACATCACAAACATCCATGCCCGAGGCAGGATTTGTACCTGCGACCGTAGCAGTCGCGCGGTTCCGGACTGAAGCGCCTAGAACCGCTCGGCCACCGTGGCCGGCTGGTGATGGAATTTTATGACTGTCACAAAGAATGAAAATTGTAAATACAGTCCAAATCACACTTAACACAGCAACATACTGGAACAATAGTCTTACGTGAAAAAGTTTGCAAAGTCATGAAAGATAAATGTGTGATTTATTCAAGTTACACAATAACATTTCAGTAAAATTAAACAGAATTTAATAAATACGATTGTGTAAGCATGGTCGTTAGATACAAAATGCTGCCGGATCATGGTAGACAGCTTTTCTGGGATCTGGTTTTCTGGTGTTCTTATCCCATGGATGAACAGTAGTCGTTGTAATCTGCGTAATAATCATACCAGACGTACATCGCTGTGTGCCCTATCCCAAATTTCTGCATAGTTTTTTTGAGTGTGCATGTCTTAATTTATGAGCCGTCTACATAACTAGAAACTACACGTCTCCGTCTGACCAGCACCAAATCCGCAGCTCCAGAATGTCACGCGAACGTCAGAGTAGGTTATGATTACATACAAAACTTAGGAGAAGGTGCGTTTTACGTAGTTCGTAGTCGGTATTTTGACAAAACAGTCAAATACCGCATATAAATGGAAGTCAAATGGAAATGAGGTAAATGGAATAATGTAAGTAAACTGTCTACTATTTCAAAAGTAGTCGCCAAAATGTTAGTAAATTTATTCCAATGTGCGACAAAACGGCCAATGCCTTCATGGAAAAAAAATTTGCTGTTGCATACAGAACCATGATTGTACTCAGGCGTCCATTTCTCCGTCCGAAGCAAAATCCGAGGCCACGAATATCTTCCCTCAGGACTCCAAACATGGGCAAATGTCATGGGCAGACGTACGCACTGTACGGAGCATGTATAAGGGCTTCCCAGCGAAACTTCTGCAGCATACTCAAAACAACCTTGGCAACATGAGGAGCCGTCCATATGTCTCACAGTGGGATAAATGTGTTGACAGTTGTGGCGATTGTTTTTGAAATAGTTTACTTACTTCGTTTAGTCTCTCTCGTTTCCATTGGACTGCTTCTTATGGAATGGATACTCGATGGTAGGATGTGACTGTGGATATTCTTCTAAATTTAGTTGTGAGTAGTTTTCTTCCACATGAATTTTCTCATTTTTGTTTGCCAAGGTGTCACAAATTTGGTCGTTTGTCGCGGTTTACTGAGGGTAATTTCCTTTTGGGCATGAAAGAGGACAGTACTGCATATCCTGATTAAAATTTTGGTGTCATAGTTACACTGACTTGCTGGTCTGTGCTTCGAGGTCTCCATGTGATAGTTGAGCGTTAATCATGCCTGGGACTTGATTAACATCGTTTTACTGTTACAGATACTAAAAAGAGTGTTTCGTTCTTGTTTTACATCGGCGAAATCTCTTGTGATAGGCAAAATGTTTAAAAATGTTAGCTTTGAAAATGAATCAGCACGGAGCCCACCTAAAATTTTCTTGTGACGCTACCCGACGTTAGAAATATTTGTGATACATGTCTCAATTTGGTCACTATCGAAAGTCTTATTGCACTGAGATTTTAGAAGAGATTTAATGATCTGTGACTGATTTGTTTTAGCTAGTCTGTGTCATGAGATTATACGGCCAAGTCTCCGGTGTAGGCCAAGAGCCTTACAGAAACTTCTCTTTCGCCATGCGTCGGTGGCACATACGTTACAGATAGTTTTCATCCATTTACCAATACTGTAGGTATTCTGAGCTCTTACTGATCTACGCTCACAATAACCTGTTTGACCACGATCAAATGTTCAAATGCGTGTGAATTCCTAAGGGACAAACTGCTGAGGTCATCGGTCCATAGCCGGCCGCGGTGGTCTCGCGGTTCTAGGCTCTCAGTCCGGAACCGCGCGACTGCTACGGTCGCAGGTTCGAATCCTGCCTCGGGCATGGATGTGTTTGACGTCCTTAGGTTAGTTAGGTTTAAGTAGTTCTAAGTTCTAGGGGACTGATGACCTCAGATGTTAAGTCCCATAGTGCTCAGAGCCATTTGAACCATTTGAACCATCGGTCCCTAAACTTACGCACTACTTAAACTAACTTACGCTAAGGTCAATACACACACCCATGCCCGAGGGAGGACTCGAACCTCTAGATGGAGGGGCTGCGCAATTCGTGACATGGCGCCACTAACAGCGTGGCTGATCAAGACCATTGCTTGCTCTATTACTCATTCCGCATATGGCGAAGGTTGTTAAAATTTAAAGAAAGAGTACTTGACCCTACATTTCATTGCCACAGTTGGTCTTAAGATAAATCTGTTTTATTTATGAGTAGATCAGGAGCTACTGGTGTCTAGAAGAGGAAAAGGGCTAGGCAAGGCTGTAGAGTGAGGCATAGTGACGGAAGAATAACATGGAAGAATAAAATGAAAGATTATCTGCTGGAAGGGGAACTCATGCGTGTAGGTGCTGGAAGCCGGTTTGGTAGTGCAAGGTATGCGGCGTGTGGCGGACGGAGGTGGCTGGTGAGGAGCAGATGACCGCCGTCTATTTCTGGAGGCTTCCGGCTGCGTCGCGCTGTTTACGTGGGTGGAGAGTTACGGGGCCCTCGCTTGCACCGCCAGGCCGGGACGCTGCGTCCCTGCCACCAAGTCCCTTGTCGTCGTGCAGCTGCGCTGTCCCTGTGTACAGGCTTATCTCGCACAGTTATAGCTGGCATCTACGTAGGTACTTGCTGAAATCATTCTGCGACAGATTTGCCAGCACAGGAGCGAAGGAGACTAATTTTCCAGGCGCTCAGCTAAAATTCACCATCAGCAGTAACAGCACAAGTCAGATTGGCAATGGTTCTCTTTCAGGAGAACACAAAGATGGTAGATATTGAGTTTAGTGATCGCGAAACACAAAATCAGCCAAGTCTTGTCTACAGTGAAAAGGCATCTGGACCGTGTACTGGGTACCTCCGGTGCGACTGTAATATTTCCCTTTTCCTGCTCCATTCGCATATGGCGAATGGGAAGAGTGACTGTACGTAAACTTCTGGGTTAATTCCGATTTTCCTCATTTGCTTGACGCGATCATCTCACCGGACCTGTGTGAGAGAAAGTAGTATACTGTCAACTTCTACTGGAATGCACTCTTTCGCCGGCAGGTGTGGCCGAGCAGTTCTAGGCACTTCAGTCTGGAACCGCGTGACCGTTACGGTCGCAGGTTCGAATCCTGCCTGGGGCATGGATGTGTGTGATGTCCTTAGGTTGGTTAGGTTTAAGTAGTTCTAAGTTCTATGGGACTGATGACCTCAGATGTTAGGTCCCATAGTGCTCAGAGCCATTTGAACTTTTGCACTCTTTCGAAATTTCTCGGAATTTCGATAACACATCTCTCCGTGGCGTAGAACGCCTCTCATGTAGCATCTGCATTACAGATTGGTGATCACTACTGTGACGTTATCGCGACGATTAAACGTTCCCGTGTAGAACTGTGTCGGTCGTTCTTGGATTTTTTTTATCTTTTATTAATTGAATCTTGGTTAGTTTACCAGACTGTTAATCAATGCACAAGTGTTTTGTAGGCCACTGCTGTCATATATGCATTACATTTCCTTTACAATTTTTCTGTGAAGCTTGGCTTGGCATCTGTTTTCCCTACAATTTGTTTTATGTCTTGTTTGCACATTAGGGGCGGTCTGTATGTTTACTCCTAGGTATTTTACGGTATTAGCTGTTCTCGGCGATTTATCGCCAAAATGGTAATCGAAGAGTAGGGGATTCCTTCAGTTATTTCAGCACAGTTCGTTACGTTTATTGAGCGTCAAGGGCAGCTAACAGTCACTGGAGAATCATCGATGATGGCGTATTTCTTGACTAGAGGGAGGCATCAGATACAGTTCCGTGCTCTCATTTGGTGAATAAAATACGAACTTACCGAACATCGGAATGCATTTGTGACTGAATTCAGTACTTCTTGCGGGCAGTATTCAATACGTTATTCTTAAAGAAACGAGATAGACAGATGCAGAGATAATTTCAGGAAAGAAGAGGATAGGGTCGCACAACGTACATTAATGATCTAGTGCGTAATGTTGGGGGCTCCGTGAGGCCACTCGCGAAACAAGTCATTTTTCATATGAGGACCGCACAGCCAGGAGCCTGAGGCGCAACTCAGAACGACATGCAGATGATGGACGATTAGTACAGGTACTGCCTGTCGACTCCAACTGTAAACAAACACAACATACTGCTACTAAACAGGCGAAGAGTCCCCTGCTGTCCGATTACACCATAGACCAGGGCCGTCCATGGCGTGCCAAACTTCATTCGGCTGGCTGTGCTGGCAGTATGCTAACCAAGGTCCGGCCTGTCTTAGCTTTGCTCGTTCCTTCCCACAAATACTCGATACAGAGTGACTTTTCGTTTAGCATTGCGCTGTGGCATTTTCTGGTCTGCACAACTCTCGTAAGTTCCGCAGAATAGTGGTGACGGCGTTGTTTACCCTTCGCTACTTGTTGATAGTATGAAGGACGTTCACAGGTCGAGTGGCTGTTTGCACAAAAAGAGGCACACAATCGTCGGAGACGTGCTTGGAGGCATCCCGGTCCAGCGAGGGCAGCAAGGTGGAGGTTCCTTGCTGTTTTGGGGTGGCATTATGTTGCGCCGACGTACGCCGCTGGTGGTCACGGAAGGCATCGTAACGACTGTAAGATACGTGAATGCCATTCTCCGACCGATAGCAGCATATTGGCGAGGCATTCGTCTTCATGGACTACAATTTGCGCCCCATCGTGCACATCTTGTCAATGACTTTCTTCGGGATAACTACATCGCTCGACTAGAGTGGCCAGCATGTTCTCCATACATGACCCCTATTGACCACTCCTGGGATAGATTGAAAAGGGCTGTTTATGGACGACGTGACGCACCAACCACTCTGAGGGATGTACGCTGAATCGCCGTTGAGGAGTGGGACAATCTGGACCAACAGTGCCTTCATGAACTTGTGGATAGTATGCCACGACGAATACAGACATGCATCAATGAAAGAGGATGTGATATTGGCCATTAGATGTACCGGTGTGTACAGCAGTCTGGACCACCACCTCTGAAGGTCTCGCTGTATGGTGATACAATATGCAATGTGTGGTTTTCATGAGCAATAAAAAGGGCGGAATGATGTTTATGTTGATCTCTATTCCAATTTTCTGTACAGGTTCCGGAACTCTCGGAATTGAGGTGATGCAAAACTTTTTTGATGTGTTTACATTATGCAGCAGCGTAAGTGACAGGCACTGCAAATTTGCTATGAAACGACGTTATGCAACTTAAAGCTGTGAGGACGGCGCGTGAGTCGTGCTTGGGTAGCTCAGTTGGTAGAGCATTTGCCCGCGAAACGCAAAGGTCCCGAGTTCGAGTCTCGGTCCGGCACACAGTTTTAATCTGCCAGGAAGTCTCATATCATCGCACACTCTGCTGTAGACTGAAAATTTCATTCTAGAAACGACATTATAGTAACATGCAGAAATAATTTAAAGATTAAGTTGACAATAAAAAGCAATAATTTACGACGATCGACAGATAGAGTTCACTGTTCTATATATCATAAGTACTTCGTGCTAAATTTACAGTGATGCAGCACGTGGAGAAATTGCTGGTATGAATAATAAAATATGGGAAGTTGCCCACGTTAGTCCATCGTCATTTGCAACAGTTTTCGATGGAATTGAACCAAGAGCGCGGAGGCTTCATATTTTACTGCGAAGTGCGTTGATTAAGTGAACGGCCATGCCTGGAACGATTTTTCGATTTTAAAATCGCAATTGTTGAATTTATGAAGGAAAAAGGAGTGGAGGAACAGAAATTAGAACATCGAGAATGGATTGCAGACCTCGCTTTTTACGTCGACCTGAATGCACACTACTCACAGCAAGGTATTGCAAGGCGAGAAACAACTTCTTTCTGATTTGGGGATGCATTTAAAAAGAAAAACGCTTTGTAGAAGGGACAGACAAAGATAAAGTCCAGTTCCTTAAGCTCACAGCCGTTATCAAAAACCTGAGGTTTTAAGAATTTATTTTTGCCTTGAAAGAATTACGAGGATATTTTCGTAAACGTTATGAGGATACTGTCCATCTTAACATCTGTTTTCTAGCTGTTATCGAGACGGTGCGCCGTTTAAGTTGGAACCGCCTCTGTGCACATGCTGATGTAACTAACTGACCCGCAAGATAATTCCCATTTTAATGACAAATCCTTTTGTGTTAAAACAGTTCAGGACGCCTACGTATCTTTCCTCTGGCAGAGGTCCCACGCGAAAGTGCTAAAATATTTCGGTCGGCATGTTTGTGTGACAGAAAATTTTTCGGTTATGAAACTAAGTCACGAGTACGTGGCAACCTGAGCGGGAATATCTTTGAAATTGTCTGCATCTGTCTGTATGCCAACAAGCTGTGCCAGATAAAAATTATATATGTTATGTCCTCAGTGCGCCAAAAATAATTAATTACTACTGAAAATTTATTTTGTTTGTGATCTGTGTTCTTGCGGAATGTGAAGTATAAAACGAAGTCGTTTGCAGTGTGACTGCCATCTAAATGTAGCGCATTCGCAGTTTCCCTTTCTTCCCCTCCCTGTGCTCAGACAGCGTAGCGTGGCGGTGGGGGAAAGATGCAACGAGGCTGAGCCCAATGGCACTCGTGCCCAGGCGCAACTCGTGAGCCGAATCCTTGGCCACTCCTACTATAGTCGATAAATCATTAGAAACAGACACTGCCATAAATGCCTACGAGTAACCCGCCGGCAAGACACAACCTGGATAGACCACACAAAACAAATTCTGGGAAAAGCAGAGCGGAAGCTGAGTTTCACTGGGAAAATATTAGGGAAATGTAATTCATCCAAGAAAGAAGTGGTTTGAAAACAGTTTCTCAGACGAGTCTTGAGTATTGCTTACACGTAGCTTTGGGACCCTTACCAGGTTGCCTTAAGATGGGCAAGTTTCCTCGTGGGATCGTCTGGTTGGTGTGGGAGCGTTACGGAGGAGAAGCTCAGCAAACTCCAGAGCGAGAAGCAGCAAGAGAGCCCGTGTGCATTTCGGAGAGGTTTGCTATTCCAGAATGAGATTTTCACTCTGCAGCGGAGTGTGCGCTGATATGAAACTTCCCAGCAGATTAAAACTTTATGCCGGACCGAGACTTTTGGTTTGGAAGGTAGAAGACGAGGTACTGGCACAATTGAAACTGTGAGGACGAGTTGCGAGTCTTGCTTGGGTAGCTGAGTTGGTAGAGCACTTGCCCGGGAAAGGCAAAGGTCCCGAGTTCGAGTGTGGGTGTGGCACAAAGTTTTAATCTGCCAGAAAGTTTCGGGTTTACTTTTGAATTTCTGAGAGAATACTTTCCGGGAAGAGTTGTACAACACGTTATTTCCTCCCACATACGTCACGCGAAATGACTATGACGAGTAAATCCGACACATGAGAGCTCATACGGAGGTTTACCGACAATATTTCCTCCAGCGCGTCACTGGTGAATGGAGCAGTGGAGCGGGAATCAAACAGACGTACCACAATTACCCGCCGATACTCACTGTAAGATGATTCGCGGGGTACAGACCTAAACGTACAGTATACGTTCATTGACGAAATCTAGAAACTGTGCGCAGTCATGACAAATAGGCAAAAACGATAACTAAGAAACATTATCTCCGTATACAGTAAATCACCTTCAGTTTCAGAATTGTATCTGTGCAGTACTTACGAAAAACTTTCCTCGTGATGAAAGCTATCATTTTTCTCGTTTCTTGTTTCCATCACTTACTTGCCATAAAACATGCTATTGCTCAAATGATATGAGAGGTATGCTTTTCTATCATCTTTCAGCAAATGGAATTAGCTTGGAAGCTCGTGTCTACAAGGCCTCGCTCCGTCTGAACGCCTGAGCTGGAGGAGCGTGTGCTACATTTAGTGGCCTAAAATCCTGGAACTAATGTGGAATGATTAGCTACAGGTGAAGGCGTGAAAGGTTTCCTGTTTAGACGACTGCTGCCTTCAAATAATTCGTGACTCCTTAAATCGGAGGCAATTGCCGTGGCTGGATATCGAGTTATGAACAATGGACGTCACGTTACGTGTATGCAGATATCAGAAAGTTTGAGTTTCCAGACTCATAATTATTAGACTTTTTCTTGTTTTGTTGAGTACACTCACTTTCAAGGTATTCGTCACTATTTTTAACATGCTTCATTCTGCCTTCTAATGAATTTTATTCGATGGGTTTTCAGGAAGTACAGGGTTAATACAAATGATTCAAGCGATTTCACAGCTCTACAATAACTTTATTATTTGAGATATTTTCACAATGCTTTGCACACACATACAAAAACTCAAAAAGTTTTTTTAGGCATTCACAAATGTTCGATATGTGCCCCTTTAGTGATTAGGCAGACATCAAGCCGATAATCAAGTCCCTCCCACACTCGGTGCAGCATGTCCCCACCAATGAGTTCGAAACCATCGTTGATGCGAGCTTGCAGTTCTGGCACGTTTCTTGGTAGAGGAGGTTTAAACACTGAATCTTTCACATAACCCCACAGAAAGAAATCGCATGGGGTTAAGTCGGGAGAGCATGGAGGCCATGACATGAATTGCTGATCATGATCTCCACCACGACCGATCCATCGGTTTTCCAATCTCCTGTTTAAGAAATGCGGAACATCATGATGGAAGTGCGGTGGAGCACCATCCTGTTGAAAGATGAAGTCGGTGCTGTCGGTCTCCAGTTGTGGCACGAGCCAATTTTCCAGCATGTCCAGATACACGTGTTCAACCGTTTCTTCGCTCACTGCAGGCCGACCCGTTGATTTCCGCTTACAGAGGCATCCAGAAGCTTTAAACTGCGCATACGATCGCCGAATGGAGTTAGCAGTTGGTGGATCTTTGTTGAACTTCGTCCTGAAATGTCGTTGCACTGTTACGACTGACTGATGTGAGTGCATTTCAAGCACGACATACGCTTTCTCGGCTCCTGTCGCCATTTTGTCTCACTGCGCTCTCGAGCGCTCTGGCGGCAGAAACCTGAAGTGCGGCTTCAGCCGAACAAAACTTTATGAGTTTTTCTACGTATCTGTAGTGTGTCGTGACCGTACGTCAATGAATGGAGCTACAGTGAATTTATGAAATCGCTTCAATCATTTGTAATAGCCCTGTATATGAGGTCAAGACGACAGTTTCTCGGCGTATTACTAGAAAGCAGTGTTATAGGTCTCCTTTAAGATGAATGCAGCTTTTACAACTGTTTTATAGTAGGTAGATACCATACCTTAGATGGCGTTGTGTAGGGTATGTAAATACCCAACACCGCTGATGAAACCTCTCCATTAGATTCAAAGATTTTACAGCGGCAATTTCTCTGTACTGGGTGTCCCTCTGGAGAGATGTCAGATACCTTGTGTTTCCACAGATATTTGCATTTTTTTAGCTGCAGTTGTCTAGCGCCGACGGAAACCGCCGGTTTATTTCCTGTTGCAAACAATTTTTAAAAAACGGAATGTGACACGCCCAACCGACAGCGCGGTCCCAAATTAGTGTAGTGGACTATCCGTTTCATTGATATGTATTAACTGGGACGGTAAAACACAAAGAATAGCCAGTACTCTAGCAACGTCTGAGCAGTGCTGCTGCATGCCGGTAGAGGTCAGCGTGGGCCACGGTGGTGCTGTCACTACTGGAGTACTTCGTGTTTTACTGTCCCTGTTAATACATACCGTTAAAAATGAATATCGCACTAGACTAATTTGGATCCACTCTATCGAAAGTGCAAGTAAAGTTTGCCTTTAAAAATCAATTTTTTTTGTGACGGTAAACAAACTGTGGTGTCACCGCCAGACACCACACTTGCTAGGTGGTAGCCTTTAAATCGGCCGCGGTCCGCTAGTATACGTCGGACCCGCGTGTCGCCACTTTCAGTGATTGCAGACCGAGCGCCGCCACACGGCAGGTCTAGAGAGACGTCCTAGCACTCGCCCCAGTTGTACAGCCGACTTTGCTAGCGATGGTTCACTGACAAATTACGCTCTCATTTGCCGAGACGACAGTTATCATAGCCTTCAACTACGTCATTTGCTACCACCTAGCAAGGCGCCATTATCATTTGCTGTTTATCTTGTGATGCATGTACCGTCAGACCGATGTTCACCAATTATGGATTAAAGTTAAGTATTCCAACAGCTACGACCTTTTTTGCTAAAGTCTAACTTCCTTAAATGTTCCAGACCTCACGCCAGCCTGCGTGAGCTTAACGCGTGCCTTTCGGCTACCAATCATAGTGGCTTGGCTGTCTTGCCAAGTCACAACTCTTTCCATCCTCGCTTGAAATACGTGATAAGCAGCATGTCTACGACCTCACTTCAGCTACAAAAACGAGATTGCAAATATTTTCCGAAACGCCAGAGAAAACGTACCTGATGGCTTTTAGGGGGAACACCTTGTGTAGTGGATTACGTGGAAATCAGAAGGTGAATAAATTTTGAACAGTGCGTATGTTCCGACAATCACAGTCAAATCGCTGTTTTCCCATGGAACCATAATTACACAAAATCAAAAAATGTGAAGCATTGTGAAGATAATGAACTTTTTTAATTAGGAAGATCTGTTGAAATTTTTAATTTTGTGATATATGGTACACTTATTAATAATGTAATCATAAAGGTACAACAGTAAAAAGCTAAATAAACTAAGCTTTCACCTGTATGAATTTATTACTTATGTTACTGCACAACACGCTCCAACATAATCAAAAAGGGCCTCTGGTACCAATATCATTTCTATCCCACCTCTGTTCCAGGCCTAACTCAGCGTTTGTAGTGAATCTGATGCGACCACGTGTAGGCAGTTCATGAGTAGAGTAGATACTGAACATGGGTAAAGCAACTACCGGTGTCTGAAAGGAACGGATGTTCTGTTTGTAGAATGTATGTTTGACCCTTTGTGTGTGTGTGTGTGTGTGTGTGTGTGTGTGTGTATGTGTGTGTGACAAAAATTGGCAGAAGTTCGCGGAAGCAGAAAGGATTTGTGGAGACATGCGCAGCTCGCGGCCTGCGCCGTTGACGCCGCCACGTATTTTTAGCGACGAGAGGGGCCGCGAACAGCGAAGCGGCCACAGCATTCCGGCAAGTGGCGCGGTTTCCTAGCAACCGACAGACAAGCCTCGGTAGCACCAGATCTGGCTGCTGACGCCGCGGGATTTACGCGACTCAAGTGGCCGAACAAAGTCGCTCCACAGTTCGTCCTCAGTGACTGTGGCTCAGCCAACGCAGGAACTTCTTCATGTTCAGAAGATGCTCTGCAGAAATCAAGGATAAATAATAAAAATAGCGTTAACGCTAAATCTTACGTTACCAATATCATTAAACCTCAGGTACGAACAAGGAGAAAAGGAATTTCAGTAGAAACGTAATACTGATTTCAAACGTGGGAAATAATTCCGTCGCTCTGGCACAACATTAACATATTCTCTAGAGTTTAGGTTGGGAGAACATGCGTTGAATCTTTTGCTCCTGAATATAAATGTGCACGAGATGAAGGCCTGTTCTCATCTTGTGGGAATAAACCTACACAACGAATTACATTAGCGTCTAGGATGTCAGCTGTAGAGGCCTGATTGTCAGAGGAGGTTACTGCCGTTAGACATAAGGAAATTTGTACGTTCTGAGAACGAAGAAAGAAAAGTCTGAAACTATGTAACAAAAGAAAAACAAAGTGTTTACTATCGACATTGGTGTTCTCTGGGCCTTCTTTCTTTTTATAGCAGTTACTTCGGTTTCACTTCCTTCTTTCCAGTTTAATGTCGAATAGCGACTTTGGAGTCCAAAGTTTTTCTCAGCTTTAAGCGTTTTCTTTCCTTATTCTGACTACACAGCATTCAGCCTGAAGCCTCCCTGTGGACTATGTCTGCCTTTTCTTCTCATCGTTCGGCGAAAATAAAAAAATAAAGACTATGTAGGAATACGATTTGCGATACGGATGTTGTTGGGCTATAGGCCTGTAACACTCTTAGCAAACATAGACATCTACTGCAGGGACACATAGCGACCGTAGTCGTCAATGTACTGATAAACCGCAACAGGTCGAGAAGTATTTGAGTAGTTTCGGTTAAGAGACGCGAGAATCTTCAGATATTCATTTCCCTGGCGGTAGCACGTTAGCGATTTAAAGCACCGTTCAGCATCGTTGTCAACATGTTTTGTGTCAGTATAATTTCTAAAAAACGGGAGGTCAAAGAAAGATTTATTTCTTTTTGCAATATGTTTTACCACCATATTCCACGTGCAACACGTCTTCAGTAAAATCTTTTGTTTACTTCCATGGTCGTTCCCCAGACGAAAAAGGGGTTATTAAATCAACAAAGTTCGAAAATCTCCGCTTCATAACTGCCTTGTCTATAACGATAAGGAACCGTAAGGAAACGTTCAACTAGTTATTACTAAATTTTTAAATTGTTTGAAAACTGAGGGTTCGGATAAAGTACTGGTTTCAGACAACAGATTCCGAGGCATGCCTTCTTATTAAATCTGTCATCCTCAAGACGCCACAAAGTGTTCGTTTCGTGTAGTTAACCTAAAAATTTTTCACAATCCCGATACTACCGAAGGAAAGAAACATATCTGAATTTCACAGATTTACGTCTGAAGTCTGTACCTTCGGACCATGAGACCGGCTGCACTGGGACCGCGCGAGTACTGATTTGTCGGCTGACGGTGGAATTCCACGATGCCGGTGCCACTGTGACCGCTGCATAAGTGCCGTGGAGAGAAGATAAGAGAAATCAGAGCGGAAGAGCATAGACAGTCTATCTCCGTCGCTGTATTTCTGCGTGGAACAGGGAAGGGAACGACCAGCTATGGTACAAGCTACTCTCCGCCATGCACCGCATGATGAACTGTGGAGCATGTACGAACACTGTTCTGCAAAACTTAAGGACGAGATGGAAAAAGTAACATAACATATTAACTACGCTGTGGAAAGCGGGAGAATGTTGCCAGATGTCTCCTGGTTGTGGACAGGAAGCTGCAAGTCACACGACTTGATGTCAGCGCAACTGTAGCGCCAAATGAGGATGGCACCACAACATGAGGCAGCTGAAGGAACGGAAAAAAGGCAGTTTATACGTTAATCACCGAGCAGTTGTGGTGCACTGTGGTGGTGTTTCTCATTACGACACGGCCCGGAAATACACTACTGACCATCAAAATTGCTACACCACGACGATAACGTGCTACAGACGCGAAATTTAACCGACAGGAAGAAGATGCTGTGATATGCAAATGATTAGCTTTACAGAGCATTCACAAAAGGTTGGCACCGGTGGTGACTCCTACAAGGTGCTGACATGACAAAAGTTTCCATCCGATTTCTCATACAAAAACAGCAGTTGAACGGCGTTGTCAGGTGAAACGTTGTTGTGATGCCTCGTGTAAGGAGGAGAAATGCGTACCATCACGTTTCCGACTTTGATAAAGGACGGATTGTAGCCGATCGCGATTGCGGTTTATCGTACCGCTACATTGCTGCTCGCGTTGGTCGAGATCCAATGACTGTTAGCAGAATATGGAATCGGTGGGTTCAGGAGGGTAATACGGAACGCCGTGCTGGATCCCAACGGCCTCGTATCACTAGCAGTCGAGTTGACAGTCATCTTATACACATGGCTGTAACGGATCGTGCAGCCACGTTTCGATCCCTGAGTCAATAGATGCGGACGTTTGCAAGACAACAACCATCTGCACGAACAGTTCGACGACGTTTGTTGCAGCATGGACTATCAGCTCGGAGACCATGGCTGCGGTTATCCTTCACGCTGCATCACAGACAGGAGCGCCTGCGGTGGTGTACTCGCCGACGAAGCTGGGTACACGAATGGCAAAACGTCATTTTTTCGGATGAATGCAGGTTCTGTTTACAGTATAATGATGGTCGCATCCGTGTTTGACGTCATCGCGGTGAACGCACATTGGAAGCGTGTATTCGTCATCGCCATACTGGCATATCACCTGGCGTGATGGTATGGGGTGCCATTGGTTACACGTCTCGGTCACCTCTTGTTCGCACTGACGGCACTTTGAACAGTGGACGCTACATTTCAGATGTGTTACGACCCGTAGCTCTACCCTTCATTCGATCCCTGCGAAACCCTACATTTCAGCAGGATAATGCACGAGCGCATCTTGCAAGTCCTGTACGGTCCTTTCTGGATACAGAAAATGTTCGACTGCTGCCCTGGCCAGCAGATTCTCCAGATCTCTCACCAATTGAAAACGTGTGGTCAATGGTGGCCGAGCAACTGGCTCGTCACAACACGGCAGTCACTACTCTTGATGAACTGTAGAATCGTGTTGAAGTTGCATGGGCAGCTGTATCTGTACACGCCATCCAAGCACTGTTTGACTCATTGCCCAGGCGTATCAAGGCCGTTATTACGGCCAGAAGTGGTTGTTCTGTGTACTGATTTCTCAGGATCTATGCACCCAAATTGCGTGAAAATATAATCACATGGCCGGCCGATGTGGCCGAGCGGTTCTAGGCGCTTCAGTCTGGAACCGCGCGTCCGGTACGGTCGCAGGTTCGAATCCTGCCTCGGGCATGGATGTGTGTGATGTCCTTAGGTTAGTTAGGTTTAAGTAGTTCTAAGTTCTAGGGGACTGATGACCTACGATGTTAAGTCCCATAGTGCTCAGAGCCATTTGAACCATTTCTTTGTAATCACATGTCAGCTCTAGTATAATATATTTGTCCAATGAATACCCATTTATCATCTGCATTTCTTCTTGGTGTAGCAATTTTAATGGCCAGTAGTGTAGCATTTTGATGAGTTCACTCTCGTAAGAGTCATCGGGAAACAGGAAAGGCAAAGTGTAATGAGTGTAGCCCAGGCGTTTGATTTTGCTGACAGCATTGTTTCATGTGCATAGGGAGCATGCGCAGCGATGTTTCTGCTGCGGATGGACGTCCGCGGTACTTCTGGTACCAAATGTCGCAAACTCTTCGTGTGTGCTATATCAGTACACCACACTTGAGGTATGTATCCTGAAGGCCATGTTTACTAGACAATGTTTTTCTTGTTTAGGTCCCGACTACCTCCCTTAACATACATAGGGAAAGCATAGAGTTTCCTGTAGAAGAGGTCCACTACCCGAGGTATCAAAACGACTTTTGCTTATAACATTCAACTCGGTCACTTTCGGAATAGACCGTTACTTCACACTGATTCGCTTAACCTCCTCCATCATCGCTGAAAGTCTGTAATACCATCAGCAATCGTTTTACGGTAGCACGTGCTGTGGTAGTGATTGTAAGTACCTCCGAGCCGCCTCACTGGAGCCCGCGCGGCCGCTGTTGCAGAGAGCAGCCCGGAGCGGCGCGTCAGCCTGGCAGAGGCGCAGCCCGCGGCCGAGTCGGCGTCGGCGTCGGCGTCGGCGCCGGTGTCGGTGGCGCCGCCGCAGCCGCAGCCGCTGGCGGTGTGCCTGCCGCTGCCCGAGCCGGCGCCCGAAGACCTGTACAACCTGACGCAGCTGGCCGAGGTCAGCCTCGCCGCCGCCGCGGGACGCCTCTTCTGCTGGACCGACGCCGACGACCGGCCGCACGCTGTGGGCCACGGGCTGCCCCCGGCGCCGGCCGACCGCGCCGCCGCCGCCGCCACCGGGGAGCCCTGCGTCCCGGCGCAGCCGACGCCGACCCCGGAGACCGCCGCACAGCCGCACCAGCCTCCCGAGCTCGTGAGTCTGCAGCATCCGCACAGCTATACCGCGTTATGGTACCTATGGGATTCAGAAGACGACTGCCCGAAAACTACAAAACTTACAGAAAAGTGACACCTGCCAATGGACAGAGCATCTCCCCAAGTTCAGTACGCGACACGGTGTAGTTGCAGAGCGGACCACTAGGTGGCAGGCGTGTCAGAACAAGTACAACAGCTATTCGGAAAGTAACTTTCGATTGGCCGCGAAATGGAAAGCACTGTGACAATACGATTAAGCTTTGCACAGATGTGTTGGGCAGTGTCTCTAGTATGCCTGCCGCTCGTGTCACGTCGGTGTTTTCAGTTCTGAGTGCACATAAGGATGCGTAGGAAATAGCGTCTCCCGCCAATTGTGAGGGCCTGGCGAGAGATTTTGCCTCATGTCATGCAACCCACATAACACAACTGTCATGCGGTTCCTTCTTCATGACAATTCTCGGACGCATTATGCGGAGGCAATGAAGATATTCCTGCGGCGTTTCCGATGCGAAGTGTTTTATCATTCACAATACAGCCCGTAAGTGGCTGTCCCTGAGTTTCATATCTGCGCACATGAATCGCTGGCTTTAAAGATAACACTCTGGTACAGTCAACGAGCTGTAGACCAGGTTAGAGTATTAGTGTAAAGCACAGGTGGCTGCCACCTATGAGGAGAGTATAGGAAAGTTGGTACAACGCCACGGCAGATGTCCAAGTCAGAGCGGAACTATGTAGAGAAGTAGTTGGAATGTGTAGCTAACTGCTGCAAATAGAATATTTTTGATTTTCGCTGTGGTTTTCATTTCACGACCGATCGGAACTGACTTCCCGAATAGCCCTCGTAGACAAATCATCGCTTCGTATTGTCGCGTAGATTTCGTTCGTGCTTGTAGATAGGCAACCCCATGAACAGATTTCCGTAGCGCGCTGCTTTCTTTACGCCTTCCCAGGCAGGAACAGTGCAATGAATTTCACGTTCGTATTGATGTCTGTCGCGTAACAAACGATGCCCGTATAGATCATGTGTTTTCTTTCTTTCTTTCCTCGTTCCCCTCGCGTTTATCCAGTCTGCTACCCAGTCCGCTTCTCAGAATTTGGCAACTGTTATTTTATTATTTTAACCCTGTGACTGGATGCCCTTCCTGACACCACAGTCATCATGCTAACCTAATGGCCCCAATTGCCTGTGAATCGCGTAAACTTTTCTCGTATTTTCTGACGCGATATTCGACGACCACTCCAGCATTTGCTTAAAACTGCGTGGAGAACCGGCTAAAACTACATTCGGGTTCATCAGTGTACCAGCCCACCGGCGTTATCCACTGTACAGATTCGATCCGGGACTGGCCCAGCTCCTCGCCTCACAAGGTAAAGGATTGCTCTGTACGCTATATATACATGTCACGTACTGAGAGCCTGTAATCTGAGTTTAAAAGTTGGAAAGGTGGTGCTCCGTTTAGCGATGTGCGTACATATTCTGTAGTTTTCGTGCAGTCGCCTTCTGAAAACCCGGAGGTACTTACGAATAACCCTGTGGTATTCATAGGGTTCGTGATGTGCTTTCTTTACGTCTGCTGCTGGTCAGAACCCTCACTGCCGAGACACCTCTCTTATGGCTTGAGATGGCTTGGCTACTCTTTTACGAGCCCCACACGCTGGGCGTTCGTTCTGTAACCACATAATGATTCCACTACCCTCTCTTCTACACACGGACAGCAGGGTGGTGTGTTAGTCCTTGGCTAACACCCCTTTTACCATTTAGCATTTAGAACCCAGATCTCATGTATGTGTGAATGAAACTTGGTTTCAATATGTGATTTGTTGCGTCAGCAGCAGATACCTCCCCAAAAACTAGCTTTCTATAGCTGTCAAGATCTTTATAATACATTTGTACACTAAGAAATTGGAATTTGTCATTTTCTGCAGCTAGCTATTTTTCCAAGTTCGCCGCAACCATGAATACCTTTTCTACAATAGTCAAAAAAAATTTTACGCAATCCCAGTACCACAAGCAACATTAGTTTGCCATGTAATAAAATAGCATCCAAACGACGGATGCAGGTGTTTCATTTATTACGTTTGTAAGGTGTTCTTTAGGATTTAAAGTACGTACAGAAGTTGTTCTCTTGAGGCACTGGATGACAGCCGTCACCGATGGCATTAGCTACATTTCGTTAATCGTGTACTAAACACACTGATAAAACTCATTCTTTCCTTGTGACCTTCACATTCTTATTATGGTTGTCTGTGAGACACGTAAACAGAGGCAGTTTATGTAAGAATACAAATGAAAATTCCAATAGCCTTCTGACTGCCGTGATGAGTTCATTCCATAACCTCACAGAACTTTGTACGAAATATGGCAAAAGTATTGATTACCACCACGATGCTGCTGATGAAATCCTTTATTTAACAACTAGTTTCGGTCTACAGACCATCGTAAGTTCCCTGTACACCAAACTGAAATTATAAGTACGCAGCATTACAAGACTAAACTGTCATAAGTCTATTTACAGATGTAAATGTTAACAATTACACTGACGTAATAATATGTCACACTCTTAAAAGCATTTACAGCATTATTTAAGTAGAATATAAAATCATTGACGTCAGGTAATAAAACCATAAATTTAGTACCGAAAATAAAATATGACACACACAGTGACAAAACCAACTATGAAAAACTCTTGAAACAGAGTACAGTTTGTATATTGACAGTGTAATCTATACTGTGATGTGACAAAAGGCAACACTACATACATACAAAGCGTTTACGTGTTTATGGTGCGATTTGTTCATAACTTGTAACATCACTGTGTGTACCATATTCTTATCTTCAGTGACAAATTCATAGCCTTATTACCTGAGGCCAATGATTCGCCTAATATGATACTGTGAATCCTTTTAAATGAGGATGAGACCTTTTATTATGTGCGTGTTGTCGTTGACATTTACGTAAGTTAACAGATTTGTGACTGTTTACTCTTCTAATGCAATTTAAGTATCACATCGGTTTGGTTTACAGGAAACTGATGGTCTGTCGATTGAAACAGGTTGTTAGACACACAATTTTATCAGCAGCTCGTGGAGGTAATAATGACTTTTTCAAATGCTCCAAATATGTGGGACGCCAAGTTAAAAAACACACACATCAAAAAAAGTATTGCATCACCTCGATTCCGAGAGTTCCGGAACTTGTACAGAATATTGGAACAGAGATCAACATAAACATCATTTCCGCCCTTTTTATTCTCATGAAAATCCACAAACTGCATGTTGTACCACCATACAGAGATACCTTCAGAGGCGGTGCTCCAGATTGCTGTACACACCAGTACCTCTATAGCACGTCCTCTTGCATTCATGCATGCCTGTATTCGTCGTGTCATACCATTCACAAGCTCATCAAGGCACTGTTGGTCCAGATTGTCCCACTCCTCAACGGCGATTCGGCGTAGATCCCTCAGAGTAGTTGGTGGGTCACGTCATCCATAAACAGCCCATTCCAATCTATCCCAGGCATGTTCGATAGGGTTCATATCTGGAGAACATGCTGGCCACTCCAATCGAGCAATGTCGTTATCCTGTAGGAAGTCATTCACAAGATGTGCACGATAGGAGCGCGAATTGTCGTCCATGAAGACGAATGCCTCGCCAATATGCTGCCGATATCGTTGCACTGTCGGTCGGGGGATGGCATTCACATATCGTACAGCCACTAAGGTGCCTCCCATAACCACCATCGGCCCCACATAATGCCACCTCAAAACAGCCTTCCTGCACTCGCTGGACAGTGTGGCTACGGCGTTCAGCTTGACCGGAATGCCTCCAAACACATCTCCGACGATTGTCTGGTTGAACGCATATGCGACCCTCATCGGTGAAGAGAACGTGATGCCAATCCTGAACGTTCCATTCGGCATGTTGTTGGGCCCATCTGTATCGCGCTGCATGGTGTCGTGGTTACAAAGATGGACCTCGCCATGGACTTCGGGAGTGAAGTTGCGCATCATGCAGCCTATTGCGTAAAGTTTGAGTCGCAACATGACGTCCTGTGACTGTACGAAAAGCATTAGTCAACATGGTAGCGTTGCTGTCAGGGTTCTTCCGAGCCATAATCCTTAGGTAGCAGTCATCCACTGCAGTAGTAGCCTTTGGGCGGCCTGAACAAGCCATTTCATCGACAGTTCCTGTCTATCTGTATCTCCTCCATGTCCGAACAACATCACTTTGGTTCACTCCGAGACGCCTGGACACTTCCCTTGTTGAGAGCTAATGCGGACACGAACGAACCGCGGTATTGGCCGTCTAGGCATGGTTGAACTACAGACAACACAAGCCGTGTACCCCCTTCCCGGTGGAATGACTGGAACTGATTGGCTGTCGGACCCCCTCCGACTAATAGGCGCTGCTCATGCATGGTTGTTTATATCTTTGGGCGGGTTTAGTGACCCCTCTGAACGATCGAATGGACTGTGTCTGTGATACAATATCCACAGTCAACACCTATCTTCTGGAGTTATGGGAACCGGAGTGATGCAAAACCTTTTCTGATGTGTGTTTATTAATTGTCACAGTCTGCGTGCCAACAGTCTCACGAAGAGTAACCGTGCTTAAATCAACTTCACGCAGCCATATACACTTACGAAAAAAAACACGACACCGAAAGTTGGCAGCCGTGATTCTGCATCTGAAAGTTGATGTTTATTCACATTTCGCTTAAGTCGCGTAAGACTAGCCCTATTAGCACCAGTATGAGCATGCAAATCAGGATTTCTTTAAATACATGTTGTAACGATCCTGAGCGTTAGTTACATTTGAGATTGGACGCGATGAGATGATGTTAGTCACGAATACTTTTAAGGCGACGAAGACGCCCATTATCAACATCTCCCTGAGTTTGAATGTGGTCGTGTAATAGGGCTTCAAGAAGATGGATATTCCCTGTGCAATATTGCAGAAAGACTGCAGGAATGTAGTCACTGTACATGACTGCTGGCAGTGGTGTTCACGAGAATGTACTGCCGCAAAAACATCAGTCTCCAGATGGCCACGTGGCACTACTGAGAGGAAAGATTGTCGTGTTCGGTGTATGGCATTGGCTCACTGTTTTGCATCTGCAGCTGCAATCCGAGGAGCATTTGGCACCAGAAGAAGACAACAAACTGTTACAAATCGGTTACTTCAAGAACAGCTCTGATTCAGAATCCCTAAATCGTTACTTCTACTGACCCGAAACCGCCATGTGCGACTTCTGTGGTGTCAAGCTAGAGCTCATTGGAGGGCAGAGTGAGGTTTGTTGGGTTTTATGATGAAAGCTGGTTCTCCCCGATGCCATTGATGGCCATCTGTTGGTTAGGAGGCCAGCTGAGGGCCTGCATCCAACCGGTTTGCGTGGTAGACACATTGAACCTACAGCTGGAGTTATAGTCTGGGGTACGATTTCGTATGACAGCGGGATTATTCTGATGTCGACCAACACATTGACATCAACATGCCAATAAGGTGGCGTAAGGTCGTCGCACTAAATGGAGATTATAATGAAAAATTGAATTTGGTAGCCAACAGAGTGGAATATGTGTGGTGTATTGGAATCCTAAATAAAATCAATATGCTTTCAGAAAAAAATTGTTTCATTGCTTACTGGACGCATTTCGTACACAAGGTTTTGTTTTTAACTTACAGTTGCGCCTGAAGATTGGGCTGAGATCCCAAAATTGTAAGACTTCAGTAATGAAAATTTTGCGTAACTCTAGCGGAAATTTCAATTATGAACAATTTACGTAACAGTTGTGGATGTCCCACTAACGGAAGACTGGTGGAACCAAATTGCTGAGGACAAAGGTATAAATTTGTCTGTTAAGTTACTTATCAGTAAACTATGCCATAGGTCTGTCATTACTATCACTGCATCATAATTAAGTATACTTCGTTTGTCCTTCCTTTCCCAGTCCGAACTTGTTAAGATATAATCTTGCTGCCTCAGTTCTTGTTAGGCTCTAATCTTGCTGCCTTCCTTAAAATCAGCCGCCTGCTTGTCTTAAGGACCACTAGCTTTAGATTGAGACTGTATTATGGCGCAGGCTTTTGTTAGAGCAGAGGGCCCCGTGCCGCAGGTGCCGCCTCCGCCGCCGGCGCCGCCGCCCCCGCAGAGCCCGGCCCCCGCGCAGGCGCAGCACGCGTGCCCGGACTGCGGCAAGCGCTACAGCACGGCCAGCAACCTGGCGCGCCACCGGCAGACGCACCGCGGGCCGGCCGACGCCAAGGCGCGCCGCTGCGCGCACTGCGGCAAGGTGTACGTGTCCGTGCCCGCCTTCTCCATGCACGTGCGCACGCACGCCCAGGCCTGCCGCTGCCCCTACTGCGGCAAGTGCTTCTCCAGGCCCTGGCTCCTGCAGGGCCACATCCGCACCCACACAGGTGAGGCCACATTCCACCAAACACAACTAACTTTAAAATTTAGAGATTGCATCAATATATATAAGCAGACGGAGTTATTGAGGGAACAATTGGCAGGAGCGACCAAGGATACCATACATACAACACATCATGAATGACGTTGGGTGTAACACATCCGGGGAAATGAAGAGGAAGGCGGACAGAAGAGAGGACCTCAGGGTTGAACAGTAAAAGAAGAAGACCAATATACAAAAAAGTAAATACGAATAATCCACTGAATTACAGATCCATATCAAAATGGCTCTGAGCACTATGGGACTTAACATCTACGGTCATCAGTCCCCTAGAACTTAGAATTACTTAAACCTAACTAACCTAAGGACATCACACAACACCCAGTCATCAGATCCGTATCACTAACGCCGATTTTCAGTAGGTTTTTCGAACATATACTACATTCGATCAACACTAATTACCTCGAAGAAAACGATTTATTGACAACACTTTGTGAAGCTGTGGTGTGCATACTGTAAGACCTTCAGTACACACACCATCAGATTATCTGACTTGTCGCTCTAACGAAGTAGGTGTCAGCAATATGTCTCGTGGTCTTATCGTGGCGTGTTTATCTTCTGCCGTTAGGTCAGACGATAGAAATGTCACTTGCACGCTTAGAGTAGCAGATTGACGGTGACCAACTTTAAACAGAAGGTGATTAATTTTCACACACATTTATTAAAATAATAAGAAGCATAAACATTACGTAACTTGATTCTGGATGCTATTTACAATTGACAATCTGAAGTTCCTTTGGTCTTGGTACGTTAATCTTATTCTCACATATCTCTGATACTTGACAAAGTGTCTATACATTTATCTTCATGGATATGTACAGGAATAAGGTAATCTTGTTGTTGTGGTTGGCAGGAGAGCCAACACCGTGTTACTAGAGGAAGCCAAAAGGCACGCGTTTTAGGTCACGCAGGCTGGCGTGAGGTCTGGAACAGGACAAGGAAATTAGAATTTAGAAAAAACGGACGTAGCTGGTGGAATACTTAAGTTTAATCCATAAACGGTGAACGTCGCTCTTGACGGTACATTATGCACGGTATCAATAGTAACTGGTAATGGCGCCTTGCTAGGTCGTAGCAAATGACGTAGCTTAAGGCTATGCTAACTATCGTCTCGGCAAATGAGAGCGTATTTTGTCAGTGAACCATCGCTAGCAAAGTCGGTTGTACAACTGGGACGAGTGCTAGGAAGTCTCTCTAGACCTGCCGTGTGGCGGCGCTCGTTCTGCAATCACTGATAGTGGCGACACGCTGGTCCGATGTATACTAACGGACCGCGGCCGATTTAAAGGCTACCACCTAGCAAGTGTGGTGTCTGGCGGTGACACCACACTTGTTAGGCGCAGACTGAAACTTGACTCGTTTAATACCTCGCGCGTTCAGGTATCACTGCGCGAGTGTGATCCGCGAGGAGAAAAGGTTCTACGTTAGCAGCAATCTCATTGGCTGCGTTATATATTAATACGCGGATCGGCGGAAGCAGAATTTGGTCCGTCTCTAAGGCAGCACCATCTCATAGTGCGGAGACCGACGAGCGCTGCGCCTGCGCTGTTGTGGTTAGCGGGGCGCGCTCTAGTGGGAAAGTTGTGTACGCGCTGACTACGCGGAACTATGTACACAACAGAAACACAACTAGTTCTGTAGAAAGAGGTGACAAAAGTCGTGAGATACCTCCTAATATCGTGTCGGACTTTCTTTTCCTGGCATAGTGCAGCAATTCGACAATATATAGACTCAGCAGGCCGTTGGAAGTCCCCTGCAGAAATACTGCACCATACTGTCTCTTTAGCTGTCCATAAACTGCGGAAGTATTGCTGCTGGAAGATTTTGTGCACGATCTGAATTCTCTATTATGTCCCATAAATGTTCGGTGGGATTCATTGCGGAGATCTGCACATGAATGTTGTTCAAACCAATAGCGAAGAATTATGGCCTGGTGACATGATGCGTGATAATTAAATGGTTTTCTGGGAACATGAAGTCCTCGATTTTTGATCGTATGGCTTTGATGACGGGAAACCCCCACCTGGGGAAGTTCGGCAGCCGATTTGCAGGTCTTTCCAGTTGACGCCACACTGGGCAAGCCGCGTGGGGTCGCCGCGGGGTCTGATTGCGTCTTGTCACGGTTCGCGCGGCTCCCTCCGTCGGGCAAGGGCGTGTGTGTTGTCCTCAGCTTAAGTTACTTTAAGTTGGGTTAAGTAGTGTGTAAGCTTAGGGACCGATGACCTCAGCAGTTTGGTCCCAGAAGATGTTACCACAAATTTCCAACAACTACACTGGGCGACTTGCGTATCGATGATGATGAAATGTGAGGACAATACAACAGCCACTTCCCGAGCAGAGAAAATCTCCAACCGGAGATTGAAGCTGGGCCTGGTGCATGGCAGTCAGGTGCGCTGACCACTCAGCTAAGGGGGCGGATATGAAGTCCTTGAATGGTTGCAAATGGTCTCCAAGTAGCCGAACATAACCATCACCTGTAAATGATAGGTTCATTTCGACCAGAGAACCCAGTCAATTCCATAGAAACATACTCCATACAACTATGGAGCCACCACCAGCTTGCACACTGCCTCGTAGACACCTTGGGTCCATGGCTTCGTGGGATGTGAGCCACACTCGAACCCTGAACTGAAATCGAGACTCATCTGACCAGGCCACGGTTTTTGAGTCGCCTAGGGTATGGTCACGAGCTCTGGAGAGGCGCTGCAGGCGATGTCGTGCTGTTAGCAAAGGCACTCGCATCGGTCGTCTGCTGCCGTAGCCCATTAACACCACATTTCGCTGCATTGTCCTAACGGATACGCTCGTCGTACGTTCCTCGTTGATTTCTGCTGTTGGTTCACGTAGTGTTCCTTGTCTGTTAGCACTGACAACGCTATGCAAACGCCGATTCTCTCGGTCGTTAAGTGTAGGCCGTCGGCTAACGTCTTATGCGCAATGCTTGAAATGTGGTATTCTCGGCACACTCTTGACACTGTGGATCTCGGAATACTGAATTCCCTAACGATGTCCGAAATGGGAAGTCAGGTGCGTCCATCTCCAGTTACCATTCTGCGTCCAGAGTGTGTTAATTCCCGTCGTGTGGCTACAGTCACATCGGAAACCTTTTCACATGCATCACCTGAGTGCAGCTCCGCCAATGCACTGCCGTTTTATACCTTGTATACGTGATACTACAGCCATCTGTATGTGTGAATATCGTTAGCCCATATCATTTATCACCTCAGTGTATTCTCAAGAAGAAATTTGTGCTATCGACAAGGGATGTCAAATTGAATCCACAGTTTTAGATATCTAGAAGACTTTCGACACTATTCTTCACAGGCGACTTCTACGACTGAATGCTTATAGAGTGTCGCCTCAGTTGTGCGACTGGATACGAGATCCGTTGTTAGAGACGTCACAGTTCGTAGTAACTGATGAAATGTCATCGACTAAAACAGAAGTGATATCTGGCGTGCCCCATCTCCTCCCCCCCCCCATTTTCCCCCTCATTTGTCTAGGTCCCGCCCCCCCCCCCCCCCCATCAGCCCTTGCCTGTGGTGTGTCATTTTCGTGCCAAATTTCGAGTTCAGTGTTTCCAGTGATTGTTAAGTGTTGTGCGTCTTTTCCGAAGTGTTGCGAACGGACATCATAATATCGCAGGGTGTGATATCTCTTGCGCACAGAATCCAGACCGTCGCCGTGTTTTTTAATTGTCTGTCTACTATTTTCCCTGTCTGCTTCCCGTGTATTTTTTTATCATCGCCCACCATTTGTTTTATGTTTTAACTTTCCACAATTTTCCGCCGTTTTACATCTTACGTCACCGTTTTATCGCCTGCTTTTATTGTTTCTTATCTTCTTATTTTTTAAAAATTTCGTAGGCTGAAGTACGGCATACTAAGCTGCTGCCAGCCCGACCCCTTCGGGGCGAATCTAAATCCAATAAAGGAAAAAAAATGGCGTTCCCCAAGGAAGTGTTGTAGGCCTCCACTGTTCCTGATGCATATAAACGCTTAGCTGTCTTAGATTGTCTGTAGATGGTGCTATCATTTAACGTCTTGTAAATTCACCAGAAGATCAAAAGCAATTGCAAAATGATTTAGATAAAATACACGTATGGTGCAAGAGGTGTCAATTGTCTCTGAATAAGGAAAGTATGAGTTCATCCACATGAGTACAAAAACAAATCCGTTAAATTTCGGTTACGCAATAAAGCACACAAATCTAAAGGCTGTCGAATCACATAAATACATAGGAATTATAATTACGAACAACATAAATTGAAACGATCACATAGATTATGTTGTAGGTAAGGCCAACGAAAGACTGCTTTTTATTGGCAGATCACTTAGAAGATGAAACAGGTCTACTAAGGAAACTCCGTATGCTACCATGTCCGTCCTCTCGAGTACTGCTGTCCAGAGTGGAATCCTTATCACATATCAGTAATTCCATCTTGTGCAAATGGAATAAGACAGTAGGTGATCGAGTCCGCAGCTCGTGGTCGTGCGGTAGCGTTCTCGCTTCCCGCGCTCGGGTTCCCGGGTTCGATTCCCGGCGGGGTCAGGGATGTTCTCTGCCTCGTGATGACTGGGTGTTGTGTGATGTCCTTAGGTTAGTTAGGTTTAAGTAGTTCTAAGTTCTAGGGGACTGATGACCATAGATGTTAAGTCCCATAGTGCTCAGAGCCATTTGAACCATTTAGTAGGTGATCGAAGACTTGAAGACAGTAGATACCAACAGCCGTAATTTTATTTAGCTAGCAGTTTTGGTGCCTCATAGGCACTATCTTCAGGCCGGTATACGCGTAGCTAGTAAGTCATCCAATCGTTCGTGCTATTTTAGGGCCACTGTATCCAACTGGTTTCCGTAAACTTCTTCTTGGTACAAATGGACCATTCACACATATAACGGCAACAACCAAGAAGAAGTCTACGGAAACCAGATGGATATAGTGGTTCCTATGATAGCGAAAACGATTAGATGACTTATGTAGCTACTTGTACTGGGAGTTGAAGATGGTGCCAATGGGGTAGTGAAACTGTTTGCTAAATGAAATTACGGTTGTTGGTATCAATCTTCTTCAATCCTTAACAGATACGACTGACGGAAGACATCTAAAAAAGATCAGCTCGTTTTGTATTATCACGAAATAGCCAGGAGTGTGTCATGGATACGATGCGGTTTGGAATCGCAACCACTAAAGCAACTGCAAGGACGAACAAGTGAAATTCCGATACTTTATTATATGCGTGGACCTCGATTTATCCATTTAAATAACTAAACTTAAATCTGAACACGAGTGAAGGCACATTTAAAGACGGTGATAATATTGGAAACAAAGAATTTCACCCAGCTGCAATCGCCGTACTTATCGTAACTCATTGCATGAGAACGGCCATCAAAAAGTAACCTCAGTGGAAGAACCCAGCATCCATAAATAAGCTGCCACATCAGTTGTGCTTTCCAAAACTTGGATACGGCGAGTCCACTAGTCATACACTGTAAGACAAGCAACCAATATCCTGGTACAGGACATCTTTGGACAGCTCTTGAAATTCAGAACTCACGTAAGAATGAATAATTTGTCAGTTAACGTTTTATCGAACGGCCTTCAGTGTTCCATTCCAGGTGTTCCCTTACTCATCTTCTTCGCCCACCATGGTGTTAGGGGTATACTACACTGTTTTTAATGGACACCTAATGGTCATATTGACACTGTTGCGTGCTGCGTTCATTGACAGAATCTTTCCAGCTTCCTCCAAAAACAGTTCTGTTGCAATCACCTCCCGAGCCATTATTTGTAGATTGGTTCGTGTGTGCCCGCGTTTTGGCATCGATGATAAGTGAATAGATGGGTTTCCTTATTGGTGAGCAATCGATTTCTAGTGTTAGACACGTAGTTCGCACAGTTCATTTCTGAGCTTACACTGAAGATACTCCGAAGAAGAATGACAACTTTGATGCTTATGACAGTCCGTTATAACAATACGATCGACTATGCAAGTACGCCACTAACGTCGTATAATACTCTCTATTCCGCGAGCTATGTGCAGGAACATAAAATTAAGCTAGTTTCATCAGATATTTATAGCCCCCTTTAAAACTCTGAACAAGTTTGGGACATTACTGTCGTTTTTAGAGAAGCATTCTTCTGGTACGGCTCCTTCATAAAGTCACGTTTGCCACACTGGATGTGCTATGAATGAGTGAACATATGGGTTGATTCTGATGCTGAGGCCCTGTTCTGATACTCAGCTAACCGTTCTTATTTCTTTTCCGTTTCAGGCGAGAAACCGTTCAAGTGCACCATCTGCGAAAAGGCGTTTGCAGACAAGTCTAACCTGCGCGCCCACGTGCAGACGCACTCCAGCACGAAGCCACACGTGTGCTGCCGCTGCGGGAAGGCGTTCGCGCTCAAGTCCTACCTGTACAAGCACGAGGAGTCCTCCTGCGTGCGCCTGCACTCGCGCGCTCCGCAGTGCGCAGGCGTCGTGGGGGCAGCATAGGCGGCAGCGGCAGCGGTGGACCCGACCACGTAGTACGACTGTCAGCCGGTCCTTGTCGGCCCCTGTACAGGCGTGTGATCACACAGCGGTCACTGTCGTCGCTACAGCAAATTCATAAACGTTGAAAGAAGAGTTCAGCAGTTGTAATAAAAATGTAGGAGAAGTACCACATACAAGGTTTCTAATGCAAATAACACTACAACAAAACGCACAGCAGTACCTCATACAGTTTTTTCTCTGCTGTATTCGAAATTTCTGATTACAGCAACACAACGTTTCAGTGATCATTGTTCACATTTGATATTACTATTGCAATTCTGGCAATAATTTCAACTTGTAAAACGTAACGAGAAACTGGGTTCATCATAATGTAATGTAACTACAGTAAAACAAATTGGCAGTGCTTTGGCATGAGGAGAAAATACGTGACTGTAATTCTATCAGTGGGTATTCATATGGGTCGATAACCTGTGCTTCCTAAAAACGTTACTTGAATCAAACTACTTTGATGAAAACCGCTGAACCCTTACCCGATGACGAATGTGGAATTGGAGACAGCACTCGTAGCTGTATTCTTTTCACTGGACTTATAACGTTCCGTAGTGTGTCGGCTTTAGAAGTTATTACTCGTAGTTAAACGTAAGACTGATTTCTCTTACCAAAATGAAGTCTTCGATCACAATAATACAAATATCCAGCAAGTTGAGACTTATATCATGAAAGTATGTCTCCAGAAGTTATCTCACAGCTGTGGTGACGTAAGAGGATCCTTGTGTTTGTTTTTTGATGCACCGTCGTCGATCATTCTGACAACTACCATCTGTGCAGCTACTCTGCCATCCACTGTACAGAACATGATGGTCGGAAATCCTGTATCCTAGTAACGTTGTATCTGCTAGAGGGCCGGCCGGAGTGGCCGAGCGGTTCTAGGCGCTACAGTCTGGAACCGCGTGACCACTACGGTCGCAGGTTCGAATCCTGCCTCGGGCATGGATGTGTGTGATGTCCTTAGGTTAGTTAGGTTTAAGTAGTTCTAAGTTCTTGGGGACTGATGACCTCAGAAGTTAAGTCCCATAGTGCTCAGAGCCATTTGAACCATTTTCTGCTAGAGGGTATTTCAGGTACAGATCATTTATTTTCCGCTGGGATACCAAATACATCGGCAAAGGCGTAACTGTTTTGTATTTGTTCCATTCTACGTACGATTTGAGTTCAGTTCACAGCTTTGGGTTTCAAATCATTTCTGGCTATACGCAATCATAACTGTATCACTCATAGGTTGTCATTTTCTTATGATGTTTTTAACTTTCCACTTTCCGTATTATTTTTGATAAACGAGAAAATAACAAATATGACTACCATTCGTCTATGGATGCAGAAAGCTATCTAAATATCGCACCAAGGATGATATTAGTGAGGAAGCCTCAGCAATGTCTCAACAATCCTACTAAATCTGGCGATGTTCCCACTGTCGCTCTGCTGGATTTACTAGTGTCAGTCGCGTACATCTCAGCAGCTGCATCACTCTATAGCTACATCACTTTGCAGTGATGTCACTGTACAGAATACTACTATAGAAGAATTCTACCCGAATTCATAACTCATATGCTTAAGAACTGTTAGATGGTACAATTTTTCGGTGGCATACAACAAACAAGGGTCCTATATTTCCTCGCATCTATTGTGGTAAAACTTCTATTCTTATGATTCAGGACATCCTGACAGATCACAAGCTGTTACACAGAAGTCAGTTCAAATTTCACAACTGCTGCACGTTGTACAGTGGGTTATCTTGAATCAACGTCTGAGATTTACATTTGTGGCGTAATTTACGAAACTTTGTAAACTTTTCAGTAATTAGTAAACTGATTTTCAAAAACATATCTCATAGTACGCATGCACTAACTATTTTTTCACTGCTTTTGTCTGACCACTGTCAAATACATGACCAGACGATCGATATTTATTCCTGTCCCATGAGAATTGCTTGATAGTTCAATTTCAAGTGTCGCTCTTGTCTTGCTCGTTAGAAATTCTTTATAGTCAAATTAATTTTGATTTTAAACGCCTGTGGAACTTAAATATGAATTTACAGCTATGGTATTTCTTCCTCGTGCCAAGATTAAAGTGTGATTTTTCCCATTCCGTCATAAAATAGTGACGTACTAAATAACACAAATACCTGTAAGACGTATTTTTTTGTAGTAGTAAAAATGTTTCCTCGATCTGGGACCATGTTTTCTGTGAACAGTTGATAATTTTTTATGATACGTACTAGCCTGAATGTAGAATAAATGTTTTTATGAACTGAATGGAGATAGTGTATTTTGATGTGTATTTTGTATACCAAACGTTTTAATAAGCAATATTTTTCTGAAGATATACTGACGTTGTTTTGAAGTCTGATGTGTTGTAGTGTATTCATGTGTATATTGGACGTTAAATGTCAAAAGAGAAATATTCGATAGATGCTGGCTGTTATTGTTAGAATCATTATATACATTGTTAGAAATGAAGTGCTGTGCTGATAACGTAAACAAAAGTTTTGGAAACATAAGTTGTAAGATGTTGCCCTGACTTTTTAGATAAAACCACAGATTGGTGTTGCGTTTTCAAATCAAAATAATACTGATGTTCCAGCTGCAGCCGAGACTATAACAGCAATCTAATAAACGTTTCTCTATTTTATATGTGATATATGAATCACACAAGTACTTAAGGGTAGGTTTGAAAACTGAAAAATTGTCCTTCTGAGAGCAGCTACGGTCATAAAGTGTTCTTTTGTATATGTTTCGTGCAAATGCAGAAAATGTCACCGATAAACTTGTTAATGTGTCTAGTGGTATTGAAACTTAGTGTTTATTTTTATGTCAGATTATAGTTGTCTGAGTTTTGTTCTTATCTCTGGATCCCTTATTTTATTTAATCACCCGCCCATCGAACAGCAATCTGCAGTGCTTCCTTTCCTTCCAATGGCGTGCATAATTCTCATTTCATAAGAATGCAGCTTGCTGGAGGTATGACGTTTTTGTTTCCGCATTTCAGCACTTAGCACCAACAGGATCCCAAGGTTTCTGGTTATGTTCAGCTGAGTCACTAGCCTTGTACTGCTACATTTTTAAGCAATTTCAGAATGCCATAAGACTGAGGTAAATGTTGTATCATTGAATACCGATAGAAAAACAGTGCCTGCCACTTCAAATGCGGAACATACATTTCATGAATTAAAAGCTAGGCTGGGTCTGTAAATTTAACGTGGTCAGCACTGCAGTTTGCTTCTTCCGGCCGGCGTGTTTACTTCTTTGTTTATTTTGGTTTCGGACGAGTTCTGCTAGTCGTCGGTGGCGGCGCTGAAGGCTGCCAGCACGGCACCGACTGTAGCGTCCTGTGACTAAACCTTCAATTGCGGCAGCATATGGTAACATTACGAACTGGCATCATAGGAATGAAATGCAAATACGAGAAGAGTTTTCAAAATCTGATTTATAATTACCGAAATTTTAAACAAATGCTGCTACTTTGTGACTAAAAATAGCTCCGAAAAGGTCGCTGTACAGAAGCAGTGTACGAGGTGATGTCCGAAAGTTCCCGAAGTATATTAATTAAAATTATTATCTTTTGCATAATCTTACTCTGCATCACCTTCGATGTAGTCCCCTTGGGATTGAGTACATCGATCCCAACCATCCTACCACTCTTGAAATGCGTCCTGAAAGTCTTCCTTAATTAGAATGTTTAGTAGCATTAGCGATTCGTCTTGAGCTCATTGTATCAAATTTTCAACACAGAACCGTATCGGCATCTCGCTACAAGCATTTGGAAGTCTCGTGACAGGCGTCAAGTGTTATTGGGTAGCCTTGTATCCTCCCCCGTGTGACCTTTCGCTGCCGCAGTCAGGTCGAGTCACAGAGAGCGCTGCGCTACGGTTGCCTAAGACGGCCGGCCCGCCCCAGTTTGTACAGTCGTAGCTTAGGAAACATTAACTCCAGCTAACAGCATCTATAACGCGAGGCACCCCGTGCCTCGGCGCCGCTAGTCAGACTCATGCTTTTAGTTCACTTCTCACTCATTTTACTTAATTTATTGTATTATTTATTTACTTATGCTCTAGTTATCATTATTTATTTCTTTAGTTGTTTAGATTAGTTAGGTACGTATTACTTGTTCAGTTCTTTAATTAAAAGGTGATACAACAACTGTATGTGATTATGTTTTATGTCCAAGATCTATGTAGTTGAGAACTGTGTAATTATATGTCAAGAAGCTTACACTCTGTATTGTCTTTTATTTATTGTCGTACTTCCATCTTTTCTTTACCACTGTATCCTACAGTATTTAGGCATCCAACATAGAAGATAAAAGAAATTTACCACCTACAGAAATATCAAGTTTACGCACTAGTTCATTTGGGTATGGGTAAGAGCGCAGTTAACTACCTCAATAAGTGACTTAAGAAATTATGAACCAAAATTACATTCCCAGTTAGATACCCGTGCCTCCAAACAAAACAGGCCACTGAATGCCACCACTGAAATTACATGAGATTACATTTGGTCCAAAATGGATACCCACTCACCCACACACAAACCCATCTATATATGTTCTCCCCATCTCCCTGTCCCTCCTCGCTACTCTCCCATACATTCTATACAGCCCCTTCTCTCTGTCCACGCCTTCTCTATTTGCCTCAACCACCAAAATCATGATGTGCCAGTCGCGCAGGTAAGCTTACACATCAAGACCTTAAAAACAGTTTCCTGCCCCTGGCATGTAGGCTCCTCTGCAAAGCAGGTTGGTAAGGTAGGCCCATACCACATCCACACTTCAAATGTACTGTGTAGGGTAGCCCATACTGCAAGGGCTTGAAAAACACTTGTTTCCCTGTATATCTGCTCCTATTGGAAGCCGGCCAGGGTGGCCGAATGGTTCTAGGCACTACAGTCTGGAACCGCGCGACCGCTACGGTCGCTGGTTCGAATCCTGCCTCGGGCATGGATGTGTGTGATGTCCTTAGGTTAGTTAGGTTTAAGTAGTTCTAAGTTCTAGGGGACTGATGACCTCAGCAGTTAAGTCCATAGTGCTCAGAGCCATTTGAAGCATCCTATTGGATGGAGATCACAGACAGACATATAGTCTGCTTTATACATATTCACTGGCAGAAAAAAAATCACAACACCAAGAAGGATTTGTGTGAGATAGACGTCAGTTAGTATGTATGTTCCTACATCTGAAAGATGGCGTCTGTTCAGATTTCAAGCCAGTCGCGCTAGTAGTGCAATTATGAGGATGCAGGTTTGTTTTAAATACACACTGTAATTGTCGTGAGCGTTAGTTACTTTCCAGATTGGACGTGGTGAGTTCATGTTAGTTAAGAATTCCTTTAAGGAGACAAAGACACCATTATCAAAACTTCAATGTGTTGCACAACATCATGTAATACGACTATGAGAAGCTGGATGTTCCTTCTGCGATACTGCAGAAAGACTTCGCAGAAATTTTGCCAGTGTACTTGGTTGCTGGTTGTGGTGCTCACAAGAACGTACGATCGCAAGAAGACCGGTATGCTGACGGCCACGTGGCACTACTGAGGGGGAAGACTGTTGTGTTCGGCATGCAGCTCTGACACGTCCCATTGCATCTGAAGCAGCAATTTGAGCAGCAGTTGACACCACAGTGAACTAGCGAACTGTTATAAATTTGTTACTTCAGAGACGCCTCCGAGCCAGACATCCGGTAGCGAGCATCCCCTAACCCCAAACTACCACCACTTCATTAGTGTCAAGCAAGAGCTCATTGGAGGGCGGGGTTGAGGTCTGTTGTGTTTCCTGATGAAAGCTGGTTCTGTTTGTGTGTCAGTGATGGCCTAATGTTGTTTAGGAGGCCAGTTGAGGGCCTGCAACCAACCTGTCTGCGTAAAAGACACACACTATCTACACCTGGATTTACGGTCTGAGGTGATTCCGTATGACAGCAAGAGCACTCTCGTGGTTATCCCATGCACCGAGACTGCAAGTTTGTATGTCACTTTGGCCTGTAGTGTGATTTTCCCTATTTCTGTCAACGCTACTAGTCTTTCTACCCGGACTCACTAGTACTGATCATGTAACCAGAAGCCAAAATTGTCATGGTGCTTTGCGTGACATGGATCCACTAGCGTTAGGCTGCACAAGAAATTCATCTCTCACTAATACTGGGCGACGATTAGCTCGCCTAAATATGCTTAACATTACAGGGTGTGAGAACGTTCACATGACCACTGATACCAGCATCAGTGTACAACTGACGCAGCATGTCCAACTTGCGCGGTAGTTCTCGAAAAGGACAATCCAAACAGTCGGAAGATCACAATTTGGCCCTTTTCAAACTGTCTCAGTTCGCCGTAGAAAACGCAAGTGCAGCTCTATAGCTTTGTTACCTCCTTACACCACACTGAGTCTTTTGGTTGTGAGCATTCCCTATTAAAGGACATAATCAGATGGCGCTATGGTAGCTATGACTCTCCACTATCTGTTGTCAGGCGACATTGAAACCGTTATCTGTACATCTACTATCCCTCAGGTTTCATACGCCATCATCGAATCAAAATCGACGTCGTCTTCCCAGATATACTATGGCATTTTTCCAGCAGTGTATATTATCCTCTTCCTTTATCTTCATCTGCATACAATCTCAATACATATATTGCATAGATATCTTGCTCCCCTTCTCTCTGTCCAACTGTTTCACCCCCCCCCTCTCTCTCACTCTGTCTACCTCATCCTCCCACCTCTATCTGTCCATCTCTTCCTCCTCACTCTCTCTCCTTCTCCATCTCTTCCTACCCCTTGTCCATTTCCTGCACACCCTCTCTCCAACCATATGATCCTCCCACTTGCCTCTGACAATATCCTCCACCCTTTCTTCTTTCAGCTCCTGCCCACTCTTTCTGTCCAACTCCTCCTCCCTGTCTCATCCTGTCCAATCTCCCCTCCTCTATCTCTGTCCATCACCTCCTCCCCCATACCTACCTATCCATTTTCTGCTTCCCTTTCAATGCCCAACTCTTCCTCTCCCTCTCTCACTATCCGTATGGTTCCCCTCGCTCTACTCAGCTATTCCCATCCATGCTGCTACTACCCAGGCAACACACTTCTTCTCTTTATTTCTTTCCATATTCTTTTCTCTGCTCTCTCTGTCCCCTATTCTCGCCTTTTCCTTCTCTCCGTCCATCCCCTCTGCATACCTCACCCTCCCCCCCACCGAAATCTTATCCATATGCACGTGTAACCCCTGTACCCGTGGTCTAGGGGTAGCATCTTTGATTTATAATCAAAAACGTCTACGGTCCCGGGTTCGATCCCCGCCACTGCCTAAATTTTGATAAGTAATCAGCATTGGCGGCCGAAGACTTCCGGCATAAGAAGTCAGCCTCATTCTGCCAACGGCCTTGTCAAAGAGGGCGGAGGAGCGGATAGAGGTTCAGGGCACTCTCTTGTCCTAGGGGTGGGAAATTGCCCCTAAAGGCGGAAGAATCAGCAATGATCAACGACATGAGGATGCAGAAGGCAATGGAAACCACTGCGTTAATACCACGCAACGTGTATCCACAGGACATGTGGCCTGTATTTGAAGAAGTGTCATGATGATCTCTCCATTGGCAAAAGATTCCGGAATAGTCCCCCATTCGGATCTCCGGGAGGGGACTGCCAAGGAGGATGTTAGCATGAGAAAAAGATTGAATAATCAACGAAAGGATAACGTTCTACGAGTCCTAAAAAGGGAAATGCAAAGGCTCAATCTAGATAAAGTAGGGGTCAGTGAAGTGAAGTGGAAGGAAGAATAGGATTTCTGGTCAGATGAGTATCGGCTAATATCAACAGCAGCAGAAAATGGTATAACAGGTGTAGCAGTCGTTATGAATAGGAAGGTAGGGCAGAGCGTGTGTTACTGTGAACAGTTCAGTGACCGGGTTGTTCTAATCAGAATCGACAGCAGACCAACACCGACAACGATAGTTCAGGTATACATGCCGACGTCGCAAGCTGAAGATGTACAGATAGAGAAAGTGTATGAGGATATTGAAAGGGTAATGCAGTATGTAAAGGGGGACGAAAATCCAATAGTCATGGGCGGCTGGAATGCAGTTGTAGGGGAAGGAGTAGAAGAAAAGGTTACAAGAGAATATGGGCTTGGGACAAGGAATGAAAGAGGAGAAAGACTAATCGAGTTCTGTAACAAGTTTCAGCTAGTAATAGCGAATACCCTGTTCGAGAATCACAAGAGGATGAGATATACTTGGAAAAGGCCGGGAGATACGGGAAGATTTCAATTAGATTACATCATGGTCAGACAGAGATACCATAATCAGATACTGTATTGTAAGGCGTACCCAGGAGCAGATATACACTCAGATCACAATATAGTAGTGATGAAGAGTAGGCTGAAGTTCAAGACATTAGTCAGGAAGAATCAATACGCAAAGAAGTGGGATACGGAAGTACTAAGGAATGATGAGATACGTTTGAAGTTCTCTAACGCTAAAGATACAGCAATAAGGAATAGCGCAGTAGGCAGTACAGTTGAAGAGGAATGGAAATCTCTAAAAAGGGCCATCACAGAAGTTGGGAAGGAAAACATAGGTACAAAGAAAGTAGCTGCGAAGAAACCGCGGGTAACAGAAGAAATACTTCAGTTGATTGATGAAAGGAGGAAATACAAACATGTTCCGGGAAAATCAGGAATACAGAAATACAGGTCGCTGAGGAATGAAATAAATAAGAAGTGCATGGAAGCTAAGACGAAATGGCTGCAGGAAAAATGTGAAGACATCGAAAAAGATATGATTGTCGGAAGGGCAGACTCAGCATACAAGAAGGTCAAAACAACCTTTGGTGACATTAAAAGCAACGGTAGTAACATTAAGAGTGCAACGGGAATTCCACTGTTAAATGCAGAGGAGAGAGCAGATAGGTGGAAAGAATGCATTGAAAGCCTCTATGAGGGTGACGATTTGTCTGATGTGATAGAAGAAGAAACAGGAGTCGATTTAGAAGAGATAGGGGATCCCGTATTAGAATCGGAATTTAAAAGAGCTTTGGAGGACTTACGGTCAAATAATGCAGAAGGGATAGACAACATTCCATCAGAATTTCTAAAATCATTGGGGGAAGTGGCAATAAAACGACTATTCACGTTGGTGTGTAGAATATATGAGTCTGGCGATATACCATCCGACTTTCGGAAAAGCATCATCCACACAATTCCGAAGACGGCAAGAGCTGACAAGTGCGAGTATTATCGCACAATCAGCTTAACAGCTCATGCATCGAAGTTGCTTACGAGAATAATATACAGAAGAATGGAAAAGAAAACTGATAATGCGCTAGGTGACGATCAGTTTGGCTTTAGGAAAAGTAAAGGGACGAGAGAGGCAATTCTGACGTTACGGCTAATAATGGAAGCAAGGCTAAAGAAAAATCAAGACACTTTCCTAGGATTTGTCGACCTGGAAAAATCGTTCGACAATATAAAATGGTGCAAGCTGTTCGAGATTCTGAAAAACGTAGGGGTAAGCTATAGGGAGAGACGGGTCATATACAATATGATTAATAAGAGTGGACGATGAAGAACGAAGTGCTCGTATTAAGAAGGGTGTAAGACAAGGCTGTAGCCTTTCGCCCCTACTCTTCAATCTGTACATCGAGGAAGCAATGATGGAAATAAAAGAAAGGTTCAGGAGTGGAATTAAAATACAAGGTGAAAGGATATCAATGATACGATTCACGGATGACATTGCTATCCTGAGTGAAAGTGAAGAAGAATTAAATGATCTGCTGAACGGAATGAGCAGTCTAATGAGTACACAGTATTGTTTGAGAGTAAATAGGAGAAAGACGAAGGTAATGAGAAGTAGTAGAAATGAGAACAGCGAGAAACTTAACATCAGGATTGATGGTCACGAAGTCAATGAAGTTAAGGAATTCTGCTACCTAGGCAGTAAAATAACCAATGACAGACGGAGCAAGGAGGACATCAAAAGCAGACTCGCTATGGAAAAAAAGGCATTTCTGGCCAAGAGAAGTCTATTAATATCAAATACCGGCCTTAATTTGAGGAAGAAATTTCTGAGGATGTACGTCTGGAGTACAGCATTGTATGGTAGTGAAACATGGACTGTGGGAAAACCAGAAGAAGAGAATCGAAGCATTTGAGATGTGGTGCTATAGACGAATGTTGAAAATTAGGTGGACTGATAAGGTAAGGAATGAGGAGGTTCTACGCAGAATCGGAGAGGAAAGGAATATGTGGAAAACACTGATAAGGAGAAGGGACAGGATGATAGGACATCTGCTAAGACATGAGGGAATGACTTCCATGCTACTAGAGGGAGCTGTAGAGGGCAAAAACTGTAGAGGAAGACAGAGAATGGAATACGTCAAGCAAATAATTAAGGATGTAGGTTGCAAGTGCTAGTCTGAGATGAAGAGGTTAGCACAGGAAAGGAATTCGTGGCAGGCCGCATCAAACCAGTCAGTAGACTGATGACCAAAAAAAAAAACCCTGCAAAGGAGGTCAATGAAGGAGATCAATACTACCCCCACAAAACTTTTGTCATGCAGGGCAGCCTGGATGGTGGGGTCTGGAATAATGTTTCTTGCTAATGTAAAGGCTGCATATCAAAGCAGGCCAATAAGATTGGCAGATACCATTCTCACACAACACACCTTTCAAGCAGGGGAACTTATACGGCAGGGACTGAAAGAAAACCTTTTTATCAAATGGTTCAAATGGCTCTGAGCACTATGGGACTTAACAGCTGTGGTCATCAGTCCCCTAGAACTTAGAACTACTTAAACCTAAGTAACCTAAGGACATCACACACATCCATGCCCGAGGCAGGATTCGAACCTGCGACCGTAGCAGTCGCGCGGTTCCGGACTGAGCGCCTAGAACTGCTAGACCACTGCGGCCGGCAAAACCTTTTTATCCATATCTCCAATCCTACCAGAACTTTCAATGCATATATTGCACATATCCTATTCCTCTTTCTACCCATCTCGTCCTCTCTCTCCTCTTACCTCCTCTGGCCCCTTCTTCTCTTACCATCTCCTCTTGCACCTATCTGTCTGCCCATCCTCTCCTTCCCCTCTCTCTCAGCCCATCTCATTCTCTTCCCAATCTCTTGGTCTGTCTCCTTGTCCCCCATCTCTGTCGATTTTCCCTCCCCCTCTCTGTCTGACATCTCCTCCTCCCCCTTTTCTCTCTGCTCATCGATTCCTTCCCTTCCTCCCACTATCCATTTCTTCCTGCCCCCTCTCTCCCTATCTATTTCCTCCTCCTCCCTTTCTCTGTCCATCCCCTCTACCCCCCATCTCAACCTCCCCCAGATATACTCATCAACATGTGTAGCCCTTGCAGAACACTTTGATAATGCAGGCCAATACTACTACAACACAACACATCTGTCATGCAGGGCAGCCTAAAAGTCAGGGACTGGGAAACCATTTCTCTTTCCTGAAATGCAGACTGTCTCTCAAAGCAAGTTGATAAGTCAATCTGATACTATTCCTACACCATATGCCCTTTGTGCTGGGCACCCTAAAAGACAGGAGTTGAAAGAAAATTTTTCACCCACATCTCTGCTCCTATTAGAATAAGGAGAAAATAAATCCCACTGCATTGATACTTGAAAAGTTTGCTGTTTGTATGCCATGTTGGTTGAAATCGATACAGGGGTATAGTAGGAGACCGCTCCCATACCCTTGGATCAATTTCAATCAATCTATATACACGCATAAAGAAAGAAGAACGTTGTTCATATATATAATGATCTGCTGTCTAAGGACGGATTTGATAAGCTCTCCACACTAGTCTGTCCTGTCCAAGTCTCTTCATGTCTGTATAACTCAGTTACCAACCTGACGATTTCTTGATGACCCAGGATGTATGTCATCAGTTGTTTCCTTTTTTTAGTTAAGCTGTGCTGTATAACTAGTTTCCCCCCACTTCGATTCAATACCTCTTTAGTTATTTGATGTATCCATATCATTTTCTGCATTCTTCTGCAGCGCCATATTTCAAAAGCTTCTATTCTCTGCTTCTTGAGTGTTTATGACCCACATTTCACTTCTATTCGCCTTCCTTCAGAAAATGTGTCATAACAAATAAGTTCATATTCACTGTCAAAATCATTTTCTTTTCCAGAAATGCTATTCTTTCTATTGTGTTCCCCATATCTACAAGGACTAAAAATGTATGTTTGCTTTTCTTTAATTTATATGCTATGGTAAGTCATAGGAGTCATCATGGTCCTACATTTTCCAAGATCTCAAACTGATCTTCCTAAAAGTCAGCTTCTACCAAATTTTTCACTCTTGCCTTAACAGTTGTGTCTGAATTTTGCCACCATGACGTTTTAAACTCATGGTTTGGTAACATTCACATTTGTCAGTACCTGCCGTTTTGGATTGGGAATTATTAAATTCTTCCTGAAGCCTTCGTATGCATCAGCTCTCTCACATATCTCGCACACCGTTCAAAATAGTTTTGTCTTTACTTGCTCTCTCAAGACCCTCACTACATCTGACGGAATTGTCTTTTACTCCAAGGGCCTTGTTTCGACTAAGGTCATTGAGCGCTCTATCAAATTTTGCTCTTCTCAACTTCATCTACTCATCTTTATCTATGTACTCCACTCTTTCCGTTATATAGTCTTCACGTTTGTCTTGTATAGACGCTGGTAGTGTTGAAGTGAAACATAATGATTACTACCCACCACGAGATTGAATGCCACCGAGTAGCGTTGTGGGCAGGTGTATCAGCTAGCGCAAATATACAAGCGGAGCTTAAACAGATGGGGAATGGGTCTAGCCACATTATGGGCTGCATATTTGGAAATCCACTGACACAAATTACTTTGACAAAGAGCTGATTGTTACGGCCTCGTGTCTGGAATAAGCTGGTCTGATGTTCGCGTGCCATCGTCTTGAGCATCAATGGAAAGTGATTGAAGGGAGGTAAAACCACGAGTAGGTGACACAGTGTTGGACATCCGTGGCTCATTACAAAATGTGGAGGTTGGAGATTTTACCACTGTGTAAGGCAAAAGAAAAAGTGATCTGTGGCAGATCTTCAGACAGAGTAAAATGCTGGTGCAGACACAGATGATTCGTAGCACACAATTCAATGGACATGGTTGAACATGGGGTTCCATCAGCTCCGATTGCAGTGGGCACAGGATCATCGAGACTGGACCTTGGATCAATTGAAACGTATCGGCTGGTCGGATGAATTATGTTTCTTTTTACACCAATTCTATTGTCGTGGCTGGATACGCTGTCATCCAAGTAAACGGTTGCTCGAACCATGAATCACATCGCGAAATCAGTATTATGATATGGAGGATATTCACCTGAGCTTCCATGGGGCCTTGGTAATAATGGAATGCACCACAATACTTGTGGACTACGTGAATATTATTGTGGCTCACATACATCTCTTCTACATCTACATGACCATGCTGCAAATCACGCTTGAGTGCCTGCAGAGCGTTCACCGAACCACCTTCACAATAATTGCTGTTATTCCAGTCTCGAACAACATGCAGAAAAACGAACACAAGTATCCTTCCGCGCGAGCTCTGATTTCCCTTATTTTATTATGATGATGTAGGTCGGCGTCAACAAAACATTTTCGCATTCGGAGGAGAGAGTTTTTGACTGAAATTTCGTGAGAAGATTCCACCTTAGCGAGAAACACCACTGTTTTAATGGTGTCCACCCCAAATTCCTGTATCATGTTCGTGACACTCTCTCCCCTATTTCTCGATAGTAAAAAACGTGCTGCCTTATTTGAACTTTCTCAGGATAATCAGTTAATCCTGTCTGGTAAGGATACCACACTGAGCTGCAGTACTTGAAAAGAGAACGGAGAAGCGTAGTACAGGCAGTGTCAGTCTATTGCATTTTCTAAGTATTCTGTCAATAAAACGCAGTCTCTGATTCGCCTTCCCCACGTTTCAGTTAAGATTTTGATAATTTTAAATTCTAGGTATATAGCTGAATTTACGGCATTTAGATTCGATTGATTCATCGTGTAACCGAAGTTGGACGGATTCCTTTTAACACTCATGTGGATGACCTCACACTTTTCCCTATTTCGGGTCAATTGCCAATTTTCGCACTATACAGATGTCTTACTAAATCGTTTTGCAATAGATTTTGATCTTCTGATGACTTTACTAGATGATAATCTTCTGATGACTTTACTAGATGATAAACGATAGTATCATCTGCAAAAACCTAAGACAGCTGCTCATATTGTTTCCTAAATAGTTTACATAGATTAGGAACAGCAGAGAGTCTATAACACTACCTTGAAGAACACCAGAAATTATTTCTGTTTTACTCGATGACGTTCTGTCAGTTACTACGAACTGTGACCTTCCTGCCAGAGAATCACAAATCCAGTCCCATAACTGGGACGTTGTTCCACAAGCATGTAATTTAATTATAAGCCGCTTTTGAGGTACAATGTCAAAAGCCTTCTAGAAATACGGAATCAATTTGAAATCCTTTGTCGACAGCACTCGACACTTCGTGTGAGTAAAGAGCTAGTTGTGTTTCACAAGAACGATGTTTTCTAAATCCGTGTTGGCCTTATGTCAATACACAGTTTTCTTTGAGGTAATTCATAATGTGGGGCACCATATATGTTCCAAAATCCTGTTGCATATCGGCATTAATGTTTGAGGATCTAATTTAGTGGATTATCCTATTGTCTTTCTTGATTATTGGTGTGACCTGTGCAACTTTCCAATCTTTGGATACGGATCTTCCGTCGAGCGTGCTGTTGTACATGATTGTTACGTATGGAGCTACTGCAACAGCATACTCTGAAAGGAACCTAATTAGTACACAATCTGGACCAGAAGACTTGCTTATATTAAGTGATTTAAGTTGCTTCACTTCTCCGAGGATATCTACTTCTAAATTACTCACGTTGGCAGATGTTCTGGAATATTTTATTCGTCTTCTTTTGTGAAGGAATTTCGGAAGGCTGTGTTTAGTACCGTAACTCTGCTTTAGCAGCATTGTCATCGATAGTATTTCCATTGCTATCGCGGAGAGAAGAAACTGCTTGCGTTTAGCCACTAGCGTTCTTTACACACCAACAGAGTCTCTTCAGATTTTCTTCCAGGTTTCGAGACAAAGTTTCGCTGTGGAAACTGTTATACGGATCTGGCACTGATGTCTCCGCTAAATTTCGAGCTTCTGTAAAAGATCGCCAATCTCGGGGGTTTTACGTTCGTTTAATTTGGCATGCTTTTTTCATTGTTTCTCCAACAGTGGTCTGACCTGTTTTGTGCAGCTTGGGGGAACAGCTTCGTTATTTGTTAACTGATTTTGTATAAATCTCTCAATTGCTGTTAATACTATTTCTTTGATTTCGAGCCACATCTGGTGTACACGTACACTGTTAATTTAGGAGGAGTGGAGAATGTCTCTCAGAAAGGCGTCAAACGAATTTTCATGTGATCTTTTGAATATATATATTTTTCGTTTATTTTTGGTGGATTTGAGGGATACGGTATTCAATCTCGCTACGACAACCCTGTGTTCCCTGATCCCTGTGTCCGTCTCTAAGCTCGTTATTAGCGCAGCATTGTTTGCTTCTAAGAGGTCAAGTGTGTTTTCACAATCGTTTACTACTCGAGTGGCCTCATGAACTAATTGTTCGAAATAATTTTCAGATAATGCTTGTAGCACACTTGCGGATAATGTTTTATGCGTACCTCCGGATTTAAGCATGTATTTTCCCCAACATATCAAGGGTAAGTTGAAGTCACCACCGCCGGCCGCTGGTGGCCGAGAGGTTCTAGGCGCTTCAGTCTGGAACCGCGCGACCGCTACGGTCGCAGGTTCGAATCCTACCTCGGGCATGGATTGTGATGTCCTTAGGTTAGTTAGGTTTAAGTAGTTATAAGTTCTAGGGGACTGATGACCTCAGATGTTAAGTCCTATATTGCTCAGAGCCATTTGAATTTTTGAACTTATCTCCGGCTTCAGCCAGCTCTCAGTGCCTATAACGGTTTGAGCAATACTGCTTTCTATTAGCGTTTGGAGCTCTGGTACTTACCCAAAACAACTACGACAATTTACAACTGTTACACTGATGGATCCTAGATCTACATTCTGTGTTCGACCAGCATCCTTCCAGACTGAAGCCCGTTCTGTGTTTCCATGAGGCGCTCTAACCTAAAAAACGGCCTATCCCACGCCACATAGCTCCCGTGATACGTGTAGTCGCCGCCTGAGTGTAATGGAATCCTCACGTATTTAGCAGAATCCGAAATCCACCACCCTATGGCGCTAGTCGAGGAATCTGCAACCTACACGCTCGCAGAACAGTCTGAGCCTCCGATTCAGAACATCAGTTCGACTTTGCACCAGACGTGTGAAATCGTTCCTGCCGATTATTCTGCAAGTGGTGAGCTCTGCTTTCATCTCGCAAGCAAGAATGACAGCCTTTATCACTTCTGATAGCCGCTCGAAACCAAAGAGAATCTCTTCCGATCCAAAGTGACACACAGCATTGCTATCGACATGAGTCACCACCTGTTCTTCATAGCATCTGGAAGGACCCGTTCCATGTCTGGAATGACTTCACCCAGCATGCACACGGAGTGCACGTTGGCTTTCTTCCGTCCTCGGCAGCCACGTCCCTAAGAGGTCCCATAAGACGCATAGCATTGGAGCTCCCAGCTACCGGTAATCCCACCCCTTGTGACTGCAGATCTTGCAGGCTGAGAGGTTTCCTCTGAAACTGCATCTGGCTGAGGGACGTTGTCAGCCACAGATATCACCTGGAGCCTGTTTGTCAGACTAGCCAGGGAGGCCTTACGTTTCCCCCCAGTCTTTCACAGCCTGCCACTCCCCGAGGCGACTCCCGCTCGACCATGGGCGAGGGGTCAACCTCAATGTAACCAGTAACTGGGTTGGCCACTGGTGAGGGCTGATCGACGGACTCGTGGATCGTGCTCGACGTCCATTCAACTCCCACAGCCAGTGGAACAATGATGCCCGTCCACTGCAGCCTCAAGCTGTGTAACAGAATCCAACACAGCATGGAACGGTGAGCGAAGTGTCACAACTCAGCTCTTATTCACACATAGCAGTCATAGTCTCTATCCATACTTACCACGGTGGATAACTACACTACACAGACAAACGACCATCGACACGCGCTACGAAAATCCACTGTAGAAACTGACGAAACCGCAAGAACTGTGTCAAATAAAACAGATTGACACGTAGAAATTTAAATACCAAATTAACAAATGACACATTTGAGACAAAATAACCGCCGCTGTTTAGGAACTTGTAAAACGTCACGAAATCGGTTAATTTCCGACGCAAACGAAAACGCGAGAATAGTGTCTATTAAATATTAAATAAACACGCAGAAATTCAAAAACTGAGTTACGAAGCACACAGATGAAATGATATAATTCGCTGCTGGTAAGAAACCCGTAACATGTCAAAGTCGGTTACTTCCCTGTTGCTCCTGTGTCTTGGCGGGCGGCTGCTGCGTTCACGGTTGATGTCTTCCTCAATAGCGATGACATCTTCCATCTGAGTAATGCTTCCTGTCACAACACCAGAATCGTGCTACAATGATTTGACGAGCATAATAGTGAGTATAAGTTGATGTCCTGATCATCAAATTCGCCTGATCTGAACCCAGTGGAAGATATCTGGCATGCTACAGGCGCCAACTCAGCGTACATACACCACTGACATGTAATTTGTTGGATTTGATTGACGTGTGGCTAGACATCTGGGCCACATGTCTATGGAAACCTACAAACACTTCTCGCCTCTACGCCACGTAAGATCACTGCTGTATTTCCTTATAAAAGAAACCAACATGCTATTGACCTTGTTGTCATAATGTTTTGGCTCATCATAGAGACAGAGAGATAGATAGAGAGCGCCCACGAGGGCTCACGCACTTATATATATATATATATATATATATATATATATATATATATATATATATATATATATATATATGTGTGTGTGTGTGTGTGTGTGTGTGTGTATGTGTGTGTGTACTCCTCCCATCTTTCAGATTTCTCTCTTTTCCTTAGTACAAGTTTGTCGTCATATCGCTGCTTCTCAGTTCTCCAAAGGTCTCTTTAGATTTCTTATAGGTGATACCTGTCTTTCCCCTAGTCATGCGTGCTTCTTTCCTCTGTTCCAGTCAACCGTTGTCTATTATTCTCTTTGAAACTCTCAACAAACTCTGGTTCTTTCAATTTATGAAGGTCCCATCTCCTTCATTTCCTATATCTCTAAAAGTTCTTCAAATTTAGCGTGCAGTTCAGAACCAATGAATTATGGTCAGAGTGCACATTTGCTGCTGGAAATGTTTTGCAATTTAAAATCTGGTTCGACAATTCTGTCTTACCATTCAACGAGGATAACGTATCTGAAACCTTCCGATGTCTCGAGATGTCTTCCACGTATACAACCTCTATTCACGATCCTTAAGTCCATGTTTAAATTATCTTCCGTGCAAAATTTTACCAGGTGGCTTCCCCTATCGGTCCCTTCACCAAGTCGAAGTGCTCCAGTCATTCTTCCTTTTGTACCTTTTCCTACTAGTCACCTGTCATAATTAAATTTTCTCTCCCTTAACTAACTGAATATTTTTTTTTTTTTTTTAAATTTCGTCTTAGAATGTTTGCTCTCTTCATCAGCTGCAGTGTTACTGGGCATATAAACTCTTACTACTGTGGCATGTGTTGGCTTTGTGTTTTTTTATGTCACTATAATACATTCAGTATGCTGTAAGTAGTAGCTTACCAGCATTCCTATTTTCTTGTTCGACTTTAGAATTACTCCTGTATTTATAATCCTTTACTCACCAGGCCGGAACACCCGCTGTTCCTGCCACTGTTCTTCATCAGTTCCTAAGATATTTAATTTCAACCCATCCATTTTTAAATTCTCTAACCTACTTGTCCGATTAATTGATGTAACAGTACATGCTCTAACACATGAAACGCTAGTTCTGTTTTCCCTGATGTTAACATCCTCCTGAGTAGTCCCCACCCGGAGATGCGAATGGGATATTATTATTGTACCTCCGCAACATTTTACCCAAGATGATGCCATCATCTTTAAGTAATATAGAAAAAGTTCATGACCTCGGAAAAGTAACGGTTGTACTTTTCCTTTGCTTTCAACCATTTACAAAAGCAACGTAGCAAGGTCATGTTTGCTGATGTTACAATGACAGCCCATTCAGTCACCTAGACTGTCGGTCGTACAACTATTGACAATGTTGGTTCCCCTCTTCAGAAGCCATAGGCGTGTCTTATCTCTCCTTAGACACCCCTCCGACATGATTGTCCTACGTTCCGCTACCTGTATCGTTAAGGCATGCAAGCCACTCCATCTCGGCTATGTCCGTGGTTTATGGGTTTCGATGGGAGGGGGCGGGGGCGTGGGGGCTTAGCAGTACATGTGTAAATCTGTAATTCAAACAGCATATAAGTAAATTATAGACTCTGGTGTGTGACACCCGAGTCAGAATTTCAGAATTCAGAGTGACGTGGAAATTTGATTAAACATCCATGTAATGGAATCAAGACAAAGTAGTGCCATAATAAGCAAGAAAACAAATTAGTCACTTTTTACAGTAAATGTTTATTAGTATTATCTTGTTCTACTTGTCCTTCAGCGGTTGTCACACGTTTGGCAGTGTTCACTCACCCATAATTTGGCGTATTATTTTTACTTTCATTGTATCCGAAAGTACTTCGTGTATTCACAAATGTAAATTACATTTAGGAACTGAGTAACCTTCGTTCCTCGTTTCAGCGATGGCCGACAACAATTTAAATCGGTAGTATTAATTAAACGGACAGTGAAGTGTACCCGGTTGTCGCTTTCGGCCGCTTACAGTATATGTTTAAAGGATAAATGTTTCTCTTTTGTGTCTTTTCTGCTGATTTGGGAAACCGAAGACGAATATGAAAGACTGCCTAAGTGCATCACTGTAGGTAGTAGATATACCAAATCAATGGCAGTTATTTTAGCACTCAGATTCGATTCGAGAGTGGCCTACCTCCTCATCTCAGAAATCAGTGCACTACGCGTGATGCTTGAAACCCTGCCTCCTTTAATTACTCTAAGATGGGAATTCACAAGAGAATACGAGCCAAGTTTTATGACCTGAAATACACTCCTGGAAATTGAAATAAGAACACCGTGAATTCATTGTCCCAGGAAGGGGAAACTTTATTGACACATTCCTGGGGTCAGATACATCACATGATCACACTGACAGAACCACAGGCACATAGACACAGGCAACAGAGCATGCACAATGTCGGCACTAGTACAGTGTATATCCACCTTTCGCAGCAATGCAGGCTGCTATTCTCCCATGGAGATGATCGTAGAGATGCTGGATGTAGTCCTGTGGAACGGCTTGCCATGCCATTTGCACCTGGCGCCTCAGTTGGACCAGCGTCCGTGCTGGACGTGCAGACCGCGTGAGACGACGCTTCATCCAGTCCCAAACATGCTCAATGGGGGACAGATCCGGAGATCTTGCTGGCCAGGGTAGTTGACTTACACCTTCTAGAGCACGTTGGGTGGCACGGGATACATGCGGACGTGCATTGTCCTGTTGGAACAGCAAGTTCCCTTGCCGGTCTAGGAATGGTAGAACGATGGGTTCGATGACGGTTTGGATGTACCGTGCACTATTCAGTGTCCCCTCGACGATCACCAGTGGTGTACGGCCAGTGTAGGAGATCGCTCCCCACACCATGATGCCGGGTGTTGGCCCTGTGTGCCTCGGTCGTATGCAGTCCTGATTGTGGCGCTCACCTGCACGGCGCCAAACACGCATACGACCATCATTGGCACCAAGGCAGAAGCGACTCTCATCGCTGAAGACGACACGTCTCCATTCGTCCCTCCATTTACGCCTGTCGCGACACCACTGGAGGCGGGCTGCACGATGTTGGGGCGTGAGCGGAAGACGGCCTAACGGTGTGCGGGACCGTAGCCCAGCTTCATGGAGACGGTTGCGAATGGTCCTCGCCGATACCCCAGGAGCAACAGTGTCCCTAATTTGCTGGGAAGTGGCGGTGCGGTCCCCTACGGCACTGCGTAGGATCCTACGGTCTTGGCGTGCATCCGTGCGTCGCTGCGGTCCGGTCCCAGGTCGACGGGCACGTGCACCTTCCGCCGACCACTGGCGACAACATCAATGTACTGTGGAGACCTCACGCCCCACGTGTTGAGCAATTCGGCGGTACGTCCACCCGGCCTCCCGCATGCCCACTATACGCCCTCGCTCAAAGTCCGTCAACTGCACATACGGTTCACGTCCACGCTGTCGCGGCATGCTACCAGTGTTAAAGACTGCGATGGAGCTCCGTATGCCACGGCAAACTGGCTGACACTGACGGCGGCGGTGCACAAATGCTGCGCAGCTAGCGCCATTCGACGGCCAACACCGCGGTTCCTGGTGTGTCCGCTGTGCCGTGCGTGTGATCATTGCTTGTACAGCCCTCTCGCAGTGTCCGGAGCAAGTATGGTGGGTCTGACACACCGGTGTCAATGTGTTCTTTTTTCCATTTCCAGGAGTGTATTACCCATTTGTTTCCGGTCTGATCAATGTGCCAGTAATCGCAACCTAACTGATGTTATTTAAGTTCTGGATTGGCAAAGACTTTCGCGTACTCCAACGAAATAAAAAGGAGGATTAAATAGAATTAACTAAGTCAGGCTGAAATTGGAATCCTCTTTGTAGACCTCAAGCATCTCCTAGCTGTGTATCTCAATAAACTGTGTCTTATATGTACATTTTATGCAATGCAAATGTTTTTGTCACCTGTACCCTATATTAATTATGACCTGAACAACACTGAGCTAGTGCGGTAACAGAAAGTATCTCGTTACCTCCGTCTCCGCTTGTGCGCGTCGCACAGTTCAACGGTGACACAGACTTGCCCGCACAAATGAAATTCCTGTTTAGTATTTTTTTCAATCTTCTTCAGGCAGGCTACTTCATAGAACGTCGTTCTTCACTGAATACACGAGGAAGTGTGGAACACGTGGAAAGATGGATTAAACAAAGCACAGGGAGGATAATAAATTCGTAAGATCCCAGCTATACTCAATACAATGGCAAATATTTATGTACAACATAACATACAGGGCAACGCACGAAATGTGTTACCATTTTGTTTTTTAATATAAACTTTATTGTCAATACAATCTGAAAGGAACATATACTACAATGAAGAGCCGTCCATGGAGATTTGTTCTAACTCAGCACATGCTCAATATGTCCATCATTTCGTTTTCTAACTTCCTTCAAACGAATACTGAAGTTATTGATTCCCTACGGCACATGTCTTCCGTAATTTCACTGCAAGCTTGAAGAATAAGCCTTCTGAGCTCCATCAAATCACGAGGACGTTTCGGGAAAATGTTTTCCTTTAGGTACCCCCAAAGAAAAAAGTCACATGGATTGGGGTCTGGACTATTGGGGGGCCAATTTTGTCCATCATTGAAGCGACCTGGAAACCTGAGTGAAATGATCCGCAGGTCATCTGTCCCCTAGAACTTAAATCTACTTAAATCTAACTAACCTAAGGACATCACACACATCCATGCTCGAGGCAGGATTCGAACCGGCGACCCTAGTAGTCACGCGGTTCCGAACTGAAGCGCCTAGAACCGCTCGGTCACTGCTCGTGGACAGAAATCTAGTTCTCAGTTCTGAAAGTTATAGGGGACTGATGACCTCAGACGTTAAGTCGCATAGTGCTCAGAGCCATTTGAACCATTTGTTACTGATTTGTTTGACTGATGGGGCTGCTAAGTGCTACACCACCTACTTCACTCCCCTGACTTAAGCCCTCATGAGCTCAACTCGATTTCTAAACTGAAGGAAACACTTCACGGCATTCGCTTCAGAACTGCTACAAATTCGTAGGCAATAGACCGCGCCGCTCGCACTGTCAACACAACTGGCACTGCTAAGAGTATCCTACGACTTCCACAACGCTGGCAACGGGTTATACACAATGGTGGTCACTACTTTGAAAGTCAGTATAACTTTTAAACATATATCTACTTTGTACGAGCTGTAAATAAATAGTTGGCACTATTAAAGTTCCAACCGTCGTATAAGAAACTGCCACGTAACTCGAGAGTAGAGATGCAGATACAGCAAGTTAGTCTGCCACATGAAACAACGCACAGTGCCTGCAGTCATCACAAAACGGCATTCTCATTGAGAAGGGGCCATTCAGCGCTACTCACGTAATTCCAGAGCAGTAACTTACCGGGTTCTCGTGGTGTCAAAACTGGGCTAGACGTCAGAACGAAGTGGTAACATACCAAAGCATCCAAAGTTCAAACAGAAAACCAGCCTGTCACACATTCTGACCATGAAGTGTCGTCATAGGAGTTCGCCAACGATCAGCGTCTCCCTTAGCAAATGAAACCACACTGTATTAGATTCTGTTCACAGAACCGTGACTCTTGTACACGAGAAGTATGAACCTCAATTTCACTGCCGAGAACCTCTCAATAAATCAAACTACTTCATGCAGACAAGTGCCAGGTGCTGGCCAATTGCTGTGTGAAGTAATGACACAGAATTCTGAAACAAACAAATAGACCATTTCTTCATATTGAATAATAATGACTTATTATAACGTCTTTTAATGGAGGCATATGGTATAATTCATTCTCGTAATACCCTACAAGATGTACAAGACGCTCGCCCACTTCGGCTCATTGCTTGGCTGAGACGTAATTGTTTTCGCCACCGAGTCCTCAGGCTACTTGTCATTCTAGCACACGGCAATATACAATGCATTCCGCTCACTATGGTGCTTACACGCTGAGACATACATCTCCTCGTTGAAGAATCTTCAAGGTAACTTCCTGCTCTCCCTTAACAAAAGGACCAGCTGCTCCAGCTAGGTGCACCCTACACAGTTATTAACTTCCTGACTGGGAGCTGGGTACAATGAACAGACTGACCTGTCCAATTACAAAGACTACGCCAGGTATCATTACAAGTGGCAAACGTTAGTGAGAGAACTCAATACACTGACAGTCTACAATGAGTCTTCTCATACCAGCTAATTACAAATTTAATAAATGACAAAATGAAAATGTAGATTCCTAGTCGTGAAAAACAATTACTGCAACAAATATCAGTGCATATAAAATGCAATACACTAACATTTAGGATACACAAATAATGACAAAAATATTACTGCAGGCAATATGTCAGTTAAGAAGTTAATACGACAACTGTCAGCCCACAAGAAATATTTACAGTTTCTGAAGCTGATATTGTAATTTGAGCTGCTCATAAAATCTTTATTTAATAACCAGTTTCGATCAACTGACCATCATCTGGTTCTTAAAAGCATTTACTGCAGTAAATTCAATCGGTATGTGCTGTAAATGCTTTTAAGAACCTGATGATAGTCAGTCGACAGAAACTGGTTGTTTGGATGAAGATTTTATCATCAGCTCTAGGCGGCTATCATGACTTTTTCACCACCTCCTGAAAATATTCTGAGATTGTGAGTTACAATTTTGTTCCCATGAACAGCAATTTGGCGACGGGGCTTTCATCGTGTACCACCACACAAATGAGAGGGAACACATCATAATTTCACTCTTATGGAGCGAACACAATTTTGCCATACGCTCTTTTAATCTGTCCGTGGCAGTTTCAGCAACACCACACGAGCAGCTTCCTAACAGAAAACATCGATCGATGTGACTCTGTCTCTATACCATGGGAGGTAAGGTGTCTTTCTGGGGCACGACGATATTGCCGATTTGGCGCTGCCATGCTCCTTCAGATGTTCAAAACTGCGTCACTGAAGCTGAAGCAAGAAATCAGTGGACCTCCTCTTCCAAAAGGACTGACGCACGTGTTGTTCTAGTTGCCAACTGTGCAACATGTTGGCGGGAATCTGGATGATCGAGGGACATGTTTGCGCACTAAGGGATTCCATATTTAAACCTCAATGTTCTACCCGTCGAGCGGTGAGCTGTACCCCGCCCCCCTCCCCCCCCCCCACCCACACACACACACACACACACACACACACACACACACACACACACACACATACTAGTAAAATACCTTTTGCATCAACACACAGATGCAAGTTCCTCAATTTCTTAGCTTGTGGAGTAGAGGAATTGACCTTTAACAGAGCGGTCTCATTCCCACACTCACTATGTTCAAACGTACCAAAGCCCAATTTCATAGTATTTTGGCCCTCTTGTGTCGTCTGTGACCCAGGTATGCTGCTTATTTGTTGCAATGTATTGTTAACGGCAACCCTCAGTGCATAGGACAAATCCTGTAAGTTTTATTAAATGAGGAATATTTATACAGCAATTCATTATCGAGTTTGACATTGACACATAGGGTACTTGCGCACACTTTATTTCCGGTGCATCTTCTAAGTCACCGAAGGACAAATGCTGCAGTGCAGATCGTAGTTGAACAGCTATGAAGAGTTTGGCCACCACTGAACAAGTGTGCTCAAAGAAGCTGCATTAATACTACGTGATACGTCGTCCGCAGAACTGTCTTCTGGTTTGGTATCTCTCCAGCTGCGAACTAGACTCAGTTCTTAAATTTCAGAGACTCTATTGGAAAAAAAGGTTCTACAATGATCATGACTGCGTTGCAACTACTAGAGAAGTATTGTGGAGTTCCTCGCACACAGATGTCACTACCGGATGCTCCAGCTGGTGTTAACTAATTTTACTTGATGCAGTGTTTAAACGGTGTACAGAATCAAAGTAATTTTACTTGATCCAGTGTTTAAACGGTGTACAGAATGAAAGTAATAACATCTTTAAAACAAAGAACAGGTTACTGGCTGTGGCGTACAATTCAGCCGCTCGACCTTCTGGCTCCGTACGGGGTGGCACGTGGTTCGCCTGCAGATGTACAGTCACAAAAAACCTTTCGTGACTTGCACTGTTTCCAGACACTTTTGCTTACTCAGCAGAGTATTGGCTCTTTTTCTGCACTTCAAAAACACTTTATTGAATGTACTTCACTTACTTATAGTCCTTACTAACCATGTGAAACCTAACTGGAATATACTTTGTTGTTAAATCAGTCAAAAACCAATGTTCACAAGGCTACAGAAAAAAATTCTAAGTAGTCTGAAACAAATTTGAATATAATTTCTCTAACAGCGATATTTAATATAAATTATTGGAATACTTGTATGTACCAATATCTGTAACTTGTACTTCCATATTATTTGAAGCATGTCTTTAAGGTAACAAGTTTCAGGCAACAAGTTTCCTCAAATAATCCCCTCCTCCTCCACCACCACTTCTTCTATCCAGCCCTCCAAATGTTACTTCCACTTTTTGTCTTCTGACAGTTCCCATCTGCCCTCCCCTCCTTTCCCCTCCCCATTCTACCCAACACATTCTTCTAAATTCTTACTGGGTATCATAAAACATCCATAGAAATACTTCATGATTATTTTCTTGTAAATGTTTCATATTTTACAGCGTAAAATATAAAAGGAAACATTTATTCATTTTAACCATTTTAATACACAAATCAAACAAAGTTTTGCATCAGCCCGGCTCCCAGAACACCTAAAAATACATGTTGACTGTTGATATTGTATGAAAGACACATTCCCTTTGACTGTTCAGAGACGCCACTAAATTCGCGCAAAGATGTAAACAACCATGCATGAGCAGCGCCTATTAGACGGAGGGGGTCCGACAGCCGATCAGTTCCAGTCATTCCACCAGGAAGGAGGTACACGGCTCGTGTTGTCCGTAACTCAACCATGCCTAGACGGTCAATACCGCGGGTCGATCGCGTCTGCATTGTTGCTTTGTACCAGGAAGGGCTCTCAATAAGAAAAGTGTCCAGTCGCCTCGGAGTGAACCAGAGCTATATTGGAGATACAGAGAGACAGGAAGGAACTGTCGATGACATGCCTGGCTTGGGCCCCCAAGCGGCAGTGCATGAGTGCATGACCGCTACCTACGGATTATGGCTCGGAAGAACCCTGACAGCAACGCCACCATATTGAATAATTCTTTTCGTGCAACCATAGGACGTCGTGTTGCGGCTCAAAATGTGCACAATAGGCTGCATGATGCGCAACTTCGCCCCCGACGTTCATGACGAAGTCCATCTTTGCAACCACGACACCATGTAGCGCAGTACAGATGGGCCCAACAACATGCCGAATGGACCTCTCAGGGCTGGCATAACATTCTCTTCACCGATGAGTGTCGCATATGCCTTCAACCAGACAATCGTCGAAGACGTGTTTGGAGGCAACCCGGTCAGGTTGAACGCATTAGTCACACTGTCCAGCGACTGCAGCATCGTGAAGGTTCCCTGATGTTTTGGGGTGGCATTATGTGGGGTCGACATACGTCGCTGGTGGTCATGGAAGGCACCGTAACGGCTGTACGATACGTGAAATGCCATCCTCCGACCGATAGTGCAACCATATCGGCAGCATATTCGCGAGGCATTCGTCTTCATGGACGTCAGTACCCTTCAGGGTAACGACATAGCGCGACTAGAGTGACCAGCATTTTCTCCAGACATGAACCCTATCGAACACGCCTGCAATAGATTGAAAAAGGCTGTTTATGGACGAACCAACCACTCTGAGGGATCTACGCCCAATCGCTGTCGAGGAGTGGGACAATCTGGACCAACAGTGCCTTGATGAAGTTTTGGATAGTATGCCACGACAATTACAAGCATGCAGCAGTGCAAGAACACGTGCTACTGGCTATCAGGGATACAGACGGCCGCTGCGGCCGAGCGGTTCTAGGCGCTTCAGTCCGGAACAGCGCTGCTGCTACGGTCGCACGTTCGAATCCTGCCTCGGGCATGGATGTGTGTGATGTCCTTAGGTTAGTTCGGTTTAAATAGTTCTAAGTCTAGGGGACTGATGACGTCAGATGTTAGGTCCCACAGTGCTTAGAACCAATTGAAACAACATTAGCGGTACCGGTGTGTACAGTAATCTGGACCACCACCTCTGAAGGTCTCGTTATACGGTGGTACAACATGCAATGTGTGGTTTTTATAAGCGATAAAAAGGGCGAAAATGATGTTTGTGTTGATTTCTATTCCAATTTTCTGTACAGGTTCCGGAACTCTCGGAACCTTGGTCTTGCAAAACTTAACGACATCAAAAAATGGTTCAAATGGATCTGAGCACTATGGGACGTAACTTCGGAGGTCATCAGTCCCCTAAAACTTAGAACTACTTAAACCTAACTAACCTAAGGACATCACACACATCCATGCCTGAGTCAGGATTCGAACCTGCGACCGTAGCGGTCGGGCGGTTCCATACTGTAGCGGCTAGAACCGCTGGGCCACCCCGGCCGGCGTTACGACATCGCTCCACTAGAATGACCAGCATGTTCTACAGACATGAACCCTATCAAACATGGACTCTCTCTCTCTGTCTCTCTCTCTCTCTCTCTCTCTCTCTATCTATCTATCTATCTATCTATATATATATATATATATATATATATATATATATATATATATATCATGTTATGCACTTCAGAAGTATTTGTCATTATGCGTAGGTTCCTGGTGGGTTATACTGATTACCCCTTAGTTATTATGTCATCTATTTCATTTTCCTTTTAAATTTCCTTTTAATCCTAGCTCTGTTGTACCTATGGGTACATATAGTTTTGATGGAAGTATAAAAATGTATATTAAATATTGGTATTACAGAAACGGTTGTTCAAAAGTGTTTCAGACAATGTAGAACTGTTTTCCAGTAGCCTTGTGAACGTTATTTCATCACTGCCCAGCCCCCCCCCCCCTTTTATCATCTTCTTTCTCAGACTATTCCACCTTAATAGACACCCTCATTTTCACATTTTTATTTTTTTCCTGTTAGTTCTTTCTTCTCCCCCCATGCCTCCATCTTCTTCTATCGCACTCTTTTTCATTATTGCATTGCGATCTTTGTGAGCACTAGATCAAGTGTAAAAACCTTGAGGTTTTTATATAATGTTATAGTGTACGACAGTATACTTATATAATGCACCACATACTAAATAACTAATTGTCCCGCGAGACTGAACTTCCTTGATTCTTGGTAGTTACATTACGATAATGCATTTTACAATGTTCACATGGGAGCTTTGAAGTTGCATCTCCATGCTACACATTTTATACACTGTCATGTAGTATTTATTTCAAAGGTAATGTAACATCGTGTTAAACATGTTAAATATGTTGCTCCTTGACATATAATAGATTACAAGGTGCAGATTGTAATGTCACTCTGATGATCTTTCACGATCGTTTCACACATGTTCACGCTAGTGGATGTTTAGATAAATTTAAATTAAGCTCACCCCTGTGTTTTGAACGCCTAATTTACGTCAAAGCTTCACCATATTTGCCATACGTACAAGTTTCCAGCCTTTCTATGTATCGCATATATGTTCTCACACTTATTTACGAGACAGCTGCTTCATATAGTCTGATACGTATTTTTCGAGAATAATTTGTGTTTTACACAAGCAAACTATTTTTGATGTGAAGGTAATGTAACAAATCACGTAATTCAAACGATAACTTCTCATTTTTTGTATTTTTATTGTTTACTTATTACAGTGTAACATGATCTAAGTCCGAAATCTAGATAGTGAAATAAACAATTTGTTGTTATTGTTGTTGTGGTCTTAAGTCCAGAGTCTGGATTGATGCAGCTCTCCATGCTAATCTATCCTGTGCAAGCTTCTTCATCTCCAAGTAACTGCTGCAACCTACAACCTTGTGAATGTGCCTAGTGTATTCATCGCTTGGTCTCCCTCTACGATTTTTACCCTCCACGCTGCCTCCCGCTAAACTGGTCATCCCTTGATGCTTCAGAACATGTCCTACCAACCGATCCCTTCTTCTAGTCAAGTTGTGCTACAAATTTGTCTTCTCTCCAGTTCTGTTCAAAACCTCCTCATTAGTTGTGTGATCTACCCACCTAATCTTCAGCATTCTTCTGTAGCACCATATCTCGAAAGCCTCAATTCTCTTCTTGTGTAAATTATTTATCGTCCATGTTTCACTTCCATACATAGCTACACTCCATACAAATACTTTTAGGAAAGATTTCCTGACACTTAAACCTATACTTGATGTTAACAAATTTCTCTTCTTTAGAAACACTTTCCTTGCCATTGCCAGTTTATATTTTATATTCTCTCTACTTCGACCATCATCAGTTATTTTGCTCTCCAAATAGCAAAACTCATCCACTACTTTAAGTGTCGCATTTCCTAATCTAACTCCCTCAGCGTCCACTGATTTAATTTGACTACATTCCATTATCCTCGTTTTGCTTCTGTTGATGTTCATCTTATATCCTCCTTTCAAGGCACTTTCCATTCCGTTCAACTGCTCTTCCAGGTCCTTTGCTGTCTCCGACAGGATTACAATGTCATTAGCAGACACCAAAATTTTTATTTCTTCTCCATGGATTTTAATTCCTACTCCAAGGTTTTATTTTGTTTCCTTTACTGCTTGCTCAATACACAGATTGAATAACACGTTATTTAGAGTCTAATGGCCGAAAACGTTTTCGAAAATTTTACATGACTGTGGTTTCTTTCGCTGGCTCTCTATTATTTGCTTTGTTTTATTATTACTCGCGTAACAACTAATATATGAGATAAAATATGTTGCTACGAAAAGAGCCCCGAAATACCTTTTAGTGATGCTGTGCTGTGACTTTCTTTGAATCATTAATTTTCAACAAAACAAAATACATTATGTTCTTATTGTTCTGGATCTGGATTTCTATTAAAGGAACATTTTTTCGTTACTGTAACTCGCCATAAAGTTCAACATATCTTCCTGACTTTACAGTTATTGAGAAGGTTACTGAAAATTATTTCGCAATGTTTATTCAACACCAAAATTTTGCAGTGGATTTTTGTTAACAGTAAAACACCAGTAAGTTTGACGACTAACACGAGAACATGAGACTATTATCAGATTAAAAGATGTTTTTATTATAAGGTTTGCCAGAGCAGAACTAAGCACAGCAAGATTTCTTTTATGTTATGAAGGTAAATTATCTTTTTGCACTGTTAATGATATATTATCAGCAGCCCGCGTCAACCTGTAAAACACATCATAAAATCTGCTGCTCTGCTCTGCAATTCCGGAAGCTGAAAGAAATAATTTTAGTTCACTGTTACCTGTCCGCTTCGTGGCGGTATGATTGGTTTCATTTACAGTAATGCAGTTTGAATGCACCGCTGCAGCGGCTCGTTCGTTCGTGGCGCAGCTCTGCACCACGAATAATATTCATATAACTGAAAATGTCTTACAGGGATGGGATAAAATACCAGGCAAGCCTATTACAAATCATAATGCAAGTTTTCACTAAGTAACTCTATTCAAAACATTTAAACAGATTAAGTTATTACACACGTTTCCAAATCAATGTCTAATGGCGTCCTTCTCTCAATCTTGACAAAAGAATGCTACGCAAGCGTAAAATATAACGTCAGAGGCTCTTCCTACTCACGTAACTCCCAGAAGACGACAGAGAAATTAATGTTCGATCTTTACTATTTATAGTAGTCACATATTCTCATCTTTGTTTGATATTTAATAAGTATCGTCTGTGGCGGTTTCAGTACTCGCCGACACATATTATTTTAAAAAATCAGTACGTAATTCTATACAAGAACAAAACATGGCACATAATGCTTTCTCTTTATTACATAAAGTTCACACAATCGATGTCCACGCAATTACAATCATCCAGTTCAATTATTATTTTCTCTTTTTCTTTTTTACCACATATAATATGTCTTTTGCTAAGAGACGTTACATTCCATAAAAAGAAAGGATCATCAAACAGTTATTTTTCCACCGTCATTATGTGGTATGACAGAATTGGAAGTTACGCATACAGTCGATACTTCCATATCGACTTTTGTGTTCACAGATAAATTTTAACTTTTTTATAAATATTAGGCTCAATTTAAGCTATTACGATATGATCGAATCCAAGTTTTGCACAGTATTCCAACCTGTCACTAAATTCACGTATAACAGCTTTCAAAGCTTGCAGAAAATGTTGTTGAAGCGGAGAGGGTGAATGATTAGAGGTGAGGAAAGAAGGGGAATAGTTTTTTACACGTCTTATGAGGAGCGATTAAGCTTTTATTTCTCCTCGTGAGATTATTACTTCAGAAGACTAGAAAAGAATTTCTGCTTCTGCTGCCTGCCACCAAAGAACCTTTCAGAAAGGGGTGTTGCGTCGTGCAAGTGTCATCTGTAACACAACTTTTTGATGAAACATGCTGGCCTCATACTACGCTGCTAAGAAATTTATATTTGATCCCGTACCCACCTTACAACAGTAATAACTACAGAAAACCTGTGGTGTGCGGGTGACGCTCTCGCCGTCTCAGCAAGCAGCAAAGAGCTTCAGTACACAATCGGGAGATTTGCATGAGTCAGTGGAATGCGTGGTCCGAATATCAACTATGTAAAGAGGAAGGTGATTAAAGTGGTGCAAATGACCAAGAAAAGCTGCATATGAGGTATGTTGCATTTGAAATGGCCCTAAGTTTCGCCTACCTGACAGCACTTAGTATCAAAAACAACTGTTAGTGGGTCGAATGATTAGTTCAAAGCTCATTAACATGCAAAACCACAAGAATATCGCAAAAACACCAAATCGGTGCACTGACTGCCAGAAAGCTGAGATGTGGATAAAAGCAGTTGTGACAATATTCAAGTCTTCATACTCCAAAACAGACATCTAGACTTAGGTTTTCCCTAATTTCGTTAAATCGCTTAAAAAGAATGCTAGGATGGTTCCTTTGAAATGCCACGGCCAGTTTCCTCCCCATCTTTCACCAGCAAAATTAAGTTCTCCTTCTTTTAAGACCTCGTTGTCGATGGCACGTTAAACCCTAAGCTTACTTCCTACCACCAGAATGCCACTGTTCTTGTAGAGTGAGTGATAAACGACCGACAGAAAAATATCATATCGATACACTTCAGTTAAACCCTCTGAGCAGAAAGACCTTGGAAAGGATGGCGTTGCGGTGGAAAGATATAAATATAGTATTGATGGGTTTTAATAGTTGTCTGTAAGGTATGAAGGAGGAGCTGATGGGGAAGTCCTTCTATTTGGCTACGTAGATTGTGAAGGGTCTGAAAACGTACCACTAACTGCCTGGTAGCACATGGAATATCACCACACGCTTGAAAAAGATGTAAGCACAGAGAAAAGGGCGTCTTACAGATGTTGTACAATGCCAAATTCGAGTGAGGTCACAAAATCCCGGATCGATACTTACCTGTTACACAAATGTGTGTGAAAAAAGGATTGTCATCTAGTGTAAAACGTTTTGAGAACAGACGTATGCTAGCGAGAACTAAACCTCATGTAAATAAAATGAAAGGTTAATACAGCAAACTAGATACTACCACATGAGACATGAAGATAAGCATGTTACAACTACTGTTTCTAAATGGCGTCCCGTGCTTTTAGTCACTCAGAGAATTATAATAACGTAATTGTCAATAATTTTAAATTTATAAGCTTAGATCAAGTCAACTGAAATAAACAAATAGTTGTGATCATTACTTTTATAACATCTGGTAGTGATGTAATTGATTACAGTTATTTGTGTATTTGAGTTGATCCCTTGTAACATGTGTCTGCATCTGCAGCCTGTACAAATTCCTTAAAGGAAGAAATTCTCTAATAATGGCTGTAGATGTTGTCAGTAATGGTATTCTTATAGGATTTTGTTCCATGTTGTAGGAGTCGAGGTAACAGCTGTGATCACCGATACAGTGTTTAAACCTTTGCTATTCGCTTGCAATACATCCACAACTGCATTCAAACGTGCATCGAATAGAACAAGTTTATGCACTACGCATTCTGTGTCAGTGATCACAGCTGTTACTTCCATAGCTATAACGTTGGACACAACCTGCTATAGTACCGTTACTTATAGCATTTATCTATGCCCTGAAGCGGCATCAAATGCCTGACAATGGCGTAACGTCGAAACTGCAGTAGCCGAATAAGACTACAGCAGCCATAAAACGATGTCATTTAAAAATATCTGTTTACATTCATAAATCACAGTTAGGCGTAAGCAAGTATTCCCAAACAAACATAGCAAGTGTGGTTACCATCATTGTGATTAACACCAACAGCGTGATAGCATGAAGTGCACTTGTGGTTCAAAATGGTTCAAATGGCTCTGAGCACTATGGGACTTAACATCTATGGTCATCAGTCCCCTAGAACTTAGAACTACTTAAACCTAACTAACCTAAGGACAGCACACAACACCCAGCCATCACGAGGCAGAGAAAATCCCTGACCCCGCCGGGAATCGAACCCGGGAACCCGGGCGTGGGAAGCGAGAACGCTACCGCACGACCACGAGATGCGGGCCACACTGGTGATGTCACCGCCAGACACCACACTTGCTAGGTGGTAGCCTTTAAATCGGCCGCGGTCCATTAGTATACGTCGGACCCGCGTGTCGCCACTATCAGTGATTGCAGACCGAGCGCCGCCACACGGCAGGTCTAGTCTACAGAGACTTCCTAGCACTCGCCCCAGTTGTACAGCCGACTTTGCTAGCGATGGTTCACTGCCTGCATATACTCTCATTTGCAGAGACGATAGTTTAGCACAGCCTTCAGCTACGTCATTTGCTACGACCTATCAAGGCGCCATATTCAGTTACTATTCTTAACAGATAATATTGTGAATCATGTACCGTCAAGAGCGACGTTCATCATTAATGGATTAAAGTTAAGTATGAAACTAATTACGTCCGCTTTCTGAATTCTAATTCCTTGTCATGTTCCAGACCTCACGTCAGTATAGTTCTTCCCTCCTCACGCCAGCCTGCGTGAGCTAAAACGCGTGCATTTCAGCCTCCATTCCTAACACGGTGTTGGCTCTTCTGCCAGCACAACAACACTTTCTAGCGGCATTCAAGAAAAGAGAAAATGCACCAAACCGAGAAAAGGAGGACAGAGACAAGAGACGTGCTTTCTATTTTTTTCTGGGGCCGCTTTCAGCCAAGACTGAGAGGCTGCTTGGAAAATGTGGCGTCAAAACTATCTTCTGATCACAGCCTGAGACGAAAGAGTTCCTTGACTCTGCGAAAGATGCACTACAATTTAACGTAGCAGGCATATACAGCATCCCTTGTGAATGTGACCACCAATACATAGGATAAATGCAGCGCTACATCTCGAAACGCTACGAGGAACGCATCAGGTGTGTGACACTGGAGTACACAAATAAATTAGCATTTACAGAGCTTGGCATAGGCGAAGACCACACTGTTGACTTGTTAGAACACTAAGTTGCTATGCCGAGCAAACGGCGTTATAACGGAATCCATAGAAATGTAGATCCACGAGAATCTGGTCAATAGTGACGAAGAATAGACACTTAGTTCGACTTGGAATCCCACGTTAGCGGCGATACGACGAGAGTGCTTCCAGAACTGTCCAGCAGGTAAGACGCCACGCAGAGATTCGAGCGCAGCCCCAGACTCACACGCCACCCCCATCATTGTACAGAACGAAGCCACCCGCTGCCAGCTGGATGGAGCAAATTACTACTGTAAATATTTAGACATCCGCAATGTCTCTATACTTCGCCAGAAGATGATGAATATGACTCTCGTCAAAAACATTCTGTTGACGCTGCCACCAGGCTGGAAACCTGGCAGCTTTTCACCAGTAGCAGGGGAAAGTGTTGTACCTTGAAAATAGTGTAACTGGGACCACATTACTTTCCCTGGTCAGTGTTTTATCTTAGTGACTTATTTTAGAATCAAATGAAGGAATACGTGCTAGAGACCCTCGTAAGCGGTTTCCGGCATTTTCTGATGTTTTTGTGGTTCAGAGTCATGAGATTGTGTTTTGTGCAGCATTTGTAAACATTTTGAGTTCTACATATTTAGGTACCGTATAACATACTAAAATTATGTGGAAAATATTGCTATTTTTTCAGTTACAGTGCATTACAGCAAGTAATATTTTTAGATCGTTATTTAATGTGTGGTTGGTTAAGTCAAATTTTGTCAGTCCTGTACCATCTTGTGCCTCGAAACGCATAGAGATCTTTTACCCTGGAGCATGTGATATTTGCTAATGAGCTGAGTTTCTTTAATTTTGCAACTACTGTACCTGTTTTGAAAACTAAAATTTGTGGTTGTTTGGGCTAACTTGTGCTTCAAAATGTATTTTAACTTGTAGGCGGTTTGTGATAATATTGCTACTTAATATGATGTCATGTACTGATTGTTGATGCACAGTAGAGTAATAATGTAACAGACAGACTATTAAACACAGTACTGACAAGATTTTCTCGTGGAGCACTTCAAAAATTTTAATAGAATAGTTGTTGCTAGGTACATGTCGCTGTTGTATCTTTGAAAAATTTTTAATATTTGAAAAAGCTTTACTGTTCCGGAGTAATTTCGGTTATTTCGGAAACGCACTGCAGCGTCCAAAAAGTTAATTCTACCTTTTTAAAATGCAATCCATAAATATAATGAAAGTGTATGTATGTATGTATGTATGTGTGTGTGTGTGTGTGTGAGTGTGTGCGTGTGTGTTTTCCACATCTGTTCCTAAACCACTGGACCGATTTCAACCGAACTTTGTATACTTATACAAATACCTTACCATCAGGCAACCGCCATGGGGTTAAAAACCACCTTCTTCTCAAAGGGCTGGAGGTGAAAAAGAAGTTTAGCCCGTGACACTTGAATTACGAGATCTTACCGACTCAGTATTTCTGAATGAGAGAACTTGGCTATTTGTAACAAACTTTGCACTTAATTCCAAAGCTTTGTGAAATTTTTTATTACTGGCAACCCCTGCAAAATGATGAAAAGAAAAATCTTGTCGCTCATAACTTTTCCGCTGCTCTTGCAGTAAACGTACTGCATGAGGGATGACGTTATAACTTATTACTCTTTAAACCTAATCATATTCGCGATAATTTTGTAGACAGCATGCGCATATACCACTGAAAGTAAGTGCGAACTTATTGTTCGACGGACAGTTGACGCAATAGGGCGTCATATGCAATGATATGCATGAAATACTACCTCGTCATGCATGACTATTAAATTTATTATTTCTTTGCTACTAAATCTATTTGCTATAATTTTTGCAGGAAGTGTACACAAACTATGCCGCTGAATATACTGTACAATATTATACACTACTAGCCATTAAAATTGCTACACCAAGAAGAAATGCAGATAATAAACGGGTATTCATTGGACAAATTTATTATACTAGAACTGACATGTGATTACATTTTCACGCAATTTGGGTGCATAGATCCTGAGAAATCAGTACCCAGAACAACCACCTCTGGCCATGATAACAGCGTTGATATGCTTGGGCATTGAGTCAAACAGAGCTTGGATGGCATGTACAGGTACAGCTGCCCATGCAGCTTCAACACGATACCACAGTTCATCGAGAGTAGTGACTGGCGTATTGTGACCAGCCAGTTGCTCGGCTACCATTGACCAGACGTTTTCAGTTGGTGAGAGATCTGGAGGATGTGCTGGCAAGGGAAGCAGTCGAACATTTTCTGTATCCAGACAGGCCCGTACAGTAACTGCAACATGCGGTCGTGCATTATCCTGCTGAAATGTAGGGTTTAGCAGGGATCGAATGAAGGGTAGAGCCACGGGTCGTAACATATCTGAAACGTAACGTCCACTGTTCAAAGTGCCGTCAATGCGAACAAGAGGTGACCGAGACGTGTAACCAATGGCACCCCATACCATCACGCTGGGTGATACACCAGTATGGCGATGACGAATACACGCTTCCTATGCGCGTTCACCGCGATGTCGCCAAACACGGATGCGACCTTCATGATGCTGTAAACAGGACCTGGATTCATACGAAAAAATGACGTTTTGTCATTCGTGCACCCAGGTTCGTCGTTGAGTACACCATCGCAGGCACTCCTGTCTGTGATGCAGCGTCAAGGGTAACCGCAGCCATAGTCTCCGAGCTGATAGTCCATGCTGCTGCAAACGTCGTCGAACTGTTCGTGCAGATGGTTGTTGTCTTGCGAACGTCTCCGCCTGTTGACTCAGGGATCGAGACGTGTCTGCACGATCCGTTACAGCCATGCGGATAAGATGCATGTCATCTCGACTGCTAGTGATACGAGGCCGTTGGGATCCAGCACGTCTCCTAAACCCACCAGTTCCAAATTCTGCTAACAGTCATTGGATCTCGATCAACGCGAGCAGCAATGTCGCGATACGATAAACCGCAATCGCGATAGGCTACAATCCAATCAAAGTCGGAAACGCGATGGTACGCATTTCCCCTCCTTACATGAGGCATCACAACAACATTTCACCAGGCAATGCCGGTCAACTGCTGTTTGTATATGAGAAATCGGTTGGAAACTTTCCTCATGTCAGCACGTTGTAGGTGTCGCCACCGGCGCCAACCTTGTTTGAATGCTGTGAAAAGCTTATAATTTGCATATCACAGCATCTTCTTCCTGTTGGTTAAATTTCGCGTCTCTATCACGTCATCTTCGTGGTGTAGCAATTTTAGTGTCTTGTAGTGTATTATTGTACGGCACATAGTTCAAGGGATATTATGTCATATACATTAATAACAAGGCCAGAAGCTGCGTGGTGTGTGCATGGACGCACAACTATAAATAAATACTTGGGCAGTTTTGCGTTTCTCCAATAGTAAGGAGATATATTAACTTCTATTAAGGTCTGCCTAGAGATGCAAGTGTGAAAACTGTTCCAAGATACAGCGTCCTCTCGTGTATGTCAGGGGCAGTCTACATTCACACAGACATTGTGACAGTTTTATATAGTCAAATGTTTTAATGCTGTACGCTATACAGGGTGAAAAGTATTTAAACCGACAAACTCTGGGAGGTTGTAGGGGACATCAAAACAAATATTTTTCCCTAATGTCATTTTTTCCTATAGGGAGTATTTAAACCGGTAGAGGAAGATTTCTCTGGCGGCAATTTAATTAAACCAGCAAATACTTTCCCATTTTTTATGACTAAGAGACAACACGTTAACACAACCCAATTTCAATTACAGTAGATATTCAAAAATTCCTCCACTGACACGTAAACAAAGTTTACACCGTCGGATCATGTTCTGTCTGACACGGGCAAAAACCCCAGGAGTATCCTGAATTGTTCCTGCTGCAGCTACTGTCCGGGCAACCAGACCCCTCTTCTTATGCAACAGGAGTTGCGTAAACAAGGTTGCGCATCTCTCCCCACACAAAAAAGTCCAGAGGGGACATATCTGGGGATCGAGCAGGCCATGGTACAGGACCACGTCTGCCAATCCACGTTTCTGGGAACCATCGGTCCAGGAATCGACGCACACGACGACTGAAATGTGCCGGCGCCCCGTCATGTTGGAACCACGTGCGTTGTCTTGTAGGGAGCGGGACGTCTTCCAGCAATTCTGGCAGTGCTCTGGCGAGAAAATTGCAATAGTGCCTGCCATTTAATGGCCTAGGTAGCAGATATAGCCCAGTTAAACAGTCCCCAACAACACCGACACAGACATTAACGAAGAACCGCACTTGATGAGCGCTAGTAACTGTGGCATGTGGCTTATCTTCACTCCAAACATGCGAATTATGCATGTAGAAGACTCTACCAAGCTCGAACGTTGCTTCATCGGTAAACAACACAGAGGATGGAAACGTAGCATGCATTTCACACTGTTCCAGGTACCACTGCGAAAACTGTTCTCTGGGTGGATAATCAACTGGTTCCAGGTTGTGGACACACTGTAAGTGAAATGGACCTAACAATTGCTCTCGAAGGACTGTTCTTACATTCGTCAGATTCGTCCCCATGTTACGTGCAATTGCACGAGTGCTGATTAAAGGATCCCGCTCCACATGCTGCAAGACAGCTTCCTCAAATTGCAGCATTCTTAGCGTGTGACGGCGTCCGTGTCCAGGTAATCTGCTAAATGACCCGGTCACACGCAGACGTTGGTACACAGCAGCAAAGGTCGTATGATGCGGGATACGGCGATTGGGATATTGTTGTTGATAAACCAGCTGTGCAGCTCGTCCGTTGTGGTGCGATACGTAGTACGCACCAACCACATCAGTGTACTCACTTCAGGTGTATCGCTCCAATTGTAAAGATAGACAATGCACTACTACACTGGTGGAAAGCAGTTGCCTACAACTGAAGAGCGTAATACGCCCTCTAACAACTGAAGATCGTAATACGGCATCTAACAACTGAAGAGCATAATACGGCCTCCATCGGTTTAAATAATCCTCATAGGAAAAATTGACATTAGGGAAAAATATTTGTTTTGATGTTCCCTACAACCTCCCAGAGTTTGTCGGTTTAAATACTTTTCACCCTGTATAAGTGTACTACCGTACATGTAATTAGACCAATGAAATGATACAGTTTGAATTTTGTGCAGTCTACATGGCAAGCTGGGAATTTATTTTCATTGGCTATTCGAGGATACAGCTAGTCTCGGCTCACGAATCGAGGTGAGGCTCCTCAGAGCAGAACACGGCGTGTCAGGGACTACCAAGCAGTCGTGCGAACACGAGCAGGTTGGCAAATCGAAGCGGCAAGTGTCATCTTCCTGCACGTGAGAGCCGCTCTCGTCGGCCGCCTCCAGGTCACTCTCCTTGAGCGCCCTGTGCCTCGTGCGCTCCACGCGGCCCGCCGCGCGCCTCCTGGCCGCCGCTGCCCGCTTCTTCCTGCCCGCTGCCTGCTGGCAGCGGCTGCGCCCGTGCCCTTCCACCTCGGCTACTCCGTGTTCGGCCGACTCCGTACGCTGCGCTATTTCCTCGCGGCTGCCACATCCCGGTACCTCCAGCTCCACGGTCACCCCGCTAGCGCGCGCCACGTCCTGCGCGCTGATGCCCGCAGCGTCCTCCATCTGCGACTCCATGCGTGAGGCGGCCAGCTCGAACAGGTGGTGCAACGTCCACATGTCGCGCAGGTAGCGGCTCTCCGCCTTCAGCGCCGCCTCGTGGCACCTGCGACCTATCTCCTGTAACTCCTGCAGCTCCTTCTCCAGCTGGCGCTCCCGGAGGGCGGTCCATTCGGACTCGGGCTCCCTGCAGAGCATCCGACGGTAGTTGTCGTATCACTGCTACACGGTATCCACTGTTACATACAGGATGGTTCGAGAAATACCTTTACAAAATTCGAAGAGAGCTTCCTTACACCAAAAAAGAAAACTGGTTCAAATAAAAAGTTATTAAAGTGCGCGTCATTTATGACGGCGGCTGGGTTTAGGTTCGTTCTGCGCATCTGACGTTACAAAACACAGTCAGCCAATGAACAGAGAACGACGTTGCCAGAGCTCGACTGCAGTACAGAGCACGGATGAGTGTCTTCAGTTTTAGAAGCATTCAGTCATAAATAAAGTAATTGAACAAAAGCAATGTCTTGATAGCAGACTTTCTTTTATAGAAAGTTTGGAAAAAGCATTCTTTATACCAATTGCTTCATATTCTATTAATTAATTAAACCAAACAAGCAATAAGCCTCCTAATTCAGGTGATAGCAAGGAAAGGGGTTTGTATCATTCTCAAAAAACGCTTTTTCGCAATAAAGAACAGCGGTCTATTTGCTATTGTACCTCGACGAAACGGGAGTAATTCCTTATCATACCAACAGTGTTTGTCGGTATTTTGCCTGACATTTTAGAGTCCTCCGAGAGTTCTATTGAACGGCGACCTGTGACAGCGTAATGGTTAAAGTATCTGGCTGCTCAGCGAAAGGTTCTAAATTCAAATCTTGGTCAGTGCTTAATATTTTCTTTATTTAAATACAATATCGAAGTGTCTTACTTTATGAATTTTATTCGTTTGAATGTAATTTTTTGAAATTTCTAGTGGCAACTAAAATCGACCTTACGGAAAGTATACGCTATGGACCTTTACCTCTGCAAACTCTTCAAAATTTTGTGCAATGGTTTACTACATCTAATGCTGCACAATAACTGCGTTGAACATCGAAACAAAATTAAGCCATTTATGGGGGAAAAATTACAGTCAAGAATATGTGAACAAATCAAATTTCTGGGCCAAATAGTTTTTGTGAAATCGAATGATAAAGTGTGTCAAAGCAGTCGAAACACCATGTGTCTGCACAGGCGAGAAGTGCAATGATGACAAAATCACGTACATCGCGGAATGCGGGGAGCACGTCTCTGTAGCAGCGAAAGGGTTAATGCGACCGTGGTGGCTTTACTACATAAACTGCGCTCTCCCTCCTAAACGTAAGTTTGCGAACTATACTATGGCGCTGCTTCTCTTGGCGCGTACAACTTGCAACGCAGAAATCTGCCGCGTCTGGGCGGGCATACGCGAACCGCCAAGATAAAAGAATTGAACTATAGTTCAGTAAGAAACTTCAGTTAGGTCCAACACATCAGTTACACAGTGTTACCAACTCATAAACTCATGTTCCCATACACGCATGTACTCGTCGAATTGTGGAATGTCGCACCCTCTGAGATACTCTCTAATAGTTTCGAATCGCTTCAAAGACTTGTCTGAAAAGTTTTTATATCTACATCTACATATATACTCCTCAATCCACCATACGGTGCTTGGCGGAGGGTACCCCGTACCACAACTAGCATCTTCTCTCCCTGTTCCACTCCCAAACAGAACGAGGGAAAAATGACTGCCTATATGCCTCTGTACGAGCCCTAATCTTATCTTTGTGGTCTTTCCGCGAAATTTAAGTTGGCGGCAGTAAAATTGTACTGCAGTCAGCCTCAAATGCTGGTTCTCTAAATTTCCTCAGTATCGATTCACGAAAAGAACGCCTCCTTTCCTCCGGAGACTCCCACCCGAGCTCCTGAAACATTTCCGTAACACTCGCGTGATGATCAAACCTACCAGTAACAAATCTAACAGCCCGCCTCTGAATTGCTTCTATGTCCTCCCTCAATCCGACCAGATAAGGATCCCAAACGCTCGAGCGGTACTCAAGAATAGGTCGTATTAGTGTTTTATAAGCGGTCTCCTTTACAGATGAACCACATCTTCCCAAAATTCTACCAATGAACCGAAGACTACTACCCGCCTTTCCCACAACTTTCATTATATGCTTGTCCCACTTCATATCGCTCTGCAATGTTATGCCCAAATATTTAATCGACGTGACTGTGTCAAGCGCTACACTGCTAATGGAGTATTAAAACGTTACGGGATTCTTTTTCTTATTCATCTGCATTAATTTACATTGATCTATATTTAGAGTTAGCTGCCATTCTTTACACCAGTCATAAATCCTGTCCAAGCTATCTTGTATCCTCCTACAGTCACTCAACGACGACACCTTCCCGTACACCACAGCATCATCAGCAAACAGCCGCACATTGCTATCCACCCTATCCAAAAGATCCTTTATGTACATGAAAACAACAGCGGACCTACTACACTTTTAAAGGCGCTACAGTCTGGAACCGCGCGACCGCTACGGTCGCAGGTTCGAATCCTGCCTCGGGCATGGATGTGTGTGATGTCCTTAGGTTAGTTAGGTTTAAGTAGTTCTAAGTTCTAGTGGACTGATGGCCTTAGAAGTTAAGTCCCATAGTGCTCAGAGCCATTTGAACCTACCACACTTCCATGGGGCACTCCAAATGATACCCTCACATCCGATGAACACTCACCATCGAAGACAACGTACTGGGTTCTACTACTTAAGAAGTCTTCGAGCCACTCACATACTTGGGAACCAATCCCATAGGCTCGTACCTTAGTTAGGAGTCTGCAGTGGGGCACCGAGTCAAACGCTTTCCGGAAGTCAAAGATTATGGCATCCGTCTGATACCCTTCATCCATGGTTCGCAAGATGTCATGTGAAAAAAGGGCGAGTTGCGTTTCGCAGGAGCGATGCTTTCTAAAGCCGTGCTGATGCATGGACAGCAACTTTTCTGTCTCAAGGAAATTTATTATATTCGAACTGAGAATATGCTAGAGAATCCTGCAACAAACCGATGTTAAGGATATTGGTCTGTAATTTTGAGGCTCAGTCCTTCTACCCTTCTTATATACACGAGTCTCTGAAGAGCTACTGTATTTGGATTTGCTGTGCAGAAAGTTGTTTCAAGTATTTCCAGAAATAAAATTCCAAATATTGAGGTCCGAAGGAGGTGTTAACCAGAGTCCGTGTCCCCCTCTACTGGCCAAAGTGGGGAGTTTCGTTGCATGTTGCTTCTGACAATACGTTGTCGTTGTAGTAGGAAATCAGGTTATAGCATACAGTAGCCAATGGGAATGATTCAGTCTTATAACGTTGGTTTCCGGCATCACAGATATTCGACTTTTTGCAGAATATGCCACAATTTTACAGGTTGCGATTAAGTTGGAATCGAATATGAGGTGCACTTCCCCATATCGCAAATGTCGTAACACAGTAGTTACGCCACCTCCACTGGGAGACACTCGGGCACCCACCATACAGTCCTGATCTCTCTCATTTCACTGCCACGCCTTTGGTCCCCTAAAAAAGGCCCTAAAGTGTCGACGATTCCTGTCGGACGCGGATGAGCAGCAGGAAGTTATGGAATTCTTCACGCACGGCGACTTTGCCTGGTTGGCATACCGATTCTGGACTTTACAGGCTTCGAAACGAAACCTTTTAATCGCCGCCCCTTATAGTATATATTAAATTCCTCCGAGGAACACGAACTACAATAACGAGCAACAATCATACTTACATTGCTACTCATCTCCAATTTGTAGCTTTTTTTTCGAAAAGTCACGATTTCCGAAGTTGTAGATAGCCAGGAAACCAACCGAAGAAATTAAGTAGCTGCGAGTCAGACGAGTAGCAATCATGTTTACAGTGTTTATTATCACAAATATGTGGCTTTTTATTCTGAATATGTCGAGATTTCCGACGGTTTGGTTAGGCAGTAATCTAAGAGCACAGCTCAAATTGCTTTGAGTGAAACCAAATACCACCTGAGTAAATTGTTGCGAGCGAAATAAAGTATCAGTTAACTTCATTTACGAAGCAGAGAAAATTAAGAATGACAGTCTGATTATTAGATTAGATTAGATTAGTACATGTTCCATAGATCATGAATACAACACTTCGTAATGATGTGGAAGGTGTCAGGTTAATAAAAGGTGTCTATACAAGATATTACATTACACAAAATATTACACGACACTCAATATTTTTAATTTTTTTGTGGAGGTTGGGGAAATTACCCACTTACTATATCCAAAAATGCATCTAATGAGTAGAAGGAGTTGCCATTAAGAAATTCTTTTAATTTCCTTATAAATGCTATATGGCTATCTGTCAGACTTTTGATGCTATTAGGTAAGTGACCAAAGACTTTTGTGGTAGCATAATTTACCCCCTTCTGAGCCAAAGTTAGGTTTAACCTTGAGTAGTGAAGATCATCCTTTCTCCTAGTGTTGTAGCCATGTACACTGCTATTACTTTTGAATTCGTTCGAATTGTTAATAACAAATTTCATAAGTGAATATATATATATATATATATATATATATATATATATATATATATATATATATTGTGAGGATACAGTGAAGATCTCTAGCTCTTTAAATAAGTGTCTGCAGGATGATCTTGGATGAGCTCCAGCAATTACACGCTTTTGTGCATTGAATACTCTTTTACTCAATGATGAGTTACCCCAGAATATGATGCCATACGAAAGTAGAGAATGAAAATAGGCGTGGTAAGCTAATTTACTCAGATGTATATCTCCAAAATTTGCAATGACCCTAATAGCATAAGTAGCTGAACTCAAACGTTTCAGCAGATCCTCAGTGTGTTTTTTCCAGTTCAACCCCTCATCAATGCATACACCTTGGCTACCGATTTTTGAACGAAGTTTATATTTATTAACGGTGTCATTCCATTTACTGTGTGGCACTGTATATACTGTGTTTTGTCAAAGTTTAATGAGAGCCCATTTGCAGACAACCACTTAATGATATTCTGAAAAACATCGTTTACAATTTCACCAGTTAATTCTTGTCTGTTGGGTGTGATAGCTATACTTGATTCATCTGCGAAAAGCACCAGCTTTGCATCTTCATGAATATAGAATGGCAAGTCATTAATATATATTAAGAACGTCAGAGGACCTAAGACCGAACCTTGCGGCACCCCATTCTTGATTGTTCCCCAGTTTGAGAAATCACCAGTTTTTTCCATATTATGTGAACTTTTTATTTCAACTTTCTGCACTCTTCCAGTTAGGTATGATTTAAACCATTTGAGCACTGTGCTATTCATACCACAGTACTTGAGCTTATCTAGAAGTATTCCATGATTTACACAATAAAAAGCCTTTCATAGATCACAAAAATCCCAATGGGTGACTTCCGGTAACTCAGAGCGTTTCATATTTCATTAGTGAAAGAATATATAGCATTTTCCATTGAAAAACCCTTCTGGAAACCAAACTGACATTTTGTTAAAACTTTATTTTTACGAAGGTGTGAAGCTACTCTACAATACATTACTTTTTCAAGAATTTTGGATAAGGCAGTCAGAAGAGAGATTGGGCGGTAGTTTTTGCCATGAGACGTATCCCCTTTTTTATGCAGTGGTTTAACAATGGCACACTTCAGTCTATCTGGGAAAATACCCTGCTTCAGAGAGCTATTATATATGTGGCTAAGAATCCCACTTATTGCTTGGCTATTAACATCTGCGTCACCATTCATTAAGTTGACTTCCCATCAGTCATCAAGTGAACTAGAGGTCCGTCATACACAAACGACAAGTTTCTTCATACTTCCCGCGTCACAACCTCTTTAGGGGAGTCAGAGAAAGAACATCCGTGAAAGCTGCAGCGGATTTGGCGCTGCTGCTTCGCTTGTTTACTTCAGTCACTCACGTTAGACGAGTTTGTATACGTCTGTATGGCAACGCCTCAGTGTTGTCGCAACGCTATAAATGGCTATTGTTTTCACCTGTAGCCACTTGTGCTTCACAGCTCAAAGCTGGAAACAGCGCTCCAAGGTCTCAGGAATCTTCTCTCGTCGACTATTTTATGGTAAGTCTTGATGAGTGTTCCGAACGTTGCTCCAGACAGCACCTTAAACGTTTTGCTGGGAGAATGACTGGATCTACCAGAAATTCAAATACTGTTGTAGCCATCTATGAATGATTGAAATACACCACCATCTCAGATACAGTCAGCCACAGCTTTCTTTCAATGAGTGCATTGAAGATATTTGATTGTGCCTGAAAAGTCGTTGAACACAGACTATAGTTTCACTAATAACTCGAAAGACTTTTGGATATATGTTTGTACCAAGTTTCTTCACTATTCTCGTGTAAAGAACCTGTTTCCAAAGTTTGTGAAAGTGTTTTTGAACCACCCTGCAGCTATCCCCTTCTATCTAATTATTACTAGACTCTTGATTGAACTGCGAGGTGGTTATAATTAAAGTGCAGCTAGTCACAGAGGTCCAATGTAACTTGTAATTATCGTATGGTAGCAGAACTTGATAGATATTATAATGCGTTAATGAAGAACTGATTTACGCTGGAAAAAAATTAGTTCCAGTTTTAGCCACCAGGTGCTACTCTGGCGCTGTGAATGCAAGAAAGACGACAGAAATGCTATCTATATGTAATTGAGTAGGAATGGGACATAAGCGGGAAAAGTCAAACAAGTGAGAAAGGTGTAACGTTGACTGTTAATTTTTTGTTGACTGTCACTTGCACAACTTGTTCAATATGTGCACTGAAGACATTGAGGAGATGTTGTACAGTGCCAGATTTGCACCTGGTGCCCAAAGTTGGAACCTCCGTGAATAGCTGCACTTTTAATTATGTAAGCACTGGGTATTACAATGTCAGAAGTGGAAAGTGTTAGACCATGAATACTATGGGTGAAAGCTATCAAACTGATATTCGAGTATATCCTTATCGGTGGGATAGGTTGATTAGAATTTCATCGTTATGCGAGATTATTTCCAGTATTTACAGCATACAAAAAATCATTCCCACAGATGAAGAATAACACAAGCACATGATGGCTGTCCGGTGTGTCTAACGTTACTGGTACTTTTCAGATGGAAGTTGCAACAAAGTATGCCCAGAGGGCGTGCACGTAAAGCTTGCCATCTTTCAAGCCAAATCATTGTCTTGATGATATGGGAATATCACACCGACAGATTTCACAGACAGTTTGGTTGTAGGGTATGACTACAGAATGGGTGGTAACCATATGGACTCAGGATCACAGAGTGGTAAGAAAACCGCTGACACCATACCACAGACAATGGAGACATGCATGGTGCAGAGGAAGATTCATCTGGAACATTGGGTAGCATTCTGCGATATACAGCGATGAATCTCGCTTCTCGTCTGTAACGGTCAGATCGACAGCAACATGTCCGTAGATGACATGGCGAAAAGTCATAGGAATTCTTGAGACGGATAGCTCTGTTGCTCTTGGAATTACGGTATGGGCAAGTACTGGCTATGACAAAAGGACTCATTTGGTACTTTTACATATCTGGCTCAATGCTTGCCAGCATGTGGTAAGAATGGCAAGCTCTGTTGTCTTATCGTTCATGAATAGAGTACCAAATGGCGCGAGGGCTGTTCGTTTATTAAGATCCGATCGTTTGTTAAATGGAACCACAGTGAATATCAAAAACGTTTTATTTGCATCTATTAGCTACACTTTCCAGCTACTTCTTTAGAGAGTCGCTGTCTGACTTAGACATTTGTCGTAGCATTGTTCAAATCCAAAGAGATTCTGGTCGTATGTGAAGTATGTTAGCGGCAAGAAACAATCAATGCCTTCTCTGCGTGATAGCAATGGAGATACTATCGAAAACGGTGCTGCCAAAGCAGAGTTACTAAACACAGCCTTCCGAAATGCCTTCACCAAAACAGACGAAGTAAATATTCCAGAATTCGAATCGAGAACAGCTGCCAACCTAATAACGTACACGTAAATATCCTCGGAGTAGTGAAGCAACTTAAATCACTTCATAATAGCAAGTCTTCTGGTCCAGACTGTATACCAATTAGGTTCCTTTCGGAGTACGCTGGTGCATTAGCTCCATACTTAACAATCGTATACAACCGTTCGCTCGACGAAAGATCCGTACCCAAAGACTGGAAAGTTGCGCAGGTCACACCAGTATTCAAGAAAGGTAGTAGGAGTAATCCACTAAATTACAGGCCCATATCGTTAACGTCGATATGCAGCAGGATTTTAGAACATATACTGTGTTCGAACATTATGAATTACTTCGAAGAAAATGGTCTATTTACACACAGTCAACATGGGTTTAGAAAACATCGTTCCCGTGAAACTTAACTAGCTCTTTATCCACATGAAGTGTTGAGTGCTATTGACAAGGGATTTCAGGTCGATTCCGTATTTCTGGATTTCCGGAAGGCTTTTGACACTGTACCACACAAGCGGCTCGTAGTGAAATTGCGTGCTTATGTAATATCGTCTCAGTTATGTATTTGGATTTGTGATTTCCTGTCAGAGTAGTCACAGTTCGTAGTAATTGACGGAAAGTCATCGAGTAAAACAGAAGTGAATTCTGGCATTCCCCAAGGTAGTATTATAGGCCCTTTGCTGTTCCTTATCTATATAAACGATTTGGGAGACAATCTGAGCAGCCGACTTCGGTTGTTTGCAGATGACGCTGTCGTTTATCGACTAATAAATTCATCAGAAGTTCAAAACAAACTGCAAAACGATTTAGAAGAAATATCGGAGTTGTGCGAAAGTGGCAGTTGATACTAAATAAAGAAAAGTGTGAGGTCATCCACGTGAGTGCTAAAAGGAACTCGTTAAACTTCGGTTACAAGATAAATCAGTCTAATCTAAAAGCCCTAAAGTTGGTTCGATGAACCCTCTGCCAGGTACTTAAATGTGATTTGCAGAGTATCCATGTAGATGTAGATGTAGAACTGCCCAATGTCCTCGTCATAGAAGCCAGCCGCGTGTGCTTTCCGCCAATTCTCAAGCTGGACTGCAGCTCGTTGTCTGTGACAAAATGTTGTCTTCGTACACAGCGGTTCATATGAGCAGAGGTGAAAATCAGAGGGAGCCAATTACTGGTAGGGGGTCAAACGCTTCCGGTCGATAACGATGCACGAGCGTCTTTATTACCCCTGCAGTGTGCGGGTGAGAACTGTCACGAAGAAGGAAATCATGATAGTTACGTTATGTCGGGTACATTAAATCAGTCGAAATCCTTCAGCCGGTACTCATATTTGACGGGAGACGTTATTTTTGTAGGTATCTTTACTGTATGCTCAGAACTGAAAGAGCGACGTGATCCGATCGACGGGCATGCTGGAGTCACAGCCCAACACAGGTGTGCAAATCTTCGTCAGATTTTCACCTATGTTTCCGTCTCGCGGCCGATCTGACCTTAACAAACGAATATCCCTCGTGTATTGCAGCAGTAGAATGTAAGACCCCTCACTGCAATTTACACCATAATCAACTTGAAGAATGGACCGATCCCTGACTTGACTGTTGCGTACCCTCATTTGTCAACCATGGATCCCGTGCTGGATGTGATAGGCAGACATGTACTCTCGTACTAACTTCCAGACGAAGATCGTCATGAAATGACACAGCACATGTTTCGAGGGTGGCAAAAAATTCAAGACGACGTTCAGATGCTCTTTTCTTCCTCTTCGTCGATGTGGCGTTAAACTCTGTTCTTCCTTCCTTTCCTTGCTTAGCAATGACACAGCAACTTTCCTAAAAGTTGCTTGAGTCTTCCTTATAACCTTCCCTTTGGACAGCGGGTGAGCCATTGTTGGTTTCCACATAATTTGCACGGTCACTGAGGGCCAAAGAGATTTATCAGCAAAAAGGGCCTGGAGGAGTGATCATATAGCAGAACGTTCGCAACTAGAAGACGCTGCTCCAGTTGTTACTCTACTCAAGGTTAAAAGATAAGATGCCGAGGAGAGACACCTCTGGGTTCAAGGTGAGGAGCAACGCCCCTTAATAGAATGAAAGTTTAATAATGTGATAGCTGTTATGCGATGAACATCTCCACAAAGCTTGATAAATTACGCATTGATACCTCATGTTGTTGTTGTGGTCTTCAGTCCTGAGACTGGTTTGATGCAGCTCTCCATGCTACTCTATCCTGTGCAAAATTCTTCATCTCCCAGTACATACCGCAAACTACATCCTTCTGAATCTGCTTAGTGTATTCATCTCTTGGTCTCCCTCTACGATTTTTACCCTCCACGCCGCCCTCCAATACTAAATTGGTGATCCCTTGATGCCTCAGAACATGTCCTACCAACAGATCCCTTCTTCTAGTCAAGTTGTGCCACAAACTTCTCTTCTCCCCAATCCTATTCAATACTTCCTCATTAGTTATATGATACACATCTAATCTTCAGCATTCTTCCGTAGCACCACGTTTCAAAAGCTTCTATTCTCTTCTTGTCCAAACTATTTATCGTCCATGTTTCACTTCCATACATGGCTACACTCCATACAAATACTTTCAGAAATGACTTCCTGACACTTAAATCTATACTCGATGTTAACAAATTTCTCTTCTTCAGAAACGCTTTCCTTGCCATTGCCAGTCTACATTTTATATCCTCTCTACTTCGACCACCATCATTTATTTTGCTCCACAAATAGCAAAACTCCTTTACTACTTTAAGTGTCTCATTTCCTAATCTAATTCCCTCAGCATCACCCGACTTAATTCGACTACATTCCATTATCCTCGTTTTGTTTTTGTTGATGTTCATCTTATATCCTCCTTTCAAGACACTATCCATTCCGTTAAACTGCTCTTCCAAGCCCTTTGCTGTCTCTGACAGAATTACAATGTCATCGGCGAACCTCAAAGTTTTTATTTCTTGTCCATGGATTTTAATACCTACTCCGAATTTTTCTTTTGTTTGCTTCACTGCTTGCTCAATATACAGATTGAATAACATTGGGGGGAGACTACAACCCTGTCTCATTCCCTTCCCAACCACTGCTTTCCTTTCATGCCCCTCGACTCTTATAAATGTCATCTGGTTTCTGTACAAATTGTAAATAGCCTTTCGCTCCCTGTATTTTAGCCCTGCCACCTTCAGAGTTTGAAAGAGAGTATTCCAGTCAACACTGTCAAAAGCTTTCTCTAAGTCTACAAATGCTAGAAACGTAGGTTTGCCCTTCCTTAATCTAGCTTCTATGATAAGTCGTAGAGTCAGTATTACCTCACGTGTTTCAACATAGTGTTACCTCATAGTGTAACACTTTCCATTTCCCTCTGGGTATCATTGTCGTATAACGATTCTGTATACAAAAGTAATTAGAAAATGTTATAAATAAATGGCAGAATAATTACAAATTAATGTTTTAGTCTGACAATCAGGTAGAAAAATGTGTATCCACGCCGGACTAAACCTTCGTTCCTGAATGGGAATCGAAAATTTGTATATTGTGGTAGAGCCTCTATGAAACCTACGATCTATGGGGAGCATCTATTCGCTAATTGATGCTTTGAGTCAGTCCTTGAGCGTAACGACCATATAATGTAAGTTAGTAGCACATTTGTCACATAAGGCAGGAATCCGAAATCAAGATAGAGTCCGACACACACTGCTGAATTGGTTCAGATATTCATTGTACCTAAGCCCTTCAAACCAACCACAAGGGCACGAATATCACATTTCCCAACTATATGGTTTGCACACCTTTCTCTGTACCCAAGGTCGCTGACACATTCTGTGACGGGCCAATTTGACCCAGGCTTTGTGTGTACCTCGATGATGTTTTTTCCTTATTTTTCATCATTCCTGTATTGGTTTTCTCTACATTGCATATTTTTTTGTATTTTGATAATTTTGTGTAGTGTATATTTGTGTATTTTACACGAATATGTAATTTCATTGTAATTCTAGACAACGGCTCGATGGGAGAATTAATATCCGTGCTTAATTTTAATAACTCTGAGAGGGAGTGAGTGGGAGAGACAGTTGAAGGGCGGTGCAGGGACTTCAGCGAAGGACGAAGACGGGAAAAAGCTCGCCAATTTTATCGAGAAGAGAACTTTTTGCCGGTAAGTGAAGGAAGAAGAGTTTTGATGAGTGCGGATTGTTGAATATATGAGCCAAGGACAGTGGTACTGAGAGACCAGGTGGCATTTGTATTCCCGATACATTTATTCTGTGGCTTGCAATAACCAATAATTTAGAGAGGGAGGCGAACTCCCAAGAGGATAGAATTACAAGAGGAGGAAGTAGCAGAAGAAGAAGAATTCTAAGAGAGAAGAGCTTGGAAAAGATTCATTATAGAAGACGGCACAATATATTTCCATCATACTAGAGACTCAGAGCGTGTCAGAGACAGCAGGTGGTAAATTGGAATAATTTAGCTACGCTAGAAATCATCCCTGAGTGTACAAAACTAGATACATGAAAGTAATTTACATTCGAAAAGAGACTGTCAGCTGTGTTATGATGCCCAGACAAGAGCAGTGAACTACTGTCGTTGGTGTAGTAAACTGTATTGCATAGTAAGATGCAGTCATGAATAGTATTACCTCTATGGGCCAAGCGTCAAATGCTGATCAAGAAGATATATTACGAAGTCTGCTTTGACCATTGGTAATTGTCGTTGTTAGTTCCTCAACTCGGATACAATACTCTGACTTCCTGTATCATGGATGGATATTCATATCCTCACTTTCGCCGTTCGGCACTTGGCAAAGCGAAGTAAAGTGACATGACATGATGGACAGTGCAAATGAACGCTGACTTGATGGTGCCGTTACGAGACGTCAGTTCATCTTGCTCTTCAAAGCAGAGTCCACTTTATTCCAGGTATCAACTGAAAATTGTTATTGTGTCTACAAAACGCCTATACCAAAGCCACAACACCTACAAAGGGAATCTGTCTATACTAGCAATATAATGACCTTCAAAACTTATAGAACGCATTTCTCACAAACTTACGCCATCCGAAGATCACGTCATCACGATGGGAAAGTATGTTGACAGAACAGAATCAATTCTGTGCGTCTGAATGCTTCCTCCACTGATATTTCTGCTTTGTAGTTGGCACCAAAAATATCACAGCAGTCATCCCAGACGGGAAGCGGCTAAAAGCGCGTCTATGCAATCACACCGTCAGATGTTAACTGGCGTGGTCAACAGAAAATTCTTGAGTATAAGCAATTAAAACGGGTCACATGGGTTCATGTCAGCTTTCGATTTATCTCTTTTTATAATTCTCTCGCAGTTGACGAACAGATTAAAATTACATATGCGCAATAATTGACGAGTTCATTGGAAATGAGCGTTTGGCATCGTTGGCGTCAGGGAAGTTCGTCCGCCCAGTGCAAGCCTCATTTCACTCGACGGCACGTTGGGCGACCTGCGCGACGGTGATGAAGATGAAATGACAGCGAGGATAACATAACACCGAGTCCCTGAGCGGATAAAATCTCCAACTCGGCCGGGAATCGAACGCGGGCCCGCTTGCTCGGGAGGCGAGCACTTACCATCCAGTTAAGCAGGCGGACACGAGCTCAGCGCAAGGACTTTTCATAATCTTTCACATAACGAAGTGTGTTGACATGATAAAAGTCTAGAATAGGGGCAGTGGCGTACTTAACGCGTTTCTTGCAGGAATGTCGTCAGACTTTGCCTGTGGTATGATGGGAACCAAAAGAAGGTGTGTCAGTTGTTTGTGTTTCGCAGTCAGTGAGAGAGCAGCAGGCAACTCGAAGTAATACATTTGAAAGAAAGGGTAAAACATTACTGCAAACGAAGATTATAAATTTAATTGCTCCTTGTTTCAGTAGCAGCTGTTTAAACTGTGCTGGTAACTGCAAACCACGGACAGCGTCGTAACCCATGATACATCCAAAAAATTTGTGATATATTCTCTGCTCTGCATTGCTACGCAGTCGTTCTGCGACTTACTGAGTTAACTGTATCAATGCTTTTTTAATTAAATCATGGGAGAAGGTGATGATCAACGTTTTTCAATTAAATTATGGGAGAACATAGTTGGGTCAATATTTGTTAATACTACCAACGTGGCACTCTATTATACCAAACATTGAGCCGCTTCCTTCTCCCATGATTTAATTTAAAAAAATATTGATTCACTTACTCACAGTGTGCTCGTGCAGAGCAATTATGTAGTCATTTTACCACTACATCTGATATATTTTCGTGTCTCTACATGTAATTCATGAAACATGCACCAACAGACGATGTCGCCGTGCAGAACTAAAACACTTAACTCAGTTCATTTTGTACCACTCGCTGCCATTATCACAAAATATTTCTTTCGGAACTCACAAATACACCGAAAAAAGGAACAAGACAATTTCGAAACTAATGGAGTGATGCATGTGAGAGTGGATGGCGATCCATCTCTCAGCTGAAGTCATCCAACTCGGCCGCCCCCATCGCACCCTCCCTTCCCCATTCCCACACCCTCCCATTCCCCTCCTCAGTCTCTCAAGTGTTTATTAAAATGAAACAACCAGTCGACATATAACCCCAGAGCAGCCATCTAGGCCGTACTCAAAAGTATCAAGATAATCTGAAATTTTTGGCCCATGTCCAGAAGTATCTATCCAAAAATCCCAAAAAGGACGTAACTTGCAGTACTTCCACATCTAAAATACGTAAGAAAACTCATACACAAAAAATTTATACCCTGAACTTACAGGTTAAGCAGCACTTATGAATGACACTACATCCATCTCTATTCCGTACTTCGTGTAAGACGCAACGGACCCTAAGTTTAACTATTACCCGCTCACACTCACATACATACATACAAACACACATCTATCAAAATTCATGCCTAAACATGAGTGTGGACTATCAAGTTGGTTGCTCAAAAGCTATTTCCATGTCTTAATTCCAACGGACGTCGGTAAAAAATAACGGCCTAAACAGGCACTTCACATTAGATTTTAGGCCTAAATGAGATGATGTCGCCTATAGAACCTGTAACTACACAAACACATGTTGGCTAAAATTACACTAAACAGACAACCACGCAAACTAATAGACAGTCTGAATCATTGGCAACAACTGGAAGAAGCAATTAATTTCATTTCTAGGCCTACCACTTGGTGTAGACACAATGGAACTCCCAATTAAATATTTCCACATAATATAGCTCCATGGTGCTTGACAAGTATTACAATGTTAATTCATCGTCCGAACTGTCTGCAAATACATCATAAACACAATGCTTATGTCAACATTATTTCCTCATCTTTTCAAGAACTATGTTAAAACACACACACAATGTGTATGTCATGTGTTACAATGGTCTTTCCTTATCTAAAATATACAAGGTGTTTTAAAAAGAATTACCTGGATTCAGAACTCCATGTTTATTGGTAAAAACTTACTATAAACATGGAATGAATTGAAAAAAAATCACAAAATCTTAAAGTTTTAGCTATGCTGCTACAAACGCTCTATGTGTCAACCAGCAGTGGCACCAACAACTACTACACAATAGCTAAAGTCCTCATAAACTTTTAGTCCCCCTTAAACATCCCCCCCACCTCATAAACTTTACACAATGTATCTGCTTTAACAGAAGTTATGCTAGCTGTTCACTTTTTCTATGTCACGAGGTAAAGAGGAGAGAACACACTTTGCCTCACATATCCCCACATGAAAAAATCGCATGTGGTCACGTCTAGTGGTCTTGGAGGCCAAGAATGCAGGGCAGTCTCTTCGGATCCCGTGCGCCCTAGCCAGCCTTAAGGCAGAGCGTCCTTGAGAAACAGACGTCCATTGTGGTGCCAGCGTGGTGGAGCTCCATGCTGTTGGAAAATGAAGTCATCGGAGTCCTCCTAAAGTTGTAGAGAAAGCTAATTCTGTGGATTTGGAGGTAGCTCATTGCCGGTTAGGGCGTACGGGACCCCGAGACACCGCCCTGTATTCTTGGCCTTCAGTATCGCCAGACATGACCTCCGTGTGATTTTTCCTGTGGGGATATGTGAAATGTGAAAGAAAGTGTGTTCATTTCCTCCTTACCTCGTGACGTAGAATAAATGAAGAGCAGTATAACAGCCACCACAACTTTTGTAATGCGAGATACATTGTGTAAAGATTATAACGAATTTAGCTATCATCTAGATGCTGCTCCAATTGCCGCAGATGGACGCTCAGAGCATTTGTAATAGCGGAGCCAAAACTTTTAATATTTTGTATTTTGCAATTCATCCTATGTTTGTAGTATGATTTTATAAATAAACGTACAGTCACATCATTCTTTTTGAAACATATTGTGTAACAAAATACATTTTGGATGTTGGTATTTCAATCTGAGGCTATATCATTGATGGTTCTACATCTACATCTACATCCATACTCCGCAAGCCACCTGACAGTGTGTGTCGGAGGGTACTTTGAGTACCTCTATCGGTTCTCCCTTCTATTCCAGTCTCGTATTGTTCGTGGAAAGAAAGATTGTCGGTACGCCTCTGTGTGGGATCTAATGTCTGATTTTATCCTCATGGTCTCTTCGCGAGATATACGCAGGAGGGAGTAATATACTGCTTCACTCTTCGGTGAAGGGATGTTCTCGAATCTTCAACAAAAGCCGGTACCGAGCTACTGAGCGTCTCTACATGACTACTCTGCAATTCACATTTAAGTGCTTGGCAGAGGGTTCATCGAACCACAATCATACTACCTCCCTACCATTCCACTCCCGAACAGCGAGCGGGAAATACGAACACCTAAACCTTTCTGTTCGAGCTCTGATTACTCTTATTTTATTTTGATGATCATTCCTACCTATGTAGGTTGGGCTCAACAAAATATTTTCGCATTCGCAAGAGAAAGTTGGTGACTGAAATTTCGTAAATAGATCTCGCCGCGACGAAAAAGTCTTTGCTTTAATGACTTCCATCCCAATTCGCGTATCATATCTGCCTCACTCTCTCCCCTATTACGTGATAATACAAAACGAGCTGCCCTTTTTTGCACCCTTTCGATGTCCTCCGTCAATCCCACCTGGTAAGGATCCCACACCGCGCAGCAATATTCAAACAGAGGACGAACGAGTGGACTTGTCGCATCTTCTAAGTGTCCTGCCAATGAAACGCAACCTTTGGCTCGCCTTCCCCACAATATTATCTATGTGGTCTTTCCAACTGAAGTTGTTCGTAATTTTAACACCCAGGTACTTAGTTGAATTGACAGCCTTGAGAATTTTACTATTTATCGAGTAATCGAATCCCAACGGATTTCTTTTGGAATTCATGTGGATCACCTCACACTTTTCGTTATTTGGCGTTAACTGCCACCTGCTACACCATACAGCAATCTTTTCTAAATCGCTTTGCAACTGATACTGGTCTTCGGTTGACCTTACTAAACGGTAAATTACAGCAACCTAAGAGAACTGCTCAGATTGTCACCCAGGTCATTTATATAGACCAGGAACAGCAGAGGTCCCAGGTCGCTTCCCTGGGGAACACCTGATATCACTTCAGTTTTACTCGATGATTTGCCGTCTATTACTACGAACTGCGACCTTCCTGACAGGAAATCACGAATCCAGTCGCACAACTGAGACGATACCCCGTAGGCCCGCAGCTTGATTAGAAGTCGCTTGTGAGGAACGGTGTCAAAATCTTTCCGGAAATCTAGAAATATGGAATGAACTTCAGATCCCCTGTCGATAGTGGCCATTACTTCGTGCGAATAAAGAGCTAGCTGCGTTGCACAAGAACGATGTTTTCTGAAATCATGCTGATTACGTATCAATAGATGGTTCCCATCGAGGTGATTCATAATGTTTGAATACAGTATGTGCTCCAAAACTCTACTGCAAACAGACGTCAATGATATATGTCTGTAGTTCGATGGATTACTCCTACTACCTTTCATAAACACTGGTGCGACCTACGCAGTTTTCCAATCTGTAGGTACAGATCTATCGGTGAGCGAGCGGTTGTGTATGATTGCTAAGTAGGGAGCTATTGTATCAGCGAAATCTGAAAGGAACCTAATCGGTATACAATCTGGACCTGAAGACTTGCCCGTATCAAGCGATTTGAGTTGCTTCGCAATCCCTAAGGTATCTACTTCTAAGAAACTCATGCTAGCAGCTGGTCGTGTTTCAAATTCTGGAATATTCCATTCGTCTTCCCTGGTGAAGGAATTTCGGAAAACTGCGTTCAATAACTCCGCTTTAGCGACACAGTCGTCGGTAACAGTACCATCGGCACTGCGCAGTGAAGGTATTGACTGCGTCTTGCCGCTTGTGTACTTTACATACGACCAGAATTTCTTCGGATTTTCTACCAAATTTCGAGACAATGTTTCGTTGTGGAACCTATTAAAGGCATCTCGCATTGAAGTCCGTGACGTATTTCGCGCGTCTGTAAATTCTAGCCAATCTTCGGGATTTCGCGTTCTTCTGAACTTCGCATGCTTTTTCCGTTGCCTCTGCAACAGCGTTCGGACCTGTTTTGTGTACCACGGGGGATCAGTTCCATCTCTTACCAATTTATGAGGTATGACTCTCTCAATTGCTGTTGCTACTATATCTTTGAATTTGAGCCACATCTCGTCTACATTTGCATAGTCAGTTCGGAATGAATGGAGATTGTCTCTTAGGAAGGCTTCTAGTGACACTTTATCTGCTTTTTTAAATAAAATTATTTTGCGTTTGTTTCTGGTGGATTTGGAAGAAACGGTATAGAGCCTAGCTACAACGACCTTGTGATCACTAATCCCTGTATCAGTCATGATGCTCTCTATCAGCTCTGGACTGTTTGTGGCTAAGAGGTCAAGTGTGTTTTCGCAACCATTTACAATTCGCGTGGGTTCGTGGACTAACTGCTCGAAATAATGTTCGGAGAAAGCATTTAGGACAATATCGGAAGATGTTTTCTGCCTACCACCGGTTTTGAACAAGTATTTTTGCCAACATATCGAGGGAAGGTTGAAGTCCCCACCAACTGTAACCGTATGAGTGGGGTATTTATTTGCTACGAGACTCAAATTTTCTCTGAACTGTTCAGCAACTATATCATCGGAGTCTGGGGGTCGGTAGAAGGAGCCAATTATTAACTTAGTTCGGCTGTTAAGTATAACCTCCACCCATACCAATTCGCACGGAGTATCTACTTTGACTTCACTAGAAGATAAACCACTACTGACAGACACAAACACTCCACCACCAATTTTGCCTAATCTATCTTTCCTGAACACCGGCTGAGACTTTGTAAAAATTTCCGCAGAATTTATTTCAGGCTTTAGCCAGCTTTCTGTACCTATAACGATTTCAGCTTCTGTGCTTTCTATTAGCTCTTGAAGCTCAGGGACTTTCCCAGCACAACTACAACAATTTACAACTACAATTCCGACTGTTCCTTGATCCAAGCACGCCCTGTATTTGCCGTGCACCCTTTGAGATTGCAGCCCACCCTGTACTTTCCCGAGGCCTTCTAACCTAAAAAACCGCCAAGTCCACGCCACACAGCCACCGCTACCCGTGTAGCCGCCAGCTGAGTGTAGTGAACTCCTGACCTATTCAGCGGAACCCGAAACCCCACCACCCTATGGCGCAATTCAAGGAATCTGCAGCCAACACGGACGCAAAACCGTCTGAGCCTCTGATTCAGACCCTCCACCCGGCTCTGCACCAAAGGTCCGCAGTCGGTTCTGTCGACGATGCTGCAGATGATGAGCTCTGCCTTCATCTCGTAAGCAAGACCGGCAGCCTTCACCAGATCAGATAGCTGCTGGAATCCAGAGAGAATTTCCTCAGATCCAAAGCGACACATGTCATTAGTGCCGACATTTGCCACCACCTGCAGCTGGCTGCACCCTGTGCTCTTCATGGCATCCGGAAGGACCCTTTCCACATCAGGAATGACTCCACCCGGAATGCACACGGAGTGCACACTTGATTTCTTCCCCTCCTTAGCCGCCATATCCCTAAGGGGTCCCATTACGCGCCTGACATTGGAGCTCCCAACTACCAATAAGCCCACCCTCTGCGATTGTCCGGACCTTGAAGGCTGAGAATCGTCCTCTGAAACAGGGCAGGCTGCTGCATCTAGCTCAGCCAGAGACAGCACCTGAAACCTGTTTGTCAGACGCACCGGGGAGGCTTTCTGATCAGCCTCCGGGGACGTCTTTCGTCGCCTGCCACGCCTTGGACGACCTCCCAATCAACCACAGGCGAGGGCTCAGCCCCACTGCGGGCAGCAACCGGGGCAACCACAGCGGCAGACCGATCTGGGGACAGACGGGACGAGGTTGACATCCCCGTGATACCCAAGTCCGGCTTCCCACAGTGGTGCCCATTGGCAACAGCCTCAAGCTGCACGATCGAAGTCAGCGCCGCCTGCAGCTGTGAGTGAAGGGATGCCAACTCAGCCCTCATCCGAACACAGCAATCACAGTCCCTGTCCATTCTAATCGCTGTTGAACAACAGGCACTGAAACACGAGTCCGTGCCTAGATAACGCAAGGGAAACATGCAAAGAATGTATTAACTAACGTGTATAAATGCCTAACGACTGCGCTACTATCTGCCTGAATTTACGATTACAGTAACTAAATCTCGAAATTACACCTCCTATATGAAACTCACACACAATTTAAGTAAGAATCTACGAAGAAAACACTAAAGCGCGACGCTACAACTTTCAAATAGTATAATACGCCCGAAATTTATGAATTAAACAATGGAAGTACCCAAAAACACGCAAAGAAATTAAGAATTAAACTATGTAACAAATAAGTAAGCTAGGGGTATATGACTTGCTGCTGGCAGCTGCTCATCCAACGGCGGCAGGGAGTCTCTTCTGCAGAGTCTTCCGCTGGAGTTTATCTATCATCTCCGTAACGCTTTCGCTTTTACTAAATGATCTGCTAACGAAGCGCGCTGCTCTCCGTTGGATCCTCTCTATCTCTTCTATGAACCGTATCTGGTACGGATCCCACACCGGTGAGCAGTATTCAAGCAGTGGGCGAAAAAGTGTACTGTAACCTACTTCCTTTGTTTTCGGATTGCATTTCCTTAGGATTCTTCCAATGAATCTCAGTCTGGCATCTGCTTTACTGACGATCAACTTTATATGATCATTCCATTTTAAATCACTCCTATTGCGTACTCCCAGATAATTTATGGAATTAACTGCTACCAGTTGCTGACCCGCTATATTGTAGCTAAATGATACGGGATCTATCTTTCTGTGTATTCGCAGCACAGTACACTTGTCTACATTGAGGTTCAATGCCATTCCCTGCACCATGCGTCAATTCGTTGCAGATCCTCCTGCATTTCAGTACAATTTTCCATTGTTACAACCTCTCGAAATACCACAGCATCATCCGCAAAAAGCCTCAGTGAACTTCCGATGTTATCCACAAAGTCATTTATGTATATGGTGAATAGCAACGGTCCTAAGACACTCCCATGCGGCACACCAGAAATCACTCTTACTTCGGAAGATTTCTCTCTTCAATCCAATCATACAAATGGTCTGAGAGTCCATATGCTCTTACTTTGCTCATAGACCAAACTAGTATCTCCTGATATTTTCACAAATTTTTCAGTATTGCTTCACCCTCCCAACCATTTTAGGGGATGGCGAAGAGAATACATCACGGTCTGTACTAGAAAAATGTAATCGATGGTACTGACAAGCTAATATTGATTTTTTATTAAATTTGAACTAGGAATACTTGAGGATACGCACAAACAAACTTTTGAGGAAGTCTGTAATATTTACGACGGAACTATGGTGCCAGAGCTCTCTAAAACGTTTACTTACTGCATTTTCGTTATAAACTAGTAAATAATATCAAAATCTAATTTTAATGCTCAAAAATACAAAATGTAAAAACATATAACATAGTCATAGACGAACTGACCATGCACCATTGCAGGATGGAAAGAAAGTGTCTTGGCGAGATCTTTATTACCATAAATCACTTAAACTGAATATTTTCGTAATACACAATAAAACCTTCATAACACATTCTGTATAAAGTGTTTATATAAAAGATGGCCAAAGATAGTGATGTAACGAGACAGAGACATACACGGCCAAAAACGATGGTGAAATCCGACAGAGATGAATGGCTGATATATCGAATATACAACCTTTGCACGAAAATTTTTTTTATTAAAAACTGGTAAAGATTTTGAGATAAAACATACACACACATACACAGGTCGTTTATCATAATATACGAATGTAATTACAGGTCCCTGATCACAAGCAAAAGTTAGAGCTTTGTACCAAAATGATATTGCATTATCTTTTAAAATATGTAAGACTTAAAGCACAAAACACACATGGCACTCGAATCGTAAATTAATTATTGCATGAGATAAAAAATATGCATAAGGCTTGCATGTTGCAAGCACTGAAGAAACTTACAAGTGAAGCAGACTTGTTAATGTCCGAAGTTCGATACCCATACTACACTTTTCAGGCACGATGGGTACTCAAGTTAAATACTTCTTCATCTAAACTGTCTGTATTACTTAGACAAATTCACGTATCTCAATTATTGACACAACTGAAATAAGTTATAAGTTAGTTGACGAGTATAGTTCGATCTTTGTACCACAAATTATGTTCATCAAAATGCGTAATAATTTGTTCTGTAACATTACAAAACACACATGTGTACTACTGTTGATCTAACTTACAACTCAAAGTGCTCTTCTTGATGCCATCAAGTCAAGGCTTGATCCAAGAAGCAAAACACTTAGATTCATAAAGTAATGTGCACATATCAGTACAATATCCGTGCCATAAGGCTACAAGATCTTTACTACGGTTTCATTATGACATCACATGCATGTTATTCACCTTGAACGTATGGCCTCACAAGCCAGAGCGACAAGTTCAGTGTTTATCTTCTCCTGCGTTTTCCCCGTAGTATATTTATTAAATTTCTCTCGTGTTTTCGTATTTAAGGGGTTAGATATCGCTTTTTTGTGAGTATAAATTCATTTACTCTATAGCGCATTAGTTGCTCATTGTTTTGTTTTGAAAACAACCGTCTGAACATTTAGTAAGCCAGTCAGCCAGGCTCCAGCTGTCAGTCGATATACGACTACAGAGCGGTACGTTAAGTGTTCATATTTTTCTGTGTTTTCCTTGTAGTATTTTTATTAAATTCCGTGCGTGTTTTTCTGTTTAACAGGTTTAATCTCACTTTTTTGTGATGTAAAATCATTCAGTCCATAGCGCAGAAGTTACTCACTGAACAGCCATCTACGTAGCTCATTAATGCATCAGCGTCTATCGGTGACACATTAGGCGGGTAGCAAGTTGCATATCTAGAATTCTGTCTGCTTTTATAGTTTACTTCCTCAGTTACTGTTGCTAGGATGATTAGGATGTGTCATGCTGTGTGCGGACGCAGGAGTAGCTGACAGCAGTCTGCGAACAGCTGAAGGAGCTTTTGGCTACGGCCAGTCGCCTTCAGGCTGCTGCCTCAGGGTGTAGCGGTAGCGGAGAATCTGGCAAATCGCATGGGACATATAAAGTGTCGCTTGTTTTGCTTCTGAAGCACCTCCTAGTTCACCAGACGTGGTGGATCTGCACTTACATTTCGGTGAGTGGTGGACTGTAACACGTTTGCATCACTCGAAGCGGAGGGCCAATGTGGTGACTGGCTGCTTGGCCTCACCCTTTCACCCTGTGAGTGGACAGCTTGGTGCTCCTTCAACGGGGCCTGAGCAGGAACATGGGGGCAGGGGTTTACTTATTACTGGGAGCTACAATGTTTGGCGTGTTATGGAGTCCTTGGCAAGATAGGATTCAGGGCTGGAAATAAAGCCAATATGCATTTGGTATGCCTGCCAGGAGGTGGCCTGGCCTTGTCTGCGGCTATCGAGCGTGCAGCGTGCAGTGGTCTGCAAATTGTGTCTCACGTCAGCACCAACGACGCCCGTCGCATGTGTTCTGAGCCCATCCTTAATTGGTACAGGCAGATGGCTGAGGTGGTGGACACTACTGGCCTCGCACACAGTGTGCAAGCAGAGCTCGTAATTTGCGGCATTGTTCCGAGAGTTGATTGGTGTCTTTTGCTTTCGAACCGAGTTGAGAGTCTCACCCACAGGCTTCGTCGACTTGTGACGGCCTTGGCTGCAGGTTTCTAGACCTGCGTTATCGTTTGGGAATTTGTAGGACCCTCCTTGATAGATCAGGGGTGCACTAACCAAAGTATGCAGCTACTCGGGTAGCAGAGTACTTGTGGAATGTACATGAGGACTTTCTAGGCTAGGTGGTAGTTCAAGGTGCTCTGATGACCAGTCGCCAGTTTATATGCAGCATGAGAAGCCAAACGGCGTTCAGAAGAAAGACACTACGACTGTCATAATTTTATCAGTAGACTATCGAAGTATTCGTAGTAAAGTTTCCGATTTTATTGCGCTCCAGGAAAGTTCTTGCCCTCAAATTATTCTTGGGATCGAGAGCTGGCTGAAACCAGAAGTGCAAAGCTCTGAGGTGGTTAGTGAGTTATAGAACATATATCGGAAAGTAGATTTCAGGCCGTAGGAGGTAGACTGTTTTCTGCAGTTGCCAAAAACATTGTCTCTATTGAGGTCGAAGTTGAGTATGAGAGTGAAGTCATCTGGCAGTGGACAACTGGTATAGGTGAAACCAAGTTGGCTGTTGGCTGTTTTTACCGGCCACTCGACTCCTCTGTGACAGTTCAACAGACATTCAAAGAAAGTCTAGGGTCAATAGCGCGTAAATACCCAGATCATGCAGTATTAGTTGTGGGCGACTTTAACATGCCGAGTATAGACTGGGATGTCTGTAGATTCATTGCGGTGAGTACAGACAGATGGTCATGCAAAATACTTTTGAACATGTTTTCTGAAAACAGTCTTGAGCCGCTAACTCGGCAGCCCACACGCAATGGAAATATCTTAGACCTTGTAGCTACAAATAGGCCGTACCTTATCGACAATGTCAGTATAGAAACGAGGATTAGCGATCATGATATCTTCATAGCAATTATGATTACGAAAGTTAGTAAATCAGTCAAAGCGTCTAGAAGGTGTTTCTGCTAGATAGATCAGATAAGCAGTTGTTAGCGTCTCACTTAGACAGTGAAATGACATCACTTAGTTCCCGTAAGATGGATGCTGAAGAATTATGGGCAAAGTTTAAGCAGATTGTAAATTGTGATCTGGACAACTATGTGCTTAGTAAGTGTATGGAGGATGGGAAAGACCTGCCATAGTTTAATATCGAAATTCGGAAAACGCTGAGGAAGCAGAACCTGTTACACTACCGGTTCAAAAGGAAACACACAAATGACGACAAGCAAAGGTTAGTAAAAATTCGTGCATCTATGAAAAGGTCTGTGTGCGAAGCATACAATAGCTACCACCGTCACACATTAGCAAAAGATGTGGCGGAGAACCCGAGAAAATTCTGGTCTTATGTAAAACCCCTAAACGGGTATAAGGCTTCGAGTCAGTCCCTTGTTGGCCAGTGTGGTGTTGCAGTTGAAGATAGCAAAACGAAGTGTCAAATTTTACGTTCAAGATATCGTTCACAAGGGAGGATCGTACAAACATACCGTCATTTGACCGTCGGACAGACTCCCGTAAGGACGACATAGTAATAAGCATCCCTGGGATAGAGAAACAGCTGAAGGATTTGAAATCAAATAAATCACCAGGTCCGAATGAAATACCAATTCGAATTTATAAAGAGTACTCTACGGCACTGGCCCCATACTTAGCCTGTATTTATCGTGAACCTCTCGCCCAGCTCAAATCCCAAGAGACTGGAAAAAGCGCAGTTGCCTCCAGTATACACGAAGGGTAAAAGAACGGAGCCTCAAAATTACAGACTAATATCCCTAACTTCGGTTTGCTGCAGAATCCTTTAATATTTTCTCAGTTCGAATACAAAAACTTTTTTGAGACTGAGAAGCTTATACCCACGAATCAGCATCTATATGCGAGTGGAACGGGAAAGGAATGAGTTGTAGTGGTATATGGTACCCTCCGCCACGCACCTTACGCTGGCTTGCGGAGTTCCTATGTAGATGTAGATGTAGAATCATCATTACCCCACAACTGCATCATTCATATGTTCATCGTCACCTTAGTCATCTACATTGCATACTCGCTGTCAGCTACAGGTGTTGCAGTACAGTTTTAAGACCCAGTAGGCGACACTTCAACTAGCTGAACCTCACAGCAGCTGACATCCACTATCCCCATCCAAATGTATCCATGGAAATGGCGGTCATCCTGTAAACTCACCATCATTGTTCCCCCACCCTACAGTAACGAAGGTAACGGTGGTCGCCCTGCAAAATGACCAACACTGTCCCCCCGCTCCAGAGGAACTCTTGTTAAATCAGTTATCAAACTGACCACCAAAGCTCCCATGGGGTAATAGTGGTTACCTGGTAAACTGACCATCACTGCCCCGTGTGGGTAATGGTGATCACCTTGTAAAATGCACATCATGGCAATGTGTTATATTTGTGCTGTAAAATGGTTATGTATAGGACAATTTCTGACAACGTCGCTGTAACAGAATAAAGTATGGAGAAACTTATTACAATTTTGCTGTAACATGTCGAAGTATGGGGCAATTTTGGGATATTTTGATGCAGTTTGCTGTAAAACAGCGATGAATGTGTTGAAGTGTTATGTAGTTTCCATTGAGCGGTTTGTACAGCCATATAAAGTTAATGCCTAGGGTCATTATAATGTCTGTCCGACTTTGATAGCCGTTTTAGGTGAACTAAGACGAGATTTTGTACATAAATCCACTGCCTTTAGGAACAAGCCAATTCAGCCTCCAGTGGTTGATTCTGTAATTGAAGTTGATGTCTTACTTAGAGAAATGAAGTGCTTATATAAGTAACAATGAAATTATCCCACCCAACCAAATCCCCATTAAGTTGCTGATTTAACCACATGATGATACTGGGAAGCATAACTGGCAAGATATACATTTCTAGCGGATTTTATTACTGGTGTGGATGATCACCATTTGAAATATCAATAAAAAACTTCCTTTATTTTAGGTATTGTATTATACTAAAGGCGGGTACCAGGTTGAGATTCATTGGGAGAGTCCTTAGAAAATGTAGTCCATCAACAAAGGAGGGGGCTTACAAAACACTCGTTCGACCTATACTTGAGTATTGCTCATCAGTGTGGGATCCGTACCAGATCGGGTTGACGGAGGAGATAGAGAAGATCCAAAGGAGAGCACCGCGTTTCGTCACAGGGTTATTTGGTAATCGTGATAGCGTTACGGAGATGTTTAGCAAACTCAAGTGGCAGACTCTGCAAGAGAGTCGCTCTGCATCGCGGTGTAGCTTGCTCGCCAGGTTTCGAGAGGGTGCGTTTCTGGATGAGGGATCGAATATATTGCTTCCCCCTACTTATACCTCCCGAGGAGATCACGAATGTAAAATTAGAGAGATTCAAGAGCGCATGGAGGCTTTCAGACAGTCGTTCTTCCCGCGAACCCTACGCGACTAGAACAGAAAAGGGAGGTAATGACAGTGGCACGTAAAGTGCCCTCCGCCACACACCGTTGGGTGGCTTGCTGAGTATAAATGTAGATGTAGATGTGTGTTTGATAATGTTATAGAACAAGTTATTATTTGTTTTTGATTAATTTAATGTGTGTTGCAGAGATCAAACTATACTCATCAACTAACTTATAATTTATTTCAGTAGTGCCAGTAAGTGAGCTATTTAGATGCGAAATTATTTAAGTTGAGGGTTCATTGTGCCTGCAAGTTTCGATAGGCATATCACACTGGTCATCAACAAATACTGCTTTACCTGTTGCTTTTATCAGCAGAGACAAAATCCAAGCCATGATTTAGATCTTATAGAAGAATTGAACTATGACAGAAATGCCATGTGTAGTTTGTCCTCAAAATTACACATGTTTCGAAAAATAATAAAATATTATTTTGATGCAAAGTTTGAATTGTCATTCACAATCTGAAATGTGTAATTACACTTGCGTATTACGATAAGTAACATATAAGTGTGTGTTTGTGTGTGTGTGTGTGTGTGTGTATTTTTGTATATTTTTTGACAGGATGAGGAAATAACTCTGAAATTAATGTTCTGTGTTCTGTTACTGATGTGTTCTTGCAACCGTTTTGGATGATGAATAAACATTTTAACACCTGACAAACATCACAGAGCATGTTAGAAATAGAAATATTAAATTTGAAGAGCCATTGTGTGTTACACCAAACGTAGGTTTAAAAATTAAATTAATTCCTTTCTGCCAGTAATTGGCAATGTAAACCACTTACTTGCTATAGTGCTTGTTGGCTTAGCATAGTATTTTAGAGAACATGTGTTTGTGTAGTTATAGGCTTTCTCGGGTTCGATTTGGTATGATGTTTCGTTCAGCCCTAAAGTGAAATGTTAACTACTTGCTTTGGTTCATATATTTTCGCCAAATGAGTTTGATAACAAACTAGACATGGAAATAGCTTTTGGGCACTTAATTTCTGAGTCCACACTCATGTTTGATGCATCAATTTTGACAGATGTGCATGTTGGGTATGTATGTGTGTGTGTGTGTGTGTGTGTGTGTGTGTGTGTGTGTGTGTCGTGTCGTGCGGTAGCGTTCTCGCTTCCCACGCCCGGGTTCCCGGGTTCGATTCCCGGGGGGGTTAGGGATTTTCTCTGCCTCGTGATGGCTGGGTGTTGTGTGCTGTCCTTAGGTTAGTTAGGTTTAAGTAGTTCTAAGTTCTAGGGGACTCATGACCATTGATGTTAAGTCCCATAGTGCTCAGAGCCATTTGAACCATTTGTGTGTGTGTGTGTGTGTGTGTGTGTGTGTGTGTGTGTGTTTGTGTGCATGTGTGTGTTTGTGTGTATGTGCGTGTGTGTTTGTGTGATAGCTGTCATAAACACTAAATTTTTGAAACTTTCTGGCAGATTAAAATTATGTGCCGGACCGAGAATCGAACTCGGGACCTTTACCTTTCGCAGGCAAGTGAAAATGTGAGGATGGGGTGTGAGTCGTACTTAGGTAGGTCAGACGGTAGAGCACTTGCCCGCGAAAGGCAAAGGTCCAGAGTTCGAGACTCCGTCTGGCACACAGTTTTAATCTGCCAGGAAGTTGCATATGAGCACACATTCTGCTGCAGAGTGAAAGTTTCATTCTACTAAATTTCTGTGTTGGTGACGTCTTCCAGCAGATATTTTGAATGTATAATTAACATTGTGATGCTTGACAAGCACCATATAATAATTTCTATCAGGAGAATATTTAAATTTAGAGACCTTTGTGTTTTACTAGAAGTATGGTAAAGAGATGGCTCTATCGAGTATCACAAGTGCTGCTTAACCTGTAAGTTCTTGGCAAAAACATTGTGTGTGCGTGCGTGTGTGTGTCTGTGTGTGTGTGTGTGTGTGTGTGTGTGTGTGTGTGTGTGTGAGTGCGTGCGTGAGTGTATGTTGTTATTTGAGATGTTACTATCTTTGGTGTGGAAATATTGCATCCATTATGTAATTTTTGGAAAAATACTTTTGAACATGACCCAAAAATTTCAGAGTTTTGCATACTTTTCAGCACAGCCATGATGCTTGCCCTGGAGCTCCATTGTCATTAGTTGTTTGATTTCAATGGCTAAAATACTAGGCTCTCATTAGCTGGAGAGCAGAAAGGAGGTTGAGGGGAGGGGCAAGGCTTGTCACATCGTAATGATTATGATAAGATCACTCACAAGGGTGAAGGTATTTTTTACAGGAGTGATGATGTCAATGATAGAGATGACTTATGGCACCAAGGGTAGTACCACTATGTGGTTTCTATCCGACTTGCATTTTTCGAAGTCACTGAAGTGCGAAGTGCTGACGCTGTCGCTGACGCTGAACATACGGGCCTAGTCCTTGGCCCGAGGTTTCAGAGTCTAAGCTGCAGATAGCTGTTCCTCCAAGATCCTTACAGGTTGGATTAGTTGTGCCTCTCGTTGTGGATGGTCCTTGCGTGGTTTAGGTAATAAGTCCTGGTTGCTAGCATGCAAGCATGCTGGCGGTGGAGTTGGCAGTTGACGTTGTATTAGTTCTTCTTCCCCTAGCGCGCGAAGTGCATCAAAGGACCTCTAGATATAGTACTGCGAGGTAACAAATTTCGCATTTATATTAGAGGCAGTTTCCTTTGTGATGATTGGCCAAAAAATGGTGCAGATGGGCGTGTATTAGTTGCGTGCTTCCAATTATGAGACGGAAACAACAACTCAGCAGAACACCAAGAAGCACACCATTATTCAATCATGCTAAACCTGATGGACATGTCCTCACTGACAGCAGCAGCTCCTGTCAGGCTTGAAACCAGTTTTCTTTGAAAAGGTGTAGTACTCAGCTCTGGTTCCTGTCGTTTGGAAATTTTTACATTGCAGTTCTTACACCATGTTACATGCTGCAAGTGGTGCACCACTCCTCGGAGATTCTTTGGAGGATCCCCGTCGGAGGTTCGAGTCCTCCCTCGGGCGTGGGTGCGTGTGTTGTCTTTAGCGTAAATTTGTCTAAGTTAGATTAAGTAATCTGTAAGCCTATGGACCGATGACCTTAGCAGTTTGGTCCCATACGAACCTACCACAAATTTCCAAATTTTGACAACAACAAATGAGGAAGGTAATCCACAAGAAGCCGCTGTTCACAGTATTAAAAAAAGCTGCACATCTTCAAGATCCAAACGACACAGAAACTGGACAGTAGCTGACGGATGCGTGTAGTATGATTCTACAAGACGCAGTTTTTGCGTCTTATCAAATGATCGAGGGCGTCGAGTGCACCATTGGACCAACAGAGTGTTTAGCCCATAGTGTATGTATGGAGTGTGGAGATGGTTCTGTGGTGTTTCCGAATGTGATTTTCATAACATATGCCACTGTTAGTTTTAATAAAGTCGTTAAAAAACTAACTTAGAGAAAGTGATATTTGTTCATTTATTCACACTGACCAGATTGTTTGCATGTGGGTGTAGCTCCATCGAGCAGAGAAAAAAAGAATAGGAGGCTGGCACGAGTTTGGTCTACTCATTGTGGTTACTGTAACATGAAGCGGAATGTTTGTTTCAAAATGTTCGATGACCAAATGTTGCCCTTTCGTCCGAGATTGCATCATACGTGTTCAAAGGGCTGCACTCAAACAGTTAATTAAGGCACAGCAGTCTACTGTTCCTTAAATGGCCCACTAAATCACACGATTTCGATTACATAGAAACTGTCTGGGTCTGCTTCTACCAACAGTTGATACCTAGCAACCAACAACGTCACGATTTGCTAGCTGTACATATTCGGCCCTTGGTGCAAGTGGTTGTAGTTGACATCACTTCAGCGACTTGAGCGCTGATGATGATGAAGTGATGAAAACAACGCACACACACAGTCCCGAGTGGAGAGCAACACTAACCTGCCTGGAATTAGTCCCGTCAGAATTGGTCAAGAGTCAGCAATACTAATCACAAGACCACGAGCTGCCGATGGCATATGTGAAGAAATTTATGGGCTCTCTTGTCACTTACATTACAACGTTATGAAGGTCAGTGGCAGTTTTACATGGCATTAGCGTGATGTCTCATAAGAGTGACTAATGTTTTGATCAGTGTGCTTATAAGTACACTTTTTCATTTTCGATCTGCTCTCTGATTTTTTTTACGTTCATCCTAATATGACCAGCAAGCCTAGGGACCGAAAAGACCCACCGTGGTTTAACAGCGCAATTCGGAGAATGCTCAGGAAGCAAAGAAAGTTGCACTCGTGGTACAAGAAAGATCGGGAGACTGAGGACAGGCAAAAGTTAGTAGAGATTCGTGCTGCTGTAAAAAGAGCGATGCGCGAAGCACTCAACCACTACCACCGTCATATCTTAGCAAAAGATCTTGCTGAAAACCCAAGGAAATTCTGGTCTTACGTAAAATCGGTAAGCGGGTCGAAGGCTTCCATCCAGTCACTCACCGATCAGTCTGGCCTGGCAACGGAAGACAGCAAAACGAAAGCTGGAATTTTAAATTTAGCATTTGAGAAATCTTTCACGCAGGAGGATCGTACAAACATACCGCCGTTTGAGTCTCGTACAGATTCCCGTATGGAGGACATAGTGATAGACATCCCTGGGGTCGTGAAGCAGCTGAATGGGCTGCCAGCAGCAGCATGCAACGAAACTCCCCACTTTAGCCAGTAGAGGGGGACACGATCTATGGTTTGCACCTCCTCTGGACCACAATATTTGGAATTTTATTTCTGGAAATACTTGAAACAACTTTCTGCACAGCAAATCCAAATACAGTAGCTCTTCAGAGACTCGTGTATATAAGAAAGGTAGAAGGACGGATCCTCAAAATTACAGACCAATATCCTTAACATCGGTTTGTCGCAGGATTCTCGAACATATTCTCAGTTAGAATATAATGAATTTCCTTGAGAGAGAGAAGTTGCTGTCCATGCATCAGCACGGCTTTAGAAAGCATCGCTCTTGCGAAACGCAACTCGCCCTTTTTTCACATGATATCTTGCCAACCATGGATGAAGGGTATCAGAAGGATGCCATATTCCTTGACTTCGGGAAAGCGTTTGACTCGGCGCCCCACTGCAGACTCCTAGCTAAGGTACGAGCATATGGGATTGGTTCCCAAGTGTGTGAGTGTCTCGAAGACTTCTTAAGTAATAGAACCCAGTACGTTGTCCTCGATAGTGAGTGTTCATCGGAGGTGAGGGTATCATCTGGAGTGCCCCAGGGAAGTGTGGTAGGTCCGCTGTTGTTTTCTATCTACATAAATGATCTTTTGCATAGGGTGGATAGCAATGTGCGGCTGTTTGCTGATGATGCTGTGGTGTACGGGAAGGTGTCGTCGTTGAGTGACTGTAGTAGGATACAAGACGACTTGGACAGGATTTGTGATTGGTGTAAAGAATGGCAGTTAACTCTCAATACAGATAAATGTGAATTAATGCAGATGAATAGGAAAAAGAATCGTGTAATGTTTGAATACTCCATTAGTAGTGTAGCGCTTGACACAGTCACGTCGATTAAATATTTGGGCATAACATTGCAGAGCGATATGAAGTGGGACAAGCATGTAATGGCAGTTGTGGGAAAGGCGGGTAGTCGTCTTCGGTTCATTGGTAGAATTTTGGGAAGATGTGGTTCATCTGTAAAGGAGACCGCTTATAAAACACTAATACGACCTATTCTTGAGTACCGCTCGAGCGTTTGGGACCCCTATCAGGTCGGATTGAGGGAGGACATAGAAGCAATTCAGAGGCGGTCTGCTAGATTTGTTACTGGTAGGTTTGATCATCACGCGAGTGTTACGGAAATGCTTCAGGAACTCGGGTGGGAGTCTCTAGAGGAAAGGAGGCGTTCTTTTCGTGAATCGCTACTGAGGAAATTTAGAGAACCAGCATTTGAGGCTGACTGCAGTACAATTTTACTGCCGCCAACTTACATTTCGCGGAAAGACCACAAAGATAAGATAAGAGAGATTAGGGCTCGTACAGAGGCATATAGGCAGTCATTTTTCCCTCGTTCTGTTTGGGAGTGGAACGGGGAGAGAAGATGCTAGTTGTGGTACGAGGTACCCTCCGCCACCCACAGTATGGCGGATTGCGGAGTATGTATGTAGATGTAGATGAGACTCTCTAATTGCGTCCGCCTTCCGCCGAAATTATTTTATCCTCCCCCACTACACATCGCTTCGGCTTACTTGACAAAAGCTCTGTCCTTGCTGACCGAGAGGCCATAAGGTCTGAGCTTGGCCTCCAGCTCCTGGATTTGCCGGCGGACGGCGACCAGATGGCGCCAGTCCAGCTGTGCCCTACCCCTGGCGCGGCACAGCTTCTGCGCCAGCAACGCCATCCTGCCCATCAGCACATCCCTCTCCCGTTCGGCGGCTTCCACCAGGCCGCGGTAGAAGTGGGCTGGCAGCGCCGATCCATCCATCTGCGAAAGAAATTACTGTCAACTGATATGGCTGCTGCCACCTCTAATGTATCAAGAAGACGTTGTAGCATTATGCGTCTTTGGGAGACTGACAAAAACTCAGTTAACACCAACCTACACTAAAAGGTACGGGAAACATGACACCTAGAACACTTTGACCAAACGCTACCAAGCTGATACTCCAGTTCTTGGATGCACGTGGAATAACACGGCTAAAATTTAACCCTTGTGCGAGAGTACAGGATGGCTTTTCGATGTACCAAAGGTTACGGAGCTTTTCAGATGGAGATCGCAGCACAGCATGCCCAGGAGACGTGCAGGGGAGGATTTAGCGATTTTTCTGACACTGTGAATGGTGGAACCATTGACGTGAGGGACATGAGAGAATATTACCGAGGTGCGGCTAGGATATTGGCTGTAGTGCAATTCCTACGGAACGAGTAGGTAGGGTCATGGTAATGGCCTGGGAAGAATAATAGGCATGTATGCTTCCAGAATAGCTAAACCGTGAGAAGATCGTAAGTTCTTCAACTGCCACTGACAAATATAAAGATAACAACAGCTGAAACTGCAGCAAGGGCTACAGGCAGAGTGGTCACCACGAATCGTCGGGAAAAGATAGCTGGAGGCTGCCCTGCGGTCTCCAGCAGTTTTGCGTCATTTATTGCTGACACCATATCACAGGCGAGAGGGACGTACCATTACAACTGGAACAGTGTGTGGTTGTTTACTGTAAAACTGTGTGCATTTGTGTGAGTGCCGCGTGGGATTAGCCGAGCGGTCTTGGGCGCTGCAGTCATGGACTGTGCTGCTGGTCCCGGCGGACGTTCGAGTCCTCCCTCGGGCATGGGTGTGTGTGTTTGTCCTTAGGATAATTTGGTTAAGTAGTATGTAAGCTTAAGGACTGATGACCTTAGCAGTTAAGTCCCATTTCACATGCATTCGAACATTTGTGTGGGTGTCTGTGTGTGTGTGTGTGTGTGTGTGTGTGTGTGTGTGTCACTTTGAAGTTTAGGGAAGTAACAATCAATAAAGGTAACTTTATATATGCGAGGAAACTTAAAAATGTTACGCATTATTATTCCAGACCAACTAAATTTTATTAATTGCTGCTCTAAAGTTGTAACTGAATTAAGTTTAAAAATGGTTCAAATGGCTCTAAGCACTATGGGACTTAACTTCTGAGGTCATGAGTCCTCTAGAACTTAGAACTACTTAAACCTAACTAACCTAAGGACACCATACACATCCATGCCCGAGGCAGCATTCGAACCTGCGACCGCAGCGGTCTCGCGGTTCCAGACTGTAGCGTCTAGAACCGCACGGGCACTACGGCCGGCGAGAATTAAGTATATGACAATAATTTTCGATTTTCGACATAGTCAGCAATGTTCTACCATCGTGTAATTCCTTGACAATAGCAATCCGCCACTAGCTCACGAATCCATTCGAGAATCACTGTGTGAAAGACCTTGTCATCGGAAAGTCTGTGATTGCTGTGAATCAGTTCCTAGATTGCCTGGACTTTGTTATCTTTGTCGTTGCCGATGGCCTTACTTCTCCATCAGCACAACCCATGTCTGTGGGTCTTGGTCAACTTATTGGCACCATTTCACTATGGCTGGAAGTGACATTGCTTGTGGTTCACGTACCGCCAGAATTTTACGATGAATCCGTATGAAATTTAGACATTTTTATCCCACGCTCATGAATTCTGGAATACGTTTACAATTTCCAGGCCATTTCACTCGCAACCTGTGGTGCATATATTATCGGTATCACAGCAGAACTGTCTTTACAGGAAACCTGGGATATGTACTCTCTACCAACAATGTTCCAGTCTTTTTGTGCAGTGGCCGTAATGTGGGACAAAATGTGTGACTTACCCTCTGAAGTCCCTGTATTTATGACACACACTGAACTGTAGGTGATGAGTTTTGTCAAAATTTAGTGATCATTCATTTGCTTTGAATATCTGATTAGCATGATTTTCAGTAACAGGACTGTAACGATTTTTTATTTCTATTCTACTGTCCTCTGCAAAATGGAAGAAATTTGCAACTTTTCTGAAACTGCACATGGAGGATCATTCATAAATATCAGAAACAACAGATGGCACAAAAAACAGAGATTTGTGGTACACGACGTTTGATTTCATGAAATTCTGATTGCTTCGAATTATGATTGCCTATAATTACGATTGCTTATAACTAAGTGATTGATGTGAAACTGAAACACTCTAATATCTGTCAGTCAGATAACATAAAAACCACAAATTACATCTTGGGTTGTCGGGTGTTCTGCCGGATATCAGCGTCGTACTTGCACGATATTTCGGTCACGTAGCTCGAGACCTTCATCAGGTGCGACCTGAGACTGCTCCTCGAGTGGACCTGGTCCAGTATTTATGCCTATGGCCTTCCCCCTCCACCAACGGCTGCAGGCGCTTCCTCTGTGGTCCGCGCCCATTCCCTGTGACCTGCTGGAGCGTTGCTGCCTCGTTTTCCGTCCGCTGCGGTTCTAGGTGTTCCCTCTGCGGTCCGCGCCCACCAAACCCGCTCCTGGGGGTTTCATCTACGGTCTGGGGTACCAGGCGTTCCCCCTGCGGTCCGCGCCCGCTCACCACGACCTGTTGGAGCGTTGCCGCTCCGTTTTCCGTCTGCTGCGTCTCTGGATGTTCCCTCTGCGGTCCGCGCCCACCAGTCCCACTTCTGGGTGTTCCATCTTCGGTCTGGTGCTCCTGGCAGTCCGTCAGGGGCTCGTTTACCATCTCCATGTCTCTAGTTCTTCTGTTTGTGTAGTGTTGCAGCTGGCCCCGTTGCTCCTTTAACAATTCCAGAGCCGGATCCCAGGCTCTGCTTAGCTGGTACCCTGTGTCACGATACATAAGATCGTCAGCCATTTTAATCTCAATCGATTCTCCTATAACACTGTCCCAAAATCTGGGTGTTTGTGCTAGAATCTTGGTATCCTCATACTTCATGGCATGATCTAGTTCTAGACAGTGTTCAGCAATGGCTGACTTAGTCACCTGTCTTAATCTAGTGTGCCTCTGATGTTCTTTGCACCTGATCTCCACAGTTCTTGTCGTCTGGCCAATGTAGGACATGCCACATTGACAAGGTATATTGTAAATCCCTGGTTTTCGTAACCCCAGGTCGTCTTTGACACTCCCCAGCAGTCCCCCAATCTTGTTGGATGGACAGAAAACACACTTGATATTGTGTTTACGCAGGATCCTACTGATTCTGGCAGAAATAGAGCCAGCATAGGCCAGATATGCCACCTTCCTTGCTTCATCTTGGTCTTCTTCAGGAACCTGTGGTATAGTGGCTGGTCGGAGTGCCCTCTCAATTTGTCTGTCCATGTATCCATTCTTGGAGAAAACTGTTTTGAGACGTTCTATCTCTATGGGTAGATTCTCTTGGTCTGATAGGGCACGTGCTGTGTGGACCAAAGTCTTCAGAACCCCATTCTTCTGTGCAGGGTGGTGACAACTGCTGGCCTGCAGATATAAACCAGTGTGTGTAGGTTTTCGTTACACACTGTGGCCAATTGATCCATCTGCTTTCCTATGGACTAGTACATCCAGAAATGACAGCTGGCCATTCTTCTCCAGTTCCATGGTGAACTTGATATTAGGGTGGCATGAGTTAAGATGTTCAAGAAACTCATTGAGCCTGTCCATCCCATGTGGCCAGATCACGAAGGTTTCATCTACATACCTAAAGAAGCATGTGGGTTTAAATGTGGCTGTCTCCAATGCCCTCTCCTCAAAACTCTCCATAAACATATTGGCAACCACAGGGTTGCTACGACCCCTAGAAACGTACCCATTTCAGGTTTCGTCAGTGCAGTAGAGCAAGTTGCAGCCACACTTCCACCTAATGTGGCAGAGGAAGTCCGCCGAGAGACCCGCAGGGCCCTCACCAAGGCCAGGCCGCCGAAATCGAACATCACAACCGAGGAGAGGCTTGCACTCAAGAAACTACGGGAAGACAACAGCATTGTGGTACTGCCAGCAGACAAAGGGAACTTCACTGTCATCTTGCAGCGAGTGGATTATGATGAGAAAGTACGCCAACTTCTGAAGGACCCTGCATACAGAATTCTGGAGTGTGACCCCACGGACAAGGTGGCCAAGAAGACTAGTGCTCTCTTGAAGGAAACAGGGATGCCCGATAAGATCATCAGACAACTACGGGAAAAAGCGCCAGTGCCACCTAGACTGTGTGGTCTGCCTAAAATACACAAGGAGGGTGTGCCCCTACGTCCTATTGTCAGTAATATTGGGGCACCTACGTACACAACAGCCAAGTACCTGAAAGGTCTCCTGGCTCCATATGTGGGGAAATGTATTCACCACATCCGCAACTCAGAAGATTTCCTGCAACGCCTCAAGCAACTGCACATCACAGATTCGGACATCATGGTTAGTTTTGATGTGGTATCGCTGTTCACCAGGGTCCCACTGAAGGACTCACTAGAACTGATAGCAGAGAAATTTGATGGTGCTCTGTTGGACCTGTTCAGTCATACACTGACATCCACGTATTTCCTGTACAGAAACCAATATTACGAGCAAACTGAAGGTGTAGCTATGGGCAGCCCACTGTCCCCTGTGGTTGCCAATATGTTTATGGAGAGTTTTGAGGAGAGGGCATTGGAGACAGCCACATTTAAACCCACATGCTTCTTTAGGTATGTAGATGACACCTTCGTGATCTGGCCACATGGGATGGACAGGCTCAATGAGTTTCTTGAAGATCTTAACTCATGCTACCCTAATATCAAGTTCACCATGGAACTGGAGAAGAATGGCCAGCTGTCATTTCTGGATGTACTAGTCCAGAGGAAAGCAGATGGATCAATTGGCCACAGTGTGTACCGAAAACCTACACACACTGATTTATATCTGCAGGCCAGCAGTTGTCACCACCCTGCACAGAAGAACGGGGTTCTGAAGACTTTGGTCCACAGAGCACGTGCCCTATCAGACCAAGAGAATCTACCCATAGAGATAGAACGTCTCAAAACAGTTTTCACCAAGAATGGATACATGGACAGACAAATTGAGAGGGCACTCCGACCAGCCACTATACCACAGGTTCCTGAAAAAGACCAAGATGAAGCAAGGAAGGTGACATATCTGGCCTATGCTGGCTCTATTTCTGCCAGAATCAGTAGGATCCTGCGTAAACACAATATCAAGTGTGTTTTCTGTCCATCCAACAAGATTGGGGGACTGCTGGGGAGTGTCAAAGACGACCTGGGGTTACGAAAACCAGGGATTTACAATATACCTTGTCAATGTGGCATGTCCTACATTGGCCAGACGACAAGAACTGTGGAGATCAGGTGCAAAGAACATCAGAGGCACACTAGATTAAGACAGGTGACTAAGTCAGCCATTGCTGAAACGGAGCGGCAACGCTCCAACAGGTCGTGGTGAGCGGGCGTGGACCGCAGGGGGAACGCCTGGTACCCCAGACCGTAGATGAAACCCCCAGGAGCGGGTTTGGTGGGCGCGGACCGCAGAGGGAACACCTAGAACCACAGCGGACGGAAAACGAGGCAGCAACGCTCCAGCAGGTCACAGGGAATGGGCGCGGACCACAGAGGAAGCGCCTGCAGCCGTTGGTGGAGGGGGAAGGCCATAGGCATAAATACTGGACCAGGTCCACTCGAGGAGCAGTCTCAGGTCGCACCTGATGAAGGTCTCGAGCTACGTGACCGAAATATCGTGCAAGTACGACGCTGATATCCGGCAGAACACCCGACAACCCAAGATGTCATTAGATCGCCGGGAAAGCCTGAAGAGTTAAACCACAAATTAGTTGTATTTACACTCCATAATACTTTAACTTTTTCATGGGAGTATATTGATTCACACAATCGAAAGTCTTAGCCAAGTTGTAAGATATTCACAATGTCAATAATTATTGGTTTCTTGATTCCAGAGTGGCCCCATTTGGGATTGCGGGTCCCCATCGGGCGCCTCCTCAGGTGGTAGAGGGAGGATAGCCCGCTGGGTACCGTGGAGACGAAATACTCGGAGCAGTCCAAGATTAGCAATGCCAGTGGTGGATCAAAAGCGTCGAGAACGCAATGATGGACATCCAAACATAATTGCTTGGTGGCTGTGGAGACAGTTGCCTCCTTCGTCACAAAAAAGGCACACGGATCACGACTATCTACAGCAACCTTGGAATCAGGACTGCCACAATGGAATCGGACACGATGAAATACACTGGACTTCTCTTTTGGAACTTGGAGTGTCAGGAGCTTACATAGGCCAGAAAGGGAGCAGAATATGACCAACTAGTTACAGAAATACAAGCTCTCTGGGAGATTAGATGGAAGGGTACGGATAGATCAAGGTTAACAAAGGAAAGATCCTATACGTGGGCTGTGGCGAGTGCCATGGCTTAGGTAATGGTTATTACGTACATGTATCAGTAATTAAAAAAAGCGAAAGAGATTCAATCCATTAATAACAGACTCTCTACACTGAAACTGCTTCCTGTAATAATGACGCATACTTGATTAAGGGACACAAACACCGCGAGGATAAGTGCGAATTTGGATTTCGTATATAAGTAGCTGTCAAACAACGATTTTAAAATAATGTTGAGTAATTTTAACGCCTGAGTTGGTTGAGAAACCCGTGATCGATGGTTCAAGGCTGCGTAAAGACAGTAGTGACACTGGCACCCATTCCATCAGTTCTGCAATTGACAACAATATCTTCATCACGAATACGATTTCAACATAAAAAAACATACATCAAAGGATGTCACCACGAGGGCAAATCATAAATCAGACTGACTATGCGCGCATCCAGAAACATTATGCAAATAGCATCAAAGATCTGCGAACCCATGGAGGAGGAGACTGCGTCACAAGTCAGTTTCTCGTTATAAGTTGGATGAACAATAATTTAAGAAGGTGTGTAAAATAGTTAAGTCTACTACATATTATGATATAAACAGGTCAAGACAAGCAAAGACTAACTGAATATACGAGTCCACATTAATAGTAAACCTGATTAAATGCGTCAAGAAAGGTACAAGGCTATGATTTCAACAATGGCTGGCCTCAAATTAAGGGAGCAAATGGGAAAGATTAGATAAGGTGCGATCGCGACTGAACCGTGGACTGTGGGAAAACTGGAACAGAAGACAACGAAGCAACTGAGATATATTGCAGCAGAAGAACGATGAAAATTACGTAGACTGATAAAGCAAGAAATGAGGAGATTCTCCACAGAATCGCTGAGGAAAGGGACACTTGGAAAACGCTGACAAGAAAAAGGGATAGAATGATAGGACATGCCTTACGACACCGGGAGAGAACTTCCTCAATACAAGAGGGAGCTGTAGAGGGTAAAAGCTGTAAAGGAAGACAAAGATTGGAATACATACGAAGTACAACAAATAATTGAGGACGCAAGTTGCAAGTGTTCCTCTGAGCTGAAGAGGTTGGCAAAGAAGATGAATTCGTAGCTGGTCGCAACAAACCAGTCAGAAGACTGATGGCTCAAAAACGAAGGTGTGATTCAGTCAAGTGTGCCAATAACAAGTTGAAGAGAAGTGGTTGGCTGGAAAGAAGTGGTTAGAAAATATGAGGGATCAGGAGCTAAAAGACAAGTATACCAGAACGTGGGAGGAACCGTCAACTATACTAATGCAGGAGAAACGAAGATATTTCAAGGAGCTAGTAGATGAAACTAACGAGGATCCTGACATCACAGACCAAGAACGGAGATAGAGTATTTCGCAGATTTACGTAACTGTGATGATCACAATGGATCAGCAGACAGCAAAATAGACGTCTCCAATGAAGACGATATACGACAAATAACCAAAAACCTAACAAAACAATAAAGCTTTCGGCGAAAATCCAATTGCAGGAGACATACTAAGGAATGGAGAACCACAAATGTTAAAAATAATTACTGGACTTTAAAGAATGTTTGGGAACATGAGAAACTGCCTGACGACTGGAAAACGGCCGTATTCCGCCCTATACTAAGAAAGAACGATACCATGGTAGGTAATAATTATAGAGGAATTGCATTCCTTAACGTGAGCTATCTCACTGTCTAATGAAGAGAATGATCCCAATTGTAGAAGGAATTCCGAGGGTCTGTCAGTGTAGTTTTAGAAGGAATAGATCAACTCCATGCTCACACACGAAACTAGTAAAGCTTGGGAACGTCACGTTGACATTCAAGCACTTGTCGTTGATTTCAGAAACGCTTATGACATCATACACAGAGGCATTATCACCAATGATTTGTAAGAGTTTTAGCTCTCGCAAAAATTAGTGGTTGGTACAATTCACTTGACGATTCTGTATCAGTTCACTTACATCCACTTCATAAATAAAAGCGAGCAATAGAGACTTTTGCAATGAGGTTGAAGGCAATGTGGTTCTCAGATAAAGGGAGTGAACTGGAGTGGAGTTTACTGTCCAGTTTCAGAAGAAAAACTTTCACAAAGTCTCAGAACATGTTTGGCAGCCACTTGGGAGGAGCACAGACGACGGGAGTGAAGTCCATTTCTCGACTTCTGAAGAGACAAGTTCCTGCCGCAAATCGCTATGTGCGAAAGCAGGAGCGCATAAGCCATCAAGTGTCCACTTGGCCTCTGACAGGTACCTGTTCGTCCCGGATGTCAAATAAAACAATGCCCTTCGCTTCTCTTGCAACGTGAGAAAATTCTTACCATTTACAAAAACGTCTGATCTTGCAATCCAGTGCGTTGCCGTTCTGCGAGATACTGCGTATGCAACTCCGACCAACAGAGAAAGACTGCCCAGACTAGGTACCAACCTGATAAACAGAAGTATGTGTATTTCTATGCCATGGCGGAAATTTTAAGCCAGGAGCACATTCACTTTCGTCACATTGGCCACACGTACTCTGTCGGCCGTCCAAAGACCGTTTGGGCGATGTGTTTAGCTCAGAACGTAGAACATAAAATTCTGAAGTATTCGCCTCGCATCCTGGTTCTCGTCTCGTTCTGACTGACACCAACGCTCTGCAGTTTGGAGATGTAAGTGTTGCTTTGCAGATGAGCAGATGCATGAGGCGTTAGTTACATTCATAGTCTGTATTCTAAGCAGCTCCCATTTAACTTAATCATTTGTGTATCTAGAATGCAGAATATATTTTAATAGTAACCTTATTGTTGACCTGAAAATGTGAGCTGGCCTGATGAGAAACTCAGTTTTCCTTCTTTGAGTCTTCTGAATAATTTCAGTCATAGTCCAACCATATTTAACATCAGTTTTCATGTTAGTTTTCAGTGTTTTAAGAGTAACATTTCAGTAATACTTCAGGTTTTTGATTTTAAGAGTGAATAAAAGTTTTCGTAATTCCAAACTCAACTACCGTTTGTGAGACCAAGTTCCTACTATTACTCCCATGGTTAGGTGGCCTTTATTTAATGAATGGTGCGAGGCGTATTTTAAGATAAGATTTCAATCTGATTGTGTTTCTAAATCAAAAGTGTAATGGTACACAGTATACAAATGTTCATTCACACATATTATGAGAGAATTGAGTACAGGCTCATACCCGTTATTTTGACCTCTGCCACGTAGTATTTTGTTACATAAATAAGGCCAGTTGTTTCATATGAACTATGTAGGGATTTATACAGATATTCCTGTCCATGTCGACATACATTTTCTCAGTTAACTAAGAGCTAAAATAGTTTCAATATGTTCAGAGGAAATCCATTACAGAGTAACGATAAATACAGAGTTTTGAATTGTGAACTGATCTGAGAAAAGGGGACATATTATCTTTGATATTTTGTAACTTCAGTTTAGAAAAGATAGACAAGGAATACAAAAACGGAAGCCTAGCAGGAATAAGCCTGGGTAACACCACAATAAATCAACTTGCATGTGCAGACCATGTTATTTTAATAAATGACAGTAAAGTACAATTGCAGCTCATGACAAGTTCTTGCAGAAATACTATGAGGAAAGATGGGTTACAAATTAACGAGGAGTAAACAGAGTACTTAGCCGTGAGCAAGGTATCACAGAATGGTACTCCTTTGGAAACTGAAGCAGTAGACATGTCTAAATAATTTGGAAGCCTCTTTAGCAAACAAAATACATTGGAAATTGAGAGTAAGGCATGCAAGGATAACAGTGGCAAATAGAGCATGCTTTAAAATCAGAATATACCAGACTGTAATTCAACCAATAGCTCCGTATGGGCCTGAAACATTCACATTAAGGAAAGGAGATTAACAAAAACTGCTTGTCTTCGAGGGGTACATATTAGGGAAGTTATACAGCCCCAGTCACAGGTCTAGAGGATACTAGAAAACCATGAAGTGGGAGAGCCGTATTCACAAGCTGGTACTGCCTGAAAGGTTAAGAAAAGAAGATTAATATGGACAGGACATTTCATTCGGGTGGAAGAGGAAAGACTGCTGCGAGTAGCATTTCAGGATGTGTGGAGAGCAGAAGGGGTCAAGGAAGACCACTGATGTGATGGAAGGATGATATCGACAAAGATACAGAGGCGATGCTCCTGGGAAAAGGAGAATGACCTGTCAGGAACATAAATGATTAGTGAAGGAATCTAGAGAACACATATGATCTCCCAGGCCAAAGTAACAACTAAGAAGAAGAAAATATCATGTATCAGGGTCAATATTACACATTCAGTCGACGTTCGTTTCTTAAATCAAGACTATTTTCTATGTACTACTTTTTTCTATAAAAAATTCTCTATGCGAACTCAGTCGTTACTAACCACATGGATCTGCCATCTTCCCCAACAGTCTTTGCGTCATTACGCTGCAAGTAGCGCTGATACTAAAAGGAGCATGTTCAGAAGACGACTAATCAAAAAGTACACCGCTGGCCATTAAAATTGCTACACCACGAAGATGACGCTCTACAGACGCGAAATTTAACCACAGGAAGACGATGCTGTGACATGCAAATGATTAGCTTTTCAGATCATTCACACAAGGTGCTGACATGAGGAAAGTTTCCAACCGATTTCTCACACACAAACAGCAGTTGACCGGCGTTGCCTGGTGAAACGTTGTTGTGATGCCTCGTGTAAGGAGGAGAAATGCGTACCATCACGTTTCCGACTTTGATAAAGGTCGGATTGTAGCCTTTCGCGATTGCGGTTTATCGTATCGCGACATTGCTGCTCGCGTTGGTCGAGATCCAATGACTGTTAGTAGAATATGAAAGCGGTGGATTCAGGAGGGTAATACGGAACGCCGTGCTGGATCCCAACGGCCTCGTATCACTAGTAGTCGAGATGACAGGCATCTTATCCGCATGGCTGTAACGGATCGTGCGGCCACGTCTCGATCCCTGAGTCAACAGATGGGGACGTTTGCAAGACAACAACCATCTGCACGAACAGTTCGACGACGTTTGCTGCAGCATAGACTATCACCTCGGAGACCGTGGCTGCGGTTACCCTTGACGCTCCATCACAGACAGGAGCGCCTGCGATGGTGTACTCAACGACGAACCTGGGTGCACGAATAGCAAAACGTCATTTTTTCGGATGAATCCAGGTTCTCTTTGCAGCATCATGATGGTCGCATCCGTGTTTGGCGACATCGCGGTGAACGCACGTTGAAAGCGTGTATTCGTCATCGCCATACTGGCGTAGCACCCGGCGTGATGGTATGGGGTGGCATTGGTTACACGTCTCGGTCACCTCTTGGTCGCATTGACGGCACTTTGAACAGTGGACGTTACATTTCAGATGTGTTACGATCCGTGGCTCTACCTTTTATTCGATCTCTGCGAAACCCTACATTTGAGCAGGATAATGCACGACCGCATGTTGCAGGTCCCGTACCGGCCTTTCTGGATACAGAAAATGTTCGACTGTTGCCCTGGCCAGCACATTGTCCAGATCTCTCACCAACTGAAAACGTCTGGTCAATGGTGGCCGAGCAACTACCTCGTCACAATGATGAACTGTGGTATCGTGTTGAAGCTGCATGGGCAGCTGTACCTGTACACGCCATCCAAGCACTGTTTGACTCAATGCCCAGGCGTATCAATGCCGTTATTACGGCTAGAAGTGGTTGATCTGGGTACTGATTTCTCAGGATCTATGCACCCAAACTGCGTGGAAATGTAATCACATGTCAGTTGTAGTATAATATATTTGTCCAATGAATACCCGTTTATCATCTGCATTTCTTCTTGGTGTTGCAATTTTAATGGCCTGTAGTGTAGTTTTTTCTGTAAAAAATTCTCTATGCGAACTCAGTCGTTATCAACCACACGGATCTGCCATCTTCCCCAACAGTCACTGCGTCATTACGCTACAAGTAGCGCTGATACTAAAGGAAGCATGTTCAGAAGACGACTAATCAAAAAGTAGATAGGCGAGGCTCTGAACTTACAGTTATTATTCATCTGAAGTTTACTCAAGTCGCGGAGACGGGTGGGGCTACGCACCGGCAGGAGCTCTTGCAGGACGTGCTGGAGGTAACGCAGGTGCAGCTGTGAGTGGCGCAGCGCGCTCTGGAGCGTGGTGCGTCGGCGCTGGCTGTTGAGCAGCGCGCTCTGGAACGTGGCCGACACGCGCTCTCGCACCTGCGTGTAGCGCCGCAGTGAGTACAGCTGCGAGTCGTTCTGAGCCTCCGCGTTCCTCACCATCTTCATGCTCTCCTCCACCTGCTCCACCAGCTGGGCGTCGAAAGCTCTTATCCTCTTCAGCGCTTTCCTCATCTGCAAATTTTACGCCAGAGTCATCGAGCTAGCACCTCCTCCGGTCTACGTCATCCAGCAGCCGACAGTAACATCTTCCTAGCCCCGAAACTCCATCCCCCAGAAATCCCAACAGTCCCTTCACTTCCATCTTATCAACCACTTTACCTTCCTGTGCAGCCAGTTGCTTCTCAAAAGCAACCTTTCCAAAATTCAGGCAATAATACAGGATGAATCACCAGCAGCTACCACTCCAGTAATCTCAAATTGAGCAGCAACAACTGTACTGTTCGATTAAGTAACACATTAAAAAACCTTACCCTCCACCTAAGGTAGCACGGAAACATTAAGTTCTAATCAGACAAAAAGCCCACAGTTACTAAAACAGACTGTTTGCTGGATGTGGTGATTGCATCCCTACAGGATACACCATACTTGTTGCAGTCCAAAGACTGGTCGTGCGGTTCTAGGCGCTCCAGTCCGGAGCCGCGCTGCTGCTACGGTCGCAGTTTCGAATACTGCCTCGGGCATGGGTGTGTGTGATGTCCTTAGGTTAGTTAGGTTTAAGTAGTTCTAAGTTCTAGGGGACTGATGACCACAGCAGTTGAGTCCCACAGTGCTCAGAGCCATTTGAACCATTTGAGCCAGTCCAAAGACTGGTTTGATGCATTTTTACATGATTGTTCATCCTGAGCAACTCTCTGCATAAGTAATACAACCTACATCCATTAGAACCTACTTACTGTATTCGAGTCTTGGTCTCCCTCTACAGGCTCCTCAGAATGGAGCCTTTCAACATACAGAGAACAACTATAGGATGAATCACAGGCAGTTTCCACTCCAATAAGTTATACCTTCTCATCTGCTTCCCTGCTGCCTTATTAATCAACACAATACACTAATTCTGCCTATTCCTTGACCATAAATGAACATCAAAATCACACCTATCACGCATCTAAAGAAAGTCCAGAATAGAGTAAAAGTACTCTGGTACCACATCTACAAAGCCTTAACCTGTCCATCCACTTTCATGATAATGTCACTTCGATCTCTGCTCCACCAAACTTTTACCACTCATTCCTAATTCTGGAACGTCATACACGCGGCCTCACCTTCCGGATCTGTCTACTATCCCCAGTAGTTTCTCACATGGCTTTATTAATTCCTCTCTCATCTTTCCTACACTAAACAACTTCATGTCTTGTACACTTCCCCCACACCTGACACCTGCCATCTGCCATCCCATCGTTTTACACCTAATAGTAAACACTAACAGTCTGCCGTGCTTTTACCAACATATTCACTCAACCTTACATCTACACACTCACCACATCCTATCCGAGTGAAATTTTAAGTGACTTTCCCTATCTGACCTAGACATCTACCCAGAGATCTACTCATCCTTCCAGTTTTAACTGAATACTACTTCTTATCTCTATGTCAGGACATCTACTTGGCACCCTTACTTTCCTCTGTCTGATTCCAAACTCCTGATTCAGCCCCCCCCCCCCCCCATCCACCCAAAAAGTTTCCTTCCCACAAACTCTTCAAAACTCTCTTCTTTCGACAACCCTTTTCCTTATTTTCTGTAAAGTGAAGTGCTTTGTTTCTTTATACAGACTGACCTCGACTGACTGTGTCTAAAGAAAAGTGGACGATTTTTTACAAAAAATCTTCAGTATACAAACACTTATTTCAAAAAATATGAAATAGCTCATTTTACATCTCCATAAACAACAACAGTTCCCTTATCTCCAATCCTGCAGGTGGAGTCCCCAAACGGTCTGTTGTCTCTACCTCATAACTCAGGTAACACAACGATACTGACAGATTTCGAGTGGTTGTAGAGTATGTCTTGAGTGACAAATTGAGGATAGCAACCCATTTCTGGAAATACCATTGAATAATGCATCAGAGATAGAACTTTTAAGAGTCAAAGCCTGCAACTAGGCCACTCCTTTGCCAATAAACTAGTTTTTACATTCCTAGTGACTGCTAACTGAACTTCTCGCAATATACTGATAACATTCACTGGACTAGAAAGCTCCAAATTTCTTCACGCTCGACACAACATCTCTTGCTACACAGCAACGCGCTTACTTGCATGCTGATGACAGATACCACCTAACACTTTCACATCCTGTAGTGTCTTTGGGTGACATTTCCAGACACCACTTTCTGTTGGGATGGAACTGTTCGATCACTTTCACAATAATTAATCTTCCCATTGTGTTATCTCCACCTCTCACAACGATTTTATGACAGTAGCTAAACTCGAGGAAGAAAAAGGGTTTTGTTTCTTTATTTCCATCTATGTATAAAGAGTATCAGCATTTTTAACATTATCCCAATCTTCTGTATGATTTCGAATGCTAGATAATTTAAGTTGAATGTTTCTCGCGTGGGTGTTGGAGTTTGCAGCCTGCTGACTCAGGTCTGCCACTCCCTGCAATACTGGCGCTGACACAGGGAAATTAACTGTAGTGGCATGACAAGTGCTTTCGTCAGGGTAGTTCAGTAAGGCTGGTGGGGTACAGGAAGCGTTTTTGCTACACTGGTCCGCTCCCCACCACCACTTTAGCCATGCGAGTTAACAAAAGAGACTTTTGTATGGCACTCTTGCTGTTGACTTCTGGTAAGACAGTAATGATTGCAAATTATCCTATGAGGGTTTCAGAATGCTATTTTAGTGAGGTAATATTTTAACTAACGCTATTTCTATCAGCGGGCGGGGACTACTCAAGAGGACGTCGTTATCAGGAGAAAGAAAACTGGCGTTCAACGGATCGGAGCGTGGAATGTCAGATCCCTTAATCGGGCAGGTAGGATAGAAAATTTAAAAAGGGAAATGGATAGGTTACAGTTAGATATAGTGGGAATTAGTGAAGTTCGGTGGCAGGAGGAACAAGACTTTTGGTCAGGTGAATACAGGGCTATAAATACAAAATCAAATAGGGGTAATGCAGGAGTAGGTGTAATAATGAATAAAAAAATACGAGTGCGAGTAAGCTACTACAAACAGCATAGTGAACGCATTATTGTGGCCAAGATAGACATGAAGCCCATGCCTACTACAGTAGTAAAAGCTTTTATGCCAACTAGCTCTGCAGATGATGAAGAAATTGATGAAATGTATGATGAGTTAAAAGAAATTATTCAGGTAGTGAAGGGAGACGAAAATTGAATAGTCATGGGTGACTGGAATTAGAGAGTAGGAAAAGGGAGAGAAGGAAACATAGTAGTTCAATATGGATTGGGGGTAAGAAATGAAAGAGGAAGCCGCCTGGTAGAATTTTGCACAGAGCATAACTTAATCATAGGTAATACTTGGTTCAAGAATCATAAAAGAAAATTGTATACATGGCAGAATCCTGGAGATACTAGAAGGTATCAGATAGATTATATAAGGGTAAGACAGAGATTTAGGAACCAGATTTTAAATTGTAAGACATTTCCAGGGGCAGATGTGGACTCTGACCACAATCTATTGGTTATGAACTGTAGATTAAAACTGAAGAAACTGCAAAAAGGTGGGAATTTAAGGAGATGGGACCAGGACAAAGTGACTAAACCAGAGGTTTTACAGAGTTTCAGGGAGAGCATAAGGGAACAATTGACAGGAATGGGGGAAAGAAATACAGTAGAAGAAGAATGGGTAGCTCTGAGGGGTGAAGTAGTGAAGGCAGCAGAGGATCAAGTAGGTAAAAAGACTAGGGCTAGTAGAATTGCTTGGGTAACAGAGGAAATATTGAATATAATTGGTGAAAGTAGAAAATACAAAAATACAGTAAATGAAGCAGGCAAAAAGGAATAGAAACGTCTGAAAAATGAGATCGACAGGAAGTGCAAAATGGCTAATCAGGGATGGCTAGAGAACAAATGTAAGGATGTAGAGGCTTATCTCATTAGGGGTAAGATAGATACTGTCTACAGGAAAATTAAAGAGACCTTTGGAGAAAAGAGAGCCACTTGTATGAATGTCAAGAGTTCAGATGGAAACCCAGTTCTAAGCAAAGAAGGGAAAGCAGAAAGGTGGAAGGAGAATATCGAGGGTCTATACAAGGGCGATGTACTTGAGGACAATATTATGGAAATTGAAGAGGATGTAGATGAAGATGAAATGGGAGATACGATACTGCGTGAAGAGTTTGACAGAGCACTGAAACACCTGAGTCGAAACAAGGCCCCCGGAGTAGACAACATTCCATTGGAACTACTGACAGACTTGGGAGAGCCAGTCTTGACAAAACTTTACCATCTGGTGAGCAAGATGTATGGGACAGGCGAAATACTCTCATACTTCAAGAAAAATATAATAATTCCAATCCCAAAGAAAGCAGGTGTTGACAGGTGTGAAAATTACCGAACTATCAGTTTAATAAGTCACAGCTGCAAAATACTAACGCGAATTCTTTACAGACGAATGGAAAAACTGGTAGAAGCCGACCTCGGGGAAGATCAGTTTGGATTCCGTGGAAATGTTGGAACACGTGAGGCAATACTGACCCTACGACTTATCTCAGAAAATAGATTAAGGAAAGGCAAACCTACATTTCTAGCATTTGTAGACTTAGAGAAATCTTTTGACAATGTTGACTGGAATACCCTCTTTCAAATTCTAAAGGTGGCAGGGGTAAAATACAGGGAGCGAAAGACTATTTACAATTTGTACAGGAACCAGATGGCAGTTATAAGAGTCGAGGGGCATGAAAGGGAAGCAGCGGTTGGGAAGGGAGTGAGACAGGGTTGTAACCTGTCCCCGATGTTATTCAAACTGTATATTGAACAAGCAATAATGGAAACAAAAGAAAAATTCGGAGTAGGTATTAAAGTCCATGGAGAAGAAATAAAAAGTTGAGATTCGCCGATGATATTGTAATTCTGTCAGAGACAGCAAAGGACTTGGAAGAACAGTTGAACGGAATGGACAGTGTCTTGAAAGGAGGATATATGATGAACATCAACAAAAGCAAAACGAGGATAATGGAATGTAGTCGAATTAAGTCGGGTGATCATGAGGGTATTAGATTAGGAAATGGGACACTTAAAGTAGTAAAGGAGTTTTGCTATTTGGGGAGCAAAATAACTGATGATGGTCGAAGTAGAGAGGATATAAAATGTAGACTGGCAATGGCAAGGAAAGCGTTTCTGAAGAAGAGAAATTTGTTAACATCGAGTATAGATTTAAGTGTCAGGAAGTCATTTCTGATAGTATTTGTATGGAGTGTAGCCGTATATGGAAGTGAAACATGGACGATAACTAGTTTGGACAAGAAGGGAATAGAAGCTTTCGAAATGTGGTGCTGCAGTAGAATGCTGAAGATTAGATGGGTAGATCACGTAACTAATGAGGACGTATTGAATAGAATTGGGGAGAAGAGGAGTTTGTGGCACAACTTGACTAGAAGAAGGGACCGGTTGGTAGGACATGTTCTGAGGCATCAAGGGATCACAAATTTAACATTGGAGGGCAGCGTGCAGGGTAAAAATCGTAGAGGGAGACCAAGAGATGAATACAGTAAGCAAATTCAGAAGGATGTAGGTTGCAGTAAGTACTGGGAGATGAAGAAGCTTGCACAGGATAGAGTAGCATGGAGAGCTGCATCAAACCAGTATCAGGACTGAAGACAACAACAACAACCTTTCTTTCAGCATCAGGGTGTGTTTTGTGGCTTTTATTTGTGTAAATTGGAGTGATTTCGTATTTATAATTTTCGCTGGAATGCTTTGTGCTCAGGCAAAGTGGTTTTGATCATACAAAGGAACCATGTCTTGTTTAATGATTTCTCCAAGTAAATTTAAGTGCTATCATGTAGAATAATATCAAGGAAGGTAAATATGCTTAACATAGGTTCACAATTTTCGATGTTTTTCAAGTTAAATGGCTTGAAAATATGTGTTTTTATGTCGAGCCCCATGCCAACGTGGTTAGTGTAGGGGGCATGTGTTTACCCTTAAATTGCTAATAAGCGTCCCAGTTATTTAATGTGTGTGTAGCATTCCGCTAAAATGCTTAAATCTCATTCCTCGAGCTCCATTCATGCCCACCAACATGCCCATCAGACAGTCCTTAGATGCCTGTAACGTTATTGAATATATAGAACAAAGTTTGTTGACTCCAAAGAATATCTGCAAGTCCTATTAATCTTATTCTATATATATGGTACCTGTTGTCCACATGTCCAAAAGAACATGCATAATTTTTTATTCTGAGTCTTATATGATTATGATCCAAAGGAAATAATGACATTGACAGCTAGTGAGAACTGAAATACATCAATGGGAAAGTTACAAATTTGCACTGGATCAGGGCAAGAACACGGATTTTTTCATTTCTGACAAATGAACACATCAGACATCTCCAACCAACTCAAATTTCCAATTCATCCACACATTACTGACGTAGTGCCTCTGCCCATCATCATCTTTCTATGCAACGATTCACTGACTCCCATGTCCGAAAAAACAGTGACCGCATATATATATATAACTAGGGCAAGATGGCATAATGATCCCTACAGTGTAGATGCACAAACACGTTCACACTCTTACAGGAATCAGCGAATCACTGCGAGTAATGAGGATGACGGGCAGGAGCACTACATCAGTAGTGTGTGGATAAGTTGGAAATTTGAGTCAGTCAGGGACCTTGTCCACATGGCTGAGACGGCCAAGGTAACAGTTTGCGAGAAACAGAAAAATCCAGGTTTGGGTCTAGGCTCAGCAGAAATTTTCAACTTTCCTTTATCTATTTCAGCTAGTGTCATTATTTACTTTGGAACATAACTTCCTTCTGTTCAAAAATGTGGAATTTAATGTTACTTCTTATGGTCTTCTTGTGTCCACCCACATGTGCATCAGTCATTCCTTAGACCCCTGTAATGCCAATGAGAAAACAGAACCCATTTCTTTGAAACTATCTAACGTAAATTTCACTTGCTTTTGTGACTCTTACATTAGTACTCAATTACCAAACCTCCATATGCATTAACACTCTATACCTGTTAGATGATTGTAATTATTTCTCACATTATATATATATGATGTGAAACTGGTATGCCCCACACACAAGATTCAGATAACAATGAACTAACTAAAAAAGGATGGTTAATAACAACATTAAAAATATGTAGTTACTTATTTATAAGTGATACTGGAATTAGTAGCCAAGAGCATTCGGGCATCTCTGGCTTCGTGTGATGACATTAGCAACACCATGCTGTAATTCTGCAGGCATAATGTTTCTCTAGTAATGTTCCCTTTAACGTCGTCTATTGCATCAGGATTGTCAGCATACACTTTGCTTTTTAGTATGTACCTTAAATAAAAATCACATGATGTTAAGTCTGCAGACCTTGGGAGGGGGGGGGGGGGGCAGGGACCTCTAGTGACAGGTCTGTCTTCAGGGAACATGCTGATGATGCAGGCCATACTTTGGATGGATGTATAAGCCGTTGCTCCATCTTGTTGGAATAATGCATGTAGCTTCTCTGTATCTGTTAATTGTGCATGGAAATAGTCAAAGGTCTCTAGGTATCTGGCTCTGTTTAAAGTGTAATTGAAACATATAGGACCAATAATAGTAGTAGAGTGAAGCCAGTTCTACACCACTTTGTTAGTGCAGGTAACATACATTCAGGGCAATCGTACATTCGGGTTCAACCTGTTCTTATGCTATTACGACCCTGTGAGCATTGTTTTATGAACCCCTGAGGTAATCTACCTTTCTGAGAAATTCCCCAACCCTCCCCTCCCCCCTACAGCCCTCTGGGAAATTCCTTACCCTGCCTATCGCTCTCACCAGTACAAGCACTCTTTTATATCAAATTAATAGACTAATTAATTAAACAGGTCAATTAATTACATGCTTCCCCTCCTGGAAAGTCGCCCAGCCCTCCCCTCCATTCCCCCACTATCCCCCTCCCTACCTAGAAACAAATTGGCAGGAAAATCACTCAGCATGTGCCGAGCTGTTGGGGTGGATGTTGCAAGTATTACCCTGTCCAGCAACTACACATCCAAACTAGGTAAATACACTGCTGAAAATTGTAGATTTTGTCTTGCTGGTAAATTTTCGTGTATGTGCTCACCTTGAGGTAAAGTGTGAGTGACTGAGGCACTAAACAATGCCACTACCAGAGGATGTTCCATCCAGCCATGTGTTCCTCCTAAACCTTCCCAGAAATAATTGATGGCAAATATTGGTGAGCTCATGCATTGGAAAGATCCCAAAACAGGAAATTCAACTAAATTGCAGAGAATATGAGAACACTTTGTTCAGCTATAAAATTCAGTTTGCAGGGATTGGATCTCTCTTTTATTTGGCTCGAAAAGCTCATCATTCTCTGCTATTTTGGAGGATGCAGGTCTTATAAAATTATAGATCGCTTATTTCCGATCGCACAAGGAATATTGTTATGAAATCGACGTCAACACAACTCACTGCACATAATTACACTGTTACAGATCGCACTAAACATATCTACCGAAAAAACCGCATTCCGATATCACACACTTGCTTCTTTGCACATGCTGTCTGCAGATAACCAGGCAATGATAGGGTCGAGGCTGAACATGTAATGAATGGCGGGCAGCGAGTGCAGGAGTGTCGGACTGCCATCACTAGCAGCATCCTGACCCCTGTCACTTAATCCCCAAACAAAGCATTGGTTGCCAGCATCTCTTTGATCCCAGACTCACTTCTTGTTTTTCTCCAAAACACACTCTAGTTTACAATACTACTGGCAGAGGACGTTGGAAGAAGCAACTTCCCCACCTCTCCACCCTCCAATCCCCTCCTCCACTCCACCTCACTACTCTGGTTACTTCCTGTTGTGCAAAACATCAGACGGCAACTCTTTTATATTGATAACTGAGAAATTCCTGTCGAAACATATGCGCGTTATTTCTCTCACCCTCTCTCTCTCTCTCTGTCTCTCTCTCAAATGGCTAGTTCCTGCTGAGTGTGTGACTGTCATGTGCTACTCTAACCGCTCTTTTGACCTCAACAAAGTAGTGGATTTCTGGAAAAAACGCAGCCCTCCCCAAAATTCTGGGCTATTGATATCTTGGAAATAGCCCATTTGCACTACCCTCATTCTATTAAATTGATTGACTGCTTAATTAAATCGATACCCTCTGTGTGGGACAGTTTCTCCTTGCTTCCTGTTGATGGATACTAGGACTGGAATATTTGGTGGTAAATTCCAGGATTCAGTCCCACAACTGCCCAGTTTCCAACTCTGATAAATTGTGGATATTTTCCTTGCGTTTTGTTGGTGGATACTAGCACTGGTAGGTCGTTTAGCCGGAAGTCCATTATGTTGGAGATAGCTGAAAGTTTCAAATTTCAGCTCAATTTCTCTATATCTCTAAGCAATTTGCATGAGATGGGGGTAGGGTTTTGACTGGATTATTTATGCACAATACCACTATCAAAAACAAAAACTGATCAATCAGGAATTGATTTTAAAGATGGTTCTCTCAGCTACAACAGGACGAAGAATGAAGGGGAGGAGGAGGAGGAAGGGCCTACTACGTGAAAGAATAGAAGGAACAACAAATACCACTCCCACCTTTCCGCTGCAAGACAGAGTCCACTGGGCTGCATTGAGAAGCGTAAACACTACAGACTAAGACCACATTCAGTTCCAAAGTAGTAGTTGTCACAACTAAATGTTCAAGATCGCTGAAATATTCATACATCCCATATGCTCATGTCCCAATGTCCATTAGTTGCTTTCATGAACAAGTGTCTCAGTGACCATGTCAGGACTGCAGCGAGACGAGGTTTACTGGAGAGGAATGCCTGGGCACGGAGAGCGTGCAGGATGACCAGAGTGGTGGGAATTCAGCTGTTATCAATACATCCAGTGACAACACTTTTCAGAGGTCGATACTGAGTCTTCTCAAATATGCACATAAAAATCGAAGAATCCTCACAACACATGCAATCACGAAGGCTGCCCAACATATACTGAGTATAGTTCATTGTTCACCCACCAAAGGGCAACACAGTCACACCCCATCTGACCAGTTCAGGAGAATAATCGGCCGGCTAGGTTGGCCGAGCGGTTCTAGGCGCTACAGTCTGGAACCGGGTGACCGCTACGGACGCAGGTTCGAATCCTGCCTTGGGCATGGATGTGTGTGATGTCCATAGGTTAGTTAGGTTTAAGTAGTTCTAAGTTCTAGGGGACTGATGACCTCAGAAGTTAAGTTCCACAGTGCTCAGAGCCATTTTAACCATTTTTGAGACTCACACCTTACGCTGGAAATGTAAATTCGTTCTAGTCACCAGCTACCTCAGTCATACACCCAGATGGCAGGCATATTCGTCACAGGGAGGAGGCCAAATATTTATCAGTATGATTACAACTAATTATTATGATAGCAGTCCCAATATGGTGACATTCAACAATGAGCACAGTATCGGAAATACATCCTCCTGATGACAGTGGCTCTGGAAATATCAATTGCCCACGTAAATCTATAATCTCCTTATGAATAGACATAACTTCAAGCATAGAATCTTTCATATTCTTTACAGCTCTCGATGCATTGAAATCACATTTTTCCATGTCAAATCTATGCTGCCCTTATGAATGGACATAGTCATTTTCTTTTGACATTCCAAAAGACTGACCACAGTAACTTTACACTCCTACACATACAAATTTCCGATTATCATCTATATGTATATAGCACCCAAAAAAACCATGGTATGTCCACACTCACACCAGCAAGGTGTTGCTAAAAGGGCGATCACATACCTAGGTGCAATATGCACCGCCAATATGAGGAATCAATGTTATGAGTCTCTTTGAAAACACAGCACCGAGACATCTGCTACTCTGTCACTGTGGAAGATGAGATTAAATGTAGCTGCCATCACATTTGGATAAATGTTTGGAAATGCTCTACAATGGCGCAAACTCTTTCAGTTTCCATATACTGAGATGTCTTCCACATTTTGTCATTCAGAAACACCATCTTCGTCTTTTATTTCAACCATCCTGTGTGTTGTGGGTGCAGCGTAACTTACACCATGCGATGTCCAGGCTTCTGTGATACTGGATTGATCAAAATGTGTTAATGCCGTTATAACACTTGACAGAGAATTCAAAGTCATGGTATAAAACAAAATACACTCCTGGAAATTGAAATAAGAACACCGTGAAATCATTGTCCCAAGAAGGGGAAACTTTATTGACACATTCCTGGGGTCAGATACATCACATGATCACACTGACAGAACCACAGGCACATAGACACAGGCAACAGAGCATGCACAATGTCGGCACTAGTACAGTGTATATCCACCTTTCGCAGCAATGCAGGCTGCTATTCTCCCATGGAGACGATCGTAGAGATGCTGGATGTAGTCCTGTGGAACGGCTTGCCATGCCATTTCCACCTGGCGCCTCAGTTGGACCAGCGTTCGTTCTGGACGTGCAGAGCGCGTGAGACGACGCTTCATCCAGTCCCAAACATGCTCAATGGGGGACAGATCCGGAGATCTTGCTGGCCAGGGTAGTTGACTTACACCTTCTAGAGCACGTTGGGTGGCACGGGATACATGCGGACGTGCATTGTCCTGTTGGAACAGCAAGTTCCCTTGCCGGTCTAGGAATGGTAGAACGATGGGTTCGATGACGGTTTGGATGTACCGTGCACTATTCAGTGTCCCCTCGACGATCACCAGTGGTGTACGGCCAGTGTGGGAGATCGCTCCCCACACTATGATGCCGGGTGTTGGCCCTGTGTGCCTCGGTCGTATGCAGTCCTGACTGTGGCGCTCACCCGCACGGCGCCAAACACGCATACGACCGTCATTGGCACCAAGGCAGAAGCGACTCTCATCGCTGAAGACGACACGTCTCCATTCGTCCCTCCATTCACGCCTGTCGCGACACCACTGGAGGCAGGCTGCACGATGTTGGGGCGTGAGCGAAAGACGGCCTAACGGTGTGCGGGACCGTAGCCCAGCTTCATGGAGACGGTTGCGAATGGTCCTCGCCGATACCCCAGGAGCAACAGTGTCCCTAATTTGCTGGGAAGTGGCGGTGCGGTCCCCTACGGCACTGCATAGGATCCTACGGTCTTGGCGTGCATCCGTGCGTCGCTGCGGTCCGGTCCCAGGTCGACGGGCACGTGCACCTTCCGCCGACCACTGGCGACAACATCGATGTACTGTGGAGACCTCACGCCCCACGAGTTGAGCAATTCGGTGGTACGTCCACCCGGCCTCCCGCATGCCCACTATACGCCGTCGCTCAAAGTCCGTCAACTGCACATGCGGTTCACGTCCACGCTGTCGCGGCATGCTACCAGTGTTAAAGACTGCGATGGAGCTCCGTATGCCACGGCAAACTGGCTGACACTGACGGCGGCGGTGCACAAATGCTGCGCAGCTAGCGCCATTCGACGGCCAACACCGCGGTTCCTGGTGTGTCCGCTGTGCCGTGCGTGTGATCATTGCTTGTACAGCCCTCTCGCAGTGTCCGGAGCAAGTATGGTGGGTCTGACACACCGGTGTCAATGTGTTCTTTTTTCCATTTCCAGGAGTGTATATGGTGGTGCATAAAGCTGTTGTCACACTCTGCTTGGAAGTGATACAGCAGGAAAGCAAGGTATCGAACTGCTTAACAAGGAACAATGCAGAAACCCTCTGTTGTGATCGACAAAACTATACACAGATCTGTGCAAGTGACTTTGATCACTGGTCACCAACTATCGAACAACAATGTACATAACATAAATAAAAGATGTGAGGAAAAAGTTACATACATCTAGCCATGGAGGGACGACAGATTTTATTGGGGGAATTGTGATTTCAACATGCTGAGGAGTATATCTGGCCATAAGGAGTGATAGACTCAATTTTTAAATAGCTGCACAACATAACAATGGAAGGGTTCAACTGGATCTGTTTCAGTGTACAAACAGGGCGCTCAATATGGCTGTAACTTCATGGATTCACAGAACGTCCTTTCATCAGTTCCCCCAAGCAGATCCTCAAATGTTCCTTGTCGCACTATCAATTGTGACGTTTATTACAGCACACTCTCCCATATTGGTCTTGTTTTTTCAGCCTTTTTATCCATGGGATCGTTGTTGATTTTCATATACTGCTGGATGCCTGTGATTTGCAACACTTGTCTGAGAGAATCTTGGTAGGATGCAGCACCGTCCAGAAGTGCCATATGAAAATACCTGCAGTCAGATCTCGAATCTGATTGGCTGGAAGAGTTAAATGTTAAATAATTTCCTACAATTGAGGAGAATCGAGACACCTTGCAGTGTGAGTGTAGGAATGTCACAAGTTTTTTCAGATGCTATACAGATACAGATGATAATCGTAAATGTGTATGTGTTGGAGTGTTAAGTTAATGTGGCCAGCCTTCCAGCATGTGCAAAGAAAACGGCTATGTCCATTCATAAGGGAGGCTTTGATTTATTGTGAGAAATTGTGATTTCAATTTTTTGACCACTATAAGGGGTATGAAAGGTTTTATGCGTATAATTATGACCAGTCATAAGGAGGTCATGGATTTACATGGGCAGCTGATATTTCCAGAGTCACTGTAGTCAGGAAGATGTACTTGTGATACTTTGCTCATTGTCAAATGTGACCATATTGGGGCTGCAATCATATTAATTAATTGTAATTACACTAATAAATATTTGCTCTGTTTGCTAAGAAGAATCTGTCTCCCATCCGGGTGCATGACGGAGGTAGCTGGTGACCAAAACAAATCGACATTTCTAGTTTAAGGCGGAAGCCGCCGCCGAGCCTCCCTAATGAGTTAAGTGGGGTACAGCCATGTCCTTCTCTGCATAGATGAATAGCAAACTAATAATCAATTTTTATTGGGCAATCTTTGTTACCCAAGTTTTGCGAGTATTTTCCGATTTTTACGTGGGTATTTCAGAAGATTCAGTAACGATTACTAACAAGTGTTGTCACTGGAAGTATTGATAACACCCGAATTCTTACCACTCTGGTCATGCAGGACACCCTCCATGGCCGAGTGGTCCTCTCCAGCTGGCATGATTGCTGAGACACGCGTCCATGGCAGCATTTAGTACTATGTGACTCTCTTGCCTGGGGCACTGCATGTGGACATTGGGACATGAGCATGTGGGATGTATGAGTGTTTCAGCGATCTCCGACATGTAACCGTGACAACTACTCTTATGGAATGGAACATGTTTTAAGTGTGTGGTGTTTACTGCTACTAATTTCAGTCCAGTGGATTCTCTACTGCAGCAGAAAGGTGGTAGTGGCACTTGTTTCTGTGACTATTCTATCACATGGTGGGCCCTTCCCTCTCCTTCTCCTCCTCCCCCCCCTCCCTCATTTTCCGTCCTGGTGTAGCTGAGAAAACGATCTTAGCGTTATATAGTGCTTTAAAAACAGTATCGTCAAATTCCCGATTGTTCAATTTATTGTTTCCGATAGTGGTACTGCAAGCACATACTCCAGCAAATCCCCAGCCTCATCTCCTGCAAATTGTGTAAGGACACAGAGTAAATGAGCTGAAATTTGAAACTTTCAGCTACTTCCAGAGTAATGGACTTCCTGCCAGTATCCACCAACAAGATACAAGGAAAAAATCCAGAAGGGGCAATATAGAGTTGGGAAACTGGGCAGTTGTGGGATTGAATCGTGGAATTTCCCACCAAATATTTCAGTAGTAGTATCCACCAGCAGGATGCAAGGAGAAACTGCCCACATAAGGTGTATCGATTTAATTAATTAGTCAATCAATTTGATAGAGTGGGGGTAGTGCAAATGGACTATTTCCAAGCCTGTTTCCACAGCCTAGCATTTTGAGGAGGGCTGGGGGTTTTTCAGGTTTCCAGTACTTTGTTTAGGACAAAACAGGGATTAGTGCAGTACTTGGCAAATGCTTGCTGGGCAGGAAGTATCCACTTGAAAGATAGCGAGAGAGGATGTGTTGTGATGGAAATTTCTCAGGTATTAATATGAAATAGTTTTTGCCACCTGATGTTTTGTTCGACAGAAAGTAACTGGAGTGGTGAGGGGGGAAGGAGAGGATTAGATGGAGGAAGATATTAGAGGGAGGAAGAGGTGGGAGATCGCTTCTCCTAGTGTCCTCTGCTGGGGGTATTGTGAACTAACTCAGTTAATACCTGCAAACCTGGACGAGCACCTAGAGCAGTTGCTTCTACTGACCTGGTATGGAAGCTGTGTGGTTTGGAGCAAAACAAGAAGTGAGTCTGGTATCAAAGGGATGCTGGTGCCCAGTGCTTGTTCAGGGATTAAATAACAGGCCACAGGATGCTGTGACTGAAGGCACCCTGACTCTCCTGCAGATGCTGCCTGCTGTCCAGTGCTTCAATGTACATGTGGCAGCGACCCTGTCATCACCCAGTAGTCCATGGATGGCGTGCATGAAGAGGCAAGTTTGTGCAATTGAGAAGTTGTTTTTTCGCCAGATATGTTTAGCGATGTGTAACAGTGTAATTAAGTGTGGTGAGTTATGTTGATGTCCATTTCATATTGGTATTCCTTGTGCAATTGGAAAAAAGCGATCTATTTACATATTTGATTACTTTTTCTCGATGTTTTACACAAGACCTCCACCCTCCAAAACAGCAGCGAGTAATGAGTTTTTCCTGTCAAATAAAAGAGAGATCCAACCCATGCAAAGTGAATTTTATAAATAAACAATCTATTTTATACTCTCAGCAATGAAGTTGACTTTCCTGTTGTAGGATGCTTCCAGTCCACCAGCTCAGCGATTTTCCCCAGCAATTTTTTTGGTGAAGGGGGAGAGGATGACTTACGGGACATCCTCTGATGGTGGCACTGTACACTAGTTCAGTCGATCCCTGCACCTCAAGGTGAGCACACATATGAAAATTTTCCAACAAGACAACAACTTCAATCTGCAACAGTGTAATTATGTAAATAGAACAGGGTAATACTTAGACCTTCACACCAACAGCTCTGCACAGATTGAACAATTCCCCCTTAAATTTTTTAGTGGGGGGGGGAGGATATGACAGAAGCGAAGGAGGTCTGGGGTATTTCCCAGGATGGGGAGAGTCCAATTAATTGGTCAGTTTAATTAATTAGTCAATTAATTTTATATCAAAAGTGTGTTTGTATCGGTGAGAGGGAAGGGGGAGTGTTCAGGATTTCGCAGAGGAGCGAGGGAGGAGGACAGGGGGGAAGGCGAGGTGTGTGGGGTTTCTCAGAAGGACAGGTTATCCACAGGGATCATCAGTCAAGCCCTAGGACGTCATAAATTAATTAGCATAATAATAGGTTAAGGTCATCAGTCAAGCTTGCCCTTGAATGTATGCTTGCCCCTGAATGTATCAAGCGGCACTAACAAAGTGACATAGAACTGGCTTTCCTCTGCTACTCATAATATGCATGCTGGACAACATACACGACCTCCCTGACTAGAGGGGTTCTTCATGCAGATATGTGGGTTTTCCTGCGACAAGTATCTGTAATTCTGCGATGTTGCATAAACTGACAAATGAAAACAGGGCTGATATAATATGAAGTAAAGCAAGGGGTCCAAGTTATCATTAGAAATTGATGTTAACAGCCAGTTACGAGTACAATATTGAACTTTTTTTCCGGATCATCAAATTTCAGCTCTTGCACCACGCTTGCCCGATAGGCTTTTAATTTCAAATCTTTCAGTACACAATGACACGATGTACAAGATACACCAACCACCTATAGTAACCTCGTTTCTAATTTGCCAGTACTTCTCATGATGTCCATGCAAAATCTGTCTATAATTTAAGGCCTCATTGTCGATCGCCTCTTCCTCTGCACATCAGTTCTGCATTTCTTGTACAGATCTTGAGTAGTGCTAGTCGTGGGGAGTTTCCTACCAGGAGAGTTCGATTAAAACATTTCTTTAAATACCTTGATGGATCCAGTCTTTATGTAACACACCACAATATCAATGGGCTGTTCTAATGCAAATTGCCCCATTTCTTTAAAACCCCAACAATAAGAGCTTCTCACAGCAATCGACGTACGGAAGCACAACTGCAGTCAAGTTTCTGATAAAATACATTGTAACAAACTTTCAAGAGAATGTTGCCAGTTCACAAGCAGCTCGACTAGAGATGAGGTGCACCAGTTTCATGTGGGATCCCCTGTATTTGTGTTGGTTTTTAAACAGGTATCATATGATACGTAATGATGCCACACCTTCATCTACATAGAATACTTATGAAGTCTGTGCACTGCTCATAATTTGTTTCAGTCAATTTTTTGGTTTTTTACTAAGCTCAAGGAATGCACAACATTTGTGTTACAATTCTCTAGTCGCCATTAATGACAATTTCAAACTGTCCCCTAACTAACTTATAAATGTGACACGAATATTACTATAGCGTTTTAAATATTTAAATTCTGACAGTGACCATATGCGATACTGGAAATCAGTTTTTGGTGTTCCTGAAAGTCGTTAGATGCTCAACATGCAACTTGGACAGTGCGCTATGAACCGTTGATCGGGTTAGCTTTTTGATGTTTGCTTTGTTGTCGTGGCACAGTAAAAAGGTCGCACAGGGGCATGATGTTTCTGCTACTAGTGTTCGTCCACGAATGAGACGAAATATCTGAAAGCATAAAGGTATCTACATTTTACAATGCCTGTACAAAGTAGAATTCTGCATTTGGTGAAAAGCTCTCGGCCTTTAAACCGGCTGACTGTGTTAAAATACCGCAGTATTTTAACACTTTCAGTTGGTTGTAACCCCAAGAGCTTTTCACCAACAGTATACGCTGGGAGAGGCTACAGTCACATTTACTAAGCCTACAGTTTGCATACCCTAAACAAGACCTTAAATAGATGTACACATGTTAATGAAAACTGAAAGTGAGATTAGCTTACAGTGAAAAATAATTTTATGTGTTATTTGAAAACTAGAAATAAAACCAATTACAAATGATAAAGTAAAAGGGAACTATTTTCTTCCTTCTAAATATTGTTTGACGTGTTTCTAAACACATATTTCCTCTAATACGTAAATACTGATTTTTCGAAATGCATGAACAAACTTATTCTATACTTTAAGCTCACAGTTGTATGGAGAATTTAGCATACGACGTTTGTCAAGAACCTCAACCGCGAATTCTGCCTTGGTCATTATTAAGCTCTGTTGTCATTGCTTGTTCCTACACTCTGTTACTACATTTCGATTTTTTCGTAAAAAGATGGTCCCTCATAACCTCACTTTCGCCAACAGGAGCGAAATTATATAGCAGAGAGCTCTCACAATACATGCAGTTTTGGTGCTGGCGTGTAAAAGAAATTGACCGTTCGTGGCAGATGAGACTCAGTGCAGTTATAAAATACCAGGGGCTCTCCAGTAGACTCATTTGCGACAAGTAATCGACTGAGCCACGATAGTCGCTATAGTAAAAGGAACTAACTGTTTTTTCGGACTGTCCATTACTTCTCAAGCGGCACACGTCAAGCAGGGCAGGCCTGTTGCCGTAGGCGGCTCACTTGTGACAGTTCACCGACTCAGCTTTATGGCACCGCGTCACCGCTCACACTAACCCGGCTGTTAGTGTAACCAGGAGCCCTTTTGAATGCTACCAAATGTGACTCCAGCAGCCTCAACTCCAGAACAATTCCATTATTTCGTGAATAATTGCCATATGGCCAGGCTGATCACCGAAGCGTCAGCAGAACGTCAAGTCGACTACCACCCACAGCACGAGCGCCAACATTCTTCCACCACCTCGCCTGGACCGCCAGCCGGTAGTCCACCCACAGCCTAGATGAACCGATAATCGAACTATGGTCCACACAGCCCCGAGCTACTGGTGGCCTCCAACTCCAGCTGGGACTCTCCAGACACTGGGCCACGGTTTGCCCTAGACAACACCACCGACTGCTACTGCAGCTGAACGTCGACTGGCTCCGTTCACAGTTACGTGAGCTGAGTCACCGCTGCCTGGCACAGGACAGTGGCAGTTTGTAACTCGCTGCTAGAAAGGTCGCAGCAGAAGCGTGTGGCTGAGAAACGCCAACACCAATGCATCTATGCCAGCCCATCTCAGCCTGAGGTTCATCACGTGCAATCTCACGCCAAGCCTCCTGTGGTTTCTACATCTGCCTAACTACATTGGTGTGCAACATTTAAGGACGAAAGTAACTTCCGCGTGGTGTGTCACTGCCAAGTAACATAGCTTGATGAAACTTGGACCATGCATAGAAAGAACTGCTACAGTACAGTACAGATTGTAACTGAAATAAATACCCAATGAGATGAACAGAAGTCACACTTTTATTCAAAGACTATTGAGCCATGCTGGCTCATGTGGATATCTGCATCGCGATCTACTGGCGTTACTTCACTGTTCTGACATGCTGCGAGGTGGCATGACTGCTCGCTTTTCCGAGCATTACAGTGATCTTTGGATCGAGTGCAAGACCAGGCTATCCGGGAAGAGAGAGAGAGAGGATGAGACCGCCGTTGGGGCACGAGTCGATGCTCATGTGGAAACAGTGTGTTGCCTCGTACGCGGGAACCGCTGCATTGGAAGGTTGATCTATGAGAAACCTAGAAAGCTCGGTGTTTGGAGATGTGTTTCTCTGGAGCACTCCATTCATGGGCTAAATGAATCAACCCACAGCATTCCTGTTGGTTTAAACAGCATTAGCTTGGACACTGTGTGCCTCCAGCAACAGTCTACAGTTTACTCGTGCTTTTGGCAAGACGCTCAGTCGCATGGTTGCTGAGGCCACGATTTGTTTTTGGGTGTGCCGCCTCTGCCTTCCTCTCGCGTTGTATTGCTCTCTTCCATTTTATTAATGTTTCTGTGAGTGTATTTGTTTCAATATAGCGTCAATGTTTTCCATTTGTAATTGTTATCCTACTATGGCCTTTGTCAGTCTAATCAAATAATTTGTGAAAATGCCTCTGCAAGTGGTGGTCAGTGCTCTTCATTGTGACCTCATAATGTGTTTAAGGTTATTGTACTGAGCTAAAGATTTCAGGGCATGTCACTGTTTTTTAATGTCCTCCCCTCCCGGGGTGCCAGTATCATTTGTGCTTTTATTCCGGTTATTCATTTAATGTATGTTCATATCTTAATGTGTATTGGTTTTTGTTATGTGTTGGATGTGTGGCCTGGACAGATCCTCAAAGTGTTTATTGTGACCATTAATAAGGAGAAATTGGTTAACTGCTCGCCATTGGTCTGTCTGATGCTGAGGTAGGATCTTGTGTGGCTTTTCTTATGTCACTGCATCTGTCTCGGTCCTTACGTTCATGCCTCAACTCCCAAAATTTTGGGAGTGCTATTTAACCTTTCTCATTATCCCTCATGGTAAGTAATTATAAATATTTTCCATTTAATTATTTAGTGTTGAAAATTGTATTAAATTTGGTTTGTCTCTTTTAGTGCTTTTACTGAGTGAATTTCTTTAATAGACAATTTAATGGATACCCAAATTCTAATTCTAACTTTTTTGGTAGTAAGTTGATTCTGATTGTTTTTAAACTTGTCGTATAACTGCACCTAATTTATATGTCTTGCACTTTTTTTGGTGAAAGGATTTTGTGCCTGTATTACTGTTTGATTTGGACCTTCCTTAGGCGATTCCCTCGCCGCGCTGTTTCCTACCTGGCAGCGCTTCTCGCCTTGGTTGCGGGGCCTGGGGGAACCTGGTACTGGGGTGCCATGTATTGCCACTTGGTCAGCGCAGCGCAGCGCGACTCCGGCATGCTGTCTGCCGGGCAGCGGAAGGCCTGACACCATCACTTACCTCTGCAGGCACCTTTCATGCTGCTTTGTCAGCTCCCAGAGTTAAATTTGCTTTTCCTTCTGTAACCTTGAGTCGCTTGTTACTCAGTGCCTCACGTATTGAGATTCTGTCTAACCCCTTGATCGTTAGCGATGGTGCAGTCCTGTGATATTAAGGACTTACTGCCCTCGGCTCAGAAACTTGTTATTCACCTGTAATTTTGCTAGTTAATTTATTCTCTTAGAAGGGACCCATCTTAAGGATTCTTGATTCGAAATTGTTTCGGGGCCCACTGGTAAATTGGTATTGCTTTAAATAAAATTGCTAGTTATTTATCTGTTTGGAATTGCTAAATTATCATGTTATTCACTACTAAATATTTGTCCAGCACCTTATATGTCAATGTGTAGCTGTCCCAATTGTCATTCAGCCCTACGTCAACTAAGAATTTTAAATTTTTGGTGCTCCTTTTTTTAAAAAAAGAAATTGGATTTTGAAGCACAATATTTCAACTAGTAATATCATTAACTATTTTACAATTGTTTGAATTCTTTGGGGCAGATTTCCCCTTTTTCACTTGTGATTACCTCCTAAAAAACTTAGATTCAGATTGTGAGAAATGATTAATGATGTTATAATTGGGACTTAGCATTCCACGAGGAGTTTCAGTCCTTGTGCTATTCTTGCAAATTTCAATTATAAATGCACAGAAGTCACATCAATTGATGTTGGTCCTCTGAACATTACAAATGGCGAGACATGGACTTTAATACAGAGTGTGATCATCATGGGCAGTTATACAACCTCTGCCACATGTTGTCATGTTGGCCACAAGGTTGGTGAGGAATTCTTGTGTGAGGGTGTTTCATTCCTCCACCAATGGAGTTGACAACTGCTGAATGGTGTTTAGTGCATATGGAAGTGCAGTAATATGTCTCCCCAAAACATACATGTGATAAGTGGAATATAAGTTGAGGGAACAGTCGAGCCAGTCCATTTGCCAAATATCCTCTCATTCTAAGAATTCTTCCATCTTCACCATTTGAAGTGGTTGCACATTATTATCCATAAAAATGAAGTCGCAGTCGAATGATCTCTGAAAAGACATACGTTGGGGAGGAATACAGTGACACAATAACGCTGCCCAGTGAGTGCATCATGCTAAAAGATGTGTAGATGAGTATGCTCATGCAACATCATGCCTCCGAAAAGGATAAAGCTCGAGTCACAATATCATCATATTCGACAACGTTCTGAGGTGCATTACGTGTTCCCATCTCTCACCATGTGAGGGTACGTCCAGAATCACCAATCTCACAGAATCTGCTCTCATCGGAGAAGAGCAAGTAACCTTATGCCTCGTTCAGTCCCAATGCTCACGGCACCACAGCAATCGGTGCCACCGACATGTGAGTGTCATCGGACAAAGAGACCGCACCTGTGCTGTTGTCGTGCCACTGTGGAGTGTGAGACTGCGTGAATTCCATTCCTGTTAAATATGGTTACAATTGCACCCACTGATTGCATTGGTCACTTCTTACTTCTTGTACAGTGTAGAGTTCGCTTGGTTCTGCAGTTGACAGTGGTCAAGCAACTTCTCGTCTACAGCCAGCAGTGCCTGTGTTTTGGCTCAGGAGGTATGCTTGTGAAAGAATGCTCTGAGCTATACCAAATGCCTTCGTTACAGCCATCAAATGTGGTACTTCTAACAGTTTTCCAATTTCTATTCCCAGTGTGAGATATGCAGATGTTGTTTGTAGGTCTTGTTGTAATGAAGAACACCACCATCCTGTACTGTAACTACTCATGGATTGGCACACACTGTTCTCGTTCCTTCAAATGCCTCGTGTTTTGAGGCTAGCCCCATTTGGCGCTATAGTCACGCAGACATCAGGTCGTGTGACACCCATCTTACTTTAAGCGACTAAGAAACGTCTAGCAACGTACTCCTGTACTTTTATTCAGTTCCACTGAGTATTTAATACACTACTGGCCATTAAAATTGCTACACAAAGAAGAAATCCAGATGGTACACGGGTATTCATTGGAAAAATATATTATATGAGAACTGACATGTGATCACATTTTCACCCAACTTGGGGGCATAGATCCTGAGAAATCAGTACCAAGAACAACCACCTCTGGCCGTAATAACGGCCTTCATACACCTAGGCATTGAGTCAAACAGAGCTTGGATGGCGTGTACAGGTACAGCTGCCCATGCATCTTCAGCACGATACCACAGTTCATCAACAGTAGTGACTGGCGTATTGTGACGAGCCAGTTGCTCGGCCACCATTGACCAGACGTTTTCAATTGGTGAGCGATCTCGAGAATGTGCTGGCCAGGGCAACAGTCGAACATTTTATGTATCCAGAAAGGCCAGTACAGGACCTACAAGATGCGGTCGTACATTATCCTGCTGAAATGTAGGGTTTCGCAGGGATTGAATGAAGGGTAGAGCCACGGCTCATAACACATCTGAAATGTAACGTCCACTGTTCAAAGTGCTGTCAATGCGAACAAGAGGTGACCGAGACATGTAACTAATGGCACCCCATACCATCACGCTGGGTGATACGCCAGTATGGCGATGACGAATACACGCTTCCAATGTGCGTTCAGCACAACGTTTTGCCATTCGTGCAACCAGGTTTGTCGTTGAGTACACCATCACAGGCTGTCTGTGATGCAGCGTCAAGGGTAACCGCAGCCATGGCCTCCGAGCTGATAGTCCATGCTGCTGCAAACGTCGTCGAACTGTTCGTGTAGATGGTTGTAGTCTTGCAAACAACGTCCCCATCTGCTGACTCAGGGATCGACCCGTGGCTGTACGATCCGTTACAGCCATGTGGATAAGATGCCTGTCATCTCAACTGGTAGTAATACGAGGCCATTGCGATCCAGGACGGCGTTACGTATTACCCTCCTGAACCCACCGATTCCATATTCTGTTAACAGTCATTGGATCTCAACCAACGCGAGCAGCAATTTCACGATACGATAAACCGCAATCACGATAGGCTACAATCCGACCTTTATCAAAGTCAGAAACGTGATGGTACGCATTTCTCCTCCTTACACGTGGCATCACAACAACGTTTCACCAGGCAACGCCGGTCAACTGCTGTTTGTGTATGAGAAATTGGTTGGAAACTTTCCTCATGTCAGCACGTTGTAGGTGTCGCCACTGGCGCCAATCTTGTGTGAATTCTCTGAAAAGCATATCACAGCATCTTTTTCCTGTCGGTTAAATTTTGCGTCTATAGCACGTCATCTTTGTGGTGTAGCAATTTTAATGGCCAGTAGTGTATGTTATGTTACTTTATCTACCTCGTCCTTGAATTCTGCACAGCAGTGTGTAAAGCAAATGAAGTGTGTCGTCATCCACTGGCTCCCTACACCTTCTGCAGCTCTCGTCCAGCTCCTGCACCCAGCCACCCACCTTGTCCACGGCCAGGCGGAGGTCCTCGGCCTCCTCCCGCAGCAGGACCAGGCGGCGATCCTCGCGCCGCGCGCGCAGCCGCTGCTCACCCAGCTCCGCTCCGAGTCGCTCCCTGAGCGCCGCTCGCTCGCGCGCCTCGCCGCTCTTGGGCCGCCGCCGCTGGCTCTTCGGATCTGCGGCGCGCAGCTGCCACTCGCTGCCGCCAGTACTATCGCAAGACGGGCTCGCGGAACCGCTGGAGCGGCGCACCTGCTGCGGCCGGCGGCCGGCGCGGTCCTCCTCGTAGTCCAGAACCCGCAGCTCGCGCTCCGTCCTCGCCGCCTCGCTGGCCTGCTTGAGCTTCGAGTCGGATGCGGATGCAGACTCGGGCGACGGGTCAGGCGGCTGCAGCTGGGTCTCCAGCTTCGCCACGCGCTCCTGCATCCGCCCTCACCACCTGCCGCTTCTTGTCTCGTATCTAGCTCTACATCTACTTACATTTTCTACTAGACACTTTACATTGGATGTGAGAGGATACTTCTTGACAGTTTGCTGTCCTATTCAATTCTAGACTTACAATTACTTTCATCCGCAAAAAATTTATGTAAATCCAACTACAGTTCTTTTCGTTGTAAAGGACCTGGCAGAAACAATCTACCACATTCAACGATACACTGTGTAATCAAAAGTGTCCTGACACCGCCAAAAAACATACGTTTTTCATATTAGGTGCATTGTTCTACTGCCAGGTACTCCATATCAGGGACCTCAGTAGTCGTTAGAAATCGTGAGAGAGCAGAATGGGGCGTTCCGCGGAACTCACAGACTTCGAATCTAGTCAGATGATGGGGTGTCACTTGTGTCATATGCCTGTACGCGAGATTTCCACACTCCTAAACATCCCCAGGCCCACTGTTTCCCATCTGATAGAGAAGTGGAAACGTGAAGGAACACATACAGCACAAAACCATACAAGCCGACCTCGTCTGTTCACTGACAGAGACTGTCGACAGTTGAAGAGGGTCCTAATGTGTAATAGGCAGACATCTACCTAGACCATCGCACAGGAATTCCAAACTACATCAGATGCCACTACAGGTACTATGACAGTTAGGTGGGAGATGATAAAACTTGAATTTCATGGTCCAGCGGCTTCTCATAAGCCACACATCACGCTGGTAAATATCAACCGACGCCTCGCTTGGTGTAAGAAGCGTAAACATTGGATGATTGACCAGCGGAAAAACTTTGTGTGGAGTGACAAACCACGGTACACAATGTGGCGATCCGATGCCAGGGTATGGGTATGGTGAATACCCAATGAACGTCATCTGCCAGTGTGTGTAGTGCCAACAGTAAAATTCGGAGGCGTTGGTGTTATGGTGTGGTCGAGTTTTTCGTGGAGGCGGCTTGCACCCCTTGTTGTTTTGTTTGGCACTATCACAGCACAGGCCTACATTGATGTTCAAATGGTTCAAATGGCTCTGAGCACTACGGGACTTAACATCTGTGGTCATCAGTCCCCTAGAACTTAGAACTACTTAAACCTAACTAACCTAAGGACATCACAGACATCCATGCCCGAGGCAGGATTCGAACCTGCGACCGTAGCGGGCACGCGGTTCCAGACTGAAGCGCCTAGAACCGCACGGCCACACCGCCCGCTTCATTGATGTTTTAAGCACGTTGTTACTTCCCACTGCTGAAGAGCAATTCGGGGATGGCGATTGCATCTTTCAAAACGATGGAACACCGGTTCATAACACACGGCCTGCACAGAGTCCTGTCCTGAATCCTATAGAATACCTTTGGGATGTTTTGGAACGCCGACTTCGTGCCATGCCTCACCGACCGACCCAGATACCTCTCCTCAGTAGAGCACTCCGTGAATAATGGGCTGCCATTCCCCAATAACCCTTCTAGCACCTGAATGAACGTGTGCCGGCGAGAGTGGAAGCTGTCATCAAGGCTAAGTGTGGGCTAACATCATACTGAATTCCAGAAATACCGATGGAGGGCGCCACGAAGTTGTGAGTCAATTTCAATCAGGTGTCCGGATACTTCTGATCGCATAGTGTAGCTAGCTCGTACGGCCGTGCAGTGAGGACAAAACCGAACAGGTTAGAGTGTAGCAGAAAGGGTGCCATTTTAGTTGCAACCAGTAAACCTCCTATTCTTGAAGAATCGAAGTAACACGTATAAAACAACTTCAAATGTCTGACTAGTTTGACAATTAGATAATGAGTTAAATATTTGTTTTGAGAATGTAAAGCGGGGATGGCGGCTCAAATGGCTCTGAGCACTATGGGACTTAACTGCTGAGGTCATCAGTCCCCTAGAACTTAGAACTACTTAAATCTAACTAACCTAAGGACATCACACACATCCATGCCCGGGGCAGGATTCGAACCTGCGACCGTAGCGGTCGTGCGGTTCCAGACTGTAGCGCCTAGAACCGCACGGCCACTCCGGCCGGCGGGGATGGCGGTTATCATTAAAATAACTACTATCCGGTTATAGTAGTTTTCTTCATCTCTGATTTAATCTATCTGTTAAAACCGCTCAAAATTACCGGTATCGGTTTTTTATTGCTGTTATTTCCAGTAATCTACGTAAACATCGAATTATGATTGATAAATTCTAAGCCTCCCTCAGACTTAATACTTTACACGTTTCAAGAACCATAGAATCAAAATATCAAATAAAATAGCTAACTTAAAAAAAACTTAATCGGTCGATCATTCGCTACTTTTCTATAAAAAAGTAACGAGGAGCCGAATACAATAAAAAAAAAGCACCAACATTCTAGTACTGACTCTAATACTTTGAAACTTTACTCAAAATCATGTTCTAATCGAGGATCACTACGCTATTTGGGCATTATGAATAGTCATTCCTAAAGGGTGAAAACAACCGTTTGACAACTCTTATTTTTCGTTTTAAGTTGTCTGTTTCCAAAGGCTACAAACAAATAACGATATGTTATATAGACACAGGCGCAGATCGATTACTCTCTACTTTTCTTGCAAACTATGAATGAACTGTTAAATTTTTTATTTATTACTGTAGCCATCATTTCCTTTCTCTTTCATTATTTGAGAAATGGAAGACGATTAATAAGCTTTTGTGTGTAATTTGTGGCGTCCGTTATTTAATTATTTCGAATAAAAACCTCGTTTAAATATATTTATTTACTTTCTAACCATGTGTGGGTACGTCTTGCACACTGCACTGCATCGTCTAATAGGCCACGCCACACGGCACTTCACTATCATCTCAGCAACGGTGCACCTATTACTATGCCACGTGTTTCTTGTTCGTTTCTGTCGCCGTTGTTATTGAAATAGCATCGATCGCTTTTCTCATTTTCTACAGTGACACAATATCTCCAATCAATGCATTACCAATACTCGCTGAGTGCTCTCATTCTCAAGCACAGGGTGAATAAAGTACAGGTATTTGCGAGCCGTCACTTAACGCTGCCTCAAGACAAAATCAAAGTCCTTTGTCTTATCGTGTTTAACTTTGAACATAAGATTATACCTCTTAATGCGTAGATTATGACAGCATTTTAAATTTTTAAATTCGGTCAATAATTACGGCAAATACTGAAAATCAAATTTCTCTTACGCGTGGAAGTCGTTACATAGGCGACCTGCAATACCGACGCAAAAGATAAGATCGCAACACCAAGAAAGAAATGGCTAAATAAACGAAAGTTTTTAGGCGTTTTTATACATGTTGTAATGGTTCTTTATTTACGTGCCCATTACGGCACTCCAACCCCAGTTCTCGATACCAGTAATATCGTACCACTTTTCTGCAAAGTAACAGACATATTTTTGTGACAATATTCACATTTGGTTTTATTAATGTACAGGTACTCCGATGTATCGGTATATTACAATGATATGGTTCTTGTGTGTATTCATTTCTGTGAGACTGTCATAATCTTTGACTTACTTGTAACCGTTTTTAGCGTGAATGCGCACAGATCAGTCTTTGTTTCACTTTGCAGAAATTAAGTTGTTATTTCGCTTTGTAAAAGAACAGTCAAGTCTTGTGTTTGGTTAAAGCGGAAATTAAATACATGATGATTGATACAAAACTGTTTTCTTGATGATGTGATAATTAAGAAGAAGTATATGTGAATTTACAAGAAGTTTAATAAAAATGTGGATCGTGAACACCAAGTCAAAAGTTATATCTACCATACCATTGTTCTGATCTGGGATTGTATGATTACTAAGAATTTCCTGAAAAACGCATTTGTCAGGTCACATAACCCGTAGTGTGGATTCCACTGACCCCAAACCACCGCCACTTGCGGCTTCAGTGGTGTCAAGCGAGAGCTCACTGGAGCTCCGTTGTGTTTTCTGATGAAAGCTGGTTCTGCCTCGGTGCTAGTGATGATCTTGGATTGGTTAGAAGGAGGCCAGTGGAAGGCCTGCAACCAACCTGTCTGGGGGTGTTTTACAACAGGTTAACGCTCGCCCGCATTCCGCTGTTGCTCTACAGAGTGTCGACATGTTGGCCTAGCCTGCTCACTAACCAGATCTGTCGCCAGTGGAGCACGCATGGGACATAATCGGACGACAACTCCCGCGTCATCCACAAACAGCATTAACCGCCCCTATACCGACCGATCAAGTGCAACAGGCGTGGAACTCTATCCCACAATCTAACATCCGGCAGCTGTACAGCAAAATGCATGCACGCTCGAATGCTTGCATTCAATATTCTGCCGGTTACATAAGTTGTTTATGTTCTAAAGTTTTGCATTTGCAGTGGCTTATCTAGCACTTACGTTAGCCTGTTATCTTCCATTGTTAATCACTTAACTATTTTACCTACACAAACGTATTCCCGAAATTTCATTACTCTACATTAATTACTTTTTGGGTTTGTGATTTTATTTTCTGTCAGCGTAGATCGAGCTTTGGACAGTGATGCATCCCGGTTTTGCAAATGAGGCGTATTTCAAAAGTAGTGACTGTGTGGTAGCTACGCAGAGCAATTTCCGACAGCAGTTTAGCAGTGAGAGACGCGGAAGAATCCCAGAACGACATACAATTCGGAAGAATTTTGAACAGATTCGTGCTACTACAACTGCCACCAATTAGAAGACATCGGGAAAGCCGAGGGTAGTGCGGAAGCTGGAAAACATTGAGAGTGTACGGAACGCTATTAACAGGAGTCCTAGGTATTCAAAGAACAAACATGGTGAACAAAATTACAGTAAATTGTAAATTTGTCGTAAGTTCTTATGGGACCAAATTGCTTAGGTCATCGGTCCGTAAGCTTACACACTACTTAATCTAACTTAAACTAACTTACGCTATGCACAACACAGAAACCCATGTCCGAGGGAGGACTCGAACCTCCGACGGAGGGAGCCCCGCGCCCTAGACGGCGCGGCTACCCCGCCCGGAAACAAAATTATTACGGCGTTCGTGACCACTTGTTGACATACTTCCTGTTGGCTTCTGTCTCGGATTCTTTGGCAGGCGATTGTCTGATGATTTTTGTGACGTTTCGACAGCACGAATGGCACGCCAGAAATATCGTGAAACAAACGTCGGCCGAAAAACCTGAGAGAAGCAACAGGCAATTTGTAAACATGCTGCAGTTTTACACGTGTTACTCAGAACCGTACGCTGCATTCTCCACCTATCATCTGTGCAAGCCGAAAGTGATCCATAAGCTACCACAGTGCAACTGTGCCTCCCGGAAAGAATTCAGTAAAAGCCTTATCGCCCTTTTGAACGGGAATAGAGATATTCTTCCCAATCTGATTGTGTCGGATGAGATACACATTAAACTGACAGGTCATGTCAAGAAGAAAGACTATGATACTGGATTAAATCTAGTCCACAGGAGCTCCACGAAAAACCACTCCATAAAGAGTGCGGTTATTCAGTTTCCTGGACTATTGGAGGCAACTTTTTTCAGGACCACCACGAAGACGCAGTTACAGTCAATTTGGTACGTTACAGAGACCTACTGACAACTTTCACTACCGAGCGAGATGGCGCAGTGGTTAGCACACTGGACTCGCATTCGGGAGGACGACGGTTCAGTCCCACGTCCGGCCATCCTGATTTAGGTTTTCCATGATTTCCCTAAATCGCTTCAGGTAAATGCCGGGATGGTTCCTTTGACAGGGCACGGCCGACTTCCTTTCCCATCCTTCCCTAATCCGATGAGACGGATTACCTCGCTGTGTGGTCTCCTTCCACGATTCCTAGATTACAGAGACAGGCCGTTGATTTGGTATCAGTTTATCTCCAGCAAAACAGGACAACTGCTCATTTCACTCTAGACAGGATGCCAACGTCACTTATGGTGTACCTGGGCAGAACCATCTGACGTTTCTTGGACCGACCGTGACCATTCAGATCCCTCGGTCTGAGTGCTGGCTGGTTCTTTCTGTCGGGGGGTACCTCAAGAGCCAGGCATTTGCATCACGTGTCTCCAACGTATAATTTCTGAGGCGGCGTTTCGGCGTAGAGGTCCAGGCAATTGCAGCGGAAATACTACTGAAAACAGCGGACTGCTTGATTCGTCGACTAGCCGGCCGAAGTGGCCGTGCGGTTAAAGGCGCTGCAGTCTGGAACCGCAAGACCGCTACGGTCGCAGGTTCGAATCCTGCCTCGGGCATGGATGTGTGTGATGTCCTTAGGTTAGTTAGGTTTAATTAGTTCTAAGTTCTAGGGGACTGATGACCACAGCAGTTGAGTCCCATAGTACTCAGAGCCATTTGAACTATTTGATTCGTCGACTGCGTCACTTCATCACAAGGGACGGTGATTATTTAACAAATGGGAATTACTGGAGGAAATGCGACGTTCTTTTCAAGGAGGTCTATTGTGAAACTTTAGAGAACCGGCATTAGAGACTGACTGCAGAGGGAATCTGGTGCCGCCAATGTACATTTCGCGTAAGGACCACGAAGATAAGCTTAGAGAGTTTGGGGCTCGTGCAGAGGCATATAGATAGTCGTTTTTCCCTTGCTGCGTTTGCGAGTGTAGCAGAAAAGGAAATGACTAGTGGCGGTACAGCGTACCCTCCGCTATGCACTTACGGTTGCTTGCGAAATATGCTTGTAGATGTAGAAAAAAACATGGCTTTTCTTATTGTGTCATAACTTTTATGAAATTTGGAAGGTATGAGACGAAGTACTGGCAGAAGTAAAGTTGTGAAGACGGGTAGTGAATCATACTTGGGTGGCTCAGTCGGTAGAGCACTTGCCCACGAAAGGTAAAGGTCCCGATTTCGAGTCTCAGTCCGGCATACAGTTTTAATCTGCCAGGAAGTTTCATGGCTGTACGTTACTCATCTGTTACCACCTCATCCTTTACTTTACCTACGTAGTGTTACAGTAAGGCCTCAACTAAAGTAGTAGACAATTTCTACCGGACGCTGTAACTTCCCATAGTAAACCTCACGCAGAAACAGTTAAGGAGATGCTATGCAGCCTGGAGCTGATGGCTAGTCCAACCCTAATCCTTCTGAATGAGCTTCAAGCTTTGTTATTTCTCATGATAGTCTGTGATCCCCGACACAAGCTACAGAAACAGTTCTCAAAGTCCAGACAGGAAGCAGCACATTACAGAGGCTCTATTAGCGGTCGCAGGAAATGGCCACAGAAAATTCCGACAGTCTGCTCTTGATTCTGATTAGCTGTACGTGTAACAGGGGTACAACACAATAAACGTGAATCGTTTATTTATTTAGTTCCCTTTTTTATTTTACTTTTATTTTCTTTTTTTATTTAACATGCGGCGCGCCAAAAAAATCACGCGACTTAGTGCTCTGTAGATTTATTGGCGGATCTGGATAAATTCTCTGCACTGCAAGACACGTAAAATCATTTCAAATAAGGGTGGTCAATCTCGCTTTGACCCGCAAGAAAATTAATTTTCTCACCACTTAGAATTCAATAATTAAAAGCTCTGTAGCAACCCATCTACTTTCAGAAATATTCCGAGATGCGATCACTGGACTGCTAAGAGTTCAGTACATCCCTGGGCGTCAGCTAAAATTTTAAGCCAAAGTGAATATCAACAGCTGACCTTGTATCAGAGAGCTGTAGTCCATTTTATTACCAGCAATGTGCGTTCAATGAGTGGAGAAGCTCGTCCGCATGTGAGGTGGCAACTTTTCTCAATGGCAGATGTTGCGGCAATGGCTCGATTGAACTGGGCCAGGCATGGAGGTATACTCGGAGTAAGTGGAGGTGGCGGTAGAGACTCATTACACTATACCTTGCTTTGAAGCCGGCGCCGCCATGTTAGTAGCCCCTGAACATCAGCAGTTTATAATTGCTTCTTGTTTCTTAATTTCTGTCGCGTCCACGCAAGAGTTGTTTTAAATACTAAATATTACAGTGCTTTCGTCAGTAACACAATGTCAAGAAGGCATTTTCAGATGTTTTTCTGAGTTTAAAGACATATTCGATCCCGTAATATGACGTATCTGGCCACGTTTATGTAACTTTATAATTGTTACACGTTTCGAATAACCAACAAGCTAGGTATGTGGTGTGAAAAGGCTGCTTTCGTAATCCAGCATTTTCCATAACGCGAAATGACGAAACGGATGTTTCGTCTATGTCCTCTTGCCGAAAATGCTGAGAACAAATTTTGCTGTCTGGACGGTTTGCAATATTTCCTTCACACACTGAAAAATCGGAGCGGTCTTCGAGTTGTATTGATAGATAGTCAAATTACTGAAATAAAACCACTACAGTAAATAAACCAGCGCAGCAAAAATTCGTATAGATAAAAGAGAATATCGCTTGAGCGAGTTCACTTACGAATGAAATGTCATTCCCTTTCAATTTAGACTAGTACATGAGCAAATAGTGCAAGCTGGTATTTTTTATCAAAACATTTCAACCAGAAGCTAGTGTTTGGGACTACTAACAAGGCGGACGTCAGCTTAAAGTTTGTGACGTTATGACAACATCCCATATTATACCTCCATGGTGCCAGATATTGATTATCTTCAGGAACACTGTCTTGAGCGAGCTTACCACAGAAGTTGAAGAGCCGCGCTGAGACATACTAAAGTTGCTGCAAATTTAAATGAAAATTGTTTAACTTCGTCAGTTTAAAATAGTAAAGACGATGTATTACTTCAAAGGTGTACGGTCTAAATGTTCTTCTGCCCATTTCAAATGAATTCTCAATAATAGAGTTGAATATAATCTGAATCAGTGACATTTACTAATTTCTTTAAAACTAGTTGAGAGCCCGACATTGCCCGCGTATGTGTTTATTCCAGTCCTCTATTACTCCATCTGCTCCTTCCCCTCGCTGTCCATCTCCAGCACCCCCTCTCTCCCTGCCCACCTCCTCCGACCCCCCCCCCCCCCCAGTCCTGCTCCGCTTGCCCCTCTCTCTCCCCATTTCTTCCTCCTCCTATCTATGCCTATCTCCTCCCTCCTCTTCGCTGTCTGTCATCTCCGCGTCCTCTCTTCTCTCTCCACTTTATCACACTCATCCCAACAGGAGGCAGAGGATTCTTACCCCTACAGTATTTCTTTCTAGAATGTAACTAATATATGTACCAAATGTGATTGAAATCGTTCCGTAACCTTAGGATGAGCTTTCTACCGGAGGCTTTGCCCGTATACGCACATTCAAAACATATTTCATATATATTTAATATACCTCGCTTATATTCCTACACATATTTCACCTGTATAATTAGCGAATTTCAACCTGCAGTTTCATTTTCACGCACCTCAATATTTAAGATGTCGAATCTCCTGAATTATATGCAGTACAATAATATAGTTTTGCAGCGGCATCAAGTGGTATACACACGTCAAAAAACGTTTTGTATCACCCCGGTAACCATAACACCTGAAGATAGACTTTGACGATGGATATTGAATCACAGACACAGTCCTTTTGACTGTTCAGAGATGTAACTAAACCCGCCCAAAGATGTAAACAACCATGCATGGGCAGCGCCTATTAGACGGAGGGGGTCCGACAACCGATCAGTTCCAGTCATTCCACCAGGAAGGAGGTACACGGCTCGTGTTGTCTGTAATTCAACTATGCCTAGACGGTGAATACCGCGGTTCGATCTCGTCAGCATTATTACTTTATGCCACGAAGGGCTATCAACAAGGGAAGTGTCCAGGCGTCTCGGAGTGAACCAAAGCGATGTTGTTCGGACATGGAGTAGATACAGAGAGACAGGAACTGTCGATGACATGCCTCGCTCAGGCCGCCCAATGGCTACTACTGCAGGAACCCAGACAGCAACGCCACTATGTTGAATAATGCTTTTAGTGCAGCCACAGGACGTCGTTTTATGACTCTGTGCGTAATAGGCTTCATGATGCGCAAATTCACTTCCGACGTCCATGGCGAGGTCCATCTTTGCAACCACGACACCATGCAGCGCGGTACAGATGGGCCCAACAACATGCCGAATGGACCGCTCAGGATTGGCATGACGTTCTCTTCACCGATGAGTGCCGCGTATGCCTTCAACCAGACAATCGCCGGAGACTTGTTTGGAGGCAACGGGATCAGACTGAACGACCTAAACACACTATCCAGCGAGTGCAGCAAGGTGGAAGTTCCCCCCTGTTTTAGTGTGACCTTATGTGGCGCCGAGGTACGTCGCTGGTGGTCGTGGAAGGCGCCGTAACGGCTGTAAGATGCGTGAATGCCATCCTCTGACCGATATTGCAACCATATCGGCAGCATATTGGCTAGGCATTCGTCTTCATGGACGACTATTCGCGACCCCATCGTACACATCTTGTGAATAACTCCCTTCAGGATAACGACATCGCTCGACTAGAGTGGCCAGCATATTCTCCAGACATGAACCCTATCGAAGATGCGTGGGATAGATTGAAAATGGTTGTTAATGGACGATCGCAGTTGAGGAGTGGGACAATCTGGACCAACAGTGCCTTGAAATTGTGGATAGTATGCCACAACGAATATAGGCATGTATCAATGCAAGAGGACGTGCTACTGTATATCAGAGGTACCTGTGTGTACAGCAGTCTGGACCACCACCTCTGAAGGTCTTGATGTGTGGTGGTACAACATCCAATGTGTGGTTCTCATAAGCATTAAAAAGGGCGGAAGTGATGTTTATGTCGATCTCTATTCCAATTTTCTGTACAGGTTCCGGAATTCTCGGAATGGTGGTGATGTAAACCTTTTTTTGATGTGTGTATATGCGAACTGTGTGCTGTGCGTTGTAAATAGAGTAAGTAGTAAAGAAGTAATAAAATTAAAGCCTCATACATGATTCGGATCTTTTTCACGCATATCAGTATTTGACGTCATATCTCCTGAACTACATGTCGTACAACGATATATTTTTGTGGATACATTCACCCGCATATTTGCAAACTATCTGCGAAATGTGTTACGAATAGAATTTGTAGCGACAAAGTAATAAATGTGAACGTCTTGCATGCTGCGGTAGTTTTTCATTCATGTGGGTGTTTACGACGGCATCTCGTCTGAACTTTGAGCTGTAAGATCGTACAATTTTCCTGGTACATTCAATGGTACAAGTGAATACTGTCTGAAAAATGTGTCGAGAATACGGTTAGTAGCAAAGAAGTAAAAAAGTCATCCTTCATGAAAAGTGAAAATGTAGGAAGCGATGAACATTATTTCTTTCATCATTTTGTGGGAGTTGTCAGCGAGAAAAAGTTATACAAAGGTTTCAAATTACGTGTAAAATTTGTTCCAAGACACTAAGTGCTCTGATTCTGATGTACTGGAGGACTGAAGTACGGCTACATTGCTTTTTCAGCACCACCGTCACCCGTTTGTCATGTATCTGTACCAAATGTAGTTGAAAATGGTCAAGTGGTTTGGTTTGGGAGGAGATGTGGAACATACATGCCTACATGCATATACAGTGTGTTCAAAGAAAAGTGTCGAAAAATTGAAAGGTGGTAGTACGAAACAAGAAAAATAAGTCCAGTAAACATGGGTCCGGTAATGCATACTTTCAAATGGCTCTGAGCACTATAGGTCTTAACATCTGAGGTCATCAGTCCCCTAGAACTACTTAAATCTAACTAACCTAAGGAAGGATATCACACACATCCATGTTAGAGGCAGGATTCGAACTTGCGACCGTAGCAGTCACGCGGTTCAGGACTGAAGCGCCTAGAACCGATCGGCCGCCACAGCCGGCTTGCATAGTTTCTGAGATAATTCCGCCGGCCGCGGTGGTCTCGCGGTTCTAGGCGCGCAGTCCGGAACCGTGCGACTGCTACGGTCGCAGGTTCGAATCCTGCCTCGGGCTTGGATGTGTGTGATGTCCTTAGGTTAGTTAGGTTTAAGTAGTTCTAAGTTCTAGGGGACTGATGACCACAGCAGTTGAGTCCCATAGTGCTGAGAGCCATTTGAACCATTTGAGATAATTCCCGTAAACACGGGACTGGAAATGCATACTTTCTGCGACGAACAGGTGATTACAGGAGGTGTTCAACGTGGCCTCCATTCATGACAATGCACCCCTCTGCACTCCGGCGAAAGTAATGGCACACCGTTTTAAGTACATCCTATTGTTATTGTACCTGCTGGGAGGTATTGAAGAAGCGACTCTCCAGTGTCCGCACATCGTTGATTGATGTGGCGTAGACCAATTCCTTCAAGCGTCCCCACAACCAAAAGTCTAGGGAATTCAGTTCTAGGGAACGAGAAGGCCAAAGTGTCCCCCCCCCCCCCCCCACCTCCTCCGACCAGTCCAGCGGTTCTGAAATCTCAGCGTCAGATGTTCGTGCATACTGTGATGAAAGTGCAGTAGTGCGCCATCATGCATGAACCACATTTGTATTCGTTGTTGCAATGGCGCATCCTCCAGCAATGTAGGCAATACATGACTGAGGAATTCCAGATAATGCGCTCCAGTTAACTTTTGTGGTAGCTTGTGTGGCCCTATTAATCTATCGTCAAGTATGCCCGTCTGCACATTGATTGAGAATCGGTACTGATGACCTCTTTCCTGAATTGCTTGGGGATTTCCATCTGACCATACATGCTGGTTATGGAAATTTGCAACACCTTCTCCTGTGAACCTTGCCTCAATAGTAAATAAAATCTTGGATGTGAACAGTGGATGTTCGGCAAGCTTCTGCAACAACCATTGACAGAACGGAAGTCTGCCATGATGACCCTGTAGCCTTAGAGCCCGAACGCGCTGTAGATGGTATGGGTACAGCAATTGTTCATGAAGTACCCCCACCCCCAAGATAAGAGAGTGAGACACGACTTCTGTTCCTGCTAACAGTCGCGCTCCGGTTACAGGGTTTTTTTCCAGCGAATGTAGCTCGTGCTCCTCCATGTCAGGCGTGCCGACTGTGCAGGGCCCCCCCACTGTCAGTCTTCCGAGGTGCAAGGGTACGGTGAGAAAGTCTGCCCAACAGCTTATCAGAGGGCACTCTGTGCAGTGGATCTTCCTCAGCGTAGAGGGCGAGAGCTCGCAGTCTACGTCTTTTTGCTAAACCACAGCAGAATATCATATCCGCCATTTCACTTGTCATGTAGTAGTCTTCCATTGCTAACAAGTGGTGGAAGAGAGAAAATGTAAATGTACCACACCATTTGTACGTACAAACAGCGCAATAACAGTAAACACATAAAGGAACCCGCGTTTAGGGGAAGGTAAAACACCATGATACTTACTTAGGGTTGACAGGGTATGTAGAGTACTGTGAGTAAGACATGGCAAAATCCTGCCGACACATATGATGGAACACCAATGCAACGACTGAACTAACATCCGCAATCGATCGTCGAGCAGCCTTTCCTCTAAATACGTGCTTATTTCGGAAAGTTTGCGTTTCCGGATCCATATTTATTGGATTTATTTTTCTTGTTTCGATGAGTACTACCACCTATCAAAGTATTCGACAGTTTTTTTTGAACATTCTATATTCGTTCATCCATTTTTATAATCTGTATGGATGTGTCACGGATGACATGTCTTGTACCTTCCCTGAAGATAGTGAACAACAAACATACAGCGTGTTGAGTCAGGTCGCTGGAAGCCGTATTACAGCTTAGCGGCTGCTCGTGTGAGAGCTAGAAGCGCTGGGCGCCGCGCGCACCTGCATATGTCGGATCCTGATGGCGCTCTCGAGCCCAGCGTCCAGCATGTCCGCCACCAGCAGCCGCGTGGGGCCGTCGTGCAGCACCAGGTCCAGGGCCCTGCACACACCACACCACGGCGCGGCTGCTGCAGACAGCTTGTCGTGCAAACAGTGCACAAATTCCTAGTAACAGCTGAGGACAAGGGGCAAGAAGGGACAGCGGGAGACCCATGGTCCACTACAGAGGCAATCCCACTAGCAGACCATAAAACACAGTATGACTAATCACAGAAGTAAACTAGCAGTAGGTCAGCTTGAGTCAACGGCCTTGCTACAGTGGTAACACCGGTTCCCGTCGATCGCCGAAGTTAAGCGCTGTCGGATTGGGCTAGCACTTGGATTGGTGACCGTCTGGTCTGCCCAGCCCTGTTGGCAAGCAGGGTGCACTCAGCCCTTGTGAGCCAAAGTGAGGAGCTACTTGACTGAGAAGTAGCGGCTCCGATCTCGTAAACTGACATACGGCTCGGAGAGCAGTGTGCTGACCACATCCCCCTCCATATCCGCACCCAGTGACGCCTGTGGGCTGAGGATGTCACGGCGGCCGGTCAGTACCGTTGGGCCTTCCAAGGCCTGTTCGGACGGAGTTTAGTTTTAGGTCATCTTGAAATAAAGTGGCCAAAATAAATATTACATATTGCCGAAACTTTAGTATTGAACATTCTGATCCAGAAATACGTCGTGATATCAATATGTTGTTTTGTTTATTATAGTAATTCTAGCGGAAGCACTCCATGTTTCTACTGTGAGGGCCTGTTTATGCAGTCTATGGCACCCGTGTCACCTGTAACCATTGCAGTACTTGTGCTATGCGTTATTACAAGAGTTGAGTTACTGTAACGTCACAATTCAATATGAACAGTTTTATTAGTGAAATGACTGTTTGACATCGTACAATATATGTAGGAATTAAAGACGCTATAATCTTGCAGAGAGAATGAACAACATTATCATCTCTGATTTACATGTAATTTTTGTTGTTGTCTGGAATGTTAATTATTCTGACGATTGTTCTTCTGATTACTGTTATCGTTAAGATTACGTTGAAACTACTACAGCTCCTTAGACATATTTTATTGTATCATAAGAACTAAAATAGCTTATCTCATCTGATTAATAGGTGAGCCACGAAATTAATTATTCTTCTACAATTACATTCTGATAAACATCTAGAGTGCTCCCGATATCTACATTTACGTGCATCTGAAGAGACATTCGTGACTAGAGATGGGCAAAACTGTTCTTTTCAGAGATCGGATAAGAATTGGTCACTCACTGAAGTTAACTACCTCTTTTTCATGACTCAGCACTCACCATTCACTCACAAAAATAAGAAAAAGGAAGGTACATTGTCTTTTTAATTCATGTCACTAAATCTGTATTTTTATCTGATTTCATCCTGTTTTAAAGAACAGATAAAGAGGAGTAACAATTTTGTGTTATGCTCCTCGTAATTTTCAGATACAAAAGTTTTAAATTTCGTTTGCTGCAAAAATGATAAATATTACAAAAAAATCCTAATTTTTTTAATTAAGTGAAATAATGTTAAGAATGAAGACTGATACATGTTATATTTTGATACTTTTATTAGAAAAAATATAAGAATTATAGCAGTTGTAATTGAAGTGTATCTGCAGTCATCACTTAGTCAGTATTACCATGTATGTTACCATACAGAAAAAATTAACCAGTATTGTCTTTTATAAATAAAATTTGACCCGCTTTAGTCGATGTGAGTTTCTTTCTCTTCATAGTGCACATTTGTCCTGCTTCTGAAAATATTCATTCACAGGCCACCAATGTTGCTGTGATTCGTAATATTTTTAGAATCTGTTGATCCAGTGCAGGCCACAGCAATTTTCTTGTTTCCCATCAGTTTAAGGGATGACTGTTTCTAGGCAAATATACCTCCATTAAATATTTGTCCAGTTCGACAATTGCCGCTCTTTCTGGGTCGTGACTTGCTTCAACCCGTGAACCTGACCAATAGTTTGATGGAACTCCTCCCGGATGAAGAAATCTCATGTGTCACAATGGTAACTGGTTGAGAGATGATCTTATTTTCGTTTGTTTTTGTTGAACAACCAACGCTTCCATTTTTGCAATACCCTTCACATAGCAGTCCTGAAATGTTTTGTCGTCTGAAAATCCTAGCCTTTGCATCGGGGGTCCAGTAACATTACCTGACTAATCATTTCGTTGTTGCAGATAACTGCAAATCACTCCGACAACTCATTATGCATATCATCAACCAATGACTCTATTTCTCGAGGATATTCTTTATTTCGGTCTTTAAAACATTTTAATTGCCGTTCAATTAACCTTGATGTAGATTTTCATTTTCAAAAGTCAGACTGTTTCCTCTGAGGTCACTTCTTAGATTACCTCATCGAAAACTTTTGGGGCATGAATTACTGAGAGAGATGAATGCAATAATGGACTTCGCATCCAGTGTGCTCCTGTTACCTATTAACAGAGTGTCTCTGACAGTTAATCTGGTACAGAACCAGGGACAGCATAGGTGCTATTGTCAAAGGATTGCAATAAAATTCATTACCCGGGATCATAGCAGGAAGATCACCAACCCAGTGACGAATGACTCTAGCCTGAGCATATTAGAGCAGATATTACAAACGTAACTGGTGCTAATACCCTAATGCTTCAGCAAAACCATGAATTAAGACAATTATTGCAGGATTATGCTATGGTGTTTGAAAAGAAACTAGGCATTATGAGAGGATATGTCTGCTATTTAAAAGTGAGACCTTATAAAATGTACTGTCACAGATATTACTCAATTCCTTGTGCACAAACATCTGCCACTGAGTGAGAAATAGAGTGAATGTTTAGCTGGGATATTATTGAGCCATCCAACAGTCATTACCACAGTCAATTACAATTGGTACCCAAGTCAGATGGGAGAGTTTGCTTTGTTCTGGATGCCAGAGAAATAAAGAAAATTATTCTTACATTAAGAACACAATCTCCTAATATACAGGAATTAATCCAAAAATTTCCTGGTGTCAAGATTTTTTCCACAATAGATTTAAGTTCCTCATTTTGGAAAGTTCCATTACACTTGGAAACAAGAAAGTATACAACCTTCCTGTTCTTTGGGCATAGTTACCAATTTGCTGTACTACCATTTGGTCTTAATGTGAACTTGAGTGTATTCATTTCTGCACTAGAAACTGTCTTAGGGCCTGAACCACGTGATTCGGCCACACCATTCATGGGCAGTATGTTAATTGCAACACCTATTTGGGAGCAACACAAAGTATTATATTCCACATATTGAAAAGGCACGAATTTTGTTGTCTGACATTGCCGCCAATTTTACGGGATACAGATGGAGAAGATATTTACAAAACAACGGGACACACTGACTCGCATTCTGGAGGACGGCGGTTCAAACCCATGTCCAGCCATCTTGATTTAGGTTTTCTGTGATTTTCCTAAATCGCTTCAGGCAAATGCCAGTGTGGTTCATTTGATAGGACATGGCCGACTTCATTCCCCATTCTTCCCTAATCTGGTGGGGCTTATGACCTCGCTGTTTCGTCCTCTTAAAAAAAAGGAAGACAATGGGATTAGACAGATTTTAATTTCCAGATTCCACTGGGAGCAAAATTAATTGAGAGGTTGTTTTGTGAAGTAAATAGATTTATTAGAACATATTGCCACTATAAACAGACGTTGTGAGTGGATCATCTGCAGCAGTTTGAAGAGATTCATAACAATTTAACGCGTTCATCAACCGAATTTACGCCAACATAGCTAATGATGAATAAGAGAGAGAACAATGAGTGGGTTAATCGTTTACCCAAGGTACATGTCTTAGAAGAATCTCTGGACGCCGAGATTCACCGAGCAATAGTCACAATGAACATAAAACTCAACAGAGCAATAATTATTATGAGCGACAACTGAATAAAACACCAACATACCAACTGGTCACAATAGTACTACTAAATTCCCAGCTAAAACAATCATTGCTTAAAAGGAAGAACAAGAAATGGTCAGTTGGGTATTCAGGATCTTAAAGGATCATTTCTACGCCAAATCCTGGAGCCTATGTATTAGAGCCACCAAGTAATAACAAAGCGAAGGAAATGTACCATCATCACGATCTTACACCTTACCATACAAAGGTCTGATGTAATCAGTGACTAATAATTTTAGTAATGGTTTAAACATAAGTTTGGTATTGGCGTTTAGTCACAATTACACTCGCTAGTTGAGATGCATTTTCATATACCATATAGATATAGATAATATGTTGTTTGAACAGTATGTTTATTCATTTTAATTTTTTCTATCAGCATTGCAACAATGACATCATATTATTGTGTTATTTCTTTTAGTGTTAAGTGATCAGTGCCAACTTCTCACTCGCTGTTACAGAAGTGCTAGTGATTCATTCCTACATAGCGCACACATAGACATAAACACTTCCTTAAGGATGATAGATTATTATATTAGTGGTGTCTATCTATTGCTAATCTATTATTACTTGTGAGGTGTCAATTCGACTCCTTTGGGTGTATTTTTCTGCTCTTTTGTCTCTTTCGTGTTAGGAGACAATTCCCCATGAGATGTGTCAGTAGAGATGGATATGAAAGTGTACGTACTAAGGTACAACGGACTTCTATAAAGAGTCGTGTTGGAATAGAACATTACATTTCTACGAATGGTGTGCTACAATCATTAATTAAAACTGTGATAAAGACATTCAGTGTTGTTAAAAAATACTCGAAACAACTGTGTGATCTGAGGTTTTCGCTGACTTATGCGGACCAGATATTACACGGAGCCTTTGTTGTCCGTCATTAAATTCTCGGATATAAACTGTGAATCGGAATTTCTAGGAACCACAGATTCGTCATGTGAGAATGGACTGTCTATAAGAACTCATCCATTTCTTACAGGCGTAGAAATTGACTTTTCAAAAATTCTAATGCCCTATTACGATTTTTCCATGTACCATCCTCAAGCTGATACCCGCACCAACCCGATGGAAAGTTAAGATCCATGTCCAGCACCCATCCTGAACCTGTCATTCTGCGATCCTGATTCCGGTAAACTTTCCCGACAACTTTATCGTCGTTGATATGCAGTGGCACATTCGTTGCAGTTCTCATTGTATGTAGGAATCAAAGACGCTATAATCTTGCTGAGAGATATGAACCATATTATCATATCTGATTTATGTACAATTTTTGTTGTTCTCTGGAATGTTAATTATTCTGACGATTGTTCTTCTAACTATCGTTCTCGTTAAGATAATCTTGAAACTTCTACAGTTCTATAGATGTACACTATTGTACCAGAATAAATAAATTAATAGGTAAGACTCGAAATTAATTGTTCTTCTACAATTACATTCTCATAAACATCTAGTGTGTTCCAGATATCTAGGTTGACATGCATTTGGAGAGATGCTGGGTAGATAGCGAACGAACCTGTAGTTACACGGCGATTCTTTACAGACTCAAGAAGTCGCAATTAAATTGGCTTAACAGCGCTTTACCAAGATTTCACCACTTAACATATTACGCAAACGACGAGTTAACAGTACATCACTTAAAACCACATTGATATTTGCCGGGTACGTTAAATAATCAGGAAAATTCCTTTAATAGTGTTTCAAAAAATCTAATGGGTACCATCCATTATGTCTTTTTGCTGGATCGAATCGTTCTTTGCCCTCCAGCAATTTGCTACAAATTATTCTGTCAGTGGTATAATTCGGTTTTTCTCTTATTGTGCTTCTAAGATCGCTCACTTTACCTCGAATCTGTGAACTGTTCTGTGAACACTTCTTTTCGCAAATCGCCTCTTCTTTGCCCAGTTATTTTTCGGAATCATTCACCGTTTGTCTCAGTTGAGAAATTTCGTTGTCACATTACTTTATTGATTCGGTTTTGAAGCCGAAAACTATTTCATCAACTTTTGTTACAACCAAAGGTTCTACATTGTCTTGGATTTTCATTATCACGGTATCAAATCTACACTTGATGTCATTTATTTGCCCCTGCATATTGTCGACATTGTTACTGATAGTGTCTATCTCAGATTTAATTCCCTGATTGCATTGCTCACAACACCTACTTTTGAGTTTACTTCTTCGATCTGTTTACTAATTTTAATCCCTTGTATTTCAATTTGATGACCTTGTGCTTTAATTTGGTTGTTAATATTGCTACCTTGTGCTGCAGTTTGTGCAGACAACATTTTTATCAAATCGTTCATGCTCAGTGGTTTTTCGCTTTCAGATTCTACTTCTTGTGTCTCACTCGGTTCACTTTCGACTTTTGATGAATTGAATAGATCAATCGAGTTGATAATATAACCACTGTCTTCAGTCGTGTCATCTTTCCTACCCTGTTTTATTTGTGACGAGCTCATCCTCCAGATTTGATCGTTAACGTGTGTATGGTATTCCACATGAGCCTGTTGCCATCCCGTGGCGTCATCTATGTTCTCTGCCACCTAATACAATAGGTACTCCTTTGTCTCACTCGTCCTGACCTACTGTCGTCTTTGTATCCAATTTAATTTTGTTAATACTTTATATTTTATCTTTTAAAGGCCTGTCAAGTTTTTTATTAATTATTTTGCCTGGTCTATTGCAAGTTTGCGCCGCTGGACATTCAGTACTCGTCTTACAATTGTTTGACGCCCAATATTTACGTTATGAACTGTGTTTTAGAGAGTAAACAGACGAATGTCCTGTCAAGCAAAGCCACGTATAACGCTAACCTGTTGTGACACGAACTAATGTTACCCTCTAAGAAGATTTGGGAAATTTCACCCCACCTGTGACTAATGGATAAAGGTATCGAACTCTAATATTGAATATATTGGAATTAATGGTAAAACTAAACAGGCTTTAACTTTGGGGTTAATGAAAGAAGTAAAATTCAAATACGAAAGAAATAATAAACAGTCGCCAGCCCATTTAGGTACATGAATGTGGAAATATATCTTTAAGAAAATTGAATGTTACATAATGAAGTTAATTTCATTAATATTTCGCTTTGCGTAGCACGCTGGATACAAATGGACAAAGCGCACTCAATACTGTTGGTGGCAGCAGTTACCAATAATGCACAAACTAGTAATCATAGAAAGCAAAAATTGTACCAAACTCATGCTAATATCAGTTACACTCAAGATCATTAATTGAACCAGTACTGAAATGTTAATGTAAGAAGTGCAGGACTAAAGATGGACCTGAGGGGCCTGTGTCTTAACTGGCATGTAAAAACTACAAATAAAGATAAATGATACCACAATTACACTGTTCATATCCCTCTGCTTATATTTGTTTTCCTTAGCAGCAATAATATTCCAATTATCTTTCTAATATGAGGAGAATATGGTGGGGACCCATAAACTGGTATAGTATCACTCGTCAAACTCTATGATTATTTCAGTAGCAAAACCTAAATTATACAAAGTCAGTTCTTAACTTCCCTTGGGATGGTTTATATTTTACTTTTCAAGGCAAATTATTCAACACTGACCTCAATTAACTTAAAAAATCTTTCATGATAGTAATCAAGGGTAAATTATGTTTCAAACGAATGTAACATATTTGCCCTTTCATCTCCTGTGAAGCAGGTATTTTAGATAGTAACATATACACAATCTGGCACAGTACTTTCGCACAACGTTACTTTGCAATAAGCTGAGAGTACTTTAGCAAAATTCTAACTTCACTTTTGTTGATCATTGCACATTTGACAAAATAAATAAATCACTAGTTCATTTGAAACAGGATACTCGGTTTCATAAACACTTACGAGGGGACCCCGCATAGGTTCATGATCAGAATAGAAGATATGGTCCCGAACACAGGTTTATAGAATTTGGATTATTATTAAAATCACTCTCACAACTTAATTGGTCCATGCTGTGATACATATCTGTATGCATGAAGTTGGTGGAGCACTGGCGAAGTTGTGGTCGCAAGCGACGTGGCGGCTAACTGTACTCACGGCTCTTGGTGTTTGAATGCTCTAAAAAATTTCTTCTTGGGCACGGTTATTCAACTTATTAGAGCCATTCCTTATTTCCGAGAAGACCAAGCAACAACCAAATCCACATCCGATGTAAAATTCCTTGCAAAGCAGCTTCCAATTGCCTCCCTTGGCACCGTTGATGTGTATCGTGCAATGGCTATCCACTGACTGCGTACCGTTCACACCACCAAGGAGCCGCCCAGTTCGACTGCCAAAACCATCTTTTACATCGCGTCATGCCACTTCCGTTGTGGAGGGACTTCACTACATCTTTTACATTTTACAATACAAGTACCCTAAGCATGAACCAGCTTCCAATACACATTGTTTATCCTATACACTTACACATATTATAAAATTTCATTATTTTAAACAATCATTTATCTTTTTCCATATATATATTACAAAGTATAAAGTTCCTGTCACAAATCAGTGACCATAACTAACAAAGAATAAGCACTTCATAATTAAACACACAAATTTACTTAATATAAACCTACTTCTAATCGAAATAAGTGTTACACGTTCCAGGCACCCACACTATTGCTAGTTCCGTTACCTGCTTTGTCAGTTCCCGAAGTCATTCGCTGATCGCCTGCTACAACTGCGCAACTCTCGCGCAGACATTCTGACACCTTTTAACATATAGTTATTCTGATTTCAATGAAATTAATTGTGAAAGAATCCTCACTAAATGATACGTAATCTCTTTTTCATAACAACATTAACTGTAGATATATCGATGTCATCTTAGCACTTTCCATGAAATGCTGAACAGATTGGATAAAAGATATAAAGTTATTGAGACTTTTCTACATTTCTACATTTTTATAACGCCTTTGATTCTGTGAATCATGCAGTACTGTTATCCAAATCCGAAAATTCGGGTATAAGAGGACTAGCAGTAAACTTCGTAAGTTCGAATCTCCAAGATAGAAGACAGTCTGCTGAACTGTGTTATAAAAATGAAAGTAAAATACTAACAGTTACATCAGCATACGGAACTCTGAACTGCGGAGCTCTGCAGGGACGTATTCTTGGGCCATTTTTGTTTCTTGTCTATATTAATGACGTAATACAGCCGGACAACTCAAAGCTAGTGTACTATGCTGATGATACATCACTTATTAACCTTCGCTGTCCTGTTCAGCTAGCATTACAAAGCAATAAGGAGAACTCTCAACCGATCACAGAGTATCCAACAATGAATAAATTTACACTGAATAAGGAAAAGGCTATTTTAATGAAGTTCGTGTTGAATTACAACCAGTGACATACTGGGTCACTGTCTACAATTGAAAGATCCGATAAACGTAAGTTTTTAGCCGTTGCGATTGACGAAGAAGAAAGGGCATATCAGCTAAATCTGTAAAACCATTAGCTACCTTATTTACATACTTAAAAGTCTCTCAGACATAATAAATCCTCCTGTCCTGAAACAAGTCTACCACAGATTAATTCACTAACATTTGTAACATGGGATTGATAGACAGTCTACATTGATAGGATATTCAGGCTTCAAAAGAGAGCATTTAGGATAACTGATACTATAAGAAAGTGCTTGTCGTGTAGGAACTACTTCAAAAATTGTAAATTACTGACTATGTATTCTTTATATGACCTTAATACTATTGTATTTGTAAAAGAGTATAATGAACTGAAAAAAATTGAGACATGCATAATTGCAGTACACGAACCAGAAATAATTACCATTGTGTACTGACTAACAAAAGAGCTACAGATTACAGTTCATTTGAAACTGGAGCACAATTCTATAACAGGTTGTTGATTCGTTTGTTTGTAAGACTTGCAGTTATTCAATGAGAAATAGTCTTAGAAGCTCATTAATATGCTTCTTCCAGTTGAAGTTTTTATTAACATGTACACCCTAAAATTAGGATCATTCTGTCCTATTTACCAATCCTGGTTGTTCCATCAGTCATTGACATAACTGTGTTGGTTTTACAGAATCCAGTGCAGGGTATTTTCTCAAAATTTAGGGAGAGTCTATTTTCAGGTTACCACTTAATAATTATTTGACAAACATTATCAACAATCTCGTCCGTTGCTTTTCCTCTAAAGGGTTCCTCACAACACAAGCATTGTCTGCAAAAGTGCGAATTCCGCTTGTTGTGTGTTAAGTGGAAGGTCATTTATATATATAAGGAATAGGAGTGGACCCAAAATTGACCATCATGGGACTCCCTTTGTTATTTCTCCCCAGTCACTTAAAGTTTCTAATTTTCTAACATTGTTTGAATTATTTAGCACAACTTTTTGCAACTTGTTTGTTATGTATGATTTGAACTTGTTATGTGCAAGGATGACAGTTCCACAAAACGTTTCTAAGACTGTAACATGAATTGCGCAATCAAAAGTGTTGAAAAGATCACAAAAACTACAGACCGGAAATATTTTACTATAAAAGGCCTGCAATATTTGATAGGTCAAAGTATAAATAGCATTCTCCGTCGAGCAACCCTTCTGGAATCCAAACCGTGATATCCTAAGTAAATTGTTTCTACTTAAATGTTAAGCTATTCTAGGGTACATTATTTTTTTTAAAAAAAAAGTTTGGAGAAACATATCAGTAAGAAAACTGAGCGGCAGTTGTTTAAGTTTTCTTGTCACCTACCTGATAGAGAGGTTTATCAATTGCACATTTTAATCTGCCTGGAAAAATTCTCTGTGCCAGTGGCCGTTAAACATGTCACTAAGGAAGTTGCTAATTAAGTTAGAACAACTTTTCAGAATTATGTTTAAAATTGCATCAACACGATATGAGTCATTGTTTTATAGAACTTTTATAATTCTCTTAATTTCAGTGAAGGATGTTGGTACTACTTCTAGTGGCTTAAGGTTTTGTGGGATCACATTTTTAATATATTCTGTTGCTTCTTCAACTGAACCATTCCATCATATGCTTGCCGCTACATTTAAAAAGTGAGTGTTAAAAGTACCCGCAACTTGTGAATGATCAGTTACAACATTGTCATTTAGTTTAAGTGTTATTGTATCTTGCATATGGATTGATTGTCCTGCCTCCTGTTTGACAGTAGCTCGTATTATTATTAGTGTGATTAATTTCTGTCAGGACACGTGTACGTCTGGACATTCCAATGATTTTCTTTAAAATTTTACAGTATTTTTGTAGTAAGCAAATAACGTCAGATGTTAAATTATTCTGGTTTTTATACAAATTTCTCTCTCTGTATTGCATGAGTTCTCACGTCTCTTAATTATCTATACCTTACCTGTTTTTTTAAGTGGATTTTCTGGGAAACATATTAGGATAGCTATATTCAAAAGTTGACACAATTTTACTGTGGAATAAATTGAATTTGACATTAACATTTCTTTTTATATATACCTCATCCCTATGTCTGTATTGAAGTGTATATTGGCGAACATGACACGTCTTGAATCAGAGCACTCAACTACCTCCGAAGGATGTCCACGCGATTACAACAATTTAGTTTGGTTACAGTTCCTTTAACTGCGTTTTGGAGCAGTAGAGACGCAGTTGCTTAGGTATCCTGCGAATGCATGTGGTAATCGACAAACGTAAGACGGAGTAGAAGGGATCATAGCATTTTACAAACTCCCTTTAGTTGCGACGACTTGTAGGGTTAATACTCAAATATTTATCGGAAGTCATATTTGACGTGTTCCCGGAAGATTCTGCGAAAACATAATATACGTTCAAATAGACGGACAAGATAGCTACGACATTTGTGGAATTAAATGCCAACGTTGTCGAAGGAACGTTCTTTGTTAATCCCTGAGCACAGGCGACACATTCCTTTGTGGTGGACGTATCATCAGCCGCGACTGGGACCACCTAACAGCAGTGTATCGATCGTCATTAAGAGCTCCCGGTATTCTTTAGCTGCGAAGGAACTACTCTTCATATCGTGGAGAGTTGTATGAAGCCAACGCTTACATCAAAAAGATTCAACATTAATTCGATAACTGCACTTTCTTGTTACCAAAAGTCATCAATGTTCCTCATAGAAAATGGGGAAAGGACAACCGCTTCCAAAAAGATACAGCTAACCGCCAACATACGACATACCTACGTCGATCAAAACATAACAAAAAGGCTGGATTTTGGATATGTTTATCATACTGAAGATGCAAAGTGACGAACTACCATATCGGATCGGCAGGGCAGACTCTCCAAAATGTCACGTATTGAATCAAAACATTATTGCGACGTTTCAACTGTGAATGCACGTCGAGTCATCACACTTGAGCTTCGACAGACGGACATCATTGCAGTTTGGCGCACCGTGGAGCAAATCCCGCCACATGGTTCGTATATAAAGTGTTTGTTTGACTTGGTATGGATGAATACTGAAAAAAGTAATTTTTCCAACTAAAAAAGATAGTTCATCGTTTTTCAACATTTCTTGGGACTTTTTTCCACCGAACCAAAATTTTGAACTCGTGCGCATTGACACAGTTGAACTACTTCTACCATCTGAAGAATGATCAGGTAGGCCTGAATTCCTGCGGTAGAAGACACGACGGCCGAAACTGTTACTGAAGTCTTCTTTCGCAGAACCACTGCGCATTATGGTATATGGTATCAGCTTACCACTCCGAATAACAACAGATCACTGCAGACAGCTTGAATTCCAACTGTTGAAACCTCTTAAGAGTCCTGATTGGCATCACTAGTATTCTAACTACGACTTAACATCCCACAACAATGTCGTGATGTAAGGTGACACCTCCATCAAAAATGGTTCAAATGGCTCTAAGCACTATGGGACTTAACTTATGAGGTCATCAGTCCCCCATAACTTAGAACTACTTAAACCTAAATAAGCTAAGGACATCACACACATCCATGCCCGAGGTAGGATTCGAACCTGGACCGTAGCGGTCGCGCGGTTCCAGTCTGTAGCGCCTAGAACCGCTCGGCCACCCCGGCCGGCACACCTCCATCCAAAAGCTGGTTTCATATATCTCAGAAGTGAAAATTAATTTTTTTTCTGAGGGCATAAAACAGACATTTCGTTGGATGTGTTACTTTGAACTCTGTGGAAATTGAGTGATAATATGTTCTCCTCACTAAATGATGTATAATCTCTTTTCGTAGTTCTAAAAGAGACGATTGCAATGACGTTTCACTCATCAAAGTACGGTTACTAGTTTCGTAGTAATGGCAGTATTTGGGATTCATCTGTTTCGAACACGAAATCGAAAGTTGTGACACGCGGGAGTTCATATCAATTGGAACTGCCGTGTCAGGTTCATGGGGCGCTAAAACTTGACGCAACTATGAGGGTGTACTTACAGAAGCGGATTAGTGGAGCAAAGTTCCATGTGGCTACATGTTGTTGAACTGACACACCATCAGGAAGACTACGATAACAGTTCTAGTGTTGATCCTAACAGAACATTGAATGGATGGTCCACGTCAGAAACTGAATGAATTTGTAAAAAACGGTATTTAGGTATAAATATTGTCAAATAATAACTTCGTGTCATCAGTTTAATGTCAGGATACTCATTACAGTGCACCAGCAACAGAAACAAATAGGAAATACAAAAAAGAATGAGGTCATGAATATTTCGTTAATTTCTTCATTTCATACGAGCTGCTGGAAATGAAATACTACAAAGCAGCATTCTATTTCAGAAATCGTTTCTATCATTTATCAACAGATTTCACATAAAGCAGATTAAGGAAAGAAGACTGTTTCTGTGTCTTCGTAGATAACTTTATATTTTTTGATCATTACGGAAAAGATTTTTGTTCATTTTTGTCACTAAACTGATAGACATAACCTGCAAGCTAATCCTTAATCGTCAGCATCTGACTTTTACTTTCGATTGCTCCAGAAAAAAGTTAATCTTCACTTTACGTCTGTAGCTTCCTAGCTTTTGCAGCTTATGATATTTGAGTTATTTAATTATTCATACAGAATGCCTGTCCTAAGAATCGTCAGGTGCTTTTTCTCTGGTGTTTCGGCAAATATCTCCATTTTAGCCATTGTCGACGGAACTTGTCGTTTTGTTTCCGATTACAAACAAAATAATTTTTAAAGCGGAATTTTTAGTCCCCATTCGATTGAGGCCTGCCCCGCGCTGAACACTACCGCCTTGGAGGATCCGTGCTGCTCAGTCGCTGCTGGAGTACTGGCTATTCTTCGTGTTTTACTGTCTGAGTTAACAAATGGTTCAAAATGGTTCAAATGGCTCTGAGCACTATGTGACTCAACATCTGTGGTTATCAGTCGCCTAGCACTTAGAACTACTTAAACCTAACTAGCCTAAGGACATCACACACATCCATGCCCGAGGCAGGATTCGAACCTGCGACCGTAGCGGTCACGCGGTTCCAGACTGACGCGCCTAGAACCGCACGGCCACACCGGCCGGCGTCTGAGTTAACACGTATCGATAAAATTAATATCGCACTAGACTAATCTGGGTACGCTCTACTGAAAGCGGACGTAAAATTCCGTTCGGAAAAACATTTTCTTTGTAACCGGGGACATCCCGACGATTTCCGTCGACAGAGGGAGTGGAATGAGAGACGTTGTGCGCAATATTTCTTTAGGATGAACATACACATAACAAACACCAGAGAAAAAGCGCCTGACGCTCTTAGGAGGGACACCCTGTATGCCTTATTTATGTTTTATTTTATTTATTTATCCTAGAAAAATTTTTGAATTTTAGCTCTGCTTTTATTTTACGATCATTCATGTGTCTTAATATAATACTAACGCTTTCGAAGTCAAAATGTATTACCTATTTCGTAAATTATGTGTGGAAAGAATTAAGAACAAACCTCATTCTTACAATGCATATGACGTTAAGACTGGCCGGCTTTCTCGTCACTCGGAGTGCTAGTGTCGCTCCAACTTTCAAATCTTAATAGTTTTGACAGCAGCGAGTGTAGCGAATGTATGTACTGAAGAGCCAACACATTATGACCATTATCACTCACCAAATGATCGAATGGCGTCTGGTTGCGATAAGTAAGGCTTCAGGAAATCATATAAGCGGAGCAAGAACGAACAAGAGACTCTTTTTAGTGACGATACGAGTCACAAATGAGGAAATACGCTGATGTAAGCGATTTTGGTGAAGGGCATACTGTAATGACCCGGCGCCTGCAGCAGACGACCCTTAAGTGTTCTCTTATTGAAGCAACGACGTCGTTAATTACACTACTGGCCATTAAAGTTTCTACACCAAGAAGAAATGCAAGTAATAAACGGGTATTCATTGGACAAAATATTACACTAGAACTGACATGTGATCACATTTTCACACAATTTAGGTGCGTAGATCCTGAGAAATCAGTAGCCACTTCTGGCCGTAATAACGGCCGTGATACGCCTGGGCATTGAGTCAAACAGAGCTTGGATGACGTGTACAGGTATAGCTGCCCATGCAGCTTCAACACGATACCACAGTTCATCAAGAGTAGTGACTGGCGTATTGTGATGAGCCAGTTGCTCGGCGACCATTGACCAGACGTTTTCAGTTGGTGAGAGCTCTGGAGAATGTGCTGGCCAGGGCAGCAGTCCAACATTTTCAGTATCCAGAAAGGCCCTTACAGGACCTGCAACATGCGGTCGTGTATTATCCTCCTGAAGTGTAGGGTTTCGCAGGGATCGAATGAAAGGTAGAGCCACGGGTCGTAAGACATGTGAAATGTAACGTCCACTGTTCAAAGTGCCGTCAATGCGAACAAGAGGTGACCGACACGTGTAACCAATGGTACCGCAGTATCATCACGCCGGGTGATACGCCAGTATGGCGATGACGAATACACGCTTCCAATGTGCGTTCACCGCGATGTCGCCAAACACGGATGCGACCATCATGATGCTGTAAACAGAACCTGGATTCATCCGAAAAAATGACGTTTTGCCACTCGTGCACCCAGGTTCATCGTTCAGTACACCATCGCAGGCTCTCCTGTCTGTGGTGCAGCGTCAAGGGTAACCGCAGCCATCGTCTCCGAGCTGATAGTCCGTGCTGCTGCAAACTGTTCGTGCAGACGGTTGTTGTCTTGCAAACGTCCCTATCTGTTGACTCAGGTATCGAGACGTGGCTGCACGATCCGTTACAGCCATGCGGATAAGATGCCTGTCATCTCGACTGCTAGTGATACGAGGCCGTTGGGATCCAGCACGACGTTCCGTATTGCCCCCCTGAACCCACCGATTCCATATTCTGCTAACAGTCATTGGCTCTCGACCAACGCGAGCAGCAATGTCGTAATCGCGATAGGCTACAATCCGACCTTTATCAAAGTCGGAAACGTGATGGAACGCATTTCTCCTCCTTACGCGAGGCATCGCAACAACGTTTCACCAGGCAACGCCCATCAACTGCTGTTTGTGTATGAGAAATCGGTTGGAAACTTTCCTCATGTCAGCACGTTGTAGGTGTCGCCACCGGCGCCAACCTTGTGTGAATGCTCTGAAAAGCTAATCATTTGCATATCGAAGCATCTTCTTCCTTTGGGTTAAATTTCGCGTCTGTAGCTCGTCATCTTCATGGTGTAGTAAATTTAATGGCCAGTAGTGGATGATTGTAGTGGGCATAAAATCACCGAGACTGGGCATTGGATCATTGGAAATCTGTCATATAGTTGGATGAATCACGTTACTGTTTACCAAATCGAAGGTCCTGACCGGATACTTCGTCATTAATGCGAAAAGCTACTCGAAATTTCCAGTACGCCATGGTCTGAGGCCAGTGGTGGCAGTATTACGCTATTTTGAAGATTCACGTGGGCTTCAATGGGACCTGTAGTAGTAATCGAAGACATCACGACAGTAGTGAAATACCGCACATGAGCATTATTGCGGAACACCTAGATCCTATCATTCTTGAAGTCTTCACCATAGGTTATGGTTTCTTCCAATAGTCTGTGTCACAAGCGTAGAAACGTGATACAGGGGTCTGATTAGCATGATAGTGAACTCACGTTGAGCTACTAGCCACCAAATTCCTCTGATTTGTACGTAATGGAGGACATCTCTGACTCTACCGGCCACTAACTCCGCACCCACAAACCACCAGCCTTAAATTAGGGGAATTGCGTGAAGTGCACTTAGACTTCTGGCGTCGCACAGTCCGGAAACCCATCAAGGACGTGTTGAGTGCATGCAACGCTGAGTCGCCGCTGTACTGATATTAAACAGGTGGTCATAATGTTGAGGCTGATCAGAGTATGTTGTACTGTGCGGCTGCGCTCACCAGTCGGAGTCCCTGAGGCGCTCGCAGAGCAGCTGTCGGTGTCGGCGCTCGGCCGCCAGGGCGGCGCTGGCGTCTCGCAGGCGCCGGTGGTGGGCCGCCGCCTCCGCGCTGTAGCGCCGCACGTCTTCCTGGAAAGCGTCCGCCTCCTCGTTCGCCGTCTCCACTTTCTCCAGACTTGACGCCGTCTCCGCTTCTATACGTTCCGCTCGCGCCGTCACCTCCTGTTGGACACCGTCTACCACTTACTGTGCTTTATGAAAGCTATTACACAAGTGTATTGATGAAGTTAAAAGTTTTGCTGGAAGAAGCACCTGACCGATGTTTATCAAACCATGTGGATACGTTCATCATATAATGAGCGTTTTCATGCCACTAGAAACTGATGTTCAACATTCAACATAGGTATTCGGTGTGACCCCACAGGCACTGCTACAAAACATCTTCCGAATGTCACCTTGAGGAATTTCTTGGGGACACATGCTCATTCAGTCAACGAAGATTACTGGCAAGAGGTTGGTAACAAAGCATCTGAGATATGCCCTACGGATCACAAATCAGGGTACAAAGCAGATCAGTCAAAGGACACTTACGTTCTCAGGGCATCTGTACTGTGAACTTCAGTGTCGGTTCTTGAGTCTTGTGTTATACTGCTGGAATATGCCATTTGGTGCCCTGGTCTTAACAGGTATGACAGCAGGGTTTACCGTTCTTGTCACTTACTGACAAGCATTCATTCATTCTGCAACAGCTACTAAATCAGTTCTGCTGCCGTATCCAGTCGTTTCCTACATCACGATTCCAGTAGTTGGGAAGGTATGAGTCTCGAGAGTTGCTGATCCCTACGACCTTGCGCTAGGTCATCTACAACAACATTAACGTAGTTCTAACCAACACAAGCAGGGGTGAAACTCATTGTTCAACACCACATAAAGCCACTTGATGTCATGAGTGACTCTAGCTCTAACCCAAGCGAGTCCCTCCTGTCTATAGTACTGTGCCAGCAGTAAAAGACCTATGTCAATGGGAGGTATCACTCAGCTTCAAGTAGCCTGTTCCCGATTATTCGTGGTTCGACACCTCCTGTAATCGCTGCCTGAATTTAGACCGTTGTTATTCAGCTGTTGGTCAGAGTCAGTCGAACAGTCCTATAAGCTTCTTGTGCTGTAGTCCCTCTGGAAAGAACTCTGTCTGCTCTTCTTGCCACAGTGTTGTCCTCAATCTATATTGTCAACACTCGATTGCAGTCAATGGACTACAATCGCCTGTCTGTACAATTTGTCGCTATGATGCCTCTTTTCCCCTCACGGCAAAATTTCGACCTTTTTCATGATCAGGAAAACGTGATAAGCTCTACATTCACTTCTTTCGGATATGTTGAGTTGCGATCTTCACATAAAAGTTTCCAGTAACACCCAATAGGTACATTGTATTCACACCATCTTTCATTTGTAGGAACGGTTTCTTTCTGTACTGAAAATATTCCCTCATAAGGGTGAAACATAGGTTAACAGACATCATAAGCTTGTAAAGACTGGTGTGTCTGTTTTGTAGTGTATGTCACTTCCGTCAGACTGCTTCTGTTCATTTTCTTAGCATTTACTACTCTTTCTCACTGCGTGAAAATTATCTCGCATGTCCAGAGCTACACAATAAGGGAATAACAATAAAGAAATGTGTTAGTCTTCCGGGGATGTGTGGCGTCTTCGGTGGATGGAGACTTCAACATGGGCTGCAGAACACTAGTAGAGCTCTTTCATGTGAGCCACTGAGTCAGCTCAAGAATGAACTCGAGATATCATCTTGTCACTGGCCTGCTGAATCTTCACTATTCACGGCAGCTTTAGACCTACAGTATTATGTAAGCGTCTGTGGAACTTGAAAAGTGTGCTGGGGTTTAATTAATTGATAGTGAAAACTGATGGTGGTCATAAAGTGCACGATAATACAAGCAGAAGCGTTCCGGTAAACATGGTTAATTATGGCCATGTGGTTATGAGCTACAACGAACTTTCTCGTGAAATATTGCCCTAGCTAGTAAATATACACTGGTGAGCAAATGCCGAGAGGTCTAAGGCGCTGCGGTCATGGACTGTGCGGCTGGTCCCGGCGGAGGTTCGTGTCTTCCCTCAGGCATGGATGTGTGTGTTTGTCCTTAGGATAATTTAGCTTAAGTAGTGTGTAAGCTTAGGGACCGATGACCTTAGCAGTTAAGTCCCATAAGATTTCACAAACGTTTGAAACTTTTTTGGTGAGCAAATCTTAAGAACGAAAATGACTTTCGCCTTATGTGTCACTGCCAAGTAACACAGCTCGACACACCTTGGATCATAAATGGAAAGAACTGCTACACTACAGTACAGTAACTGAAAAAATGAGCAATGAGACGAAAAGAAATTTCGCTTTTATTCAAAGGCAATAATTACGTCGAAGTCACCACGATTCAAGACGATCCTCTTGACATTGCAAAAGGTGTGGCGTGGTTCTTAACAGGGTGTGAAATTACCATGGACGGCAGTGCATGCTCTACAACATGCTTCCATGCTGGCCACATGGTCGGTAAGGAGTTCTCGTGGGAGGGCGTCCCATTGTTCCATAGCGCGTTCGACAACCACTGGATGTTTGTCGGTGTATGTGGACGTGCTGCAATATGTCTCTCCAGCCCATACCACGCTATGGGATTTAAGTCGGGAGAATGGGCAGAACAGTCCATTCGCCGAATATCCTGTTGTTCCATGAGCTGCTCCATCTGCTCAGTTCTATGGGGCCGCGCATTGTCTTTCATAAAAATGAAGTCAGGACCAAACGCACCCTTGTAAAGACGCACATGAGGAAAGAGTACAGTGTCACAATGCCATTGACCGGTGAGTGGGCCGCGTTCAAATATTTGGAGGTCAGGACGCCGACGCAACATTATGCTTCACAATACCGTAACACCTGGATCACCAAAACTCGCATGTTCGACAATGTACCTAGGTCCATCACTTGTTCCCACCCCTCACCATATTCTGGTACGTCCTTAATTGTCGAATATGATCGTTTTGGAGGTCCAGGCGATATGGTGTGCTGAGGTATAATGTTGGATGGACGTAGTGACCGCCAAAGCAGTTACTAAACACTGCCTTCCGAAATGCGTTCACAAAAGAAGACGAAGACATATTCCAGAATTCAAATTGAGAACAGCTGCCAACATGAGTAACGTAGAAGTAAATACCCTTGGAGTAGTGAAGCAACTAAAATAACTTAATAAAAGCAAGTTTTCTGGTCCAGACTGTATACCAATTAGGTTCCTTTCGAAGTATGCTGATGCATTAGCTCCATACTTAACAATCATACACAACCGTTCGGTCGACGAAACATCTGTACCCAAAGACGGGAAAGTTGCACAGGTCACGCCGATATTCAAGAAAGGTAGTAGAAGTAATCCACTAAATTACAGGCCCATATCGTTAATGTCGATATGCAGTAGGATTTTGGAACATATGTTGTGTTCGAACATTATGAATGACCTCGAAGAAAATGATCTATTGACACACAGTCAACGTGGGTTTAGAAAATATCATTCCTGTGAAACACAACTAGCTCTTTATTCACATGAAGTGTTGAGTGCTATCGACAAGGGATTTCAGGTCGATTCCGTATTTCTGGATTTCCGAAAGGCTTTTGACACTGTACTACACAACCGGCTTGTAGTGAAACTGCTTGTTTATGGAATATCTTCTCAGTTATGTGACTGGATTTGTGATTTCGTGTCAGAGAGGCCACAGTTCGTAGTAATTGACGGAAAGTCATCGAGTAAAACAGAAGTGATTTCTGGCGTTCCCCAAGGTAGTGTTATAGGCCCTTTGCTGTTCCTTACATATACAAAGGATTTGGGAGACAATCTGAGCAGCCGTTTTCGGTTGTTTGCATATGTTGCTGTCGTGTATCGACTAATAAAGTCATCAGAAGATCAAAACAAACTGCAAAACGGTTTAGAAAAAATATCTGAATGGTGCGAAAAGTGGCAGTTGACCCTAAATAACGAAAAATGTGAGGTCATCCACGTGAGTGCTAAAAGGAACTCGTTAAACTTCGGTTACACGATAAATCAGTCTAATCTAAGAGCCGTAAATTCAACTAAATACCTAGGTATTACAATTACGAACGACTTAAATTGGAAGGAACACACAGAAAATGTTGTGGGGAAGGCTAACCAACGACTGCTTTTTATTGGCAGGACACTTAGAAATTGTAACAGACCTACTAAGGAGACTGCTTGTCCGTCCTCTTTTAGAATACTGCTGGGGAGTGTGGGATCCTTACCAGATAGGACTGACGGAGCATATCGAAAAAGTTCAAAGAAAGGCAGCACGTTTTGTATTACCGCGAAATATGGGAGAGTATGTCACAGAAACGATACAGGATTTGGACTGGACATCATTAAAAGAAAGGCGTTTTTCTTTGCGACGGAATCTTCTCACGAAATTCCTATCACCAACTTTCTCCTCCGAATGCGAAAATATTTTGTTGACACCGACTTACATAGGGAGAAACGATCACCACGATAAAATAAGGGGAATCAGAGCTCGTACGGAAAGGTATAGGTGTTCATTCTTCCCGCGCGCTATACGAGATTGGAATAATAGAGAATTGTGAAGGTGGTTCGATAAACCCTGTGCCAGCACTTAAATGTGATTTGCAGAGTATCCATGTAGATGTAGATGTAGATGTAGAAATATTTGAAGATGGTCCACTCACCGGTCAATGGTACTGTGGCAGTATATTCATTCCTCATGTGCGTCTCTTCAGGGATGCATTCGGCGCTCACTTCGTTTTCATTTATTACAATGCGCGACCGGATCGAACAACACAGGTGGATTTGCTATTGGAACGAGAGAATATTCGTCGAACGGATTGTCGTGCCATTTCCCCCGACTTAAATCGCATCGCGCACGTCTGGGATGCGATGGGGAGATGTATTGCGGCATGTCCACATACTACCAATGACTGTACAGCAATTGTCAATCGCTCTAGTGAAGGAAGACAGTGGCCAGCATGGGAGCGCGCTTCTGACCATACACTGCTGTCCGTGACGGTCACACACCCTGTTGAGTATCATGTTCCGCCTTTTGTAATGTCCAGGGGAACATCGTGAATAGCGATGACTTCAGAGTAATTATTGTGTTTGATTAAAAGTATCACTTCTGTTCGTCTCACTGTGTATTTGTTTCAATTATATTCTTTACTTCACTGTAGCAGTTATTTCTACACATGGTCCTAGTTTAATCGAACTATGTTACTTGGCAGTCCTTAAGTTTTGCACACCAGTATATATTTGAAATGTAAACTTTTCAATTCAATCCACATCCAACTGGACTCAAATGTTACCCATGACGCATGGTTGGTGAATGTAGTACACGGATAATGGGGCACCGAACGTTTTGCTGCTTAAGTAACACGACGTCTAAAGCGCGTATATAGTCAACGTGGATAGGTCGGGCAGAGCCTGTACCGTGACCTCCAAGATCATGTGACCTCAATCCTCTGGATTTTGCTGACTCGGGTCATCCCAGAGGTGAAGCGTACACTTCTCCAGTTGATCCGGTTCAAGAACTGCAGCTGCGAATTTTAGTCTTGTCAGCATTTACGAGATAATCCGGTAGTGTTGGAAAGAAATCGTATCTCACTGCAGAATGTGACCTCCCCTTCTCTCTTTGCTCCGTTTCTTTCGATGACCTTTCGTCTTCTTTCTCACTTCCTCGTACCGCTGATATATCTCAGGTTTTTCAATGCAGAAATGTAATGAGAAGGGGATACATGTGTGTGTGGTTCACGATATCGTAGTGCTGTGAGGGAGCGTCACACGTGCCTCTGGTTTGAGAAGACTGATGACTAAAGTACGAACATTTCTCAAAAGAAAAAAAAAACAGGTGTGTGCTCTCGTTTGGCTCTGAGCACTATGGGACTTAACGTCTATGGTCATCAGTCCCCAAGAACTTAGAACTACTTAAACCTAACTAGCCTAAGGACAGCACACAACACCCAGTCATCACGAAGCAGAGAAAATCCCTGACCCCGTCGGGAATCGAACCCGGGCGTGGGAAGCGAGAACGCTAGCGCACGACCACGAGCTGCGGACTGCTCTCGTTTCTTTTAAAACTATAAATAGTGGCGTAGCTACTAAACTGAATGAGAGCGACACCATTGATGAAGTTTCAACCTCAAAAGATGTTTATAAATACCAATTAGCTGAAATAAAAAAAGACTCATCCAATCCAGAAGTCACTCACAGTTAGTGTAATTAGTTTCTCATGTGTATGTAGTGGTCATTGATACTTGAAAGTTTGTTTCAGTAATTCTATCACTGTCCGTTTATGAGTTGCTAAACAACGCATCAACAAGCTGACTATACATTGATTAATATTTGTCGTATCCCGACAGCAAATCGCTTCTCGCTTGCTTTAAGCGTGAAGACGATTCCTATGCCGCTCATATAAGTCTTTGATAGTTATTATCAAGCTAATGTCCGTAAATTGCGGTTAATGTTACTGAATCATCCATGCGACGATAACGCCCGATATCCAGCCGCTTATCTTAAACTCCGCGCCGATATTTGAGAATCCGCGCGCGATTTGTTTGCACCAAAGTCGGGCCGTGGTTCCCTAGAATAATTTTTAAATCAACTCCGGGTTGTAAATTAACAATTTATGAAAGTTACAGCAGATCTGCACTCGACGACTATTTGATCGGGTGCTCGAGCAACACGGAAGTTTTTGTTCTTACAAAGAGAAAACATATCATGCATGATGCAACAAGGTTATTTGCTATGTCAAAACATATTTATATCTATCTCATTAAAACTCATTACCTATTAAATTTTGTACGTAATTAAATTCTTTATTCTGTAAATAATCAATAAAATTTAGAAATGAATGACATGTATAAAAAAATCTCAAGTTGATATTACATCATGGGTCACTACTGGTTTCTACTCCCCTACACTCACGTGACGCGAAGTAGGACATACTCATGTAATGTTACAAGACATTAGTGATGTATTGGGTCCAAATACGAGGACGACATGTCCAGCTTCTTCTTTAACATATACGAGTGCATGTGAAATTACAACACGTAATGTTCTAAAGCAGTACTGTGTTTCGCGTTAAGATAGACCATGGGTAAAATTTAAAGTCAGTTACCTGGGGACTGAATCGAAAAGATTGCCGCAGTTCCCTCGCAAACGGCTCGTTTAAGGAACAATGTCCACAGGACTGTTTTTGCTTCCATTATCGGATGTTTTCAGCCCTGTCGGTTTTCGCTGTAAATATCCTGCAAATTCCATCAAGACCTGAAGACCATCTTGTTATTACCCACATGTACCTGCAAACAAACACTTGTGCACATATTCAGGTTGCTTGCTCGCCTGTCCCCATATTTATATGTATATGTTACAACAACTAACCAGCTAGGGAGTGAATTATTTGCTTACCGAGAAGAGAGTTTAGTCAGATTTCAAAATGAGGTGCCAATCAGAAATACATTCCTCATACATAACCAGAAACCTGTGCACTGCAATGCACTGACAGTCACCCACCTCTGCGACATGTGGTAGTGGTGAAGAACATCTTGTGCATAACGAGCGGCACTTCAAAACTATTTATTTGCCAAAGTGCTTCTCACTGCGTGCAACGGGATGACACTCATCAAATATACGGTCTAGGTATGTTAACGCGATCGCCGCCGATGTTCGACATCATCGTGCAATAATCACTCACAGACGGCAGGTGCAGTGCACAGGTTCCTGGTTATGTATGAGGAATGTATTTCTGACTGGCGCCTCATTTTGAAATCTGACTAAACTCTCTTTTCGGTAAGCAAATAATTCATTCTCTAGCTGGTTAGTTGTTGTAACATAGACTGCTACGGTCGCAGGTTCGAATCCTGCCTCGGGCATGGATGTGTGTGATGTCCTTAGGTTAGTTAGGTTTAAGTAGTTCTAAGTTCTAGGGGACTGATGACCACAGATGTTAAGTCCCATAGTGCTCAGAGCCATTTGAACCATTTTTTTGTTGTAACATAAACATATGAATATGGGGAGGGTACATAAGGCGTGTCCGGGATGCGCAGAAAACAGTGGAGTCGTTGCAGTAATGAGGAAATGGAGCGGCATGATCAATGGCTTTCGGACCAAGGTTGTAAGTATTTGCGGAACGCCGAAGTCTGCCAATTGATCGCGTGCCGCTACGGTCAAAGTATACCGTGCGTGGCAATATGGCGCTATCCAAACCTGGCGCCGAGGCATCTGTGGTGCACCACGTACCATAGATGACAGGAATGAACGACGAGTGCGACATATGAATGTCGAATATACGTGCAACTGTTAGGCAGTTGATCGCCCAGATGAGCCAAGGGGCTCCCAACGGTGTCCCCTCTACGACCGTTCAGCGAAAGTTGTTCAGTATGGGGACTGCGGCAGATCTGGCGACAGAGTACAGTGCTGGCACACACACAAGATGTCGTGAGGTATCGCGTTCAGCGGATATCGTTGAAAATATGGTTCCGCAACAAACCATCCCCATGTGTTCTCGTGTTGACATAGTCAATAATTATGATTGCAGTGGGCATGGGGTCATCGAGAACGGTCGGTAGGTCAACGGAAACGTGTTACCTAGTGCTTGAACCCATGCGCATTGCTGTTCATCAGTGACGAAGGCTCGAATTTGCACGCCACTATCGCAACTGGACGTCCAATGAGCGCCGACAGATGGCCTTTTCAGAGGAATCACGTTTTATTCTACATCAGCCTGAAACGTCGGAAAGCAAACACTGTACAAGAACCGTCGGAATGATCCAGGCCAGAGGAGGGACCGCTATGGTCTGGGGAATGATTTCGTGGCATTGCCTGGGTAATCTCGTGATTCTGGTAGGACAATGGATCAACACATGTATGCTTATATCCTTGGGGACCATGTCCACCCCTCCGTGCACTTTGTTTTTTCTCAGCACGATGGCACCTACCAGCAGGTTCAAAATGGTTCAAATGGCTCTGAGCACTATGGGACTTAACATCTGAGGTCATCAGTCCCCTAGAACTTAGAACTACTTAAACCTAACTAACCTAAGGACATCACACACATCCATGCCCGAGGCAGGATTCGAACCTGCGACCGTAGTGGTCACGCGGTTCCAGACTGAAGCGCCTAGAACCGCACGGCCACACCGGCCGGCCCTTACCAGCAGAACAATGCTACTGGTCACGCAGCTCGCAGTGTACTTGCGTTGTTCAAGGGGCACTGGGATGAGTTTACCGTGCTACCCTGGTCACTAGACTCCTCGGATTTAAACCCAATCCAAGACCTCTGGGACCACTTCGATCGGGCTGTTAGTGCCGAGGATCTTCCTGGAAACCTAGCGCAGCTGGCCACAGCACTGGAGTCGGCATGGCTACACATCTCTGTCGGTACCTTCCACAGTCACTTTCTACCTGCAAGTCTCGCAGCTGTCCGCTCTGTAAAGGGAAGGTGTTGGCCTTTTGAAATCTGGACACCTTGTGACTGCGCAGATTACTTAGAAGCGGAGGAGCACCCAGCATACGAGAGATAGTTGTCTAATACTGAACGTGAAGTGGAACCTCAAAGATGAACTCTGACGAATCCTGTTATACGAAACTGCTGTGCTAAAATGTCATTCTATACACTTGCAGCAGAATACATAAGGTGTGTCCATCACAGTCTCATTACTTACCTGTCAGTCTTAATGAAAGCAGAAAATAAGCTTACAGTAAGGATTACAGTTTTACACTGTCGTCTAGTCAAAATAATGCATTCGTAATATCAGTCAGCGTTGTGATTGGATGGAAGAGTTCCTAGCAAACCGAACGCATTATGTCCCTCTTGTTGTTGTTGTAGTCGTCAGTCCTGAGTCTGGTTTGGTGCAGCTCTCCATGCTACTGTATCCTGTGCAAGCTTCTTCATCTCCCAGTACCTAATGCAACATACATCCTTCTGAATCTGCTTAATGTAGTCATTTCTTGAGATCCCTCGATGAATTTTACCCTCCACGCTGCCCTCCAATACTGAATTGGTGATCCCTTGATGCCTCAGAACATGTCCTACCAACCGATCCCTTCTTCTAGTAAAGTTGTGCCACAAACTCCTCTTCTCCCCATTTATATTCAATACCTCCTCATTAGTTATGTGATCTACCCATCTAATCTTCACCATTCTTCTATAGCACCACATTTCGAAAGCTTATATTCTCTTTTTGTCCAAACTATTTATCGTCCATACACTTCATACAAATACTTTCAAAAACGGCTTCCTGACACTTAAACCTATACTCGATGTTAACAAATTTCTCTTCTTCAGAAACGCTTTCTTGCCATTGCCAATCTACATTTTATATCCTCTCTACTTCAACCATCATCAGTTATTTTGCTCCCCAAACTCATTTACTACTTTAAGTGTCTTATTTCCTACTCTAATTCCCTGAGCATCACCCAATTTAATTCGACTACATTTCATTATTCTCGTTTTGCTTTTGGCTTTTATTGATGTTCATCTTATATTCTCCTTTCAAGATGTAATATCTCTTTATATCTCTTTATATTCGATTAATTATTCTGATACAATTCCACCCTTGAATGACGTTTACATTTCTATCTTCATACTCGCAGAATCCATGCGCAAAATAGTTTCATACAATAGCTATGCCCTGAGTGCATAATTATTCTTTGTAGTACTCTCTCTGGTGGTTGTTAGAAGAAAAAAAGCTTCCGAGATTGTCTTCGTGCCGATTAGCCTGAGCTTTGTTTGAAGAACTGTAATATGATTATTGAGATTTTTGACAGAAGATAACTGATACGAAACTGTACGATTAAAAGGGATATATATACATATATTGCTCCTTCGTACAAAAGGTGTGTATTTTACATTTGAGAATTAATGATATTCATCGATATATTGCGTAGTTGTTAATCAGAAGGGAACTTCCGAAAGACTGGATACGAACCTGCATTTAATAATACAAGAGCTCCATTACTTCTTCGGAAGGTTAAACTTCATCAAAGCCAAATATCCGCTTGATCTGAGGTTTCCCGACTGATTATACAACGCTCCCAAAAATTACGAGGCATTATATTTGTACAGATTAGCAGACTGCCGCAAAGCACGAGCCTCCAGAGAAGAATAATCATTGCCTGATTTCGTTCTAACAAGTAAAATTTCTGAATCATTTTGAGTGAATGAGCTATGACTGTGTTTCATATTATGAATGACTGATTGCTCGAACGAATTGAGAGCTACATTATCACGTAGATAGGAGGAAAAATTACAGTGGCGCCAGTGTGACAGGACACTCTTGGATTGTTATATAATATATGTATTTTTTGTGTTTCATGAAAACCAACGAGAACGAGAGGTAACTAATCTGAAGAGAGATTCGGTGCCCATAGTAAAAGATTGCTGATACCAAGAAACGATTTCAGCTATTGGACAACACCGAGACTACAGAACAAGGCCAGATAAATCCAATTTTTTTTATCCTGTAGTTAAAATAGTTTGAAATCAATTTAGAAAGACCTTTTTTCCAGATATTAGTTAGATTGTAGAACTGTATATTGTGTGGTTTTCGTATCTGGACATTGAACTTTATACCATCTGTGAAGTAATTTGAAAGTTAAGCGTGTCTACGACAGTAAATTTGAAATTGTATTTAGTGACTAGAACCTGATATTGACAGTTATTTAATGGTATTGACTAGAGCGGCATTTAAAATGTCATTGAATCAGCAACGAGACGTGCAACAGCCTTCAGCTGTTTGCGCAGAAGCAGAGGCCACGGATAACAATTCTGAGACTGTTGTGGCTAGCGGTAGCAATATAAATAATTCCGCTGGTTCAGAAAACATTCATACAACAGCCGATCAGAGTGTTGTTGACACATTAGTTGTTATTATGCAACAGTTGTCTCTATTAGCTGAAGGTCAAGCGGAGGTAAAACGAGACATATCCGTCATACAAAATGAACTCCAAAATCAATTAACCGAAAATCAAACAGAATTACAAAATCAATTAAGAGCAACCTTTACCGAATTAGATCAGAGATTAAATACCCAGACACAGGAAATAAAAGAACAGGCAGAAAGGAGCGAACAGAATCTTATTGCTCAACTTGAGCAGGTCCGCCAACAATGCCAAGAAAACAATAGTAAATTAAAAGCGGAACTATCCGAATATGTATCCGTGAAAATTGACACGATACAAAAACAAGTAGAATTGTTTCCTCAAGTAATGCAAGCTCAAGAGGACATACAGTGTTCCGTAGCTATGATACCAGAAATTATAGAATCCCAAGATAATCTAAAGAAGCAATTTGACGAAGTGAAGGAAAAACAGACGACAGTGGAACATAGAATGAATGTACTTGCGGGAAAGTTTTCAGAAATGACATTAGAGCGGCAAAATTTTCCTTCGGAAACGATAGAAGAAACTGTGAAAGTAGCTTTACAGTCAATTTCGGAGAGTTCCGAGGAGAACTTTTTCAACAAAGGGTTAAAGGAAGTTCGTGAACAACTTGGCGAAGAATTCTCGCGTTGGAAAGAAAATATCGAAAGATCACTAAATCTCTCGCAGGAGGATTTAGAAACAACGAGAAATAGGAAACAAAATTCTCAATCCGTGCGTGACATTCCGTCCACGTCAAGATCCGATGTAGACAGAACTGGAACGCCACAAGTTAGATTCGATATAACGGAGAGCCAAATGGAAAAGTACGAACAGGATGATTTTTGGAATCGTAGTACCGTTGAGGAGAAGATGATTAAACAGAGACAATTTCAAATCTTTAACCCTGACAAAAATAATGTTCATCCTGTAGTCTTTATTCGAAGTTTCAGAGGTCTATTTCTACGATATTGGACAGAATGGCAAAAGATTAGTTTTGTATCTGGATGTATACAAGGATCAGGAGCTTTGTGGGCATCCGAACAAACATCTTCTTGTAAACGTTACAAAGAATTTGAGCAGGCTTTTCTAGCAAAATATTGGTCTGCTGGAATACAAGAAAGACTTAGGCAGGAAGTATTATATCCTGAGCCTTTCTCATTTTCTAGAGGATCTCTAAAGAGATATTTTGAGAAATACATTAATAAATCTTTGTATTGGGATGTACCGATTCCTTTGCCGGATATACTTAGGATACTCAAGTCCAGACTACCCACCAGTATAAGGAATCAGCTGTTATATATAAATGATAAGGATATAGACTCACTTATGACTATGCTTGATCATATTGATATAATTAAGGAGGACAATAAAAGGGCAAGAGAAATGTCATATCAAAGAAGAGTAATAGAAGCGAATCCGAGTTGCAACTCGAATGGGAATGACAGTAATGGTAGCAGTAACAATAATCATAACCAACTACACTCTCCGAGGAGACTTAGAAATGGACAAAATGCAAACAATAATTATTACCATAATGGAAACTTTAGTAATGGTGCAGCGAGGGGCTATTTTAGGAACAATAGGAATTTTAATCGATATAATCCAATGTATGGCAACACAGGACAGTTCTACCAACACCAGCAGAACAACAACAATAATTACACGAATCAAGCAAGACAATATAGCCCGAATTCACCACAACAACCGATAATCACTGAAGTAGCTGAATAGACAAATACCAATCGGACCAACAATCAGTCAAAGTAAACATGACCGCATCGTGCCCTGGAGGAGCGGTCTGGGGATCTGTTACGGGCGAAACAGTAAAATTACAATTGTTAAGATATAATGATGGTGAACTGTTGACTGAAGAGTTAACAAAGGATTTAATAACGTGCCATAATGACAAATCGAGTGTTCCGGTATCGGAAGTATTTGTTGAAATAGAGGAAGTTCCAACGAATGTGATATTAGACACCGCCGCTTCCGCCAATGTCATCTCAGGCGCTCTTTTTCGGAGAATTATTGGGAAGAAGAAGGTACCAATTTTGCCGGTACAGAACTGCAAAATCATCGGAGCTGTTGGAGCACGCTCTCCCAATGTCAAAATACAAACACAATTAGAGATGAAAATGGGAAATGTAGCAATAAAATGCACGTTCCTTGTAGTGGAGAAGTTATTAGTGGACTGTATTCTTGGTATTGGGAGTATGCAGGAGTACGATTGTCAGATAGATTTTTTGGAAGGAATAGTTAAATTTAGATTAAATGGAGAAGAGATAGCACTGGATTTAAATAGAAAGGAAATGGTGCATGAGAAATATTGTCGCGGTGAGATAATTCAGTTAATTTACTCTACAAACGGTCGTTGGAAGGAGCTTTCAAAGGATTTGATACAACAGGAGGACTTTAACCAAACAACGATGATAAAACCTAGTGAATCAAATCAGCTTACCGGAGAACAAAGGCAGCAGCTTCATTATTTGTTAGAGGCATATGAAGAGATTTTGATGAGAAATCAGGAATTATTAAAGGGTATATTTGTCACCTACAAGTGAAGCCACACCAGACTTACTGTTACACGCACTATCCGATCCCCTGGCTTTTAAAACAATCTGTTCAAAGAGAGATAAATAGAATGTTAGAATGGAACTTGATTGAGCCATCAACTAGTCCATATTGTTCTCCGCTCTTAGTCTTTCCAAAACTTGGAGGCAACGTAAGATTAGTTCTGGATGCGAGAGAGATTAATAAAATAATAGGGAGAAAAGGTTTTATTGAGGCGACACATCCATTCCTCGAAACTGACGAAGAACATAAAGAAATGGAATCTTATTTATACCGGACCATATGTTATCGTAAATATACCAAATCCTGGATCATACTTGTTGGCATATCCCGAATCGAAAAGAATAAAGGGATTATTCCCGCATAAAGATATTAAGAAATTTTTTGAAGGATCGTAGATCTGTGATCCAAATATGGAAAAGAATTTAGAGTGGAATTTGGCTATGAGTCGAATGTGTATATAAATATCAAGAAGTTTATGTTGTCTAGAGGGTAAGAGACAGTGAGATTGCTCCTGTGATAGGTTAAGAGACAGTGAGATTACTCCTGTGATAGGTTAAGAGACTCTGAGATTACTCCTGTGATAGGTTAAGAGACAGTGAGATTACTCCTGTGATATTTTAGCACAAAATTTTAAGATAGGTAGAAGAAATTGTTAAATACTAGTGTTTTTTAAGTGTGGACTATGAGCAAAAGCCATAGTGATATACAATGAAAGTTCATCTACATTTCCCCTGTGAGAATTGCGTGTGAGACTTGAACAGTGCGGGATATGTAGGTAAATACGCTGTGTGTATGATGTGCGCTGTACGCGGGAGAAAACAAATGAACTGTGAAATGGAGCAACAGTCGATAATGTCACGGCTGCAAACAATTGAAGAAACTCTCTGGTCGCGCGAGAGAAATTTATTATAATTTTTAGATTTTTCATTATGCCTACTCTAACAGGAGAATTCATTTAAGAATTTTAATTAACATTTTAAGAATAGCAGTTTGTCTGTTTCATATTATGAACATAATTGTTGAAATATATTTCCATAAATGTTCATGAGAGAATGAAGAAGATTCTGCGAGTGGATGATTTGTCAAATGAATATATGTCATCATTAATGATATTTATTTGCAGGTGGATCTATAAATCAATTAATTATAAGAATAATGAAAATTTTTCAGAGAATTTTTTCTAAAAATTATTGCCTTTGTGGATTCAGTGTCATATGCCTATGTTTAAAATTTTTCATCAGGTGTAAACTTAAATTTTATCCATAATTTCGTAATTGAAAGCAAACCTCGGACAGATTCAATGCTCTACTTCCACCTGCACTATAACAAAACGAAGATTAGATTTTAAAAAAAATTTTGAGTGGAATACATTCGATATGAGCTACAACAAAATTTAAATGCTCACAGTCTATTTGGCAATATTTTGGACAATCAGCAGTTGTAATTGGTATTGAGGACTACAAAAAAAAATCGCAATTGTCAGGACTGATGGATGTTCCAGTCTAGTACAGATGGAAGAATATAAGAATCCACTCCGATTTTCAGTTCAACGATGAAATATGGACTTCGTTGCCTTAATCCACTCTCTTCCAGGGATTTATTCAGTCAGAACCTTTTCTTATTCCACTTTAAACCTGTTCCATGTTCACGTCCCTGACCATCTGTTCCTGAGATCATCTTGTTGTTTCTACGGCACATTACCAGCTTCTGTCCTGTACCATAAGCCATCGCCTGTCCTTCGTGCCGCCTCCACCAAACGCTGTACGTCGCCTACCCGCTGTCCGTACCCAGTGTTCCTGTTCCATCGACTTCACAACGAGATCGCCGACTACATCGTCGAAAGAAGAATTTTGAAAATTTTTTTGAGCAATATTGTAAATTTTTTTGGCTATGTGGCACTTTTCCTTCGATCTAATCTATGGAGCTTCTATATATTTCAAAATTACTGGATTTAGGCTTTCCTATCTTCTTTAATACCTGAGCTGGGGTCTGTTCTTCCGGGTTTTCCAGGGTTTCCCTGTGAAGGCCAGTTCCCAAATGGGTAGACCTTTTTCGTAATTACACCAATCTACATATTCCCTGGTTATGTACTCAGGATGCGGGTATACCCCGGTACAAGTAAAAGCTACAGCTTAGGTATTCTCGTAACTTACTGTCTTAACATGATACCCATACTCTCTATAGTAAAATTCTATTAATTCAAAATATTCCTCTTTTGAATACACAACCCAACAAATTTTTCCTGTTAGCTCGCAAAGTGGATTATCATTAACTTTGCTCGCTGCGAGGGGCAATTGTAATATCTCTATATATTCGATGAATTATTCTGATACAATTCCACCCTTGAATGACGTTTACATTTCTATCTTCATACTCGCAGAATCCATGCGCAAAATAGTTTCATACAATAGCTATGCCATGAGTGCATAATTATTCTTTGTAGTACTCTCTCTGGTGGTGTTTCATATTATGAATGACTGATTGCTCGAACGAATTGAGAGCTACATAATCACGTAGATAGGAGGAAAAATTACAAAGGCACTGTCCATTCCGTACAACTGCTCTTCTAAGTCCTTTGCTGTCTCTGACAGAATTACAATGTCATCGGCGAACATCAAAGTTTTTATTTCTCCTCCATGGATTGTAGTACCTATTCCGAATTTTTCTTTTGTTTCCTTTACTGCTTGCTCAATATACAGATTCAGTAACATCGGGAAGAGGCTACAACCCTGTCTCACTCCCTTCCCAACCTTTGCTTCCCTTTCGTGTCACTCGACTCTTATAACTGCCATCTGGTTTCTGTACAAATTGTAAATAGCCTTTCGATCCCTGTATTTAGTCCTGCCATTTTCAGAATTTGAAAGACAGTATTCCAATCAACATTGTCAAAAGCTTTCTCTAAGTCTTCAAATGCTAGAAACGTACGTTTGCCTTTCCTTAATCTACTTTCTAAGATAAATGTCACTCTTAACGGAGAGAATTCTTCATGCGTAAAAGTATACAAAGGGAGTGTTTCAATGTCAGTACTGTTCGTAGTTTATATACATCACAACGTCGCAAGCTCCATGAGGTCGTTCGCGGCTGCCCTATTGTAGATAGAAAAATTGCAGTACTATGAAATTGTTGCAAAATGCAAGAAGACCAGCAGAGGACCAACGCCTGGTGAAGTGATTGGCTGTTAACCATAAAGATAAACAAATGTAACGTATTGGGCATAGCATAGACAGGCGGAGAGAAACTTTACAGTTTGATTCCACGACTTCCGATCAATTGCTGTAAACAGTCACATCCATTAATTATCTGGAAATATGCGTACAGAGCGATTTAGAACGTAATGACCGCATGACAGTAGGCCTAAATGTAAGAAAGGCAGATGACTGGCTGATAATCGGTGGCAGAATCCTCAGGAAACATATTTTGCCCGAAAAGGACATATATTTCGAAACCATTGTATTTCGGAGGTGTTTATCGAGTTTCAGTAGCAGACGCTACAAGACAGGCGTTATGATCACGGTGAGATTTACTGTCAAAATTCTAAGTTCGTACGTGCCTAGAAGAATCAACCAATGCAATACTTCCTTCAAAATATCTAGAGAAACGCCCGTGAAGGTAAAAGAGAAATTCGAGATCACACAGAAGCTACCAACAGACGTTCTTCCTGTGCAGCTTGAGCAGGAAAGGGGTGAAGTGAAAGTGTTACACAAAGCACCCTATAGTGCATACCATAAGGTGGTTTACGGAGTATAAATGGTGTTACAAAAATACTTTTACAAACTTCGGGGACATGTTTCGTACACCAAAACAAGGAAAGAAATTCGTACAAACATCCCTCGTTTTCGAGTTTTTAATGAAAGTTGTCGTTTAACAGCTTTCGAAGTACAGCCCAACAACTTCACTTACGTATGCTCCGTTTGATTCATTGCCAGGGAGACATTCTACATTCGTTATTCGTCTGTCCTCAGCGTGTCTTTTGTGTACGTGTACTTACAGGTAGAGAGTTAACTGAATGTGTTCCGTTCAAATACGGCAAGATATTCATTTTGTGAACAGGCAGGCATGATTATTATGGACGGCCACGCCAGGGCTAATGGACACGAAGCTGCACAACTGTATCAGATGGTGTTTCCAGAGAGAAGCCATCCAATCTTTGGTGCTGTGTACCGTTGCTTTGCCATTACAGGATCCCTAGCACCACAGACTAATAATCTAGGATAATAGTGTGTTGCTCGTACACATGATCAGGATGAACATGTTCTACAGACTATTACAGAAGATCGAAATCCTCATGCGACAGTACTAAGATTAATGTATGGGCTGGAATTGTAAGTGCCGGCCGGAGTGGCCGAGCGGTTCCAGGCGCCGTGTCTGGAACCGGGCGACAGCTACGGTCGCAGGTTCGAATCCTGTCTCGGGAATGGATGAGTGTGATGTCCTTAGGTTAGTTAGGTTTAAGTAGTTCTAAGTTCTAGGGGACTGATGACCTCAGTAATTAAGTCCCATAGTGCTCAGAGCCATTTGAACCATTTTTTGGAATTGTAAGTGGATTGTCTGGTAGGACCACATGTTCTCCCAGAACGTCTTACTGTTATCTACCATGACAGATAGATAGGTAGAGAGGTGTTTTCTCTCACTCTCTCTTCTTTTTGAGTAGTCGGTCTTGATGCAGCCCGTCACGAATTTTTCTCCTGTGTCAATCTCTTCATCTCAGAGTCTCAATCATTTTCCGGATGTATTCCAATCTCTCTTTTCCTCTACAGTTTTTACCCTTTACATCTCCCTCTAGAATCATAGAAGTTATCCATGATGTCTTATCAGATGTCCTATCATCATGTTCCTTCTTCTCGTCAGGGTTTTCCACATACTCGTATTTCTTTCCTTTCCGATTCTACGCAGAACTTCCTCGTTCCTTACCTTATTAGTCCACCAAATTTTCAATATTGGTCTGTAGCACCTCATCTCAAATGCTTATACGTACATTCTCAAAAATTTCTTTCTCAAATTAAGACCTAAGTTTGATACTAAAAGACTTCTCTTGGCCAGGAAAGCACTTTTTGCAAGTGCTAGTCTGCTTTTTATCTCCTACTTGCTCCGTCAGTCATAAGTTATTTTGCTGCCTAGGTAGCATTCCTGAACTTCATCTGTTACTTCTCATTACTATCGTCTTTCTTCGAGTTATTGTCAGATGTTCATTCCGTTAAATAGATCCTGTAATTCTTCTTCACTTTCACTGAGGATAGCAATGTCATGAGCGAATTTTATCGTTGATACCCGTCCATATTGAATTTTAATTCCATTCTTAAACCTTTCTTTTATTTTCATCATTGCTTCCTCGATAGCTAGATTTAACGGTAGGGACGAAAGGCTATATGCCTGTCATACACCCTTGTTAATACGACCACTTTGTTCTTGGTCTTCCACTCCTATTATTCTCCCTTGGCTCTTGTACATGTTGTAAACTACCCGCCTCTTTTTATAGCTTGCCCCTGTCTTCCTCCGAATTTCTAACATCTTGCACCACTTTACACTATGGAACGTTTTTTCCAGGTCGAAAAATCCTATGAACATGTCTTGATTTTTCTGTAGTCTTGCTTTCATTATCACCCCCAATGTCAAAACTGCCTCTCTGGTGCCCTTACCTTTCCCAAAGCCAACATCTAACACATCCTGATTTTCTTTCCATTCTTCTGTATATTATTCTAGTCAGCAGTTTGGATGCATGAATTGTTAAGCTGACTGTGCGGTAATTCTCGTACTTGTCAGCTCTACAAATTTTCGGAATTGCGTGGATGATATTTTTCCGAAAGTCAAATGGTATACCGAAAGAGTCGTACATTCTACACCCCAACGTGGATAGTCGTTTTGTTGCCGCTTACCCCAATGATGTAAATTCTGATGGAATGTTTTCTATCCATTCAGCCTTATTTGATCTCAAGTCCTCGAAAGCTCATTTAAATTCTGATGCTAATATTGGATCCCCAATCTATATTGGCTCCTTCTTCTATCACATCAGACAAGTCTTCCCCCTCACACATGCCATCACTGTACTCCTTCCATCTATCCACTCTCTCGTCTGAATTTAACAGTGGAGTTCTCATTGCACTCTTAATGCTACCACCATCGCTTTTTAATTTCAATGAAGGCTGTTTTTTTCGATTTCTTCACATTTTTCATGCGACCATTTCGCCTTAGCTTCCCTGAAATTCCTATTTCTTTCATTCCTTAGCGACTTGTATTTCCGTATTCCAGAATCTCCGTGAGTATATTTGTACTTCCTTCTTTCGTCGATTAACTGAAGTATTTCCTGTGTTACCCATGGTTTCTTCGCAGTTGCCTACTTTGTACCTATGTTTTTCTTTCCAATTTCTGTGACTGCCCTATTTGGAGATATGTATTCCTCTTTAATTGAAATGCCTACTGAGCTATTCCTTAACGCAATATCTGTAGCCTTAGAGAACTTCAAGCCTATCTCATCATTCCTTAGTACTTCCGTATCCCATTTCTTTGGCTGTCGATTCTTCCTGACAAGTCTCTTAAACTTCAGCCTTCTCTTCATCACTACTAAGTTGTGATCTGAGTCTACATCTGCTCCTGGGTAGGTCTTAAAATCCAGTGTCTTGAGGCGTAGCGCCGTATAAAGATCCTGCCTTGGAGGCGGTTAAGTGGGAGATGTGTCTCAGAGCTGGATAGTGACAGATGGTGACGCGAGACTGAACGCGCACGTATTTTATGTATCAGCCGATAGAGGACAATATGGGATAGGGGGACTGTGATTTTAGTTTCGACTGTGCCCACTAGAGTGCACTAAAGTAATAGAATGTTTTTCATAAACTGTTCCAGTATTTTCATAAAGTGTTAGTATGCCTTTTTGTGCATGTAAAATGTTATAAATGTGTTTTAGCAGTATGAATGATGCGTGAGTGTGGTTTAAGGTTAATATGAAGATAATTGATTAACGAGTTATGTAGTAGGATTTAGTGTGGTAACATTTCGAAGAAGTATGGATATGGACAAAGGGGATTTTTGTAGAATAGATTTGTAAAGTAAGTTTATGGTAAAGGGAAAGTTAATTCAGGTAAAAATTACAATAATAAATAACTTTATGCATAAGCTTAACTTCAGCATATTAGATAATTGCGTCGGTAAAAAGTGCAGTCGTAAGGTTTACTATTTTTCGATTGGTTATTGATGAAAAGCGTGAATTGACGCGGGTGAATGTTGTTTTGCTATTGGCTGTTGAGTAAACTGACCAATGGTAAAGCAATATTCTTCGCGCGCTTTTCTCTGCTGGTAGAGAAGACTTGGAGTATTCTGGAGAAGAGTCGGAGCCTAGCCATGAAAGAGATCGGACGTGTGTAGTAGTAGTTCCGATGGAAACGATAAGTTGCCAGATCTAGCAGTGTTTCATGCTTCAAAAGTGCGATAAAGTGACGGCATAATTATTCCGATGGGTACGTAGAAATTTCCGAATTTTTAAGTGAATTTTGTGACGAGAAAAGACATATATTCCGGGTGGCATATTGAGCAGGTCGGTGGCTAAAAACTGTGACTGCATTTGGTACCGACAGACTTAATATTTGGCGAGCATTCTCAATCAAAAACAATCAGAATTTTTGTAGCTATTACGTTTTCGGGAAATGCAACACCATAAAATTGCTAAAGTGAGTGAAAGGGATTGTGAGTGACTGTGTTAAGACTAGCACGAGCTTGGCAGTGATACTTGTTCACCTAAGTTTCAGAATATATTAACTGAGGACAAAATTTCCAACTTTCATTTCGTGTGAAAACTTTCTCCCGAAACATAGATTAGTGACTTTAATTGCAGCCTGGTTCACGTCGAAGTACAGTAGGTTTCGCTCGGCTTCCCTGCTGATGATATGCTGAGACAATGTTCACAGGTAGGTGCAGGTTTGTCGTAAAGGGACGGAAAGAACCGCGCTGCCGCAACCTGATTTCGAAACCTCTTCCTGATCATGATATAACCTTACTGAAATCTTCCCATATCTCTCGGCCTTTTCCAAGTATACCTCCTCCTCTCGACATTCTGGAACAGAGTATTCGCTATTGCCATGTAAAATTTACTGCAGAATTCAATTAGTCTGTCTCCTCTTTTATTCCTAGTGACAAGCCCATATCGTCCCGTAACCCTTTCTTTTACTCATTTCCATACAGTCACATTCCAGTCCCCCTTGACTATTAGATTTCCTTCTCCCTTTACGTACTGAATTACCCATTCAATAATCTCATATAGTTTCTCTATCTCTTCGTCTTCAGCTTGCGACGTCGGCATGTATACTTGTACTATCGTTGTCGGCGTTGGTTTTGCTGTCGATTCTGATAACTATGAGTGAACTGTTCACAGTAACATACTCCCTGCCCTACCTCCCTATTCATAATCCGACTCTCGTTGTACCATTTTCTGCAGCTACTGGTATTACTCTACACTCATCTGACAAGAAAATCTTCTCTTCCTTCCATTCACTTCATTGACCCCCACTATATCTGGATTGAGTCTTTTCATTTCCGTTTTCAGACTTTCTAGCTTCCCTATTAAGTCGAAGCTTCTCACATTCCACGTCCCAGTTCGTAGAACACTATCCTTCCGTTGGTTATTCAATCTTTTCCTCATAGTCATCCCCTCCTTGGCAGTCCTCTCTCAGAAAGTCGAACGGAGGACTATTCCGGAATGTTTTGCAAATAGACATATCATCAAGACACTTTCTTCGTTTCAGTTGGCCGTGGAGGACGTCACAAAGCTACCGTGCTGGCATCCCTAGGCCACGGATACTATGTGTCGCAGAAGCCAGCAAAACATTTGAAATCGTCAGGGAGTATATGACATGGTGCGACAGTCCATGATTCGACAAGCGCTTGCGCGTTTAGAACCAAGACGAGGACGTTTTAAGAGTTTATTATGCTCCAGTCACCTAAAGTTTAAACTTCATTAATAACTCGAAAACGAAGGATTTTCGGACTTATATTTTATATTAACTTTTCTTGTTTTGGTGTAAGAAACTCGTTCCCAAAGTTTGTAAAAATATTTTTGAAACACCCTTTATATATAAATATAGACTCAATTAACTCTTCGTATCTTTCAGGTAGGATCTGCACGGCAGTGTTCAATCCAACGTCACTCCTACCTGTTTTGTTCTGTCGTTATGCCTTAACTGCCGATTCGTGAACGGTTGCAATTTTCAGTTTATCTCGCTGCTACATTTACATTTACATTAATACTCTGTAATTCACAATTAAGTGCCCGGCAGATGGTTCATCGAACCACCTTCAAGCTATTTCTCTACCGTTCCTCTCTCGGACAGCGGCGCGGGACAAACGAACATTTATAGCTTCCCATGCGAACTCTGATTTCTTTTATTTTATTATGATGATTATTTCTCCCCATTTAGGTGGGTTCCAGCAAAATATTTTCACGCTTTGAGTAGAAAATTGGTGATGAAATTTCACGAGAAGATCCTGCCGTAAAGAAAATGCCTTTGTTTTAGCGATTGCCTCCCCAATTCGCATATTATGTCCATGGAAGTCTCTCCCCGATTTCACGGTAATACAAAACGAACTGCCCTTCTTTGAACAGTTTCATTGCCCTTCAATACTGCTTGATGTGGATCCCACAACGCACAGCAATATTCCAGAAGAAAGAGGGCGGACAAGCGTAGTGCAAGCAGCCTCTTTAGTAGACTAGTTGCATTTTATAAGTGTTCTGCCAATGAATCGCAGTCTTTTGTTTGATTTCTCCACAACATTATCTATGTGATCGTTCCATTTTAAGTTATTCGTAACTGTAATTCCGAAGTAGTAAGTTGAATGTACAGCCTTTAGATTTATGTGATTTATCGCGCTACCGAAATTTAGCGGATTCCTTTTAGTACTCATATCGATGACCTCATACTTCTCATTCATCATCATCAGTTTTCTGCTGTATTAGCAGGTCCCTTCGCCTCTCCATTTTCTGCTATCCATTGCGTGCTTCTTAAGGCTGGTGTATGCTCTACCGTCCATCATGTCATCTAGTATCTGAAATCTCTTCCTTCCTCGCTTCCTTTTCCCTTCTACATAACCTTCTAAAACTGTTTTTATCAGTCCGTCATTCTTTCTTAATAGTATATGCCCAATCCAATTTCTTTTTCTTCTTTTTATTACATCTAGTAACTGCCTTTTCCCTCCCACTCTTCTAATTACCTCTTCATTTTTGTAGTTTGTCCATCCAACTTATTCTTTCCATCCTGCGCCATGTCCACATCTCAAAAGCCCGCAGCCTTTCTCTGTCTTTCTTCCTCAAAGTCCATGTTTCAGCGCCATACAGAAGAACACTCCATGCAAAACATTTTATGAGCTTTTCCTCAGTTCTCTCTCCAGACTGCTGCAGAAAAATCTCCTTTTCTTATAAAATGCATTTTTGGCCATTGCTATCCTTGTTTTAATTTCTGTACTGCACTTCCAGTCGGTGTCTATCCTGCTTCCAAGATACTTCTAATTTTGCACTTGATCTAATATTTCTCCATTTAGCACAATTTTTATTTCTTTATTTCCTCCTAGTGCCAATACTTTTGTTTTCTTTGTGTTAATTTTAATTCCATAATTTTTCCTTTAGTTTCAATGGTGTCCACTAAATCCTGTAATTCTTTTTCCCCTGTGGCTAGAAGGACCATGTCATCAGCAAACCTCAAACACCCTACTCTTCTTCCTCCAATTTCACCTCCTTTGTCATCTAACGAGCCTTGGTCAATCATATTTTCCAAGTAGAGGTTGAAAAGTGTAGGTGACAGCATCCTTGTCTTACTCCTTTTCCTAGTCCGATCCAGTTTGTACTTTATCCTCTCACTTTAACTGAGGCTTTGTGATTCAGATATAATGAGTTTACAAGTCTTCTGGTTTTCCAGTCCACTCTCTTTTCAGCCAACTGTCACTTTCCGCATCGTTCAGATATCTTGTCTAAATCATATTGCAGTTGATTTTAATCATTTGATAGCTTTACAAGACGGTAAATGACAGCATCATCTGCAAGCAATCTAAGAGAGCTGCTCAGATTCTCTCGTAAATCGTTTACGTGGATCAGGAACAGCAAAACCCTATAACGTCACATATTACTTCTGCTTTAATCGATTACTTTCCGTCAAATTCTACGAACTGTGACCTTTCTGACGGGAAATCACGAATCTAGTCACACAACTGAGACGATACTCCATAGGCACGCAATTTGATTACAATTAGTATGTGGGTAACGGTGTCAAAAAGCAACTGAAGCTCTAAAAATATGGAATCAATTTGTCACCACCTGTCGATAGCACTCTTTACTTCGTGAGGACAAAGAGCTAGGTGTATTTCACAAGGACGTAATTTTCTGAAGCCATTTTGGCTTTCAGTCAATAAATAGTTTTCTTCGAGGTAACTGATAATGGTCGAAGACAGTATATGTTCCAAAATCCAACCGAAAATCGAATTTTGCGATACAGCTCTGTAATGCAGCGGATTACTCCCATTTCATTTCTTGAGTGTTGGTGTGACTTTGCAAATTTGAAGTCTTTAGGTACGGATCCTTCGACGAGCAAGCTGTTGTATATGATTGCTAAGTATGGAGCTATTATAACAGCATACTCTGTATGGAACCTGCTGACTGGTATACAATGTAGACCTGCGGCCCTGTATTTATCTAGTGATTTAACCTGCTCCTCTACACGGAAGATGTCTTCTTCTAACTTACTCATGTTGATAAAGGAATTTCGGAAGACTGTGTTTAGTAACTGTGCTTTAGTGGATCTGTTATCCTTAACGATACCAGTGTTATCGCGCGGTGAGGCAATTCCACTGTGTGTGTGAATTACTAAGGGACCAAACTGCTGAGGTCATCGGTCCCTAGACTTACACACTACTTAAACTAACTTATGTTAAGAACAACAGACACAGACCCATGCCCGAGGGAGGACTCGAACCTCCGGCGTTAGGAGTGCGGCTACTGATTGCGTCTTGTCACTGGTGTGCTTTACATATGACCAGAATCACTTTGGGTTTTCTGCCAGATTTCAAGACAATGCTTCACTGTGGAAACTATTAAAAGCATTTCGTGTTTAAGTTGACTCTAAATTTTGAGCTTCTATAAAATTGCGCCAGTCTTGGTGGTTTTGTATTCTTTAAATTTGGCATACTTTTTAGTTGCTTCTCCCATGGTATGCTGACCTGTTTTGTGTACCATGGCGGACGCTACCATTTGCCACTAATTTATTTGGTATATATTTCTCAGTTGGCATCGATACTATTTCTTTGAATTTAAATCACATCTGGCATACGCTTGCATTAGTTGGAAGAAGGGGTAACTGTCTCTTAGGAAGGCGTGAAGAGAATTTTTATCCTTGTTTTTAAATGGATGTATTTTGTGGCTTTAGATGTAACAGTATTCAGTCTCGCTAAAACCACCTAGCATTCTGTCATGATGCTCATTATTTGCTCAGGATTATGTGTTGCTAATGAGTCATGTACTTTTCATAACCATTTACACTTCGAGTGGGCTGCTGAACTAACTGTTCAAAATAATTTTCTGAGAAAGCACTCATTATTATTTTGGACGACGTTTAATGCCTACAGCGACTTTAAACATGTATGTTCGCCAACTATCGACGGTGGATTGAAGTTACCACCAAATATATTTATTTGAGTGGGTTACCTATTTAAAAGAGACTCAAGTTTTATTTGAACTGTTCATCTGAAGAGACGTATCGTAGAAACAACTTCTTATTTGCATTAGGAAATAGGTGTACAAAAAATATTGTAAACTGAGTGAGCAAATTGAGAGTGGGAGGTACATGACGCTGCTCGCTCGAGATGCTCCTTTGAAGCGACTGGTATTCAGACTGGAACCCGCCCCAGAGATGGGCACTGCCCGGTCAGCAGCCGCGCGCGGCTCGCGACGCTCCAGGCTGCATCCGGCGACGAGCGGTACCTTGATGTGGGCGGTAAGCCGCTCGCCGGCGGCCTGCACGTGGAGCAGGAGGTGCGCGCCCAGGTCCGCCTCGGGCGCCAGCGCCGAGCAGAGGCGGGGCTCGCGCTTGCTCAGGAAGGCCCACTGGCGCTCGCGGTACGTGGCCGACAGCCGCGCGCAGTCGCGGAGCGCGTCCTGCAGCCGCGCCGCCAGGATCACCTTCTCCTCCTTCAGCTCCGACACCCTCCTCTTCAGCTCCGCTGGGTTCTGCTGCAGCACAGTGACGGGCTGCTCACCTTTCATTTTGAATACCTTCCGATGGACCTCATGTTCCAAAGACATTCCGCCCAATTAATTAATCACCATCAGGAGACATCACGCTAATGTCGTGTAACTCCGACTCCAGCCACAATCTCAATTCGGCGAAGAAAGAGGGTCCACAAGTCTCTTTAGGTTTCTCATATGCTCATGAAGCCACACGTTTGTGGTTAAATCTAATACAGTTGCCAGATGGCGTGAATCTTGGCTGTAAGGCTATGCTGACATGAGGGAAATATGACATGCTTTTTCGAATCGCGCGGTTAGACATCAAACGTTCACCCTACAACCGATCATTCGACGACGCTCGTTAACACAAAAAGTCTCTAGACGCAGACAAAACAACGTCGATGGGCGGTTAGAGGCATAACTGGCGTGCGCATGCTATTCAGCTGACCGCCCGTTTCCGTCGTTACCAGACGTACACTACTGGCCATTAAAATTGCTACACCAAGAAGAAATGCAGATGATAAACGGGTATTCATTGGACAAATATATTGTACTAGAACTGACATTGATTACATTTTCACACAATTTCGGTGCATGCTGTTGTTGTGATCTTCAGTCCTGAGACTGGTTTGATGCAGCTCTCCATGCTACCCTATCCTGTGCAAGCTTCTTCATCTTCCAGTACTTACTGCAACCTACATCCTTCTGAATCTGCTTAGTGTATTCATCTCTTGGTCTCCCTCTACGTTTTTTACCCTCCACGCTGCCCTCCAATGCTAAAGTTGTGATCCCTTGATGCCTCAAAACATGTCCTACCAACCGGTCCCTTCTTTTTGTCAAGTTGTGCCACATACTCCTCTTCTCCCCAATTCTGTCAATACTTCATCATTAGTTATGTGATCTACCCATCTAATCTTCAGCTTCTTCTGTAGCACCACATTTCGAAAGCTTCGATTCTCCTCTTGTCCAAACCATTTATCGTCCATGTTTCACTTCCATACATGGCTACACTCCATACAAATATTTTCAGAAACGACTTCCTGACACTTAAATCTATACTCGATGTTAACAAATTTCTCTTCTTCAGAAACGCTTTCCTTGCCATTGTCAGTCTACATTTTATATCTTCTGTACTTCGACCATCATCAGTTATTTTGCTCCCCATATAGCAAAACTCCTTTACTACTTTCAGTGTCTCATTTCCTAATCTAATTCCCTCAGCATCACCCGACTTAATTCGACCACATTCCATTATCCTCGTTTTGCTTTTGTTGATGTTCGTCTTATATCCTCCTTTCAAGACACTATCCATTCCGTTCAACTGCTCTTCCAAGTCCTTTGCTGTCTCTGACAGAATTACAATGGCATCGGCGAACCTCAAAGTTTTTATTTCTTGTCCATGGATTTTAAAACCTACTCCGATTTTTTCTTTTGTTTCCTTTACTGCTTCCTCAATATACAGATTGAATAACATCGGGGAGAGGCTACAACCCTGTCTCACTCCCTTCCCAACCACTGCTTCCCTTTCATGCCCCTCGACTCTTATAACTGCCATCTGGGTGCATAGATCCTGAGAAATCAGTACCCAGAACAACCACCTCTGGTCGTAATAACGGCCTTGATACGCCTGGGCATTGAGTCAAACAGAGCTTGGATGGCGTGTACAGTTACAGCTATCCATGCAGCTTCAACACGATACCACAGATGATCAAGAGTAGTGACTGGCGTATTGTGACGAGCCAGTTGCTCGGCCACCATTGACAGACGTTTTCAGTTGGTGAGAGATCTGGAGAATGTGCTGGCCAGGGCAGCAGTCGAACATTCTCTGTATCCAAAAAGGCCCGTACAGAACCTGCAACATACGGTCGTGCATTATCCTGATGAAATGTAGTGTTTTGCAGGGATCGAATGGAGGGTAGAACCACTGGTCGTAAGACATGTGAAATGTAACGTCCACTGTTCAAAGTGCCGTCAATGCAAACAAGAGGTGACCGAGACGTGTAACCAGTGGCACCCCATACCATCACGCCGGGTGATAACGCCAAACACGGATGTGACCATCATGATGCTGTAAACAGGACCTGGATTCATCCGAAAAAATGACGTTTCGCCATTCGTGCACCCAGGTTCGTCGTAGAGTACGCCATCGCAGGCGCTCCTTCTGTGATGCAGCGTCAAGGGTAACCGCAGCCATCGTCTCCGAGCTGATAGTCCATGCTACTGCAAGCGACGTCAAACTGTTCATGCAGTTGGTTGATGTCTTGCAAACGTCCCCATCTGTTGACTCAGGGATCGAGATTTGGCTGCACGGTCCGTTATAGCCATGCGGATAAGATGCCTGTCATCTCGACTGCTAGTGATACGTGGCCGTTGGAATCCAGCACGGCGTTCCGTATTACCCTCCTGAACCCACCGATACCATATACTGCTAACAGTCATTGGATCTCGACCAACGCGAGCAGTAATGTCGCGATACGATAAACCGCAAACGCAACAGGCTACAATCCGACCTTTATCAGGGTCGGAAACGTGATGGTACGCATTTCTCCTCCTTACACGAGGCATCACAACAACGTTTCACCTGGCGACGCCGGTCAATTGCTGTTTGTGTATGAGAAAACGGTTGGAAACTTCCCTCATGTCAGCCCGTTGTAGGTGTCGCCACCGGCGCCAACCTTATGTGAATTCTCTGAAAAACTAATCATTTGCATATCACAGCATCTTCTTCCTGTCGGTTAAATTTCGCGTCTGTAGCACGTCATCTTCGTGGTGTAGCAATTTTAATGTCCAGTAGCGTATTTTCCGTGTATTCCTGTTACTTTTGTTTGTTGGACGTAGCGAGATAGGAGTGAAACCGAAAGGCAAGAATGCTGACTTCGAGTTACTAATTGACTAAGCAGAAAAAAGTCGAGCAATTTGGAATATAGCCTTAGAATGCTTCATGGCCCACGATCACATAAGGAAGCGTTACGTCGTGTTTCTCTGATAAAGGTCTTGGTTTTGGTATACCCAAAGATTTTTCAGTGCGCTTTTAATATAGCACGGAATCACTGAAAATTCCTGAGTCGCTGTCTTTCTCGTAAGGGGCAGTATCTACCCAGATAAAGCGATAGTCATAATCACTCAGCGCTAATAACACTAGAGAAAAAATGGCTATAACTGAAGTATAATGAACCTGAATGTTCTGGAATTTGTATTCTGATATGTTTACAGTCGAGAGCTCCGCTGCAATGAGGAAACTTCGCGTACTGCTCAAATCCTTGAGATATTTCATTCCGATTATCTTCATTTGATATTGGCATCACAATGTCTTTTAATTCCATCCAGATAACTTTGCATACTTGACGAATTATCCCAGATATCATCAATTTTCCAATTTTTTATTAATAGTGCAGCTCCGCCACTAAACACCCTTTTGCAGGATATCTGTAAGGAATAATATAGATTACTATTTATTCTTTACAGGTACCTTGATACAAGCAAAATCGAAAAACCTGAAGGATAAAAAAATGAATTGAGCGTCTGGCACCATTGGCCGGGAGGCCCCCTCCGGGGAAATTCGACCGCCAAGTGCAAGTATTTATTTGTCGTCGCCGCAATGGGCGACTTGCGCACCGGTGATGAAGATGAAATGATGATGAGGGCAACACAACACCCAGTCCCCGAGCGGAGAAAATATCCCATCCGGCCGGGAATCGAGCCCGGGCCTGCTTGCGGGGGCGGTGAGCACGGTACCACCCAGCTAAGCAGGCGGACACTTGAAGGATAATTTCATTAGAGGGACGAATTAGGGAAAATCTGGGTCTAGTGCTTGCTAGAACAGTTGCATTCATTTCAACAGATTCCTGCTCCTCAAGTCTGCCGTAGCAACTAAAGAAAGGTATAGTAATTTGAGTGCTGACTTAGATAAAGCTGAGGCGAGAGGAAGTAATAGTCAGAAGATTGATAATGATCCACTGGTACAACCTTCCCAGCCGCCAAAGATATTCAAAGCCAGTGACAGGAGTCTAGAACAGAGGCATTTTGAGTTCACTGAATTATCAAAGAACATAGATGATTTGACGGATGAAGACAAATTATTCTGGTTATCTTTGGTGAACGAAATAAAGAAAATCCCTGAACATATCCGGCTCAGAGCTAAGATAGACAGATACAATGTAATAGCAACGCCCCAAATCATGCGCAATGACTTCAGCTCTCCATCAACTTCAACGTCTGTTTATGCACAAGGAAGCAATTGACCCGCTCAACAATATTCTTCTTGTTACAGCTAAACAATGAGCGGACGGGATTTATCAGCAAGTACGCCCACGTCAGCTGTCTCCAGCGATGATTCACGACGTAAGTTGTTTCCCGAGTAGTAAATTGTCAAGCTGTTAAATGTTAGCATTGGTAAAACAAAGAAATATCTACCTTAAAGTAATTACGAGCTTTTATTTTGCTGAAATACAATATCTTATGGCATTCTCATTCGCTTTAATACCCTCTTGGATGAGGCTGAGCAAGTCTTCAAATGATTTTATAGATGTTGTGAAGCAATTAAAGAACTAGATTCATTATCCCTCAGCTGCAGATAAATAAACTCGAAGGGAGTCTATCCTTTAAAATTGGATGAACCCAGTGTGTTTTCGATTTTTCTTAAAATATATCCACTAAACTATAACCTCCTCAATGCCCATCATCTGGACTCTTCCGAAACACACCGGCAGAGGATAAACTGCAGCTGCTAAAGTACTCTACCGCTCCTCATCTGAACTCTTGTGAAACTCGATCGTCCGTTAACGTGCGCCAGTGCGCGTTACATGTTGAGTTATCCTAACCATTCATGAACTTTTCCAAATAGTTCAAGACCTTTTCTGTGGGATTCAGATCTTATGATTTTCGAGTTTGCCTATGTGTGTTCTTAGAAGGACCCTGAGTGTTCTTCGAAGCAGGAACGTGTGCCTGTAGCCCTGTGAATACGTCTATCATCATCTGGGAAGACGGTGACGTCTACAGCGTACTCAATATGAAATCTGCAGCAAACAGCGAACTTAGACACAGAAAAAGTTGAAGTAAACGTCCAGGTTCATTTTGTAGAAACGTCTATGAGTAAGCGCAAGTAATGGTACGAAAAATATCACAGAACCACCGTAGACCTGAATTCTACCCATCACACACTATGCGTCAACTGCATCGATGGATCATCTGTTCACTCGGCTCTTTCAGTTTAAATAATAAATAAATAAATAAAATAAAATTCATTGCATCACACTACACGCCTCCTGTCAATTACTGTCCAGTTTCTGAATTGTTTGGCCAGTGAAACAAGTCCAGTTTTACGTGTTGCTGTGAAACACAAGCGTTTGCTAAGTACCTGAGTGTAAATGTCCCTTTCTTGTAGTTTCCCTTGCAATGTTTGCTCGTGACTTGGCTGAGATGGACATGCATTCAATGACAACAGGAACTACTGTCTGACTTGATACCGAATGTCATCAACAGGGTGTAACATCCGTGTTCGATCCCTGTCGATGATGGCCTTTTTACGTCTACATCTACATCTATGAGATACATACTCCACAAGTCACTGTATGGAGCAAACACTTGACCAGTATCAGTAATGAGTCGTACTGTTCTTACGCTGCGAGTGATACACTATTCTTCGTAAACATATTGGACAGTCCGTGTTGATGCACCTACAAATGCAGCAAATTCATTCGGGTGTGCTTATCGGCATGCCCAAATACGACAGGTCCTTTCCCTCATTCCGTCTCGTCTTCAAGTCAATGTGCTGATACCGTACAACCCGGATTTCACATGGATATCACTCCACTGCCATCACTTACGACAGCGGCGGAAGGTCACATGACCATCTTGTACTATTTCTACAGCCCAGGGCTTCAAACAGACCAGTGTCACCTTCGCCCACTCAGATGGAAGGCGTCATACATCGTCAGTGCATCCATCTCTGTCTGTATCTCGCGAGGACCGCCCTATGGCACGGATGATGGTTTCACTTGGGTTGCGCCACTCTGCCACGAAGAGTTTGGCCAAGGAAGAGTCGGCACCTTCTGGCACTATATCCCACCATCTTTCAGGAGAATGCACGATGTCACAGGCGAAACCCCTGCAGCTTCAGCACGTCGGGTGGGGGCAGAGGGGGTGGGGGTGAGGGGGAGGAGTGGGGGAGGGAAATACTTGAACATCCACCGTATTCACCCGATATGACACCATGGGATTACAACCTGCTCGTCAAAGTGAAGAAATCTCTTCGTGCCACGCGCTACAACACAAGAGAAGGCATCGTCCATGCCATAGGGTGGCTGTTGCCGGAGATGGACAGAAATACGTCAGATGAATTTGCAGTTGCGAATAATGACTACCACCAGCTGTAGAATGGAATGACAATGAAAATTTGTGCCGACCGGGACTCGAACCCGTTTTCCTCCCTTATCGCGAGCGGTCGCCTTACCATTTGGCTATCCGTGCACGAATCACGGCCAGTCCCAAACGTCCATATGTCGTCAACCGAGACTTTGGAGATGCATACATGTACGGGAATATACATAATGGATGTGTGAGTACAGATCATAGACGTATAGTTGACGACATGTGGAAGTTTGTAAGTAATTCATGCCAGGCTAGCCAAATGGTACGCAGGTACGGTATCTCAGCGTGTTCGGTCAGAGGGTTAGCTACCCTCTGTAACAAAAAATTGAGTGAATAGATCAACGAAGAACCTAAACGGATGACACTGGATATCCACCTCGAACAAATTCAGCGAACAATATAGAACAAAATGAGATCACTCAATTAAAAAAAAAAAGGTAAGGCTCCTGCTCGCGACAAGCGGGAAATTCGGGTTCGAATCCCGGTCCGACCCAAATTTTCATTTTCGTCATTCCATTATACAGCTGATGGTAGTCATTATTCGCAACTGCAAATTCATCTGATGTGTTTCGTAACGGCTGTGGTCACCGAAGTGCATCGTCATCAGAATAACACAGACACTGCAATATCGTATGGACAGAAATGGACGCGCTGACTGTGTACGACAGTTTCCATTTGTGTGCGGGGGAGGGGGGGGGGATGGGGGTAGGAGGGGAGGGGTAAGATGATCGAGGTGTGGGGCCATTACAATGAGGGCAAGCAATATGGTGAACGTCTGTCAGTAAAGTCTGGTACGAATTACAACAGTATTGCCACTACTTTTTATCCTACCGTCTACAATTGCTTTGTACTGGCATCAGTCAGGTATGCCAAAGACAGAAGTTCAGTAGGCCTTGCAGTCTGTTTCGTCGCACTTGAGAGTATAATCTGTTTCTTCCTGCAACTGTCTAATAGAGAATTACACTTTCGGACGACGAGCTGCAAAAAAAGATTTCCATAAAGAATAGTATCATTAGGATGCAGTTTAATTTGCAGCCGTTGAATACTGCAGCCGTTCCACAATTGTTCACAAAGCACAAATGGAGAAACAGCTTTCTGTGCCGTCTAATCGCTGGTATCGCATTCGGGAGAACCGACACAAAATAAATGTCTATCGATCAAGAGTTTGTTTTCTGTGATTTCCCTAACAGATTAACATTAGTGTCAGGATGTTTGCTTTGGAAAGGAAACAGCCAATTTCATTCCCTATCCATATCCGAGCTGAGCTGGTACTCCTGCTGTATTTCTCCTGATCACATTCCCAGCTGCCATTCGTGTCCGGACCATCGAGATTTCCACGATCCTTCAGGTTTAATGTACGAAATCTTCCGACACTGAAAAGAAGAAACTGTTGTAAGAATGTTAGAAACGGTTGTATGTTGGTATTAGTATTACTTATACCGTTTATACACATGGTCAAATCAAGAATGAGCTAAAACCTAACGGTTTGGTGGGCAGTGGTTGGTAATGAGCACTGGCTGAGTCTGCCATCGTGGGCACTGTTTCAGAAAACGAGTAAGCGACCGGACGTTCCATCAGAAACCTCGTGTTAAATGAGCTGGAAAAAGATATTAATATGGTTTATTTTAAGTTTAATTATTTCTTCCATTCACAGGGTTATTATCGCTGATGAACGAGGGCAGTGATCGTAATTTTATGAGGTTTTGAATAAGGGACTTTGCAACCGAAGTGGTGTGGCTTCCGTTATGCGATACCATGTGGTGTTCACTTACGGCAGTTTGTCTTCTGTAAATTTACCCGTTTGTGCTTCATTTCATTATCTTGCGTGTAATTCATGTTAGTAATCGTGAGTTGCTGAATTTCGAAATTTTTTTATGCACAACTTGATTTGCTTTTTGCGTTATGAGTGTACTTGTGCTTCACAGCCGGCCGCGGTGGTCTCGCGGTTCTAGGCGCTCAGTCCGGAATCGCGCGACTGCTACGGTCGCAGGTTCGAATCCTGCCTCGCGCATGGATGTGTGTGATGTCCATAGGTTAGTTAGGTTTAGGTAGTTCTAAGTTCTAGGGGACTGATGAGCACAGATGTTAAGTCCCATAGTGCTCAGAGCCATTTGAACCATTTTTTGTGCTTCACACAGTTACACTTAGCTTCACCACAGCCAGTAGTTCTTAATAAATTCGGTCGCATGATTTAAGCCACCTCACGGTAAATCTCTGTCCGAAATTCTGGTGCGTTTGATTGTGTGTGTGACTTTGTACTGTATCCGGTCATCGGGTCCACACGGCAGGAATCGGATGCATAACGGACAATGCTTTCACGTTTGGCTTCATTAAAGGGTTACCGCCAATATTATACAATTCTTGCAGTGTCTGGTCAGTTTAATGGGCATGGGACGCTTTTACTGGGCATTTTCGTAAATCTTCGTTTCGATCGAAGTGCGTGCATCATTCACTCACAAGTGTATCGTCTCTCAACCTTTTGAACTGTTATCAGTCTGCGGTGGTTTAACTCCTTCGCGAGTCATAGAAAATGTAAACGGAAGCCATAGTCAAATCTGTGATCCATTTGAAAAGCTTCGCGCATACAGCCACAATCATCGCGTTCTGTTCGTTGCCTGAACTACGTATCTTTTCAATCTACGGGTTGGGTGAGAAGTCGCTCCCTAGTTTTAAATGTCCATAGGTTTTGTGACTGTTGATATTTACTAATGAACGTCGTGTTTTATTACAGGATTACTCAGAATTTCTTGATCATCCGTAGCATCTTCTTACGATGAACGACGAGTTGGCAGGAAAGTTGACTTCGCGGTTCGAAGTGTGGCGATCTGTAGCCTTTATTCGGCGATGGCGACGGGGAATTCATGGCTCTCTTGCCTCAATTTAATGCTAGAACCATTAGGAATTATCACACCAAGCTAATGACAACTGGGTCAGTTGCGTATAAAACACGAGGAGGACGACCTTTGGTGGCGCAATCTCCAGAAACTGTAGCGGCAGTGAGGGACATCATGCGCAAGCGTGGTAAATCAACACGTCAGGCAGCTCGTGAGAATGGAATCAGCAGGTACGGGGTGCATTTTGCGTGAATGAAGGGCCTGATCTGGAAACTCTGGAAACCCCATTATGTTCAGGAGTTGTCGTTGGAGTATTGTGACAGACGGATAGAATATGTGGAAATTATGTTGTCATTGTATACCGAGTGGCCAGTTTTGTTCAAGAATATTATTTGGAGTGACGAGGTGGTGTTTCACATTGGGGGATTCGTCAGTCGACACAGCTGGCATTATTGATCAGAAGCAGATCCAGGAATGATAACTGAAAAGTCACGACTCGACCAAAATTGAGAGTTTGGTGTGGTACGACTGTGGATCGTCTCATTGGTTCATTCATATTGCGAGACATCATGAACAGCGGTTGTTATCGCCAGATGCTGAATGAATATTTGTGGCCACTAATATCACAGTGGGACAATGGTGCGGATATCCTTTTTCAGCAAGACGGATCGTTCGCGACTGGGTGGACATTTAAAATTAGAGAGCTGCTTCTCGCCCACCCTGTGGTTGTTTCTAGTTAAAGTAAAATGCGCGGGCATATTATAAGCCACCATAAAATTTCCTTATTCATGACGTCACTTGTCTACTTCCAAGTTAAATAAATTACGTTGTCATTTCAAATCAAACGCCCTTGTTTCGTATAGTCATTGTAACCGCAATGTGCCTCAAAGAAAATCCTTGAATAATCACTAGAAGAATCCAAAGAATACAGATTGGTAGGCTGCGCAAGCAGCAGAATGTTAACTATCCGAGTGCTGTGCTAGGCTAAAGGCCAAGTACTGATTCCATTAAATTATCACGTGCCTTTCGCTGACGGCTTCAATATCTTTTTGCGTATACGTTTTGTGTTTAAAATATCAGTCAGTAATTTTTGGTACTGACTGTTAAATTCAGTCGGCTGTAGACTGATATATTTATATCCGTCGGCCTTTTCCACTGAAGATATATGGGAGTACCAGATTAGAGAAGGCTGCGTCTCTTATAAGGCAGGGTGCGTATGATCTTCCCAAGGCGGCTCAAAGAATACTTGAAACAGAATTAAAAGAAAGGTAACACAAACCCATTAACCTGCCACCGTATTTAAATGAGTAGTTGTGATGTACAACATACGACAGAAAATAACATCTATTTTTTAGGAAAGCTTACGAAATCAACATTTATTCTTGTATCAAAATTTACGTATGTAGATCCATGAACCGCATGCCACCTTCCGTTGTGTGGTGGTGGGGGAGTAGGGAAAGGGGACTCTTCTAGTAACACTATCTCTCATTCCTTTCCATGTTCCATTCGTGAATGGTTCCAGGGGAAAATGATTGTCAGTAAACTATCGTATGAACTTCAATTTCTCTGATTTTCTCTTCTTGCTCATTTCGTGAAGCATATGTGGAAAGAAATAAAACATTGGGCGATTCTCCTCGGAACGTGTGCTTCGGAATTTCAGTAGTTAATTCTCTGTGTTCACAACACCTCTCTTATAGCTTCTGCCATTGGGATTTGATGAGCGTCACCGTAACGTTCTCGCACCTACTAAACAATTCCGTGTAGAAATAAGCGTCTCTTCTTTCGATCTTATCACTCCTTTCTATTAATCAGCATGGTAAGGTTTCAGACTGATGGACAATACCCGAGAATCAGTCGAACAAGTCTTTTTCAAGCGTTTTCTTGATTGTGTTATTCTTTGGCGTTGTCAGGTGGAAGATATGCGATCTGTTTATTTAAAACATGTGTATATAAAAATCCTACGGCAAGATCGAAAATTGTCTTTATTGATTGCCGGTTTAGGCTCACTGACGAGCCATCTTCAGATCAATCTAAAATGTAGTTCAATGTCTGACAATCATTACAAATGGTAGTATTCTTAGAGCTAAGTCGTCCTAAAATGAAATCTCATGGCTGATTAGGTAAATTGACAACGTTAATCATTAATCAAGTGGGCATTGTAACAATATTTGATTAGTGATTGTCAATTTACATAGTCAACTACGATTTTTCATTTTAAGGCGACTTCACTCTAAGAATACAACGGTGTGTACGAAACAACACTTTAGACTTAACAGAAAACGGCTCTTCAAAGAGCCGAAACCGGAAATCAATAAAGAAAATTTGTGGTTTTGAGTTAGAATTTTTATCCACATGTATTTTCATGCTTGTGTGAATAACATTTCCTTAAGATTCTTTTACTGAATTTCAGCCCGTCTTCTGCTTTTCGTACTATTCGTTTTATGGAATCATTCCATCCTGGGTTGCTCAGACGGTTGCTCCGAGGTATTTCATGGTACCGGTTGTGCAGTCACTATATAATGCTTGACCATGAAGTGTGATCCATAATTATACGTCAGAGTGTCAACAGTGATATGGGCCTATAATTACGTAGCATCATGCTCAAAACTGTCCGGACGACGTGAACTGCGTTCCACCTGATTTGCGTGCAGCCCATACAATGTAAATTTCTTGCAGGGCCTCCATGCTCTCTTTTGTACGGTAGTTTGACATACAGAATGTCCAACACAAGATACCAACTGAATCACGAAGAACATTATTAGAGGTGAGACAGTCCTTGAACCTTGTGAACTCAGATGTATTACAATAAATGAGATTTCTAAAGTGTTATCACTCTTACTAGCATCTGGGACAAATAATACTCGTAACTCTAGCACATAAAACATTCAGTAATCCTTAGTTAAAACTAAATTTTTTTCTTGAACAAAAACTTTTGCAAGAATAGCTGAATTTTTTTAAAGCTGCATGATGACTACTTCGGCCTGCCATGTTATTACTTTATGCAGGCCGTACTGCTGCACACCATATTTATAAATACTTTGACATGTCCTATATCCTTGAAAAAGAAATCTATGTTAGAATAAAGCTACTACTACTACGTCTTAGCCAGTACCCATGGCCACCACCGCGCAGAAAACTTGTGCTGCGCAGTTGAGGCCACGCCCGCTTGGAGTCCTTTTGTCAGCACTTGGAGCTATCTTTTATTTACTTACAGCAATTACATTTATTTTTTAAAGAAAAATACCAAAATTTAGAAGTAGGAAATTATAAATTTATTTTATAATTTAGGAAGAGAATAAAACAAGACAGGAAAGTGTGGATATAGATGGGGAAGGGGACATGCTACTGAACTTCAAGTCCAGCGTCCATATGGCTTGCCGCCTATTTTAGAATGATCCACATGAACATCCCTCTTCAGGAAACATTGATTTGTTCACTCCATGTGGATGTAATCTATGTCGGTGATGTTTGTTATGCTGCGTGACTTGAGTTTGTTTAGGTACATACCAACTGCTATTACTAATACTATTACTTCTAGGTTAATTAGTAAACAAATTCTGCATGGGTCTGGTACAATATGCTGCCTCAATGTTATCTAATTAAGTTATACACTGTCCCTACATTGTTGTAAGGGAAATAACAAGCCACCGCTAACCTATTGTTAATCTTGTAAAAATATTTTTGTAGAATAAAACTAGACTTTTTTGGGTAGTGGACCCATTAATTTTGTATAATTGCGTAATATGCATGACCTGTTTCTGTTGTGCATTTACACTGTTTGATTTTGGTCGCATACTTTATATTAAATTTATATTACATTCATATTATGACAGATGCAATGATGAGTTCATTTATGTAACTACTTAAAAACGTTGAGTACGGTTTTAACGTGGATTCTAGAACAATATCTGTTCACCGACTATTCTAATTACTTTTACATTTACTTAGATTCATTCATAATGAGACACAAATTGCATCTTTGCTTAGTTTTCACGTATGTTTCACGTGTTTTATGTTATGTATATTTTCTGTGTCTATGCTACGTCAGTGTTGTCACTGCCACTTGTTTCTACATCAGTACTGGAGCTACTCGAGCTATCTATGTTGGTCTGTCTTCGTTTTCTGCGCCTCCTGTATTGGTAAGTCTGCTTGTGCATGCCATGTTCTGCTTTTGAGATGTTGCTGGCGATTGCGGTTAGCTGTGTCCATGTATCTGGTTTCCTCAGTGCATCGTATAGTGATGTTTCCGTCCTGTGTTCTATGTTATCACGTAATTGCCTGTATCTTATGGATTTCAAAATGAAGAATATCTGGACTTTTAATTTTCTATGATAATCCGAAGTACTGTTGTTGTCTAAAAGGTTTCCCAATGACCTACTACCCACGGTGCCCTTGCTGAGTGGTTTTGCATAAACTGGTAAAAGAACTAACCTGTTGTTAAAATCGCTATTATAGCATCAAGCGCTGTATGGAAACCTCAACATCACCAGCACATCGGTAGCAATTTCACTGTAAGCGCGATGGCACGTGAATCCATGCGCAGTTCCGAAGTAACCTGTCGTCTTCATTATCTAGCGTAAAATGACATGAAATATCTAAGAGGTTCATGAGCAGCTACTTATGCACATGTTTGAACTTTAAATGACATGCCTAACTGTTTTGTTCTGAATATGGATTCAAATCCAGTTAATGCAAACGAAGCAAAATTTCTGTGCCTGACAGAGACAAGAACTGAGCACTGGTCGTAATCGCTGATCACGCATCACGAAACGTAAATTATGCAATTTTCCGCCAGTATCAGTTAGCAAGTCTCTACTTGAAATTAAGTGTCGAAAATGTTTTGTACCACATTGGGATTCGTATCAAGAAAACTACTGCTCTTTTTAAATAACGCCGGCCGCGGTGGTCTAGCGGTTCTAGGCGCGCAGTCCGGAACCGCGCGACTGCTACGGTCGCAGGTTCGAATCCTGCCTCGGGCATGGATGTGTGTGATGTCCTTAGGTTAGTAAGGTTTAAGTAGTTCTAAGTTCTAGGGGACTGATGACCTCAGATGTTAAGTCCCATAGTGCTCAGAGCCATTTGAACCATTTAAATAACGACGTAATATGTCAAGTGTGGTTTCATTCAAAAGTAACAGTCTCCGAATTCTTAAGTTTGAAAAGAAGTGACGTAAAGTTCAGTGTTGGACGACAATTCGCACTCAGCAAGTTTCGGATTGTTAGCTAAGCACAATCAAATGTTAGATACCAAACGTTTTCACAATTAAAGAGATATTTGAAACTGAAACGACGAGACGAACTGGAATTTGAAGCCGGTAACTTTTTTCTAGCCACGAACAGACATTAGATATCGGTTTCTTTCACTAGAAGCGAGATGTGTTCCCGTCCGAAGTAGGAACAACGTGACGAAAATTTCTGTGCAGACTGGAGTGTAACCCCGCATAAACCGTCGTTTTTAATTACTCGCGAAAAGACGTTAACTACCGGATTCTTTTTCACCTGTCCCTAGGAGAGGCATGTTTGTACCTCAAACGATGTAACGAAAAGTTCTGTGCCTAACAGAGAGTCGCAACTGGCTCCTGTCACACAAAGGGACACAATTTTTTTTTTCATTGATGGTTAGGTGTGCGCATACTAGAGCTTTAAATCTCACGATGAAAAGTTTTGTGCGGTACCAGGATTCAAACCCAGATACACGCCTTTCTTGGATACCTTCAGGAGCATAAAATCTTGGGGAAATAATTAAATGATGAAACTGTACCCTTACGAAGCGGTCAAGTACCATGGAATGGAAGAGAAGATCTCATGTTCAAATAAAATAAGAAATAAATGCCGTGTGACCTTCACGACGACTGCTTCGTTTTAAAAAAATGTCAGTGGTGACAGACTTTCTACTTGGCGCGACTTTTAACTCAGTAATGGCTCAGATTAAACTCGGTCTACTCCAGTCGGTAGTGATGCAACATCACGTTTAATGTAGATTTGGAACGAGATTACAACCCTACATTCTTCACTTAGCATTACCACAGGTGAAGAGAGTCTATTCGTTACTGTTCAAAACGGTCACCTGAAATGTAACTCTGACACAGGCGTGTATTTTCGACTTGATTTTGTAATCACTGGGATAAAACCATATAACGACCATCTGCCCGAAGAAGCAACACTTAAGATACGGAAGTTTCTATGGGAAATATTGTCTGTCACTTGAGCTGTCCTGGTATTATGTAAATTTTTGGTCTGGTGGTGAAGGTCGCGCGGTATAAACGCAAAGCCGGTATATCGAGTGTACTCTTTATTGTTTAACTCGCTTTTCGTCTGATATAATTGCGTTGGTAACAGCGTTGAGAACATTGAGCACCGTATTATGTGACGCATAGCGATTATGTAATCTATCACTGCAGACAAAATTTACCTGGAAAAGTTAGGTTTGGTGCAGAAGTTCGTGGAGATTTTGTTTGGTGTATTGTTACACAGGTTACTTAACGATATTTATTAATTGTCATTTTTATTTGAAGTTCTAATATTCTTACCGCAGTGACTTACTGAGTGTTGCATATTTGAAAGTTACAGGGAGCCTTGTTTAAGCGTTAGAAAATGCGGCGCAAAACGGAAGAAAGTCTCAACATTTTTTCTTTGGATATAATGGAGCTGTGCACAGGGGTTGTGCCACCAAAGATATCACATCAGAAAATAATTTTTTCATTTCAAGTAGGATCGTTTTACCGTGAGATATTCGCCACATTCAAGAAGACCAACGGACTTTGATGAGAACGTTCTCGGGGTTTATGACCATTGACCACGACGGTGTATACGGTAACTGGCAAATGTGATGAACTGCAGGCATTTAAATTTTGTGCAATACTTGTAGTCTATGGGCGAAACAGAGGCTCTGATTGGGAAGGATGGATACAGAAAACTAATGTGCTCTTTCAAAAGGGGAACCCAGCGTTTGCCTTAAACGATTTAAGGAAATAGCGGAAAATCTAAATCAGAATAGCCAGACGAGAATTCAAGCCAATTCATAAAAATAAAACTGTGATTGAATCCTTACAAAAAGTTCAGTGTGAAACCACAAAATGTTCTGTTCATAACCTCTCTTATTTCTATCTTTTTTATTCAATAAACTAACCAGAAACGGTAGAAAATATGCATCGTAGTAATACAAATTAATTCCAGCTTATCACGATAACCCTACGACGAAAGGTTACTATAATTGAACATAAAGTATCCGTAACATGAGCATGCCCAAATATTTACGAATTAGTAAGATGTTACGCACTTTTGGCTTCGAAACAGCTTGTGTATTCATAGTCAGGTAGCATTTCACAACTACCACTTGGTAGTATGGAAATGTGGCAGTGGAAGTGGATGAATAAATAAACACAATTAACAAATTATGCAATGCCACACATAAACCACTCAAATTGTATATTCACAAAATACTAAAAATTATGCCGGTATAAACATAAAAATTTCATTCTATAAAAATTCAAGTTTTAACAAGGGCGTATTTTGACACTTTCTTGATTTTTTGAGCTTAAGATGTAAGGGGTATAAATCGTGATTGTGAGAAGGTTTAAGATACAGAAGTTACTATTTCCTCCTGTTTTTAGATCTGCCATCTTGTAGCTCGAAAAGGGAAGATATAAAAAGCTGACAAACCATCTAGGTCTCCATCTAGATTGGAATTCACAGCAGCAGCAGTTTCATTGTACGAAGCGAGCATGTTATCACTTAGTAATCCAAAACTACCTGCACACCACACTCATGGCCATAGTGACTGATAAAACGCGTAATTATCAATCGCTAAATATGAGATCAATGGCAGTCTCTGTGTGGAACGACCTTCCTGGAATCAAAATCACAGATTTAATAACCGAATGTTACAGCTTAAGTGAGACTCATTCAGATTATTTAGTGTAATTGCAAAGAAAATATAAGCTAATATAACAGGACAGTTATGTGCTACTCTAGGAATTCAGTCGACTACCTCATAGCTGCAAGGCATACTCTCTAGTGCTGGTAGCTCTCAGTTACACCAGCAGCAAGAAGAATATGTTTCCACAGCCGATATGTTTCTCAAGCCAGTTCACATCATTAACATCCTGAGTGGTATAAATGAAGTGTTTTCAGACAAGTCCTGCATCAGCTCGTCCTACAATGATGGCTGTGTTAAACACTATCATGGTGAATGCAATAGAGTGGACTCCTCCATTGTTGGGAGGCTTAGTGGACAAACACCAAGTGTAATGGTTAGGAGTGCTACTGGGTACAGCACGTGATCTCGCTTCCTACGCATTGAGGGAAACGTGAACACTTGCCACTGTATCGAGAATATTTTAGAGCCCGAGACACTGCCTCCCCTGCAGGTAGCTCATACGCATTTTTTGAGCAGGACAGTGCCCATCCACAAGAAGTGAGAAACGTGCAGGCCTTCTTTGAAGAACGATGGGTACCATTGCTTCCCTGGACGGCACGCTAGCAGGACATGTCACCCATCGAGCATGTCTGAAATACGGTTCATCATCAAGTGCATGTACGGTTCTGTAATTCTTCTCATCCGTGTTTTGTCATGTCGCTGGTCTGTGGAATAAATTTCACTGTAATCACATCTTAATGTTGCAGTTTTCACAAACAGTCATGTATTACTATTTAGAGGCGTATGCATTCCTATAGGTGTGGCACAGGCTCTGAAGACCTAGAATCTTTGCTCCTCTTATAGGACAATTGTTAATACTAGCTAAAGTACATTATGCTACATAGTAAAATTACAATTGACTTTTGCACTGAAGATATCCTACACCTGCCGTTATTATTCCTATAACACTAATCTACAGTTATCACCACATGTGGGAACAGTAGTGCTTTTTTTTCAGTGGTTTCGGTACCACTGTGAGTGTTGGCGAGGTTGTGGACACCTAACCATGAGGGTATGTATGAGCTCCACTCGCATGAGATCATCAGTCGTCGCTGAACATTTTACTTTCGTTATTTGACGCTTCCTCTTCACTCGCTCACTGTAGGGTCCTTCCGCCCATTGTGCACGCGCGGCACTCTGGGAAGACTGTGACGACAGCTTTTCTTGTATAAAACTAGCAGTCTGTTTGAGGTCTTTCTTGCTAGATCGTTGGAGATACACAACTTCTTATTGCCTGTTGTAGCTGTACATAGATCGGATGCATACAGGTCAGAGTCGATAAATAATGCACAGAGAGAGAGACAACATGTTCCGGAGTTTCTTACCCTCCGTATTCGTAGATGCCTCTCTGTCTGAACTTGAGGTGTTCAAGATGAATGGAATAAAGAACACGTCCTGTCAGAACATACACCATGCCCCGACTGGGACTGATATGGTCCACGCAGAAAAGTTTCGTAACCATGTCATCGTAATTGGAAGAAGTTTATCGCCGTAGACATTAACGTATGAGAAAGTGGGTCGTTCAAGCCACAGAGAACTGGTCACGCCTCTCGACGAAGAGTTTTTCGCACAGTATAATCTGGGGAAATGGTGTTGGATCGTATGGATGAGATTCAGAAATACGAAAACTTCAATTTGTCCGTGAAATACACACGTCAGAGAATACAGAGTGGAGAGTACTGATGAAGAAGTAAGCTCCCCATTCCCCTCCCCTCAAATCATAAACAACATACACAAGCAATAGATCAACTATTCATTTGATGTTGTCGCGACATATTTCGAACCTGTAGAGTCTTGGAATGTTTATCGAAAAGACATTTTAGACGCAATAGGAGAGGGAGTGTTCACTGCAGTCGACAAAAATATTGTCTCTACTGGGGTTGAAATTGAGTGTGATAGTAAAGTTACCCGGTCGCACATAACTGGTTTTGGTGAAACCAAGTTAATTGTTGGATGTTTTCACCGACTGCCCGACTCCCCTGTGACAGTTCTAGAGTCATTCAAAGAAAGTCTATGGTCAGCTGTGCATAAATACCCAGATCATCCAATACTAGTTGGTGGTAATTTTAACCTAGCGAGTATAGACTGGGACGTGTATGGATTCAGTGGAGGGGGTACAGACAGACAGTCTCGTAAAACACTTATGAAAATTCTTTCGAAAACTGACTTGAGCAGCTAGTTCGGCAGCCCACACGCAATGGAATCATCTTGGACCTTGCAGCTACAAACAGGCCGTACCTTTTCGATGGTGTCAATATAGAGACTGGTATAGTTATCATGATGTCATCTTAGCGACTATGGAAACGAAAGTTAACAAATCAGTCAAGAAGGTTAGGAGAGTGTTTCTGTTAGAAAGAGCAGATAAGCAGTTGTTAGCATCTCACTTAGGCAATGAGCTGCAATCATTTAGCTCCAGTATTATGGACATAGAGGAAGTTTAAACAGATTGTAAATCGTACTTTGGACAAGTATGTGACTAGTAAGTGGACTAAGGACGGAAAAGACCCACCGTGGTTTAATAACGAAATTCGGAAAATGATAAGGAATCATACGCTGTTGCATTCTCGGTTCAAAAAAGAACGTGCAAATGATGACACGCAAAGATTAATAGAGATTCGTGCGTCCGCGAAAAGATCTATGCGCGAGGCATAGAACAGCTACCACCGTCATACCTAGGCTAAAGCTCTGGCGAAGAACACGAAAAAATTCTGATCCATGTCAAATCGCTAAGCGGGTCTAAGGCTTCCATCCAGTCACTCGTTGACAAGTGTGGTTTGGCAGTAGAACACAGCAAAAGGAAGCCCGAAATTTTAAATTCCACGTTTAACAAATCGTTCACGTAGGAGAATCGTATAAACGTACCGTCGTTTGACCATCGCACTGAGTTCCGAATGGAAGACATAGTAATAAGCATCCCTGGCGTAGAGAAACAACTGAAAGAGTCGCCAGGTTCGGATGAAATCGCAATTCGGTTCTACATAGAGTACTGTACGTCATTGGCCCGTTACTTAGTTTGCATTTACCGTGAATCTCTCGAACAGCGAAAAGCGCCTAGCGACAGGAAAAAAGTGCAGGTGACTCCCCTACACAAGAGCGGTAAAAGAATGTACCTGCAAAATTACAGACCAATATTCTTAACATCGGTTTGTTGCAGAATTCTAGAGCATATCCTAGAGACCGAAAAGCTCATGTCCACGAATCAGCATCGTCCGCGAAACCCAGCATGCCCTTTTCTCGCACGATATACTGCAAACTATGGATGAAGGGCAACAAGCTGATTCCATATTCCTAGATTTCCGAAAAAGCAATCGACACGGTACCCTGCTGCAGACTGTTAACGAAGGAACCTGCATACGGGCATACGGAACAGGCTCCTAGATATGTGGCTGGCTCGAAGACTTCTTAAGTAAAAGAACCCAGTATGTTGTCCTCGACGGCTTTTGTTCATCGAAGACAGAGGAAACATCAGGAGTGCCCCAGCGAAATGTGATAGAACCGTTGTATTTTCTGTATACATAAATGATCTGGCAGACAGGGTGGCCAGGAGTCCGCTGATGATGCCGTGGTTTACAGGAAGCTGTCGAAGATACGTGACTGTAGGTTAATACAAGATTACCAAGACAAAATTTCTAGTTGGTGTGATGAATGGCAGCTGTTCTTAATGTTGAAAAATGTAAGTTAAAGCGGATGGGGAAGATAAACGAACCCGTTATGTTCTGATACAGCGTAGTAGTGTCCTGCTTGACGCGGTGATGTTTAAATATGCGGGCGTATTGTTGGAAAGCGATATGAAATGGGATGAGCATATGAAGATTGTGGTAGGGAAGGTGAATGGTCGACTTCATTTTTCTGGGAGAATTGAAGGGAAGTGTAATTCATCTGCACAGGAGACCACACATAGGACGCTAGAGCGATCTATTTCTTGAGTACTGCTCGAGTGTTTGGGATCCACCCAGGTCAGATTGAAAGAAGACTTCGAAGCAATTCAGAAGCGAGCTGCTAGATTTGTTATCGGTAGGTTCGATCAGCATGCAAGTGTTACGGACATGCTTCTGGAGCTCAAGTGGGAATCCCTGGAGGGAAGAAGACATTCGTTTCAAAGAACACTATCGAAAACGTTCAGAGAACCGGCATTTGAAACCAACTGTAGAACGATCCTCCAGCCGCCATACAGTGGCTTGCGGAATTTGTATGTAGATGTAGATGAATTCTTGGATGTCTGACTGGGCCGCATAATTTATCCACGATATTTTGGCATACAGACTTGTCGCCATCTTCAGGTGGTTCCTAAAGAACCTTGGAGCACCACAGTGTCAAATGTGTATTTCTCCCACCCCCTAAGTCCTTGGCACTCGTCGGTTCAGCAAAGGATGATCTGGGCTTTCCTAAACTACGGCTCTACCAACCCTCCTCGTAGTGCGACGAGGCATACACTGGGGAACTACACGCATGGCAAAAGACAGGTGCCAAGAACGTAAGTCCCACACTGAGTTACTCCAGACCACCAAAGCAGTCATGGACGACAACCATATAAAAAGTTGCCATACTGTAGAGTACAAAAAAAGAAAACCAAGATACTTTGACATTCTTCCTCCTTGAATTATGTGATTATAGAGGCATCGAAACTAGGGCCTAAGATGCCCTAATCAGCAAAGATAGGGACCTACAACGGATTCAGGCTTGGAACCCTGCACTGAGCTGAGAAAAAGCAAATCACTTCCGTACACTGATGTCTGCACCCGGCGTCGATAATGCAGAGACTGAGGGCCGCGTTTCGCAGCCAGTTCTCGCAACCCCCACAACGCAGAGGCTGGAAGGATAGCGACTGGAACAGAATGATGGAAGGAATAAGGGCCATACTATACAGAACGCCGACCGGAATGGGACAGCAGTCATCAGGAGCTATCTGAAGATGGCGACAAGTCTGTTTGCCGAAATATCGTAGAGAACTCGTGATATGATCAGGGCGGTTACCCTGAGAATTCTACAATGGAACCAAATCAGTTTCAGCCCAGAATTCAATAATGTCGATGGATTACCCAACTCACTACTGCAGCGTCGAACTATCTGCAGTTCGTATTGTTCACAGATGAGACCATTCTCAGCCATGATGGATTCTCAGCTGCACAACAGCCAGGTCTTGAGTGATTAACATCCACACGCCACCCTGGTCTCAGATTACTAGCAACGATTCTCTATCAAGTTGTGGCTATGAATTTTACAAACTGATAGTTGCAGGTTACCTGCCGTTCATTGGAGATGTGCTGGCACAGCTGATGAAGATTGTCTCTTGCCCATAGGAGGATATGGTTTCAGTAGGACTACGCACAATCCGATTTCAAAATTAGTGACCGTAAGTACCTGATCAATGGACAGGCCTGTCCAATAGCAAGGGGGGGGGGGGGTCCTCGCATCTCATTTCCAGCAGTTTTTTCTTCTACGATTACACGGAGTTTTTAGTGAAGGAAACCAAAGTAAAAAGTGAAGGGAAACTGTTCGGTGGTATTCTAACTACCTGTGTCTTTCTACAAAAAATGACAGGGGATGCTGGAGAAAGATATCTGTTCTCGCAAGCGAAATTGCTGCGATTCCCGAGGAACGCATTTTAACCCATTTCCTCAGAATGTCTGACTGTCGACACAAATGCGTGGTTCGTCACTGATAAAATCAGTTTACCATTACCTTGTCATACACTCATAGGAGGATCATCCTGAAATTAAGTTTCCTTATCTTTTAACTAAACGTGTCTAGGTGAAAATATAGCGCATGCGTGACAGAGCTGTACGTAACAAAAGTATGACGGCCGGCAAAGTCTCGGCTATTGTCAGTAGCGCTGCAGCAGTCGCTGGACATGGCAGCTCTTAGTCTATCTGTTACCGAGATCCGGTCTGTGATAAAGTATCTTAACGCACGAAACATAGCGCTGACTGAAAATCATGGTCAGCTACGTCAGGTGTACGATCCTATGGCTATGAGCAAACAGATGGTGCGTCACTGATGTTTGTAATTTTCTGAAGGTTGTCAATGTGTCCTTATTCAAGTCGGCAGTTGGCGACCGTTCTTTCTCAGTAATGACTTTATGGATCTGGTGCGGTAGCGCATTATGGAGAACCGTCGCTCCACAATTATGAGCGTCAGCAGCCATTTTCCGAAGATATAGTGATCCTTGTAGCATCAAACTGTGGCTATGCACACTCTGTTCAAGAAAGCGTGTGCCAGGTGGGTTCTGAAAAATCTGACGCCTGAACATGAAATAAATCGCTTAGAAACTGAAGCGACATTTCCTTAGCAGTACCGTGAAGATGACGACGAGGTTATCGGGAGGATTGACCCGAGAAATCAAGTAACAGTCGACGCATTGTAGTCACAGTGGATCTCCAGTCAAAATGAAGCTCAGAGGAGTTGTGTCGGTGTAGCAGGTGATGTGCTCGATGTTCTGCTACAAGAAGGGCCTTCTTCTCGTTGAATTCTTGCTCAGATGTGAAATAATGAATGCTGTCCGTTATTGTGAAATTAGTACGCAAATTGCGACGGGACATTCAAAACAAGAGGCACGGAACACTTGGTGCAGGTGTTGTGCTGATCCATGCCAACGCTCGCCCACATACAGCTCGGTGAGAAACAACTGTTCTGAAGGAGTTCGATGTCCACCGTACAGTCCTGGCCTTGCTCCCACCTGTTTCCATCTTTTCCTGCACCTCAAGAGATTCCTATCGTCTGGTCAGCCTTTCCATAATGACGAAGAGCTGTAGGCGGCTGTCACCTGCTGGGTCCATTCCCCGGGACACAATTCCACGACACAGGAATACAAAACTCGATGCGACGGGGTATGACAAGCGTCTCTACAATGGTGGTGAATATGTCGAAAAACAGGTCAGTTGTTGTTGTATCTTTTGTCAATAAAGTATTTCATGTAACCATATCTTCTTCTTTGTTAATAGGTAAATTCAATTTTTGGGTGACTTTCGTATTAGAATCCACCAGTCGTTTGAAAAACTTTCGAATGACACGCTGTCTGTAAAATGCAAATGACTAACCACATAACAAAAAAAGACAGCGGCTGAGCATCCACTCAGAGCTCATCGACGTCCTCTCTCCCGACAACTCACATAAATTTGAAATGCGTGTTACACAGGTGCCATTGTCAGCTACGACGCTGGACAGGTCTCTACGCAGGCCAAAGGCTTCTCTTATGTCAAAGTTGTACCACAAGAAGCATTCCTCAAACTGCACATATTGTTGGATTATCCCGCAGGAGGATGGAATTATGTGTCTATGGACAGTTTCTTATTCATAACCTGATGTGGCCTGAGGTTCACCACGCTTAGGTCATGGATATGATTGACTGCATTTTACTTTTGAATACATTGTGGGAGTGAACAGTGATCAATGTATTACAAATATTTACTATCAAAAACAGTCTTGATCACAATTTATTTATTACAGTGACTGGTCTCGACCACTACTGTTGTCATCTTCAGACCAAGGAGTAAGAACTTCCTTCTGGTGGTAAATCACTAGTGAGCATAACCCTCCTGGCCGATAACGAAATGATAGCGAGCAGGGGGACAGCACAACGGACCACAGCTCCTCGCCCGCACGCCTCCTTGCCTGCTTCGTCATCTGCATCATTTTCCCACATCTCACTGTGCGCCAGTAGCCAGCAAGATACCACAACTTTCCCTTGGTCTTGGATCAGTTCTAAGGTAAGAATCATTTTTCTGCGAGATACATCTGTTGCAGGAATTTCGGGGCACGTTCCACTAAGATACTTTCTCACTTGCTCAAGTGCCATCAGCATCTCGGTGTCATTATTTGTTACATGTCGTAGGACACGAACTCTTAACATACTCTCAGTTAAGATAGCTGAAAAACTTAGTGTGTTCCCCTGCGTAGATCCAGCCTTAGATATAACGACATAATCTCGATATTGTATTCAAATTGTAAAAATGTAGTCTGGAGTAGGAGCATTCTTGCGTTCTCTGAAGCTTTAGATAATTTTGCGTTTCTGTTGGCATCAAGTTGAAAGTTTGTTCAAGACATGGCTTCTGTAAGATCAAGGTTGCTGCCGAATGAGGTACACAGGTAAATGTCTCCCATAGTCCGACAGGGCAGGCGCCACACATACATAGTATTAGAAATTAATCATTTTGTGTTTTCATTTATCACCTAGTGGACGTGTGTACACTTTTTTAATAAATTAACAGAAGTTATAGCTAATTTTACTACGGTTTGAAGCTCCCTTTTTGGTTCTTCCGTATTTGCGATTTAAAAACTGGGTTGTTTTGAAAATCAGCCATATGCTAACACAATTAGTTTATTTTTATATAAAATCGGGACTTATGTGAACACAATTAGTTTATTTGTATATAAAAATGAACTAATTGTGTTTGCACAAGGCTGATTTTCAGTACAACTCAGTTATAGATGAAGTCTCAACTTGAAAATGTCAACACAATTTTGTCTGAAAACAATAACGTAAACACAAATGCCATAAAAGGAACTAGTAACAGCCTCATAAATATAATTCAGAGTTTTTGCATGTTCCTGTTGGTCAATAGCCCAACAAGAGTTACTACAATAATTGCGCCAGCAGTCGACCATGTGGCCACAAATATGGACAAATATTACATCTACCGATGTAAAAGACCTTGGAATCTCAGACAATTTGTTCTACATAACCATTGCAAAATCAGGACGGAAAAAATTTGGAAACTGTGCACCTATAAAAGATAGTTATCAAAAATCAAAATAAAATATTTTTCAAGAGAACTACAAACCGAAGTTGGAATAAGTGTGTACTGAAACCAACGTGAATGCGACATTCTCTAAATTCTGAACATTATTAAAAATTAACTTTGAAAAGACATTTCCAACAGTAATACCCTCAGTACCAATGCCCCACAAAAACAAATGGATAATAGCAGGTATTAGGAAGTTCCTCCAAACCTTTCAGTACTTCTATCCAATGAAAGCCACAATGAGCCAGATTTCTTAAACTTCTATCATCAGTACAAAACTATTTATAGGAACGTGTTGACTGCTGCAGAAAAGTCATTTAATGACAGAGCAGTATACACTGCAGAGAATAAAAGGAAAGCAGAATAGTATGAAATTAAACAGGAAGACACAAATGAAAGCTTAATAATATAGTGATAAGTACATATTATAGAGCAATAAGTCATCCATGTCACCTAACAAACTATGTGAATCAACATATTTTTAAATATTGCTTAGAAATTTCAACAAAAAGTCTCAGAACAAATATAAACTTATTAAATAATAATATACTATTCTACAGTGATGTCTCTACCAACTACAGAGCATGAAGTCAGTAAACCAGCATAATACCTAAAAATGTAGGTTTAGATGAAGTACTAATATGTGTGCTGGAATAATGCATACAGAATATAAAGGCTCACATAATAAACGATCATTCACATTAGTGAACTTTCCAGAGTTGCGCCACAGCTAACGAAAGGCAATACAAACAGAGAAAATTGCTTTCATCATTCCATCATTCCGAAAAATAATAGAATGAATTATGAAAGACATACTATGGAATTACTTGCATAAATACAACCTTCTAAGTTAATCACAATTTGGTTGCCAAATTGGTAAAAGTACAGAATCAGTCATAGTAGAATTCGCATAAGTGATATTTCATGTATTCGACAAAGATGTGTGTCCAAAGGCATATGGTAAGATCTTTCTAAGGCTTTCGGCACTGTTGACGATAATATTCTACTAAATAAGCTAGAATCTTGGGAGTAAGAGGTATGGTTCCGATAATAGCTACAGATGGGGTATAAAAAATAGAGGTAACACGTAACTCAAACAAGGCTAGACTTTTAGTGAAACACTTACCAGAACTAAAATCCCTTATTCAATGAGTCCTCACGGTACGATATTAGTACCGACACTGTTCCTGATGTACAGGAAAGAGATTCCGTATAATGTTAGTAAAGGTGGAAAATTATCTAGAAATATATATTGGTTGTCAATAGATGTGGTGTCGTCACACAAAGATACTTGCAAACAGTATCTCATCAACATGTTATGCCATTACACCCCTTCATCAGTATCTAAGAGACAACATCTTTTAGTTACATACTAGTCATTAGTACTCGCAGTTCTTAGGTATGGAAGTCTTTTCTGGGGAACAAGTGAACAAAATACAAATATAGTTTTTGAACCACAGAAAACCTCCATAAAAATAGTCGAGCCCGCTGTAAAAATCTATTCAAAATATAGGGCATTTTGGCTACACCACGTGAATGTATTTACCAATCAGTTGCGCACATCAAAATAACAGTGACTATTACTGCACCAACAACTCTGTCCATGAAAGTGGAACAAGGTCTAGATTGAACTCAAATTTCCAAGAAAGAATAAACATACAGCTCAAAACAGTGTTTTCTCCCAAGAAATGAAACTGCGCAGTAAATTTTCCAATGAGATTCACGGCATTACTAAAACGAACTTATTTAAAAAGGCAGTTAAAATATATCTGTTGAGGAATACATTATATACTCGTACAATAAAGAATCCCTACATAACACAGAGTAGGGGTTTTGTCAAAAAAGTATGTAACAAATAAACAGTAATAATAATAATAACGATAGTAAAACATCTATCATTCACAAAATACTTTCACACTATGTGTTCTCTTGTTTTTTATTTTCTAGGAAAACGACTCCAAAAGATTTTTAATGTACTCAGATCATACTAACACCTTATCCCCTGTCTGAACTCGACATCTTATTCATTATAGACTGCTGCCGAATGGATTTTTCGTGATAGAAAAAGGGAAGTAGCAATACATAAAACAGAAAACAAACATCTTCGTTATAATATGACGTCAGCTGAAAGTGTGTGCAGTGTTACGTTATAAAATAATGTGTGTGCTGTGTAGTGCGTAGTGTGTGCAGTGACTGGGAGTGAGAAATTAAGGTACAGTGTAGCACTCGACTTCTTTGCAAAACAGTGTTGTATATATACTGTGGATAGACCGGATGACGTAGCACTGTTTTAAACCTAGTGGCCTTGTATTCGGGAGGGTAGAGGCTACTAGCTTCGTTCTTCCATTTTCATTTAGGTTTATCGTGGTTTCCCTAAATTATTTCAGGGAAATGCCAGGAGGCATCCTTGTCAAAATAGACTTATAAGTATATAAAACCCTGCAGTATCAATTATGGGCAATTTCCTAGAATTAGTGTCTATCGAAGTCACTGGGTCCAAACGATAAATTTCTAACGTGCGATCGTAAATCGATCATACAAATCTGGTGGCGGGCTTTATGAGTATGTTTACGGTGGTCATTACAGCAATGACAAAAGAAGAGCGTCTCAGAAATACTTGTAATTGCAAAGGAGACGACTTACCTTACTCGTCGTCGGTGCTGTCGTCATGTTAAACCCATTACGGTGGTTGGATGGATAATTTGGAAGAATAGAACCATGTATTCTTCTTGATACTCGTTCGTTTTCCGCACTGTCCGCAATTAAATTGTAGAGGTATTTCAGTATTTCAGCATTGAAACTGTTCTTACGAAGTTTTACACACTTCGCACCACCACAGTCTACACAGTCCCTTCTTTCTTCGTCCGGTAGTACTCCATATTTGCGACAAGAAGTCAAACAATTTTCTATGCTGGATAGACATGGAATTAGATTTTTCCATGTGAGAGAATCCGCCAAAGAAACATCAAGAACACCAGATGTACCACTCACTAACGACATAAATCGTCTGAGTTTCCCTAGCAACTCACAAATAATTCACGGAGGTATGTAATTTCGAGCAACTACAGGAACAACGGGAAACAGATAAAAAAGGTGATCACAAATAATTGATCATAACGCCCCCCACCGGAGTCGCGTGATCGATTTATGATCGCACGTTCGATATGTATCGTCTGGACCCAGTGACTTCGATAGACAATCATTCTTGGAAATTACCCATTTATGTTATTTTTCTTGTTCTCTAATTGCTGTTCTGCGACATGACCAGTATCCTCGTAAAAGCAATCTATGGATGAATGAAACTACTGCTACTTCTGTTATCACGTTCCTGAGGTCGTCAACACTGGGATCTATGACACATTCTAGGCAGTTTTAATACATGTATTGGTACTGTCGGCCGTCACTTTGGTAAGTTGCTACGAGCATACTTCTTGGTATTATGTGTGAGCTGTTTACGTCTATAAAACACTAAATATTCCTTTAGAACCACTGATTCCTTATCTAAAAATTGGGGATTCTCTGCCATATGTATAATTCTGGCCTTAGGATTCACTGCGTGAAAATTCAGTAACAAATTTCCTTCCATCTGTTCATTAGGTTTGCACAGCTTGCTACCCCGCCAAGACAGATCAAGTGAAATTGAACTGCAACGTTGTTTGTTACTTATCTGGGAGATTTCGTAGCTGTAAAACCACGAAAAAGTTCAAGGTCAAGGCTGCCTTGTTGATCATGTCATCAGCCAAATCCTCCGTCTTGTGCCGTGTATTTAACTTGAGCAAATTCCTTCAACACAATATTATATCGAACGGAGAGCTCAGGGGTAAGGATGACACATACCTGCAGTAACTGTGCGGCTCTACTGCTCTCGATGTCCGCACTTTTGGTCGGCTCCATCTTCACCGCGACTGACAACGTCTCACGCCGTTTCCATGGTTACGGCGCTCTCAACGCGCCGCCACTACAGGGACACTTCTTTTTGTGACTTGATATAAAAAAGTACAGAGACTTGCATTATACAATCTCCTTATAGAACGCAAAAGTATCGTCAAAATCCGTCTGTTGTAGGATATTAGGACACATTCTCAGCTCAAACGTATCGACCTATCTTGAATACAATGACCTCCTCCATGTCAGCTAGCGTAGATTCCGAAATTATTGTCGGACAACAGAAAACCAACCCTCACTTTTCTCACACGGAACCCAGAAAGTCATGGGCCAAGGGAGTCAAGCAGATGCAGTATTTCTTGAATTCCAAAAGGTTTTTAACTGAATTCCACAACAATGCTTCTTAATGATGCATCAAGCGGAACTTATGACTGGATTTAGGATTTCTTAGTAGGGAGGATGCTGCTTGCCATCTTGAATGAAGAGCCATCCACAGATCCATACGTAGCTTCATGCGCGATCCACATAAGTGAGTTGGGACCGTTGCTGGTTGGTTAGTTGTTGATTGATTTGGGGGAGGGGACAAAACAGCGAGGTCATCAGTCCCATCAGATTAGAGAAGGATGGGGAAGGAAGTTGGACGTGTCCCTACAAAGGAACCATCCCAGCATTTGCCTGAAGGGATTTAGGGAAATCACGGAAAATCTAAATAATGTTGGGCGGACACGGGTTTGAACCGTTGTCCTCCCGAATGCGAGTGCAGTGTGCTGACCACTGCACCACCTGATTCGGTGGACCTTGCTATTCATGTTTCATGTTAATGACTTTGCAGACAAAGTTAATTGTAACTTCGGACTTTTGGAGCTGATACAGTCATCTTGAATAAAGTACTATCTAAAAAAAGCTCACAAACATTCAGTCAGATCGTCATAAGGTTTCGCAGTGGTGCGAAAATTGTAAACTCGTTTAAACGTCTACAAACGTAACGTTGTACACGTTCCAAAGCGAAAACGTGTAATATTACAGGGTCCAGTTACATTAATGTGACCAACACCAATTTTAGACATCAAAGTGCAATAACCGCAGAATATCAGGAACATCTGCCAGACCTAGAATGGCTGCGATTTTTGGCACCAATGGTACACTAGCGTGCCAGTTAACGATATTATTAAAAACTAGTAAGATGGTGATTTCCATCTAGTGGATTCTTTTTTAATTCTTTTGAGATCTGATTCTTTTCTTTTCTCATCACTTGCCATTACACTGTGTTTAAACTACATTACAATCCTTTCCACGGAAGTAATCAACTCAGGCAGTTTGTCAGGCTTTTCCGTGGATTTTTTTGCTACCAGAATGAGCAAATGGGCACAACACAATACGTGTATATGACTTGTTTTCAATTCTGTTTCTATTCCTTTAATCATATGAGCACCTGCGTAAGTCACCAGTCAATATTTGACTGGCGTTTATATCCAATTCGTTGTGAGTCTGCAACAGTGTGCTAGAAATATTTTCACCTATGTGTGATCGTGACAAGTCATAGGTACTAAGAGTAGCCGTTTCCTTTTCATCGCCATTAAAAGAATTAACGGTAATTCTTAGGAACGTCCTAGAACGAATTGTATTTGTCCAAATATCTATTGTGAGCGCTAAAACGCCAATATTCTGAACCTCACTTTTGAAGTAGTTCTGAGTAATTCCAAAATGGGTTTTAAATGTGTGCCGGCCGTTGTGGCCGAGCGGTTCTAGGCCATTCAGTCTGGAACCGCGCGACCGTTACGGTCGCAGGTTCGAATCCTGCCTCGGGCATGGATGTGTGTAATGTCCTTAGGTTAGTTAGGTTTAAGTAGTTCTAAGTTCTAGGGGACTGATGACCTCAGATGTTAAGTCCCATAGTCCTAAGAGCCATTTTTTGAATGTGTGTATCTATGGTGCATTCCACAAATGTGCAATGATTTTCAGCAATTTGAAAAATTTGTGCGTCTTTTCTGAAATATTTCGGAAACTTAAACTCAATATTAGTTTAAGGGAGTTTTCAGACAATGAATCTGTAATGCTACGTTCCTCTTATTCGCTGTCGCTAAAAATATCGCACCCCTTGTGACATTCCGGTGTGGTACCCCTTGGTAATTCGGCTGTACCGCAACACGCTTAATCGCGACTGACTCGACAAAACGCGACCACCCGTAAATAATCATAGACAGTCAACATCCACTATCGGAAAACATAAGCATACAACGGTGTTCAAAATTAAAGCAACAAACCACTGTTTCCACGTCCTGTGTGTAATTCGCGATATAGGCATACAAACTGTGGTGTCACCGCCAGACACCACACTTGCTAGGTGGTAGCTTTAAATCGGCCGCGGTCCATTAGCACATATCGGACCCGCGTGTCGCCACTGTGTGATCGCAGACCGAGCGCCACCACAAGGCAGGTCTCGAGATACGGACTAGCACTCGCCCCAGTTGTACGGACGACTTTGCTAGCGACTACATGGACGAAGCATTGCTCATTTGCAGAGCAGATAGTTAGAATAGCCTTCAGCTAAGTCAATGGCTACGACCTAGCAAGGCGCCATTAGTAACATTGCATGTATCTAAAGAGTCTCACTTGTATCGCCACAATCTCCAGATGTACCAAAAGGATGGATTAAAGTTAAGTATTCCAGAAGCTACGTACTTTTCTTTATAGCATTCATAACGTATCCTGTTTCAGACCTCACGCACCCTGCTTTGACTTAGCGCGTGCCTTTCGGCTTCCTCTCATTGTATCTAGGCTGTCTTGTCTAGACACAACACAAACTGTCAACAGATGTCCGTACGATCGTGTCCTGCACGGAAGATGGCATCCCGGTCAGCGGACAACCAAGCCAACGATGACGTCAGAGCACCTATCAAACGGGATAGCGTTTCCCGAGTATTCCTATATCCACAATCGCTGTTTACATAGTCACAGATGGTCCAGTATGGCACAGAGAAGACGTCTACCAGGCTCTGCGGTGAAGGGCCATGGGACGAATGGAAGCAGGACAGTCGCAAACTCATGTGGCTCGATAGCTTAATGTGAAGCGTTCTGTTGCTTTGCGGATGTGGCAACAGTTTATGGAGTTCGAAACTGTATCCCGAAGACCAGGGCGGAGCCGACAACGTGTAACACCAGAAAGAGAGAACCGTTATTTGACTGAAAGGGCATGACGGTACCACCTTAGTACTACATGGCAAATATCACCTGATTTCGCAGCATCCACCGAACGTGTTGTAACGAGGCAAACGGTGTACAGAAGGCTTGGGCAGACTGGCCTTCGTTGTCGGAGAGCTGCTGTATATGTATCTCTGACACGTCTAGAGTGGAGCCGTCAACATGCCACCTGGGCAGACGAACAGTAGGCCTATGTTCTTTTCACATATGAGTCCCGAGTTGGGCTGTATAGTGATTCTCGACGGATTCGCATCTAGAGGGAATGTGGGAATCAAGAGTTACCCCTAATGCTGTGGGCAGGGATTATACTGACCACTTGAACACCTCCTCATGAAACTGTACTGCTTAATTGGTAAGGTTTAACTGCTGTCAGGTCGTGACGAGATCTTTGGGGTCTCATGTGGCTGTTACGAAGTGCTGTGGACCCAGACTTCGTATTTCTGGACGATAATGCTTGATCTCATAGACCACACGTGCTTGATGTTTTCTTTGGAAACTGGAGATATTGGACGCATGCCGTGGCCTGCTCGCTCTCCTGATTTGAAGCCCATAGCGTACGGCTGTGATGCACTTGAGACACGGGTTGCATCACGTCAGCACCCACCAACCACTCTCAAAAACTTGTGAGCAGAGCTGCAGGAAGAATGGGCAATATTGCCTTAACACGAGATTAATGATATCATTCACAGCATGTCCCGTCATTTATCACGCCTATATTGCTAATAGTATTGCTCACAATGCGGCGGGGCGCGTTAAAAAAAGTCGTTCGCCGTATTGTTCAAACTGAACGTCCACCTACCTCAATATGGCTTCTGCTCGACGTCCCTTCACTCGGCAACGTAGATACTTACCAGACGGCGAAAAAGCAGCGTTGAAGAAAACGCAGCCCAATATCTGTCCTGCAAAGTCGGCGTAAACTCTAGTAGTATTTCAGTTCCTGCAATCTCACGTATATCAACATTTCGAGTAGTGATATGGTGCATTTTTTCTCAAAGTAAATGTTCAAAAAATTTGTAGATAAGCCTTTTTATAGCTTCTAGCACACATGCAAAATCGGCTATCAAGTCGTATTTTACCTAACTAACGTATCTAGAGTTCTCTGTTCACAGTTCATACAACCAATTTCACACGCAAAGCAGCCAGAAATTAACACAAATCCGACCCGATTAATGTCGCGATCTCACAGTCACAGATTCGCTACTATAAATGAGTTTCACATTCGGTCCTTTTCAGAGGGTTTCTTTAAAAGAAACTGCTTGCCAAATACTCCATAACTGAATACAGAATACGCCACATGGAATTTTCATAATGACCGAAAAGTTCACACGCGACTAACTTTCCAACAAAACACTCCTGAAACTCCAAACTTTCATCAAACTGTTCGTAACTACATCAGTGTTAGTCACGACATATATTAAACGTGAGGGACTCAATATTCCTTCATTTTACACATAATGAAAATATATACTATATGAATAATTTCAAAAACGATTGCACTTTAAACTAATATTCTGGTTGCCTTCTTACATAAGCAATCACTCCTAGACATACGTCATCAGCAGTGTGGGTAAATTACATCTTTCCCACGTTCCAATTACGTAATGTTGTACATAATACAATATTGAATTTTTTTCATATGTCCCACATACACACTCTCTCTCACATTTAACATGTCCTTCCGCGTCCAAAGCTGGCGAGCGACTCTCTCGATATTGCCTCACTCACAGCACATCTAACTAGTTGTGATTGGGAACTACTTAATTCTGGTTGGCTGATCAGTCTGACGCACCTTAGAGATCATTCTCGCGGCGAAACTCGCCTAAGCCAATCACTGTTGAGAAAGTAATTTACTTCATCCCAAAATGCAAATACTAACACAATGTTTAATAAAACAAAACGAAATAAAATTAATCTCGAAAATAATTTCGAAAACGATTGCACTTTAAACTAATATTCTGATTGCCTTCTTACACAAGCAATCACTCCTAGACATACGTCATCAGCAATGTGGGTAAGTTACATCTTTCCCACGATCCAATTGCGTAATGTTGTACATAATACAATACTGAATTTTTTTCGTATGTCCCACTTACACACTCTCTTTTGTTCGCATTTATTCACACAACAACATAATAAACAGATACTAATTTTTTCTGAATTTTTATACTACGAAATGAAGAATAATTAAAGTTTTGAAAATAAAAATCCAAACTAATAGATTTTATATATTGAGAACTCTGTGAATGATTTCAAATGGTAACCAAAGACAAACTGTAATCGTTCCTAACTGAATTTTTCACTCTGAGTGTTGGTTTTAGGTAATTTTCTAAATCTCAAAAACTATGTATGTATAGCTTTGAAATTTGGAGGAGATCTTCTTCTCAATAACAAAAATAGTATACTGAGTTTGAAAATAGTCGGTTAATATTTAATATGTTTTATTTAGATTCGTAGGAGGTATGAATATATGGTCGTTCTAAGTGACACAGAAGCCCGTTCTCACGCTGGCTAGTAGCGACAGATGTGCTATGAGTCATGGCTAAGACAAGTTTGCAGCCTCCTGTACGTTCACCGGGCTCCATGTCTAGGTATCATACTGCAATAAATGTTATCGCGTAATAACTTGCGACGTCACAACACCTCCTACTGAGTGCCAGTTGTCGCAATGTATGCGTAAATCTGTTAAGTTGGAAACACTGAAGAATGTTTTTGCCTATTGTTACGCATGTTGCACTTATTTACGTTCTGTATTCTTTATATTGTTTCTACGTTACTACCACCTGATTGTACTATTTTGTGGCAACCCTGTAAAATTTCGGTTTGTTGCTTTAATATTGGACACCAGTGTATTTACTAGCAGTTAGTTCCAGGGTGAAATCAGGACTGCTCAAGACAAGTTGCCAAATGAATACTAATTACAGCATCTGGAAAAGGGAACGCACCAGGGAGAATTTTCTCAGATACAAACAGGTGGCCGCCGCCACAATCTATTTCTGAAGAAACGGAAAAAACAGTCTTGGAAACAGTTCTGTGAGGTACTCACTAGAGGAACTCCGTTGTCATGGGCTTGATTCCAGAAACAGGTCCTCGTTGGGGTAAAGTTGACTAGATACCTTCGCATAGATCGTCGTACCCCTTTCGATCAACCCTGAAGCACTGGCGCACATGTGTAATTGTTCCTATACTCAAGCCCGGCAAACACCTTTGTTTGACCAATTCATACCGACCCATCGCTCTTTCTTCCTGCGAGCTTAAAACATCAGGATGGATCTCGCAACGCCGATTGGAATGGCGGCTTGAGAGGTACTCCCTTCTTTCCGGCTCTCAAAACGGACTTCGAAAAGGAAGAAGCACCATAGACAGCTTAAGCCTATTAACTTCGGACATAGAACTTACTTATGCTTCTATGGGATACCTGACGGCACTGTTTTCCGATGTTTACAGTGTGGACGTGAACTTTCTGATACGGTGTGTCAGATCTCATTAACCGTAACTTGTACTCTCTCTTACGACAACGTGCAACTTGTGTCAGACAACACGACAATACCTTGCATGGAGCACGTCTGGTCGACAAAGGACTGCAGCATGGCTCCATATTAAGTCCTATTCTTTATGCAGTGTCAGATGCGGCTCGTGGCTTCTACACTGGGGAAGGCTGCGACATTTATCGATCGAAGCTACCATAGATGTCGGGTTATGTTACAGATCAGTCTGTCATCACAACCAAGATTTCGAGCAGCAATATCAGACTCGATCCAAACGTTTACATACTGTATCTTTTTTCTGTTTCATAATTAACTGCTAAATAACATCAACTGCTATCTCCAAGATAAAATGTATAGCTAGCTTATTTATCTCCCGACCCCACGTTTCCTTACCGTTTACCACAACAAATCATACTAAAAGAAGCGTTTTGGAGAGATCTTTAATGCAATCTATGTAAGCTTCGCCGCATGCTTAATGGTTTTGATGTTTTCAGCTCCAAACTCCAGACGTTCAATGTTTTATGTGCTTAAACCGCAGCGTTTATGACGTCACGGGTTTTGAGCTGTGATTGGCTAAATGAGCAGCCACCCTGTTATTTCACATACCGTATTTGTCGTATTTATACCTAAGTATTACGAAAATATGCATTTCAAGTGGTACAGTGCGTTAAAGATCTCTCAAAACGCGTCATTTTTGTTAAAGTTTCTTGTGCTGAAGTGCCGGAAACTGTCAAACTTTAGGACAACAAACCGTTCTGGAAAATGTGTCGGCGTTTGATATCTCCCATTCAGCGCTGCAAAATGCTCTATGAGCAATTCATTGAAATTTGGCTGATACAGTAGTTATTTTTCGAGAGAACACATCGCAAGCGCAAAAAGTCTGCTCCCATTCACAGTATTATGTATGAAAGTTTTCACTCGTTTTAACGTATGAAGCACCGTTTTGCCTCTCCTGTCGTCATTGAGAAGGTTACCATCAACAGCAGAAATCTAACACTTTGAGAAAAAACTTTCCCTAGTTGTTTTCATAAAGAAAGTTCAGAAAGTCAAAGCACCTGACGCTTTCATAAAATCCTTTCTGCTGTCGAACACATTTAGTTTATTACGTATGTCTGAAGGCTGTAATTTAAAGAAATTAACAGCTACTTTCAGTTCTTTTTCAGGGAAAACAATTTTATGTTTCAAAAACAACGACGGTTCAAACAGTTGTGCAATTCGCAAGTGATCATTAAAACTGAATCGATGACTCATCGGAGTCAAGATGCGGTCGCAGACGTCCATTACACACAACATTCTTGATTCCGTGAAGCGTCTCCGATTCGCAGTTGGTTCTTCCTGTTTCCAGTGATCGTCATATCAGGTGAGGCTCTAACACCCTGGAGAGAAGCAGCAAAGTGAGATATACGTTCAACAGTTTTCACTGCGTCAGTATTTCTTTGCTGTAATTGATTGAACAAAATTCACAATGAGACGTGACTTTCACTGGCGGGCTGAAAGGGGCCGGAATGGGCAACCCGCCCCGAACCTCTGGTCGTGGGAAGCCTCCAGATCTCGACGAGGACCTCGTGCTGTCGAGGCCCTTCCAGACCATTTTTAATCAAATGCCGAACAAGGCCAAAGTACGTTCAGTAAATAAGAGACAAATGGTTCAAATGGCTCTGAGCACTATGGGACTCAACTTCTGAGGTCATTAGTCCCCTAGAACTTAGAACTAGTTAAACCTCACTAACCTAAGGACATTACACACATCCATGACCGAGGCAGGATTCGAACCTGCTACCGTAGCGGTCTCGCGGTTCCGGACTGCAGCGCCTAGACCGCACCTCCACTTCGGCCGGCAATAAAAGACACTTCTTAGTTCGAGGCCTCAGACGTATGCAAAATATAAACATCATGACCTACTTACGTAATATCAAGTCATCGCAACCCTCAATTTGTGTGTTCAGAATTTTAATAATTTTTGTAAAACGTTGCATTATTCTATGTGAAACGGTTTCTTGATACCTAAGCCATCCACGCAGGTGTACTTGAACTACAGTTTATAAATACGTGCAAAAGTGCAGCGAAGTGCTTACCAGTGATTTATTAATGTTTTAACTTAAGTATTAAATTTCAAAACTTACTTTTGAAAGTTTGTATGTAATTATTTTGTAGTTTTTGCCAAATTTGGACATCAAGATCAACACTATAATCATGTAGACTCTACACGATGGAAGTAACCGTAGAAAACGGTATTTATCGCATAAATTTTTATCTAGTTGTACTCCTCACCTTGAAGGGGCGCACGCCGCTCGCTCTATGGCTGCTTCGGCGCGAAATATAAATAACAAATTCGAACAACGGAAAAATTACGTGATGATTTATTTCGTAAAAAGAACAACATACCTATCGCAGAATAGTACGAAGGCAATCAATTTGACTCTTGTCGTAAATTTACTTTATAACTAGTAACTTGTTAGGAGATCAAATCAAGATAGTAGTCGCTTCAGGATGTAAAAAGGTCTACATATTACGGACTAATTTTTGACAGCACTCACTACCAAAGCAGAACTGACCTAATGACACATATTATCACATACGCCCATATGGAAAAAAAAACCACTGTAGAAGTTCGAGAATCCTTTTGCAGCTTCTTTTTATATCAGAAAAGACTGCAGAATATATGTCAAAAGGTATTCAACAGCAGTTGGAAAAAGATGGGCTGGATACTGCGTTATGCAGGGTTCAAGGTTATGACAATGCTGCGTCAATGTCAGGTGTATAAGGGGCAGTCAAATGAAAAGCAGCCAGATGGGAAAAAGTAAGTAAACTGTTTATTATTTCAACAGTAATCGCCATAACTGTTAATACATTTATCAAATTGTGAGATGAGACGGTCAAGGTTGTTTCGGCTATGCTGCAGGAATGGGAGGGAGCACAAGTTGCCACGGTTGTTCCGACAACGCTGCAGAAGTTTCTCTGGAAAGCCCTTAAACTTCCTCCATTATAGTCCCAATCTCTCCCCATGCGATTTCTGTATTTTTGGAGCCCTGAGGAAAAACATTCGTGGCCGTCAATTTGCTGCGGTCTAAGAAGAGCACGCCCGCGTACTATCATCATCCCGTAGACAACCACAAAAATTTTTCCATTAAGGTATGAAAATTCAGTACATTTGTGACAATTCCAGTGAGTGCAGCCACTGTCAGTGTAGTTTCTGCAGTATAAGTGAAGCAGAGTGTCAAATTAGTTGTTGATAGAATACAACACAGCTCCTAAATTTGTCTTGAATTGCATAATTCGTGGAAAGATATGGAAACCACAGTTTTAATAAAATCATAATTCTTGAAAAGAAAGATGCTTTCAGCACTTATTTATAGACCTCTTCCCTTTGTTTCTTATTAATATTTGATGCATTATTAATAATAGCATGAGCGGTCTAAGGCGCTGCAGTCATGGGCTGTACGACTGGTCCCGGCGGAGGTTCGAGTCCTCCCTCGGGCACGGGTGTGTGTGTTTGTCCTTAGGATAATTTACGTTAAGTAGTGTGTAAGCTTAGGGACTGATGACCTTAGCAGTTAAGTCCCATTAGATTTCACACACATTTGAACAATAATAGCAAATAAAATCTTATTTATTACATATCATACTAAAATCAGTGTGCAGTCATCGTCATAAAAAATAAGATGTAGGTTTTAATTTACTTTGAATTTTTTATGAGAATATTTTCATCTGTTGTTGGTACAGCGGTCTTCAGACCATAGAGTGATTTGATGCAGCTCTCCATGCAGTGCTGGTCCAAGAATATTTATCCTCACAAATAACTTATAATTTGAAACTTCCTGGCAGATTAAAACTGTGTGCCCGACCGAGACTCGAACTCGGGACCTTTGCCTTTCGCGGGCAAGTGCTCTACCATCTGAGCTACCGAAGCACGACTCACGCCCGGTACTCACAGCTTTACTTCTGCCAGTATCTCGTCTCCTACCTTCCAAACTTTACAGAAGCTCTCCTGCGAACCTTGCAGAACTAGCACTCCTGAAAGAAAGGATATAGCGGAGACATGGCTTAGCCACAGCCTGGGGGATGTTTCCAGAATGAGATTTTCACTCTGCAGCGGAGTGTGCGCTGATATGAAACTTCCTGGCAGATTAAGTCGTGCTTCGGTAGCTCAGATGGTAGAGCACTTGCCCGCGAAAGGCAAAGGTCCCGAGTTCGAGTTTCGGTCGGGCACACAGTTTTAATGAGTCGTGCTTCGGTAGCTCAGATGGTAGAGCACTTGCCCGCTAAAGGCAAAGGTCCCGAGTTCGAGTCTCGGTCGGGCACACAGTTTTAATCTGCCAGGAAGTTTCATATCAGCGCACACTCCGCTGCAGAGTGAAAATCTCATTCTGGAAACTTATAATTTGGTGTCCCTCTTCCCCCTTTCTCCATGTATACTTTCACGTGGGTCACTTTTCGTTACTAATTGTGATACAAAAGTACACAAACCTTGCACTTGGGCGCCACTGGCGCCCCTCAAGTTTTACTCCTCACAAATTTTGTGCCCCAAGCAACCACTGCTAATTATTTTATGTCCTGTATGGAAATCTTAACAGTTGTGATGCCTCTGACGCCCCTCTTCGGTTGGCGCCCCAAGTGGCGGCTTCTGCCGCTTGGGCCTTAAGCTGACTGTGTTTTCACGCTAGTCTGTCCTGTGCATAACTACCGCAACCTAAATCCATATGAACCTGCTTACTGTATTCAAGCCTTGGTCTCCCCCTGCAGTTTTTATGCCCCAACCCTTACATTCACACTTACTTCCGTTGCCAAAGTGATAATTCTTTGGTGCCTCAGGATGAGTCCAATGGTACCTAAATTTCTTTTTTTCACTACTGATACAATAACTCTTCATTTATTATTCGATCTACCACTCTAATATTCCGTATACTCCTACAGCACCACATTTGAGAACCTTCTATCTTCGTCTGCCAACGACCTTGTCACATTGGTAACCCCTGCTCCTGTCAGATTACTGAAGTTAAACATTGTTAGGCTTGAATAGCATTTGGTTGGGTGACCATCAGAGTCTACCAGGCCCTGTTGGCGAGGGGGATGCACTCAGCTCTTGTGAGGACAATTGAAGAGCTACATGACTGAGAAGTAGTGACTCTGGTCATTAAAACTGAAAGTGGCCTGGAGAGTGGTGTGCTGACCACATAGCCCTCCACATCCGCATCCAGTGATGCCTGTCTCGTATGGGGATGACATAGCGGCCAGTTAGTACCGTTGGGCCTTTTGAAGCCTGTTTGAATGGAATTCGTCTTACCTGAACTTCCTATCGTCCACCTTTCACTTCCATTAAAGGCCACACTGCAGACAAGTACCTTCAGTAAAGGCTTCCTAACATCAGGGTTTATACACTGATTGGCACAAAAAATGCAACACCCAGTAAATGATGTGTAATCATTCTGTACTTATCTATTTAATCAAAGTGAAGCACTTCAACCAATTTTTTGAGATGAGATATGTTATTAGCATTGCTTTTCGAGCGAACAATGAAGTGTTGATTGTTTATTACACTAGCCTTAATTGTTGTTTCCCGCACAACCTGGAAAACACATCACTGAATATGAGTGAATAACATTTTCCTGCTTTTGTAGTGCCTATTGTTGTACACTGAATTGTTCCCCTTTCGGTCATATGTGTTTATAGGATCATTCTGTGATTTTCATAATCAGCTTTATGGAGTAAACATGACGTTCAGCACTGAATAATTTACAAAAGCTATTGCTTTGGTGGAATATGGGTGCAGCATGCATTACGTTGCAGAAGTGTTGAGGATTACACCTTACACAATTTCCAGAACCATACAAAGGTACAGGGAAACTGGAAGCTTTGTAAAGAGACCAGGAAAAGGCCCAAGAAACGAAACATTGGAGAGAGATGACTGCTTCTTACAACATCAAGTTCTTTGCAATCATAACACCACCGCTATTAAAGCACGAAATTGACTCCACCAGGTTCGAGAGGCCAATGTTTGTGAGAGAACCGTTTGAAGTAGATTGGAAGAAGCCAATCTTCAGTCCAGGAGACCTGATGCAAGTCCAGAACTCACCAAAGAGCACTACACAGCGGGACTATGCTTCGCAAGGGAGCATCTTGGCTGGACAGTAAGACAATAGGATCAAGTGTTGTTCACCAGTGAGTCACGATTTAGTCTCCAGTCACCTGACAGAAGAGAGAGGGTCTGGAGAAAGCCAGGGAAAGGTATTCCCCTTGCACATGCTTATCCAGGACACCTTTTCATGGTGGTTCTGTCATGGTGTGGGCAGGAGTCATTGCAGTTGCAAGGACAGGTTTGGTCTTCGTAGAGCATAGGAGCCTTACTGAGCATTGGTATGTGGAGGAAATCCTTCTGGAGCATGTTGCGCCTTTCGCTCCATTTATTGCTGATGATTTTGCACTACTGCACGGTACTGCACGTCCACATGTTGTGAGAATTGTGCAAGAGTTCTTGGATGAAACAGGGATTCATGGTATGGGTTGACTTGCTCGAAGCCCTGATTTGAATCCTATCGAGCACGTTTGGGACCAGCTGGGAAGCAGAGCCCTCAGCACTATCCAGAGACGATACAGGACCTACGGAATGCCCTCCTGGAAGAATAGAATATGATTCGTCAACAGGACATTATCGCATTAATCAGGAGAATGCCGTCATTGCTGCAAGAGGTGGCAATGCACGCTTTTGAAGATGCGAACAGAGGTATCCGAGAGTGTCTCCAAGATCTGTGAAGTAAAGTGTGAAGTGCATAACATCAAATCGACCTGCATTACCTTTGTGAACTAACTCAAAATATCCTTGAAGTGTGCAACTTTGGCTTCATTTATTTATTATTATAACGATTGTTCCCCTATAGGAGAGCTATTGAACTTGAATTCATAATTTCATCTTGTAGGGAAGCAGCCTACTCACGCTGTAGCAAATTCACATCAGTTTCCATTGTGTGCCAGCCAGTCTGCTGTAACTAGCTCTGACGTCATAAATATTGCGCAATACCCTAAAAATCAAGCAAATGACCTAAAACTTTTCTAGCATGTCACGAATAATACTAAATTAATGTGTGTTAAATATCAGTTCGATAACTTCAGCCATTTTCGAAATTTGGACGTTTTTCTGAAAAAATCATTGGCGCAACAGAAAAGAGCTAGAGACTTCAAAATTTATATTTAGATTCATCTTTCATAATGATTTAATAAAAACAGTACTTTGGATTTCACAAATTAAGATTTTAGTGGAAATTCATGATTTTCTGGTTTTCATCTCAAAACTGAAGGAAGCGAGATAGATTAAGTAGGCTAATAAATAAGGCTAGGATGTTTAGATTTATATAGGTTGGAGGTCAGCTATGACTATGAAGATGTGAAAAGTTTCTTTTGAATACCTATAAAATTATAGCGATAGCGGATCTCAAAAGGGCTAGTTCAGAGCTCATCTACTGCGTGCAGTGTAATTTAATTAATTCTCTCGCCCAAAATATTTAACTTAGCCACGTAAAAATTTTATTATCAATACTTACCTGCGTGCTGAATGGACGTTTAAATTAAGAGCTTCATCGGCCATCAGCAAAAGAAGCTATAAATTATTATGCAACTTGAAGTGGTGCGTTACTAGCTCAGCGGCTAGTCGGGAGAGCCGATTTGATCAGGCGTTCCCTTAGCCGTCGGCACCGCGGCTTTATATATAAGAACGCTTTGCGAGGAAGAAAGGCCCCAGTTCTCTCTAGACGCTGAATGACACGCCATCTGTGTCGGGAGTCGCGTCGCATCAGTGTCACTGCTACAAACAGCCTCGGGTGCCGTATTAAGTTACTAGAGATACACGGAACCATGAAAACATTTCAAGTGAAGTGTTAATTCTGGGATGATTTTCATTATCTAGCTTCAGTTTGCGTATTGTCGTATTTTCACGTGCCGTCGCGGGACAGACATGCTACCAATTATTTAGCGTGGCGTTTGATGAAATAATTTTCATCAAATTATGGCGAGCATTCGTTTTAACATTTAATTCGGACATTTATAGTTGCATCAGCGCATTAGACTTTGAACTGCTCTGTTAGTTAGGTTGTAAGGATACTTGTGTTTTTTGTCAGTGAATTTCAGAATATACTCAACTATTTTGGAAAACCGTTTTTGATTAGAAATCCCGGACAATCTCCTAATTCCTCAGAGCTATAAGCTGCAGCTATAATGGTATTCTCAGATGAAGTGGGCACTAGGATCTCTAAGTACTGGCTTCACGTTTTGTTAAATCACTTTCTGGGTGCTAAAAAGTAAATAGAGAGCCAGTGTTGAGAACGGCGAAAGACAGCATTAACAACATTCTAAAAGCCAGAAACTGATTCAACATGCAAGCAATTATACAGCAATTCATTAGATTTTTTACAACTTAACCGCCGCCCCACATATGGTGCATCGGCCGGGAAATCAACTAAGTGAAAGTGATTTTTTTTACTATTCGGATTCGCGAGTGAAATGCGACACGCAACTGAGTATAGAACAGTGAATGCGTTACGTGTGCATGTGGACAACGCAATTGGATTAACACCGCATCTGGATTGACGGAGCTGGCACTCAGTCTAGCGGTGCTGCCGGCATCGCGAGAAGCCAGTCTCGCCGCACCGCAGTCGTCCGCTGGAGCAGCCGGCGCAGCGCCTGCAATTGCGGGCCACGCAAACACACAACAGCCGTCGGAGAGCCGTCTGCAGTTCAACGTGCCTCGTCGCATTAGGAATCCTGGTACGCCGCGCAGACAACGCCATACATCGTGCAGAAGGAACTAAGTTAAGTGAAAAGCTGTTAAAAATTTTACTAACCTGCACTAAAAGACTGTCGGCGATGGAACCGCCAAAAGAAACTGAGGTTAAACTTATATCAGAACCTATGTCTGTTGAGGGAACTGTAAATCCAGACAACGGTTCAAGTGTAAATATGCATGAAAGTAGTAATGTTAAAGTGAAATATGAAGTATTGTCTCCTGACAGTAGTGTGCGAAGGGGCAATGATTCAATAATAGAGACCCCTGTAGTAAAGCAGAAAGTAGAAATTGTAAATTTATTGGATGATAGTTTCTCTGATGAATTAAAAATGAAACAGTCATCAGAGATGGTAGAGTTTAAGAAGAAGTTAGATATGACTAATCAATCAGAAGTTTCATTTAATTTTGATGATTCTGGTATTGGAGCTAGTTTTTTGTCACCTGAATGTGATAAAAAGCCAGCTAGTGAGCAACCCAAAGATGCTGGGGCTATTGATTTAAATGTTATATTACAATAGCTGCCAGTAATGCTGAATTAAAGTCTGAGATTGTGGCCAGCCAAACAAATTTTAATAAACGATTGGAGGTAATGGACGATACCTTCAAGGCTGGTTGCAATAAGTTGAAAGAGTATCTAGACAGTTTGAATTATAAAATTGATTACAATCATGAGGATATTAAGAAAAAGGTTGCTCAACAATTTTCTGAAATGTATAAGACAATAAAATCCGAAGTCGCTGAGGTTCGCAAAGACTTCCAAATGGAAGATGCGAAGCTGGAGCACAAGTTAACAGAAAAGATCGAGGCGGAATCTGAACTGTGCTCAGATAGATTTAAAGATGTTAATGTAAAAGTAAACATATGTCAAGCAGAAGTAGAAGCAATCAAAACTGACACTACTCATATTGTACAAAGAGCAGATAATGTTGAAATGAAAGTAGAAAATATCAGTACTAACATTGCTAACATTGAGAGTAAAGTAGCTTCAGTAACTTCTGGTAATGGTAGTATACAACAAGTTGTAGCTGCAAATGCCGCTTTTATCGGGTGTCGGCAGTTCTTGCGGTTTGATCCAGATAAAAATATCCACCCGCTAGATTTCTGGAACGATTTTGAAGATGTGATTCCACCGACTTGGTCTGAACGAGAGAAAATCTCATTTATTAAAAGCCATTTAGCAGGTGACGCCATGCGTTGGTCAGCTGATGTTATGTTGAAGTGTAAAACATTAGCGGAGTTTAAAACAGCTTTCATTAATGAGTATTGGTCTAGCAATAAGCAAAATGAAGTGTTGAGAGAATTTTGGAGTGGAAAACGCTTCAATGCAGGCAAGGAGTCCATTAAAGAGTTTGCTAGGTCATGGATTTCACGTTTGTCACATTTGGACGAAAAGCTGAAACCTGAAATGATAATACTAGGTCTTGAAGCCAAACTGCCATGGTATTGGCAAACTAGAATTATATCAGCCCCTAGAGACAATCTGGATCGTTTCATTGAGTATTTGGAACGTGTAGAACGGGTTGCTGCCAATGAGGAGCAAGCACGTAATAACCGAAATGCCAATAACAATAATAGTAATTTTAGGAACGAGCAAAATGGCAATGTAAACATCAGAACAGTAGGTGTTCGCCATCCTAAGAGACGTAGGAATTGGGGAAATAATTATCAGAACCAACAATGGCGTCCAAGGGATAATAATTTTGTTCCAAACAGAAATATGCATGTAAACAACAGTACGGAAAGTAATGCTGTGCCAGTCAACTATAATGAAACTAAAGGAAACAGCAGTAGGCCGAGGCAGAAAAACTAGTTCCCGTCTATGAGGACACTGGCGCTCACCAGGCGGTTACTTTTCCTAAGCCAGTAGTTACGGGAATTGGTAAGACAGATCAGAATACTCAAACTGAACAGATGGATGAAGTGTCGGTAGCATCTAAGGATACAACAGAAATATTAGATCACTCACAGTATTTGACAGATACCGTATTAGAGACGCTTTCTAAGTGGGAAGAGAAAGAGAAGGAGCAGCTGTGTAACGATAGGGACGAGCTACAAAATACTGAATTGACAGGTGAAGAAGCAGAAGAAATTCATGCTTATATTTACGATGAAGATGATATGCTCTTATCTAAAGTGCCTGTGCAGGATGTTGATAATGTACTAATAGATTTAGGACAGGAGATAAGTGAGAATGTAGAGGGTAGGCTGTTGGGGGTCGATGAACCCAGTAGCTGTGACCAGTTGTCACTTGAGAAGGAAACCGACGATAATGGTAAAAGTGGTTTAGCTGTAACTAGTGTTATGCCCGGTCTGGAGGCGCAGAATCGCTCAGACTACAGTAATTTGGGTCATGTTCAGCAAACTAAATGTAATGAAGTCGTGCTGTGTTTCGATTTGAAATTAATAGATCGACTGGAAAAGGCAGCTGAAAATGTAATTCAGGAAACCCCTACACTTTGTGACCTAAATGTAATGAAGACAGATGTCGATCACTTTAGTTGGAGACAAATCCAAAAGGAACTATCAGATGAATTTGAGGAATCACCTGTACAACCTAGAATAAGCAACCCTATAATAATAGTGAATATGTTGGGTATCAATGTACGTTGTCTCTTAGACAGTGGAAGTGAGGTGAGTGCAATATCTCAGTCCTTCTTTGATGCATTACCTGGTAAAGACAAGCTTACAGTAATGAGGGTATCAGGACTAAGAATAATTGGTGCTACTGGCAAGGTTTCAAAAACGGTAAAGCAAGAAGCTTTACTGCCCTTTAACATTAATGGTAATTTAATTGATCATCCATGTTTAATTGTAAACAATCTCAGTATTGAGGTTTTAATTGGCATAGATTTCTTGTCAAAATATCAGAGTGTTGTTGACTTTGAAAGAAGCCAGTTAAAAATGGTCTTGCCAATAACCGGAGTAATTATAGTACCTTTTAGTGATAAACATGTAGTAACTGATAATGAAACTTGGGAGCTGCCTGTACGAGTTCTGAAAAACAGGAGATATTGGGACGAAGGTGTTAATCTTAGTAACAGTAAGCTAAACACAGAAGAAGAAGAAGAAGCAATTATTGTGGACAAAATAGAAGCTAAATTGCAGGAAATCGATAAGATTTCAGACAATCAAAAGGAGGAACTGAGACAGGTTCTAAAAAGGCATCATAAGGTATTTTCAGATCGACCTGGCAGATTCATAGGTAGCCAATGAATGCTGTAGGGAGGAGGTTGTTCTGTAACCTCTACACAGTGTGGCAGCTGTGCAGTCCCCTCAATCTTCCTCTTTCCTATCCTCAAAAATTTCGACCTCTTCTTTCATACATTAAATTTTCCGGTATGGTTATCAATACAGCATTAAACCAATGAATGCTGTAGGGAGGAGGTTGTTCTGTAACCTCTACACAGTGTGGCAGCTGTGCAGTCCCAGCGGTGTGAGATCTTCTTTCCCATTTCAGGTCTCACTCATTCTTCCTCTTTCCTGTCCTCAAAAATTTTCGACCTTTTCTTTCCAAATACTAAAATTTTCCGTTATGACTATCAAGCCAGCATTAAGCTAATGAATGCTGTAGGGAGGAGGTTGTTCTGTAACCTCTACACAGTGTGGCAGCTGTGCAGTCCCAGCTGTGTGAGATCTTCTTTCCATTTCAGGTCTCACTCATTCTTCATCTTTCCTATCATCAAAAATTTCGACCTTTTCTTTCCAAATACTAAAATTTTCCGTTATGACTATCAAGCCAGCATTAAGCTAATGAATGTTGTAGGGAGGAGGTTGTTCTGTAACCTCTACACAGTGTGGCAGCTGTGCAGTCCCAGCTGTGTGAGATCTTCTTTCCCATTTCAGATCTCACTCATCCTTCATCTTTCCTATCCACAAAAATTTCGACCTCTTCTTACCAGACATGAAAATTTTCTGTCATGGCTATCAAGCCATGAGTTATGTAACCATTCTATCTACCGATTAGTGACAAAAAAATACCTAATGTGACAAGCCTAATAGTGGCAAACAATAGAGAAGTATGACGTAATTAAGATATAAAATGTATTTGAGTAACAAGTATGTATAGAACCCAGGTAATATAGTAACTACAAAGTGTTGTTTTATTGGAAATGGTCCACCAACAGTAATTTAAAAAGATATATGAATTCATGTACAAGCAGGATCTGAAGTGGTAGTGAAACCTAGTGTATGCATTAGAGCTAACTAAGAAATAGTAAAAGAGATTGCTTAGTGTTAGGAAAAATATGCAGATAAGTTGTAAGATTAAACTCACCTGGTGTAGCAAGGAAAGGCAGTGTAATAGAATTGAGCAGTGTTTGTGGTTGAGACGTGAAGGACACGTCCCTGAAGTATTTATAAGGTTGGAGCTGGCCATTATTTTAGTGTAGTGTGTGACAGGATACACCTACACGTATTGAGGTTATGAGTTGGAGGCGTGAATGCGACCATAGGTACCCTTATGTTAGATGAGACAGAGCAGCTCATGGTGTCCTATAGGTTTAAGGAATTTAGCATTACGCTCGTCCATAATTACTTGATGCACTTTAGTGGTAGGTCTGAGAGAGACTACCTGAGGTTTCAGCGTCCGATCGAGTGGAAATGGATTGCCACGTGAGCAAACTAATCAGCTGCAGTACACTATGAATATGAAATAAATGTGCTATCCTATGCTTTAAATATTAATACAGTGAGTGTTAAATAAGTTCATACACTAGCAAAGTAAATAAATAACATACTGACAGATGTGAAACATTATTTTAGCTCAGCATAAATACACTTCAAAGTAAGTAAGTACCTAATTGCAGATGTGGAACTGACAACAGCAGAGGACCAATAAGTGGATTTAGTAGTCAACTAAACGTAGAGTGTTTTGAACACTCACAACTGTACTATTACCAAAAGTTACTCACATGCACAAAGAAGCTGAGAAAACAACCACTAATCATACTCATATTATCTCTAAGAATAAGGTAATCAAAGATGAGTCAGTTAAGTGCTTAAAATACAAATGTATCAGGAATGTACCGAGCATTGGTTCAGTGTTCCGGCCCAGAAATAATAAATTCAGATTAAATATGATTTATGATTGTATGCCTTAGGAGCATAAATTTTCTCTAGTACATGACTAAAGGCGTTTTGAGCCATTTGTTTACCGATTTTATGACAATTAAGTAACCACGAGAATAAAATTGAAAAAATTCTGTTAACTTTGTTACAGCAAAATATTGAAGGATAAAATGTATATATCCCCATTTCATTGTGACCCACCCATAGATATTAAGTGAACAGAGTCTGAGGCACTCTTTTTGTTTGTTCTACAGGACAAACCAGATAATGGCAGCCTGGTAGCTGCGTGAAAGCATGGAGTGACTTGGACACAACTCACAGTGACCCCTCCCCTTTCCCCCATGTAATTTAGAGAGAACGTGAAGGACGCACACCATAGCAACTTCCCCTCCTCTACCCTTGTGAATGGAAGTGTAGGACGCCAGCCAAAGCGGCTACAACCACTTGTGTAAAAATTATTTGTGAAATTTTCTTTCAGGTTTAGAAAAGACTGCTAAGAGATAATCATCTGTTTATGTATCATGTTATTTTCTTTGAATTTGTGTATGTAAAAATGTATATAATGTATTTAATGGATCTAAGATTTTCATAATTTTTCAATTTGTATGTGTTTGTTTGTCTAAGGCAATATGTATGCCAAAATATTTCATTGACTTTGCTTAAAATTTTGAGTAATGACATTGTTTAAAAGGCAGTGAACATGCCCACAATTTAAATAATTAATGTAGGTAATCAGTTTTCTTTAATGTTTCTACAGGTTTATATTTCAATTTTGATTTTTCATAGGGAGTTAAACTGTACTCTTGCTTCCCTTTTTGTAAGTAAATTTTTTTTCCATTCATTAACATTCATAAACAAAAAAATTTAAGTAGAGGGTGATGTAGGGAAGCAGCCTACTCACGCTGTAGTAAATTCACATCAGTTTCCATTGTGTGCCAGCCAGTCTGCTGTAACTAGCTCTGACGTCATAAATATTGCGCAATACCCTAAAAATCAAGCAAATGACCTAAAACTTTTCTAGCATGTCACGAATAATACTAAATTAATGTGTGTTAAATATCAGTTCGATAACTTCAGCCATTTTCGAAATTTGGACGTTTTTCTGAAAAAATCATTGGCGCAACAGAAAAGAGCTAGAGACTTCAAAATTTATATTTAGATTCATCTTTCATAATGATTTAATAAAAACAGTACTTTGGATTTCACAAATTAAGATTTTAGTGGAAATTCATGATTTTGTGGTTTTCATCTCAAAACTGAAAGAAGCGAGATAGATTAAGTAGGCTAATAAATAAGGCTAGGATGTTTAGATTTATATAGGTTGGAGGTCAGCTATGACTATGAAGATGTGAAAAGTTTCTTTTGAATACCTATAAAATTATAGCGATAGCGGATCTCAAAAGGGCTAGTTCAGAGCTCATCTACTGCGTGCAGTGTAATTTAATTAATTCTCTCGCCCAAAATATTTAACTTAGCCACGTAAAAATTTTATTACCAATACTTACCTGCGTGCTGAATGCACGTTTAAATTAAGAGCTTCATCGGCCATCAGCAAAAGAAGCTATAAATTATTATGTAACTTGAAGTGGTGCGTTACTAGCCCAGCGGCTAGTCGGGAGAGCCGATTTGATCAGGCGTTCCCTTAGCCGTCGGCACCGCGGCTTTATATATAAGAACGCTGCGTGAGGAAGAAAGGCCCCAGTTCTCTCTAGACGCTGAATGACACGCCATCTGTGTCGGGAGTCGCGTCGCATCAGTGTCACTGCTACAAACAGCCTCGGGTGCCGTATTAAGTTACTAGAGATACGCGGAACCATGAAAACATTTCAAGTGAAGTGTTAATTCTGGGATGATTTTCATTATCTAGCTTCAGTTTGCGTATTGTCGTATTTTCACGTGCCGTCGTGGGACAGACATTCTACCAATTATTTAGCGTGGCGTTTGATGAAATAATTTTCATCAAATTATGGCGAGCATTCGTTTTAACATTTAATTCGGACATTTATAGTTGCATCAGCGCATTAGACTCTGAACTGCTCTGTTAGTTAGGTTGTAGGGATACTTGTGTTTTTTGTCAGTGAATTTCAGAATACACTCAACTATTTTGGAAAACCGTTTTTGATTAGAAATCCCGGACAATCTCCTAATTCCTCAGAGCTATAAGCTGCAGCTATAATGGTATTCTCAGATGAAGTGGGCACTAGGATCTCTAAGTACTGGCTTCACGTTTTGTTAAATCACTTTCTGGGTGCTAAAAAGTAAATAGAGAGCCAGTGTTGAGAACGGCGAAAGACAGCATAAACAACATTCTAAAAGCCAGAAACTGATTCAACATGCAAGCAATTATACAGCAATTTATTAGATTTTTTACAACTTAACCGCCGCCCCACAATCTCTGGGCGTTTTTCTTCTTTGCTTCCCAAAAAACTCTTCAGAATGCTCCTTCTTCTGTTCTTCTGTCCATTTTTTACCAGGCTGGCGCGATGTTCTTTCCTCAAATTTCACACTCGTGATTTTATACCAGTACTCTGTGCGCTCTTAGAGATTTTTTATGTTGATCTGCTGCAGATCCCTAGGCGCTACAGTCTGGAAGCGCGCGACCGCTACGGTCGCAGGTTCGAATCCTGCCTCGGGCATGGATGTGTGTGATGTCCTTAGGTTAGTTAGGTTTAAGTATTTCTAAGTTCTAGGGGACTGATGACCTCAGAAGTTAAGTGCCATAGTGCTCGGAGCCATTTGAACCATTTTTTTGCAGATCCCTCTGGACATCTTTCAACCATTCTGCGCCGCATTTACTCTGTTATAATATTTAAAAGTTTCCTTGCTGTTCTGGAGACTTCCATACTGCAGATATGTGTGTAAAATTTGGCTCGGCGTTTCCTGATTCCGTCTGTTACTGTGTTGATCTTTATGAAGAGCTCGTTTTGTGGTCTCTTCATCGAAATGCCGTTTTTTTTTTTTTTTATTGCCCGTAATCTTCCTGAGAATTTTTCTTTCCTGCTTTTCTATTTCCTTAATTATTGAATGACCATCAGTCACCATCGTTTCAGCTACGGAGATTGCTGTTCTATAGTGCCTTAATTTTGCGTCTGTCGGAATGCACTTCTTGTTGTAATGCGTCCATGTTAGCTTGTAGGCCTTCTGGAGCTTGGTGATTCTTTTTTCATTGAGGATTCGGTTTAATCCTGAGAACTGTATACTTTCTTCGAGGTATTTAAAATAGCAGACTTGTGCAATTTTACCATGTTTTGTGATTAAAGGGGATTTATTTTCTGGCTGTCTTTCCATACATTTGGTTTTTTTTTTTCACAAGATATCTATAGTCCAGTTTTTCGTGATATTTCATGTAGTTATTCCACTGCGTGAATCGCGTTTGTCCTGTTATTGGCGATAATTGCAATATCGTCAGCGAAAGCAAAGCACTTGACTTCAATTCGGTTGTCTTTTTTCATACCAATTTGGATGCCCTTTACGTGAGATTCCCATTCCCTGATGATCTTTTCTAGAACAATATTGAAAAGCATTGGGGATAGTCCGTCCCCCTCTCGGACGCAAGTTTTGATTTCGAAGGGTTCTGATATTTCGGGCATGACTTTCATTTTGGGTGTTGGTCCTGTAAGTGTCTGTTCTGTGATTTTTCGTGTCTTTCGCTCGATCCCAAATTCTTCCATGATTTTAAACAGGGTTTCACAGTCCACTGAATTGTATGCATTCCTGAAGTCGATGACTGTAATTACTGTGTTTCTGCATTTCCTCATTTGTAATATCGTCCTTTTCTGAATTCGGCCTGCTATTCACCAATTAGTGGATCTGCTTGGGATTCTATCCTGTTTAAAAGCGCTTTGGAAAGGATTTTGTAAGCGAGTGGGAGCAAGGAAATTCTTCTGTAATTGTTGATGTCTGTCTTGTTGCCCTTTTTGTGTAGCGCGTGAATTAGAGCGAATTTCCAGTCCTCTGGTATTTGCTCCGTCATCCATATGTCATATATTATATGATGTGCTCTCTGCATAAGTATAGGATCGTTTAGCTTCCAGAATTCAGCAATGATCCGATCTTCTCCTGGTGGTTTGTTATTTTTCAACTGTTTGACTATCTCCATAATTTCTTGGAGATCCAGGGCATGTGAGTTTGGGTGTGTAAATACTGGAGAAAAGAAGACAAGTTTCTCTTGGGGTGGTTTGCAGTTGAGGAGGAACTGATATATTGGGCTAAGATTTTGCATTTATTTTTTGTGTTAGTTTCCAAAGAACCAACGGGACTTTTGAAGGACAAGCTAGGTGCTTGGTATCCTTGTAAGTTTCCTCTAAAAGTCTTATATAAATTTCTTGTATTATTTTTGATGAAATCTTGCTGGATTTCACAGAGTCTGTTGTTGTCATATGCCCGTTTGTTCTTTTCTAATTATTTTTAGGTCTGTTTTTGGATTTTAAGAAAGTTCTCTCAGTTTTTTCAGTTTTTTGACAGCTAAATTTTTTTCACAGTTATTCCGTTGTCGACTGCCTGGTCACAGGTTGTATTCCACCAGCGATGTTTCCTGGTGCGAGAGGTTTGTCCTAATTTGATGGCTTCCTGAATTTTCTCTGTTAGTTTCTTCCAGTCTGTTGTTTTTTCCTGGTTGATTTGAATGATTATTTTTTCTTTGTTGAGATTCAGATATTCCAGACCTGGTTTGGTAATTTTGGGCGGCCTTTTTAGCATTCTATTTGGTTGGAATTTTGTTTTTATTTGGAGAAGATGATGACCTGATTCAAAGATACGTTTGCGGGTTCTGATGTTTAGAATTTCTTTTATGTTTTCCTTGTAAATTGTGACATGGGGAATTTGGTATTCACCCTGTCTAAGACTGGGTGATCTCCATGTGGTTGATTTGTGTGCAGGTTTTTGAAATTGGGTACTCATGATTTTAAGTCCGAAGTTTCTGCAGATGTCGATTAGTTTTTCACCATTCTTGTTGGTACGTTTGTGTTTGGTATGGGGGACAGTGGAATCTCTGATTTTTTTTTTTTTGCCTAACTGTGCGTTAAAATCGCCTAATAAGATTTTCACATGGTGCCTTGGTATTTTATTTGTTGTTTCTTCTAGTGTTTCCCACAAATTGTCCACTGTTTGTGGGTCGATTTTATTGTGGTGAGTTTTGGAGGCGTGGACACTGATAAAACTGTAGGCTTTATTAGCTGATTTTACTGAAAGCAGGGAGACTCTTTCATTGGAGACTTGAATTCAATAACTGAGTCAAGTATGGAAGTGTGTACAGCGAATCAAGTTCCGAAAGGTGGTAGTTTGTCTCTTATTTTTATGACAGGTTTGCCCTTGAAGATCCTGTAATTCTCTGTGTTAAAGTGTGCTTCATCCATGAATCTTGTCTCTTGCAATGCAGTGATTTTCAGGTCAAATTTTCCCATTGCATTGGTGAGTTACTTTAATTTTCCTGTTTTAGTGAGGGTGTTCACATTAATTGTGCCAATAAAGCTTTTATGTTTCATTTTGAGAGTGTGGGAAGTCTTTGAGAAGCTCTGATTCTTCTCTGCATGGTGTCCCTGAACCCCCCAGAATCCAGTTATCAGGTGAATCCAGTCTATCGACTGTTGCCTGTGGTAGTGACTCTGTGATTATCTTTTCCATCATGCGATCAAGTTGAATTTGGGTTTTTGTGGTGTTCTCTGTTGAGACCACAGGTTTTTGAGTTCGAGAAGATTGTAGTGCAGCCTCCTCAACTAGAGGAACAGACACTGACCACTAGCTGTCAGATGCTGAACAAACGCCATTGGGCTTGTGTTTTTTGTTGGTTTTTGGTCCACCCTGGGTATTTTATTCCCCCCAGTACCACCCATATCTAGGAAGCTTTCCCCTATCTGCCACACGGGAAGGTGCCCGATGGTGGTACCAACAACCCCACACGGGTCTGGCTTAATTTGTTAAATTTGTTGATAATCGTCTTTTTCCCATTGTTGTACCTTTAGATGGGACCATACCACAATAGTCCATTATAAGATAGTGGATTGTATTGTATTTTATTGTATTGTATTGTATTAAACCAGTGACCTAGAAATGACAGAGAGGCTTCGTCCTGCCATGGCCCTCAGTGGTTCACAACCCCACAAAAGGCCACAGCAGTCCACTCACCCCATCACTGCCACACACCGAACCCAGGGTTACTGTGTTGAAGCCCCCCAGTAGAACCCCCTCCCCCCTCCCCCTGGGAATGTCTCATACCAGACGAGTGTAATCCCAAATGTTTGTGTGGTAGAGTAATTATGGTGTACACTTAACATGGAAATTGTGTTTACACAGCAATCGCTGACACAGTGTAACTGAAGCCGAATATGGGGAACCAGGCGGCATTTGCTTAGGCAGATGGAAAACCGCCTTAAAACCATCCCCAAGTTGGCCGGTACTTTGGGCCTCGACACTAATCCACCCTGTGGGGACCGGCACGCCTTCCGGCTCGGGAAGCAGCGTGTTAGACCACGCAGCTAGCCAGGTGAGTAGATAGTGGATTAGTCTCATAAAAGTGTCGTATATTTAAAATAAATTCCAGTTTTTGTAAGAAATTGAAGTGTTGCATTTTTTGTGATGGTCAGTGTATTAGATTATAGCAAATTCTTCTTTTTCAGAAATTCTTTTCTCGCTATTGCCAGTCATCATTTTATTTCCTTCATACTACAACCATCATCTGTTACTTTGCTGCTCAAATAACAAAACTCATACATTACTTTTAGCGTCTCATTCCCTTATCTGATTCCCTTTACATCATCTGATTTACTTAAACCACATTCTATTACCATTGGTTTATTTACCCCGATGTTCATCTTATAATCTCTTTTCAAGAGCCTATCCAGTCTGTTCAAATGTTCTTGCAAGTCCTTAGCTGTCTCTGACAGAATTACATCATCAATAAACTGCCAAGTTCTTATTTCTTCTTCCTAAATGTAAGTCCCTTTTCAAATTTATCTTTGGATACTTTCACAGCTTGCTCAGTGTACAGATTGAACATCAGCTGGGATATGTTACAATTTTGTCTTACATCTATCTCAGCTACTGCTTCCCTTCACTTCCTTCAGCTCTTATACATTTCAAAAATAATTTTGGATCCTGTGTTTCGCGCCTGCTACCTTTAAAATTTCAGTTATTGAAATCCAGTTAATTCTGTCAAAACCTTTCACTAAATCTACAAATGATGCAAATTTATATTTGCCTTCCTTTAATCTTTCTTCTAGGATAAGTCATAGGGTCAGTATTACCTCATACGTTTCTACATGTCTCTAGAACCCAAACTGATGTTTGCCAAGGTCAGCCTCTATCTGTTTTTGCATTCATCTGTAATAATTCATGTCAATAATTCACAACCATGACTTATCTAGAAGCAGTATTTACACTTATCTAAACCTGATCTCTTTGGAACTGGAATTTTTAATTCTTCCCAAAGTCTGGAGGTATTTTGCATGTGCCATATACCTTGCACACCAGTTAGAATAATTTTCTCATGGCTGGCTCTCCCAAAAATCTCAGAAATTCTGAGGAAGTGTCATCCACTTCAGGGGCCTTATCTCCACTTGAGTCCTTCAGTGCTCTATCAAATTCATCTTCTAGTATCATATCCCCCATCTTGACATCAGCTGCTTTTCCAAATACTGCCATGAACTTCATTTACCTTGTGGAGATCTTATATATATTCCTTTTATCTTTCAATTTTTTTATACATATTCCTCTTACCTTCATAGGGAACACTGGCTTGTTATCTGCACTCTTGATGTTTGTACAGTTGCTTCTCTTTTCTCCAAGGTTTCTATTTTTCTCATAGGCAGCACCTATCTTTCCTCTAAATATGTTATGCTTCTACAAGCTTACATTTGTTCTCTACTCCATCCTTAACATTTATGCTCTCTCTTTATACCTCAAGTTTTAGACATCTGTATTCCCTTTTGCCTGCTTCATTTCTATGTTTTCTGTTTTCATCAGTTAAATTCAATATCCCCTTCATTATCCAAGGGTTTCTACTAGGTCTTGTCTTTTTACCTATGCAATCATCTGCTGCCTTCACGATTTCATCCCCCAGAGCTACCATTCTTTTTCAGTTGTATTCTTTTCCCCTGTTTCAGACGAACTTCGTCTAATGCTCTGTCTGAAACTCCAAAAGACCCCTCATTGCTTCAATTTATACATGCCCATCTCCTTAATTTCCTATCTTTTTGGAATTTCTTCAGTTTTACTCAGCAGTTCAAAACCAATAAATTATGGTCAGAGTCAATATTTGTCCATGTAAGTCGCTTACAGTTTAATATCTGGTTTCTAAAACTATGACTTACCATTGTACAATTTATCTGAAAACTTCTAGTGACCCCAACTCTCTTCCACTTCTTACATGATTCTTAAAATTAGTGTCAGCAAACATTATATTATGTGTTGTGCAAAATTCTATTAGGTGGCCTCTTCTTTCATCCAGTTCTGCCAGTCTTCCTTTTCCTGCTGTTGAATTTAAGTTATGCATCACAATTAAATTTTCATCTTCTATAACTACGTGGATAATTTCTGTCTCATATACTGCACTGCGCTGTCCCATTTTGTGTTCATAACCTTATCTGCGGCTATTGAAAGGGTAACTCATTACATAGAGGGAGATGAAAATCTAACAGACATGGGGAAGTGGAATGCAGTTGTAGGGGAAGGAGTAGAAGGAAAGGTTACAGGAGAATATGAGCCTGGGACAAGAAATAAGAGAGGAGAAAGAATAATAGAGTTTTTAATAAACTTCAGCTAGTAATAACGAATACTCTGTTCAAGAATCACAAGAGGAGGAGGTATACTTGGAAAAGGATGCTTGATATGGAAAGATTTCAGTCAGATTACATCATGGTCAGACAGAGATTCTGAAATTAGATACTCAATTGTACGGCATACCCAGGAACAGATATAGACTCAGATCATACATAGTAGTGACAAAGAGTAGGCTGAAGTTTAAGATATTAGTCAGGAAGAATCAGTGCAAATAAATGGGATATGGAAGTATTAAGGCATCTAAGGCTATAGATACAGCAATAAGAAATAGCTCAATAGGTAGTACAGTTGAATCTCTAAAAAGGGCAATCACCGAAGTTGGAAAGAGAACCATAGGTACAAAGAAGGTAACTGCAAAGAAACCATAGATGACAGAAGAAATACTTCAGTTGATCAATGAAAGAAGGAAATACAAAAATGTTCACAGAAATTGAGGAATACAGAAATACAAGTCACGGAGAAATGAAATAAGGAGGAAGTGCAGCGTAGCTAGGATGAAATAGCTGCATGACAACTGTGAAGATTTCAAAAAAGAAATGATTGCCGGAAGGACTGACTGAGCAAACAGGAAAGTCAAAACAACCTTCGGTGATATGAAAAGAAAGGATGGTAACATTAAGAGGGCAATGGGAATCCCACTGTTAAATGCAGAGGAGAGAATGGATGGGTGGGAAGAACACATTGAGCCCGCATCTCGTGGTCGTGCGGTAGCGTTCTCGCTTCCCATGCCCGGGTTCCCAGGTTTGATTCCCGGCGGGGTCAGGGATTTTCTCTGCCTCGTGATGGCTGGGTGTTGTGTGCTGTCCTTAGGTTAGTTAAGTTTAAGTAGTTCTAAGTTCTAGGGGACTGATGACCATAGATGTTAAATCCCATAGTGCTCAGAGCCATTTGAACCATTTTTGAAGAACACATTGAAGGCCTCTATGAGGGAAAAGATTTGTCTGATGTGATAGAAGAAGAAACAGGAGTGGATTTAGAAGAGATAATGGATCCAGTATTAGAATTAGAATTTAAGAGAGCTTTGGAGCACTTAAGATCAAAGAAGGCAGAAGAGATGGATAACATTCCATCAGAATTTCTAAAATCGTTGGGGGAAGTGGCAACAAAATGAGTATTGTCATTGGTATTTAGAAGGTGACATACCATCAGACTTTTGGAAAAATATCATCGACACAGCTCCTAAAACTGCAAGAGCTAAGTGCAAGAATTATCGCACAATCAGCTTAACAGCTCATGCATCCAAGTTTCTGGCAAGAATAATATACAGAAGAATGGAAAAGAAAATTGAGAATGTGTTAAATGACAGTTTGGCTTTAGGGAAGGTAAAGGCAGCAGAGAGGCATTTCTGACATTGCAGTTGAAAAATCTAGACATATTCACAAGATTTTTCAACATGGAAAAAGTGTCCAACAATGTAAAGAGGTTGAAGAGATTCGAAATTCTGAGAAAAATTGTGGTAAGGTATGGGGAGAGACAGGTAATATACAATTTGTACAAGAGCCAAGAGGGAATAACAAGAGTGGATGACCGAGAATGAAATGCTCGGATTAAAAAGGGTGTAAGACAGAGATGTGGTCTTCCATCCCTACTGTTCAATCTGCACATCAAAGAAACAGTGATGGAAATAAAAGGAAGGTTCAGGAGTGGATTTAAAATTCAAGGTAATAGGATATAAGTGACGCAATTTGCTGTTGCATTGCTATCCTTAGTGAAAATGTAGAACTACATCTTCTGCTGCAGGGTATGAACAGTCTAATGTGTATATAATATTGATTGAAAGTAAACTGAAGAAAGATGAGTGTAATGGGAAGTAGCAGAAATGAGAACAGTGGGAAACTTAAAATCAGGATTGATGGTAATGAAGTAGATGAAGTTAAGGAATTCTACTACCTAGGCAGCAAAATAACCAATGATGGATGGAGTAAGGAGGACATCAAAAGCAAACTAGCAGTGGCAAAAGGGCATTCCTGACCAAGAGACCCTGTAACTACTTGGAAGGTTGCTGCCCCTCTTCAGGAAACACAGATTAGTCTGGCCTCTTCACAGATACGCCTCCATTGTGCTTGCGTCTAGAATATGATTATATGTATCATTTCATCTATTAGTGTCATTCAAAATGAAATGAGCTGAAGACTGCAAAATAAAAACCACTGAAGGAATTGTACTGTCATTGCCTACGGAAGAAGGTATGGTCTCTATAAGTGTGCTGAGGCCTCAAACTCACTGCTGGAAGGACATGAGTGCACACCCACATGATGACAGAGCTAGCATTTGCACATGTCAACCATTCACTGGACACAGTTGTGCTTAAAAACAGTAAATGGAAGTTTTGATAGAAGAGAAAAGAGTATAGGGTGTTTCCTGCCATTGGGAGGAGTGTGAGGAACAGAAATTCATTGGACAATGGCCCAAGTATGCAGAGAATGCAGAATGTTCATGACAATTTCAATGCTCAGTCAGACATCTGGAACACGGTTGCCACCACAACTCACAGTTCTTCAACATTGAAGGCATCCACCTGTTGGACAATGGTATCAGGAATAGAGTGTTGTATTTTAGATCATGTATCATCAGCCAACAACATCTGTCCTGCCTTAAATAGCTTATGCCATGTCTTTACCCAGGCTATGTACGTGCAGTGTTCTTCATGCACTTGTGCCATTCTTCAGTGGATTTATGTTTCCTGCACTCCTTGTGGTGTGGAAAACCAGTTACATCCCTTTGAATTACTTTTAGAAGCCTTAATTTCACTGTTTTCAGCGCTACCAGGCACAGCAGAAGGTCATAGTGTGCACATACTCACTCTGTTATCACATGAGCATGCTCCAATGAAGAGGTTGGAGGCTCAGAGCTTTTATAGTAAACAGATATTACAATCTTGTCAGGGATTTTCACTTTACAGTCTCTGGCTCGTTTCTTTTTGAATGACACAAATGGATAGCTCATTTAAGTAATATTTTTCAATGATGCTCATTTTTTGTTAAACAAACCTTACAGGTTTCAAAATTTTCTAAATCTATGAAGAAAAAATTTCAGAAAGGTAGTTTCTTATTTGTGGAGGGAGGGGGGGGGGGGGGGGGCAGCAGGCAGCCTTGGCATTTCTGTCAAGGACACAGGAGCACCTTGGTATGGCTCTGTTTGAATAGGCATGACTTAACCACTGACCTTGATCTCGAATTTTACCCATTTACATAATAAAACCTAAAACTTCAAGATAAATTCAGTGAACCTGAATTAGATAATGGACAAGTTTACAATGAGTACTAAATACATATCATGCATTCCTTCATATCTTCTATTACCTAGCCTTATCTCATGTCTCTACTGGCTCAGTATGTTAATCTGGATGGGGCAATGTTAGTGGCTGAGAATGGGCAGATGCTCTTTCTGTCACCCCCTTCACCCTCCCTCTCCCTACCCCTCTGAGGGTAGAATCTGTGTACCCCATCTGCATGCATCTAGTGTTATCCAATGTGAAAGTATGAGAATGTTTGCAAAATGTTTGTGAATCATTTAACTGAGGCAGGACATTGTTATTGGCCTAATATTCACTTATCCAGATGGGAGAAACTACTTAAATACCACATTCATCTTTACTGGCATACTGACCCTTGTCATTAATCCACCAGCTGCATTGATCTAGGGCTCTCAAACCTCCTCAAAACTGGGAAGCAGCATTTTAACTCATGTGGCTATCCATGTGGGTATGTTACATACAGTTATGGTACATAAAATGCAAGGGGGAGGAGGTCCACAATGTAACTTTTACCCATTTAACACAGCTGTAGAAACTAGATAAAATGATATGAGACTGCCTTTTTTATGTACACACTGTATGAATTTTTCCTCTAGGCTACAAGACTCAACATGCTACACAAAAGAGAATGGTTATGTAACGTGTGTTGCATTTTTTCCTTCTGTGCATTTTACATTTACTTTAACATTTTAAAACACACACTGCTAAAACAACAAGCCACAGGTATGGACAACAACCATTACTCCATATGCAACTGGCATTCAGCTGTTTGCTCTAGTTGCCAACCTTTGAAAACATTTTCCCCTTTCAATAAATCTAAGTTGTAAGTTTTATATTTTTAATTAATCATACAGTACAGTTATCACTGTTTTCTAGAAGAAAAGTTATAGTAATTGTTTCATGATAGCATTTCTAAATATCTCAAACTTTGATTTTTACAGATCTTTTGTAAGCACGTTATTTTATCCTACAATAGTTTATTTCAAAATAATCTCCTCTGTATTTCTCATAAATTTGGTGGAATTTCATGTCTGTATGTCTGCTTCCTCTAACTGTCATTTGCTCATTTGGATAGCTCTTTGACTGTCTACATGAAGAATCATCTTTACTTTTCTTCTAGATAGCTCTTGTAGAAGGGTATTGATGTGTTTTATTTGTTTGGTACATCTGCCACTGAAATGTATTCTGCTTGAGCTGATGAAGTAGCTATAACCCGTGGTTTCTTGGAATACCTACTAATGGGAGTGTCTTTGTTAAGAATAATTTATTCACTTATACTCTTCCAGTGTCTTAAATCTTGTGTCTAACCAGAATGAATAGTGTTATTGTCTTCATCTACTTTCTTCTCACAGAAAAGGCCATAATTTTGGGAATCATGTAGGCAACTCAGAATTGTTAATCCCTTTTCTTTGTATCTTCTGTGATGTGGTTCTCATAGTTGACAGTGAATCTAAGATCTGGCCTGGTTTTACAAGACAACAAAGACTTCCAACAGCTTCAAGGCAAGAATATTTCATGAGTTCTTGCTTTTGCCTGTCTTTAATTTGCTGCCACTGATACTAAAGGAGTCTTCATGGCCTTTCAGCCAGTACTTTCTTTGTGTTCCATACTTAATGTAAAAATATTCCAGCCTCTGCCTTCATTAGTTGTGTCCCTATGTACATACTGGTATCTGAATTTTCGGCACAGATATTTCAAAATGCTTCTCAAGTTTCTTTATCACATTTTCACTTTTCTTCAAGTCTTTTTATATAATGATTGCAGCATCAATATGTACTTCATTTACATTTGAAATAATGTGCTGATCTGACTTCAACTGAATTAATCCTTCTATTTAGGAAATATGTCAGAGTTTTATTTGTTTATGTCCAAGCAAAGCTTTCCTCAAAACTCAAAATTTTCTATCCTTATTATATCCTTCAGGTATCTTCATGAAAAGCTCTGCATCCAGTTTCCCAAGTTTCCCACAGAACAGATTATTTTTACATCATGTGGAAATTTTTCTCCGCTACAAGAACAAACAACAATATTAGTAAACACTGGGATGAATGATTCCTTGCAATTTATATCCTTTTCTTGTTGACAAATTCTTACAACCAGCCTGGCTTTGTATCAAATGTCTTCTTTGAATTTAAAGATCCGTTTACTTGTCAAGATCTCCTTTCTTTTAGTCTCCTTTGTATTCATCAAATTGGATGTGTTATTTTGTTTAAATGATTTCTTTTGTCTTTTACTGCTTTCAACCATTTTTTATCTGGGCTATAATATCCTAATGAAACCTACTTTATGACTGACAGATTGCAGTGGTGGGGAGGCTGAGTTGTTGGCATGCAACCAGCAACAAGTCACAAAGTGCTGCATGTATCTACAAAACAAGCAACACAGCAAGAACTTAGTGCTCAAGAAAGAATTACTATCGGATGATGGCTGGCCCCTACTACTCAACTCACTGAAATGTTAGTCATAAAGAAATTTTATTTGGAGAGTAATACATTTTAATACGAAAAAAATGAAGTTTCATAATTTAAATATCTTACATGTTTACCCAGATTGACTTTGTCTCTAAAGTACTCTTAGTTCTTAATTATTTTGTGTTTCATTTTCTTGGTCTTGAAAATCATTTACTTGATTGTTAGTGTCCTCAGTTTGCTATCTGAGACAACAGCTCTTGCCTTGTTCATTATTGTCAGATTTAATCTCTCTGCTGTGCTGCTGTCTTGAGAACTACAAATAGACTGTCATCTAACATAATTCTCTTCCATCACACCAATCCTTAAACTTATGGCTGGTGTACTCATCACCTTTATCACTTCATATTTTTGGCACTTTCAGAATGAACTTATTTTCACTTTCCAACAGATATCAGCTATTCTTATGAATCTTGCAACCTCTGACTTAAATATAAGTGAGATAAAAACAAATGAAATCACTTATACAGTCATGTAGTATCTTCATCTATTAAATGTTGATGAATATACCTCTCCACATAAATGTCATGTAGTATAATTATTTATGAAATGTTGATGTATATGCATCTCCGCATACACTGAAGCTCCAAATAAACTGGTACACCTGCCTAATATCGTGTAGTGACCCCACGAGCATTTAAAACTGCCACAACACGGTATGACATGGACTCACCTAATGTCTGAAGTAAAGCTGGAGGGAATTGACACCATCAATCCTTCAGGGATGTCCATAAATCCATAACAGAACAAATGGGTAGAGATCTCTTCTGAACAGCACATTGCATGGCACCCCAGATCAGCTGAATAATGTTCGTGTCTGGGGGTTTGGTGGCCAGCTGAAGTGTTTAAACTCAGAAGAGTATTCTTGAAACCACTCTGTAGCAATTCTCCATGTGTGGGGTGTCGCATTGTCCTCCTGGAATCGCCCAAATCCATCAGAATGCACAAGAACATGGATGAATGCAACTGATCATACAGGATGCTTATGTACATGTCACTTGTCAGAGTTGTATCTAGATGTATCAGGGGTCCCATATCTCTCCAACTGCACATGCAACACACCATAACAGAGCCTCCATCAGCTTGAACAGTCCCCTGCTGACATGCAGGGTCCATAGATTCATGCAGTCCTCTCAATACCTCTACACATCCATCTGCCTGATATAATTTGAAACAAGACTCATCCAGCACAGCAACATGTTTCCAGTCACCAACAGTCCAATTACAGTGTTGATGGGCCCAGGCGAGGCAAAAAGCTTTGTGTCATGCAGTCATCAACGGGACATGAGTGAGTCTTCAGGTCCAAAAGCCAATATTGATAATGTTTCACTGAATAATATTATGAAAAGGAAAGTTGCTACTCGCCATACAGTGGAGATGCTGAGTCGCAGATAGGCACAACAAAAAGACTCTCACAATTAAAGTTTGACTCTTTGTCAATGTGGCCTTTGTCACACATGCACACATGTGCGCGCACACACACACACACACACACACACACACACACACACACACACACTCATTCATTCAAATGCAACTCACACACACGACTCCAGTCTCAGGCAACCGAAACGACACTGCGAGCAGCAGCACCACTGCATCATGGGAGTGGCGACTGGGTGGGGGTAAGGAGGAGGGTGGGACAGGGAGGGGGGGGGGATAGTATGGTGGGGGTGGTGGACAATGAAGTGCTGCAGGTTAGATGATGGGCAGGGGAGAAGTGGGAAGGGGACGGGGAAGTAGCGGAAAAGGTGAGAAATAAAAGAAACTGGGTCTGGTGGTGCAGTGCCAGCTATGTAGTGCTGGAATAGATAGGCACAACAAAGAAATAGTGGTTGCTGGTGATTTCAATGTAGATTTCCTTAAAGACTCTCCGAATAAGAACTTATTTGAGTTAGTAACACTATCATTCAACTTAATTCCCACAGTAAAGTTCCCCACTAGGATAGCCACTTGCTCACAAACAGCCATTGATAATATCTTTATAGAAAAGTCCAATGAACAAAATTATATTACAAAACCAATAGCCAATGGCCTCTCAGACCATGACATGCAGTTCCTTCTGTTAAATGTTAATACTGAACAGGATATAAAATCTGTTAAATCTGAGCTCAAGAGGGTAATCAGTAAGCCAAAAATTGATTATTTTAGGACACTCCTCAGATACATTCACTGGACTGATGTTTACAGTGCTCATGGCATGAATGAAAAATATAACATTTTTGCTAATCAAGTGCTTACCTTATTTGAACACTGCTTTCCCCCAAAACTTACCAAGGTTAGAGGAAAATCTACAAAGAAGCCATGGATTACTCGAGGAATAAGGGTATCTTGTAAAACAAAAAGAAAACTGTATCTGTCAATCCGAAACATTTCCAATGTTGATGCTATAGCACATTATAAGAAATACTGCAAAATATTAAAGACTGTAATATGGATGTCAAAGCAAATATATTACAAGGAAAAGATAGTCATATCAGATAACAAAATAAAGACAATATGGGATATAGTGAAGGAGGAGACCGGTAGGACCAGACATGAAGAGGAACAAATAGCATTAAGAGTAAATGATACATTGGTGACAGATGTGTATAGTGTTGCAGAACTTTTTAACAAACATTTTATAACTGTTACTGAAAAGATGGGGTTGTCAGGTTCGGTAGATGCTGCTATGGATTACCTTAGACCAGACATTTCAAGTAATTTCCATAATATGAATTTGACCCTCACTACCCCAACAGAAATAATGTCCATCATAAAATCTTTAAAATCAAAAACATCTAGTGGGTATGATGAAATATCAACAAAGTTAATTAAAGAATGTGATTCTGAGCTAAGTAACATATTAAGCCATCTGTGTAACCAGTCGTTTATCAGTGGAATATTTCCTGAATGGCTGAAATATGCTGAAGTTAAGCCACTGTTTAAGAAGGGAGATAAAGAAATAGCATCAAATTTCCGTCCAATTTCACTGTTACCAGCATTCTCAAAAATTTTCGAAAAAGTAATGTACTGTCGTCTTTATAACCATCTTATCTCAAATAACATACTGTCAAAGTCACAGTTTGGATTTCTAAAAGGTTCTGATATTGAGAAGGCTATCTTCACTTACAGTGAAAATGTGCTTAATTCGTTAGACAAAAAATTGCAGGCAACTGGTATATTTTGTGATCTATCAAAGGCATTTGACTGTGTAAATCACAATATCCTTTTAAGTAAACTAGAATATTATAGTGTAACAGGAAATGCTGCAAAATGGTTCAAATCTTATATCTCTGGCAGGAAACAAAGGGTGTTATTAGGAAAGAGCTTGATACATGTCTATCAGGCATCATCCAACTGGGAACTAATTACATGTGGGGTCCCACAAGGTTCCATTTTGGGGCCCTTACTTTTTCTTGTGTATATCAATGACCTTTCATCAGTAACATTACCAGATGCCAAGTTTGTTTTGTTTGCCGATGATACAAACATTGCAATAAATAGCAAATCAAGTGTAGTCTTAGAAAGATCAGCCAATAAAATATTTGTGGACATTAATCACTGGTTCCTAGCCAATTCTTTGTCACTAAACTTTGAAAAAACACACTACATGCAGTTCAGAACTTGTAAGGGGTGTCCCAAGAGTATATGTCTAACATATGATGACAAGAAGATAGAAGAAGTGGACAGTGTTAAATTCTTGGGATTACAGCTTGATAATAAATTCAATTGGGAGGAGCACACCACAGAACTGCTGAAGCGTCTTAACAAATCTCTGTTTGCAATGCGAATTTTGTCAGACGTAGGGGATATAAAAATGAAAAAGCTGGCATACTATGCTTACTTTCATTCCATAATGTCATATGGGATTATTTTTTGGGGTAATTCATCAAGCCAAGCTAAAGTTTTCCGGGCACAAAAACGTGCAGTAAGAATTATATGTGGTGTGAACTCAAGAACATCCTGCAGAAGCCTGTTTAGGGAACTAGGGATACTAACTACAGCTTCCCAGTATATTTATTCCTTAATGAAATTTGTCATTAAAAATATATCACTTTTTCAAACCAACAGCTCAATTCATGGAATCAATACTAGAAATAAGAATAATCTTCACAAGAATTTAAAGTCACTTAGTCTTGTACAAAAAGGTGTGCATTATTCAGGAACACACATTTTCAATAACTTGCCATCAGCCATAAAAAGCTTAACAACCAATGAAATTCAGTTTAAGAGAAGCCTAAAGGATTTATTGGTGGCCAACTCCTTCTACTCCATTGATGAATTTCTTAGTAAAACCAACTGATTTGTATATAAGTACAACATCACTTCTGCACAATTTCAGTGCAGTAATGTGTTCACTGAAAATTTGTGTGTGTGTGTGCGTGTGTGTGTGTGTGTGTGTAAGTATAATCTAACTTCTGCACCATTTCAGTGCAGTAATGTGTTCATTGTAAATAAGTATTACAGTAGTTGTATTACATGTTTATTACCTTATAAATAAATAAAAAAACGTTTTTTATTTTAAATTCAGTGCATTAGTATTTGTAAAATGACTCTTAGTGTTCATTAAAAATGACGATCATTCCACTTGGGACCTGTGGAATGGTACATTACTTTATTTGTTTTAGTTGTAAATATTTGTCATGTATTGTTGTTTTTCTGACATGTTCCACATCCAGGAGGACCTCCTCACTACGGATCAATTGGAATGAAAGTAAATCTAATCTAATCTAATCCTATCTGCAACTCAGCTTTTCCACTATATGGTGAGTAGCAACTTTCTTCTCATAATATTGTTACATGCCATCAGGGTTTTTCCATTGTTTGATATTTTCCTGACAGCTTTTCTTCAATCCTAACACAGTGATGTTTTCCTTTGTTACTATTTTCTTTTGCATCACTATACTCAATGTCCGTCCTTCTTTCTCATCTTTCCTGTGTTTCTCTTGTTGCCTTACAAACCGCACTTCATGCTCTACTTATGGGCCACACTGTATCAACCATCTCAGGTGCGCACAATAAACAACCAAAAGACCCCGCTGATTGTTGGTGCAGCCTGTTATGTCCCACATTACTCCCACCAATATAATTAATCGTGTACTTTCAAATTTATCACTCTCCCTACATCATTTCCTTATTTTTGCCTGTTTACTCCCACACCTTTCCAGTGTAACAAGATCTTGTATCTCATCCTATGAAAACCGCCCCCCCTCCCCCCAAACACACACACACACACACACACACACACACACACACACACACACACACACACACACACACACACACACACTTTCTTTGATCTATCCCAGTTCACACCCACTAATTCCACCATCCAGTTACATCTGCCACTGCCCTTCTTCACATTTATCCACCCTCAGACCTGCTACCCACAGTAACATACAGGTTGATCACTAACTATTGCCACCAATAATAACTCCGAAAGTATGATAGGAGCTGAAAAGTTTGTGGGACAAAAGTTGCATGGGACAACGGGGGACATAATATGATGGTGTTTTGTTGCTAGGTCGGGTTGCTTTAGAGAAATGAGGGTCAACTATGTTTTTTTTTAATGGGATGCTATAGTTTGGTACTTATTTTCTGATAGCAGCTATCGAGACTAATCCAATGATGTGTAACAGTAAGGTCTTTGAAGGTCAACGAAAGTCACAAATGTGGCATGAATGTCCATTTATAGAAGGTTTTCAAGCTGATGACCAGTGGTATCAATGCAGTGCTAAATCATGGATCGAATGGTATTCCTTACCACCTCAGCACGTATCAAAGAACATGCTCTAACAAATCTGCCTTGCATATCTTCAGGTGTAGTTGGAACATCTTTATAAACAATGTCTTTTACAAATCCCCACAAGGAAAAATCCAGAGGCATCAAGTCTGGCAAATGCACTGGCCATGACACATCTCCTCCACGTCCAATCCAATGATTTGGGAATTGTCTGTACAACTCATTTCTAGCCATCAGTGAAAAATGTGCCGGACGCTTATCATGTTGATACCACATTCTGTTCCTTGTTCCTCAAGGTTTTTCTGCCAATAACAGATGCAATGTTTCTTGCAGGAATGTGGTGTACTTCTACATTCACCAACCACAGTTTTTGGTGTGCAACTTGCTGCAGCCATCATGGATTTTCAGTTGCTCAATATTGCATGTTATGCAAATTAACATTTCCATAGTTCATGAATGTAGCCTCATCAGTAAATAAAATCAAATTAATAAATGTGATATCCCTCTGAATCTGAAGTTGAGCCCATCAGCAGAATTCAATGCAATGCATACAATCTGAACCAGTTAATTCTTCATGGAGACTGATATGGTAAGGGTGATATTTATGGTAAAGCATAACACTAACAACACTACTCTGGCTCATGCCATATTCTCTAACGATTTGACACAAACTAACACAAGGATCTTGAACCAAAGTGGCAAGAGTACCAATTTCTGTTTCCTTGTTAGTAGCTTGCCTTTGCCAGATATGTTTCTGATGCATTAAAGATCCAGTTGTTCTCAATTTATCATACACGTATTTAAATATTCGATGTGTAGGTTGAGTATGTCAAGGATATCTTTCAGCATATAAGTCTCTAGGTCTCACTGAATTTCGTTGGCATTCTTCATATATGAGAAGCATATCGACTTGTTCTTAAAAGGAATACATCATTCACATTTGCTTGATTTGACAATACTAGTCTTACTGTTTCTGTTAGTGTTTTATTGCAAAACCATCGAATGGTGTTTATACATCAATGTCATGTTAGATGGATACGCCGTATTCAGCAAATATTTACTATTTGCACCATATGCGGGAGAAAACTATCAGAGCATGTGCTTCAATAAGTGCCAAAGTGATAAGGAATACCACTCAATCCATGATAAGAAGATTGTAGCAGTGCACTGATACCAATGGTCATCACTTTGAACACCTTCTGTAAATGGATGTTCATGCCACATTTGTGACCTTCATTGACCTTCAAAGACCTTACTGTTACATATCATTGGAATTGACCTTCATATCTCTGAAGCGACCCCACCTAGCAACAAAAAACCAATGTTATGTTATGGCCCCCGTTGTCCCATGCAACTTTTGTCCCACAAACTTTTCAGCTGCTATCATACTTTCGTAGTTATTCTTGGTGGCAATAGTTAGTGACTCACCCTGTATATATTATTCTACATATTTTTTTATTAGTTATTCTTTACTTTGATCCTTGTGACTTCTCACCAATTTTAGTGAGTTTTCACCTTTTGCTATCATCAGCACCCTTAGATTTCATCTTGTTTCCCCCTTTTGCATCCATTTCATCCCTTCCTGAATTTTTGCACATATTTGGGTGTATTTTTGCGAATTTTTTCCGTTGTAATTCTATATTGTGTACGTAATTTTTCTCATTTTTCCATCAACATGTATCCTTTCTCTTTCCATCTGCGTCAATAAAGAAAAGTTTCCTTATCCCTAGCCAGATTCCAATTCCACATACTGTTCCTGCATTGTTTCTTGGCTTGTGGAATCCCCCCTAAAGGCCTTACCATCAAATTACCCATCTCTGACTGCCACCCCTCCTTCCACAGTGACCTCCAGCTGTTCAGATTCTGCCAACCCTTATCCCTCACCAACATAGTCCTGCAAAACCATATGAACCAAGCCCAAACTTCCTTGCAGTACCTTCTCTCCATACACAAAATTATCCTGCTATGCAATCCCTAATACCTGGAACCCCTAACACACATTGAAACTCTTGCCCTGCAGCAACTTGAGCAACATGCATAACGCCACCTCATAAAGCTCTCCATCCTGCTCACTTCCTTTCCCCGCCTTGGAGTATCACTGATTCAACTGTGATCCACCCTCACTGCCCCCAAACCACCCCCTGTTAACTTTCTAGAATTCTTATCCTCAAATCTTGCCTCACCATCAGTCCCCAAATCCCTCAACATGCAAACTAACCTTACATCCACAGAAAGAACTGCAGTCTACCATCTAAAAACTGATCCTGACCTTATAATTCTACCTGTGGATGAAGGCTCTACCACTGTTGTTTTGAACTGCAAGGATTACCTGGTGGAAGGACTCTGGCAGCTTTCAGATACAAACCTTGCCATAATGACCCCATTCCAGTAATCCAGCAGTATCTCAAGTCACTAATCAAATCCTCAGGCCCATCCCAGAACCTCTCCACAGAGTCCATCTCTCTACTCACTCTTATCACTCCCCGCACTCCTACCCTCTACATGCTTCCTAAAGTCCATAAACCTAACCACACAGGGCACCCCATGGTGGCTCATTACTATGCCCCTACTGAGAGAATCTCTGCTCTCATAGACCAACGCCTTCAACCTATTACCTAGAACCTACCCTCCTATATAAAAGATACCACCCATTTCCTCCACACACTCTCCACAGTTCATGCCCTTTACCACATGGAGCGCTGCTAGTCACTATTGATGCCACCTCCCTGTACACTAACATTCCTAATGCCCATGGCCTTACCACTATTGAATACTACCTCTCCCAATGCTGGATGGATTCCAAACCAACAACTTCCTTCATAATTGCCATGACCAACTATATCCTCACCCACAATTACTTCTCCTTTGAAGGCATTACCAACAAACAAATCTGGAGTATTGCTATGGGCACCCACATGACACCATCTTATGTCAGTCTATTTGTGGGCCATCTAGAGGAATCCTTCCTAAAAGACCAGAACCGTAAACCCCTTACTTGGCTCAGATTCATTGATGACATCTTTGTTATCTGGATTGAAGGCAAGGACACCCTATCCACATTCCTCCAGAACCTCAATAACTTCTCCCCCATTTGCTTCACCTGGTCCTACTCAATCCAACTAGCCAGCTTCCTAGATATTGACCTCCACATCGAAGATGGCTACATCAGTACCTCTGTCCATATCAAACCTACTAACCACCAGCAACACCTCCACTTCGACAGCTGCCACCCATTCCATACCAAGAGTCCCTTCCCTACAGCCTAGTCACCTGTGGTCATTGCATCTGCAGCGACAAGCAGCCCCTCTCAAAATATGCTGAGGGTCTTACTGAAGCCTTCACTGACCACAATTATCCTCCCAACCTTGTACAAAAACAAATCTCCCGTGCCTTATCTTTCCAGTCTTCCACCACCTCCCAAAGTCCCACCGTCCAGCCACAGAAAAGCTTTCCCCTCATATCCCAGTGCCACCCAGGACTGGAGCAACTGAATTACATTCTCCACCAGGCTTTCAATTACCTCTTATCATGCCCTGAAATGAGAAGTGTCCTGCCCACTATCCTCCCCAGACCTCCCACAGTAGTATTCTACCATCCACTAAACCTACACAATATACTCATCCATCCCTACACAACCCCTGCTCCCAAGCCCTTGCCTCATGGCTCATACCCCTGTAATAGACCTAGATGCTGGACCTGTCCCATATATCCTCCTACCACCACCTACTCTAGACCGGTCACTAACATCACCTATCCCATCAAAGGCAGGGATACCTATGAAACCAGTCATGTGGTCTACGAGCTAAGCTGCAATCACTGTGCTGCATTCTATGTAGGCATGATAACCAACAAACTGTCTGTCAGCATGAATGGCTACCAACAAACTGTGGCCAAGAAACAAGTGGACCACCCTGTTGCTGAAGATGCTGCCAAACATAATATCCTTCATTTCAATGACTGCTTCGCAGCCTGTGCCATATGGATCATTCCCAACAACACCAGATTTTCTGAATTGCACAAGTGGGAACTTTCCCAGCTATATTCTACATTCCCGTAACCCTCCTCAACCATCCAGCCCTTTCTCTGTTCCCATTCCCACACCCAGTCTTTTTATTTCTCTCCTTTTCCGCTACTTCTCTTCCCCCCATCCCCACCTTTCCCCTGCCCTCCATCTAACCTGCCGCACTTCACCAGCCATGACCCCCCATCATACTCTCCCTGCCCCTCCCTGTCCCAGTCTCCTCCTTACCCCTACTCAGTTGCCACTTCCACTATGCACTGGTACTGCTGTTCTGAGTGTGGTTTCAGTTTCCCGAGACTGGAGTCATGTATGTGAGTTACATTTGTGTGTGTGTGTGTGTGTGTGTGTGTTTGTGTGTGTGTGTTTATGTGTGTCTATAGTTGATGAAGGTCTTAATGGCCGAAAGCTTTAATTGTGAGAGTCTTTTTGTTGCACTTATCTACGACTCTGCATCTCCACTACATGGTGAGTAGTAACTTTCCTCCTCATAATATTGTTACATTCCATCCTGGATTTTATATTGTTTGATGTTTCATTGATTGATTTGCACGCTGACACTTGTTGATGGTCCAGCATTGAAATCTGCAGCAGTTTGAGGAAGGGTTGGACTCATGTCATGTTGAATGATTTTCTTCAGTCATCATTGGTCCTATTTTTGCAGAATCTTCTTCTGGCTCCAGCAACGTCAGAGATTTTAAGTTTTACCAGATTCCTGATATTCACAGTACATTTGTGAAATGATCATACGAGAAAATCCCCACTTCATTGCTACCTCGGACATCCTGTGTCTCATTGCTCTTGTGCTGACTGACTATAACACCATGTTCAAACTCACTTAAATCTTAATAACCTGCCATTATAGCAACATTAACCAATCTAACAAATGTGTCAGATACTTACTGTCTTATATATCAATAGAGGCACTGTATTCTGCCTGTTTACATATCACTGTATTTGAATATGCATGTCTATACCAGTTTCCTTGGTGCTCCAGTGTAGACAAATATGTGTTACTTCAAGTGATTTTTTTGTTCTTTCTGTCACAGAAGAAAATGGCTTTCTTGTAATCTTAGCTCTCTCACAAGTTTCACATAGCTTTTCTGCTGAACAAAAATTATTTGAAACTTGATCACACAATTTCATGATCTTTGCAGTGCCAGCATAGATGCGCTATCAACACCCATGACCATTGCTTCTTTTTTATTATTTTCTTCTGAAATCTTTCCTTTGTTGCATTCATATGCAATAAATGCAGTGTACATTTGCTTTCTTTTTCTTATCTCTTTTTTCTTCATTGTTGCCTTCTTTCTTCTTCTCTCCATTGATAACTCCTTTCTCCCTCTCTTCAGAGATCACTTCTCCCTTCTCTTTAATAGTAGTAGTTGTAGTAGTAGTAGCAGCAGCAGCATTGGTTTCATTCACCTTAGATTAGTTTTACATCAATAGCCTTGTGGCAGTGATAACATTGGTTCCCATCAGATCACCAGTGTTAAGTAGTAGAGCGTGGCTATCACTTGAATGGGTGACCATCCTGGGTGCCAAGCACTGTCAGCAAGTGGGGTGTGCAGAGCCCTTGTGAAGCCAATTGAAGAGCTACTTGACTGAGTGAGAACTAGCAGCTCCAGTCATGAAAACTGGGAGAGGAGTGTGATGACTGCTTTCCCCTCCATATCCACATCTGAAGATGACTATGGGCTGAGGATGATACCACTGGGCCTTTCAAGGCCTGCTTGGACAGAGTTTAGTTTAGGTTAGATCACTTTTAGTAGGATACTGGACATGTTGTGGTTGTTACAATTAAAGACCAACATTTTATCCTAGTTTTTCTTTATTTCTTCTTCTTTTTCTTGTGCTTTTGTCCAGCATCAGTGCTGGGTTAGTATGGTTAGTAATGGATTTGGCACGGTTAATTTAAGGGATGGCCAGATATGCCCTTCCTGACGCTGGCCTCCCCATTACCTCCTGGGATGGGATATGTATACCTCAGCTGCATGTGTGTAGTGTTGTTGTTATTGTTGTTGTTGTTGTTATCTTCAGTTGGTAGACCGACTTGATGCAGTTCTTCATGCTACTCTATCCTGTGCAAGCCTCTTAATCTTTGAATAACTATTGTAACCTACTACTTTTTGAACCTGCTTACTGTATTCTCTTTTAGTCTCCCTCAACCACTTTTTTCATCTACATCTAAGTATATATTCTGCAAGCCACCATATGGTGTGTGGTAGAGAATAACTTCTACAATGGCTAGTCATTCTCTTTTCTGTTCCTCTCACAAACAGTTCAAGGAAGAATGACTGTCTATATGACCCTGTATGAGCTCTGATTTCTCTTATATTATCTTTGTGGTCCTTATGCAAAATGTACATAGGTGGCAGTGGACTGTTTCTGCAGTCAGCTTCAAATGCCAGTTTTCTAAATTTTCTCAACAGTATTCCTTGAAACAAACATTGCCTTCCCTCCAGGGATTTACATTTGAGTGTCCAAAGCATTTCCATAATACTTGCATGTTGATTGAACCTACTGATAACAAATCTAGCACACCTCCTCAGAATAGTTTCAATGTCTCCCTTCAATCTAACCTGGTGGTGTTCCCAGGTACTTGAACAGTACTCAAGAATGAGTGACACTAGTGTTCTATATGTAGTCTCCTTTACATGTGTCCTATACTTTCCTAAAATTCTCCCAGTAAACTGAAGCCAACCATTTACCTTCCCTACTGCAGTACATACATGCTCATCCCATTTAATATCAGTTTGCAATGTCATACCTTGATATTTAACTGACATGACTATAACGAGTAGCATGTTAGTAATACCGTATTTGAACATCGTGGTATTGTTTTTCCTACTCATCTGCATTAACTTACATTTTTCTCAGTTTAGAGCTTGCTGCCATTCACCACACCAACTAGAAATTTTGCCTAATTCATCTAGCATCCTACAGTGACTCAATGGTGGCACCCTACTATACACCACACCATAATCAGCAAGCAGCTGCAGATTGCTGTTCACCCTGTCTGTCAGATCATTTATGTATGTAGAGAATAACAGCGATCCTTTCACATTTCCTTGGGGCACACCTTGCCTTTGATGAACATTTGTCACTGAGAACAATCTACTGGATTCTATTAATTAAGAAGTTCTGAAGACACTCATTGTCAACTGTAACAGGCAGAAAATGTGCTTTGTCAGTGCTGCACATTTTAATGATTTTGACTGAGATAAACTCAAGCTGCATTGTTCTTCTTCAGCACACCAGTGTAGTAGTGGGCACATAACAGCTAAGTAAAAAATCTGTGCAATACTTCAAAATTTTCCTTTGCTTGAGACTGTGTATACAAGATCTGTGTGCTGTTCTGAAGTTCTAGGTTCACATATTTTACTGTTCTCATAGCTTCTGCATAATCTTTCACTGATTGTATCCATAGCCATTTGTATTGTGATACATTGTGAAATTTTGCTCATTGATGGAAGAAGGGGTAAACTTTTACTATTATTGTCAGTTAATTGTGTTCATTTAAAATATTTGACAACATTAGGCCTATCCTCATTCAAAACAATGGTTCTCTAATTTCATTGTACAGTTATTTGAGAAATATGTTATTTTTGAGAATTTTTAGACACTTACAAAACAATATTTTCGTAAGTTACCGGTACAAGTGTATTGGATACATAACTCATTTCTTAGCAAATCATCATTTGTAGTTCATTGTTCTGCCAAAGAATACATCACTCATGAATTTCATTGTATGTCAAAGTAAATAAATGTGTATTTTTGGGAACTTTTGAAAGCTACCATTGTCCTTTGCATAATCTATGAGCAATTTGTAGTAAATCGGCATTTGTAATTTAGTTACTATAGCACATATTCTAACATATTGTGTTACATTCAGTTTTCTCTTAAAGAATAGAATCCCAACAAATTATCTGCAATTATTGCAAATTAACTCTTTTTTCAAGTTTGATAGTAACTATAATTAACCTCAAAACAATTTAGGAAACTAGTAATTTTTATGACAGGTTTTTGTTTTGCCTTGATAGAAACCTTGTTTTGTGTATTTGCTTCAATTCTTATAGGGAACTAGCAACTTGTTAGCTCAACAGATTAAAAGCATATCAGCAGGCTTAATTTAAAGTTATTTGCTCACTACCATGTCATACACCACACCAGCCAAAATGCAGCCCCATTGTGAATGCTGTTCTCAAACATGGGTGACATTTGTAAGCAGTTGGAAATCACCCTGACTATTGTCAAATCATTGGCAGCTGCTGCAAATTGGTGTATTGGAAGAGTTCCTGTGATAATGATACCAGAGGCTCCTTTCCTGTTGATCCTGTACCCTTTGCAGAAAGTACAGGATCTGTCATTACTTGTCCACTTGACTGCAAGTGGCATGTCAGTGTGGGATCCAGGAACACAGTACAGGGTAAATGGGGACCAGAGAGGACTCAGGGTGTCGTATTGATACCTCTAACTGACAAATTTGATGTTCTGTCTTTCACTGAAACTGAAACTTTTTGTCTGGGGTCAAGAGGAGGTGAACACAAAAGGGTAGGAGTCAGTTAATCATTGGCAGTTCAAACATATGGTGAAATGGCAGCAACGGACAGGGTAGGACACCAGTTGGACTCAGTGTGTGTACCTGTAGTGCCTCATTTAACATGTTGAAGATGCTGTTCCATTGAGGGAACAGGATGCATCCACCTGCAGATTGTCATGCATGTTACAACAAATGATGCCTGTCGTCTGGGCGCTGAGGTCATAATTGGGTGGTTCCAGTGTCTGGCAGAGAAGGTTGACAAGACCAACCTTTTGCATTGAATTTCAATAAAGTTCAAAATGTGCAGCACTGTCCCCAAAAATGATTATGGCCCTTTGGTTCCAAGTTGAATGGAAAAACTGAAACAGAGACTTTGAAGGTTCTGTGACAAGCTAGGATGTGACTTCCTGGACTTTCACCATACGGTTGGGAAACGTATGGTCACCCTAAATGGATAAGGTGTGCACAACACATCAGAAGCTGTTACTCAGGTATCTGGCTGTGCGTGTGGCACAAGGGCTTCTCAGATTAGGTGACTTGCCATTCAATCCACGTAACAATAGCTGTAGGAAACCCAGAAGTATCAGTGTAAGATTGAAAGAAATTCTTCCCACAGATGAGAGTATTAAAATCCTAATGGTAAACTGCTGAGGCGTTTGCATCAAAGTGCCATTGTTTGAAGCCCTCATGAAAATCAGTGGAGCTCACCTAAAACTAGGTACAGAAAGCTTGTTGAAACCTGAAATTGATAACAGTGAGATTTTTGGGGAAAATTTATGTGTATGTTCAAAGGAAATGGGAAATGGACATGGTGTATTTGTTGCAGTAGACAAGAAACACAAATCCATCGAAATAGAAATTGAAGTGGGTTGTGAGATTGATTGAGAACAACTCAGTATCAGGGCTTGGTCTAAATGGTAATTGGATCGTTCTATTGGCCACCACACTCATCTGATGTAACCAAAAACTTTAGAGAAAACCTCAGTTCACTTGTAAATAAGTTGCCCAATCACACTGTAATAATCAATGGAGGCTTTAATCACCCAATAATTAATTGCAAAAATTACAGTTTTGATAGTGGTTGGCGTGATAAGACATCCTGTGAAACATTACAAAATGCCTTCTCTGAAAACTACCTAGAACAGATAGTTAGGAACCCTACTCATGATGGAAATATATTGGATCTAATTGCAACAAATGGATTTGACATTTTTGCAGATGTCCATTCTGAAGCTGGTATCAGTGAGCACAATCCAGTTCTGGCAATGGCTTGGTTCAAATGGCTCTGAGCACTATGGGACTCAACTGCTGAGGTCATTAGTCCCCTAGAACTTAGAACTAGTTAAACCTAACTAACCTAAAGACATCACAAACATCCATGCCCGAGGCAGGATTCGAACCTGCGACCGTAGCGGTCTTGCGGTTCCAGACTGCAGCGCTTTTAACCGCACGGCCATAATAGCAATAATGATTACCAAAGTACAAAGGACAAATAAAACAAGCAGAAAGATACATATTTTCAGTAAACTAGATTAAAAAAGCAATGAGAAACCTGATGCTTTCAGTACATGGCAGGAGCATGCAGAGGAAGTACGGTTCAAGTTTAAAAGAATAGTTGAACATGCACTGAACAAATATGTATCCAATAGAACAGTTCATAATGGGAGGGAACCTCTATGGTATAAAGTCACTGTAAAGAAACTTCCAAAGAAATGGAGATTACTGCATAATAGCATAAGACTATGGATAGAGAGATGCTGAATGAAATGCATCTACCTTCAAGAGAGCAATGCATGATGCCTTCAGTGCCTACTGTAGGAGAATATTGTCAAATGGTATTTCAAACAACCCAAAGAAATCATGGCCATATGTAAAGCCTGTTAGTGGCACCAAAGCTAGCATCAAGTCTCTAGCAAATGAGACAAGAGCTGGAATTGAGGGTAAAAGAGCAAAAGCTGAAATGCTTACCTCCATTTTCAAAATTTCATTTACAGAGGAAAGCACTGGAGAGTTGCCCCAGTTTAATCCTTGTACCACTGAAAAGATGAATGAAATACATACTAATGCCAGTGGTAATGAGAAAAGCTGAAATCTTCAATATTGAACAAAACTCATGGCCCAATGGAATCCCCATGAGATTCTATACTGCATTTGGGGCTGAGTTAGCCCCTCTTCTAATTATAATGTATCATAGATGCCTCAAACAAAAAAATGTGACCAGTTTTTGAAAAAGCACAGGTCATGCCTATGTAGAAGAAGGGTAGTGGAAGCGATCCACAAAACTACCTTCCAGTCTCCCTGACTGATTTGTTGTACAATCTTAGAACATATTCTGAGCTCAAACATAATGAGGTATCTTGTACAGAATGACCTCCTCCATGCCAATGAACATGGATTCTAAAAACATCAATAATATGAAACGCAATTCATACTTTTCTCACATGGCATATTGAAAGCTTTAGATCAAGGTGGTCAGGCAGATGCAGTATTTCTTGATTTCCAAAAAATATATGACTCAGTATCACACCCATACTAATTGTCAAAAGAATGATTGTATGGTGTATCAAGTGAAATCTGTGACTGGACTGAGGACTTTTTGATAGGGATGGTGTAGCATGTTATCTTGGATGGAGAGTCATTACCAGATGGAGAAGTTACTTCAGATGTGCCCCAGGGAAGTATGTTAGGACCCTTGCTGTTTAGATTTACATTAATGACATTTCAGACAATGTTAATAATAACCTCAGACTTTTTGCAGATGATGCAGTATCTGTAATGAAGTACTATCTGAAAGCAGCTGCATAAATATTCAGCCAGATCTTTACAAGATTTCAGAGTGGTGCAAAGATTTGCAACATGTTCTGTATGTTCATGAATGTAAAATTGTGCACTTCACAAAATGAAAAAAATGTAGTGTCCTATGACTATAATATCAATGAAGCACTGTTGGAATCAGCCAACTGATACAAATACCTGGGTGTAATGCTTTGTAGGGATATGAAATGGAATGACCACATAGGTTCAATCATGGGTAAAGCTGGGTAAATCAGGTGGTAGACTTTGGTTTATTAATAGGACACTGTGGAAGTGCAATCAGTCTACAAATGAGATTGCTTACAAGCCACTAGTGCAACCAGTTCTAGAATATTGCTCAAGTGTGTGGACCGGTACCAAACAGGACTGACTGTGGATATGGAACTTATACAGGGAAGGACAGCATGATCGGTCACAGGTTTGTTTGATCCATGGGAGAGTGTCACAGAGAAACTGAAGGAACTAAACTGGAATATGTTGGAAGATAAATGTAAACCATCCCAAGAGAGTCTATTAACAAAGTTTCAAGAACCAGCTTTAAGTGATGAGTCTAGGAATATGCTACAGTCCCCTATGTATTGCTCACACAGGGATCATGAAGATAAGATTAAAATAATTACTGCACACCCAGAGGCATTCAAACAATCATTCTTCCTGTACTCCATATGTGAATGGAATGGGAGGAAATCCTAATAACTGATAAAATGGGATGTACCCTCTGCCGTGCACCTCATGGTGGTTTGCAGAGTACAGTTGCAGATGTAGATGTAGATCTGGGACCCTACTCCGTATGCTTGTACCTCTGTTAGCAGTCTACAGTGAGGCACTGAGCCAAACACTTTTTGGAAATGTAGGAATGTAGAATCTGGCTGTTGCCCTTCATCTGCAGTTAACAGGATATCATGTGAGAAAGGGGCAAGCTGAGTTTTGCAGTTGCAATGCTTTCTAAATCAAAATTGATTTGTGAACAGAAGCTTATCTGTCTCAATGAAATTTATCATATTCAAACTGAGAATATGTACAAGAATTCTGCAGCAATCCAGTCTTAGGGATTCTGGTCTGCAGTTTCGTGAGTCTGTTCTTATCTCCTGCTTATGTATAGGAGTCATCTGCACTTTTTTCCAGTCACTTGGCTCTTTGTGCTGGGTGAAAGATTTGTGATAAATGAAAATTAAGTAAGGGGCCAAGCCATACAGTACCCTTTGTAAAACCAAACTGGGGTTTCATCCAGAGCTGATGACTTACCTGTTTTCAACTCTTTCAGTTGCTTCTCTACACCAGCGATGCCTATTACTGTGTCTTCCATAGGTGAATCTGTGAAATGGTCAAATGATTATATGTTTGCACCATCCTCCTGCACAAATGATTTCTTAAAAGTGAAATTTAAAACTTCATGTCTCATTTTGCCATCTTCTACTGCCATACCAGACTGGTCAATGAGTGGCTGGATAGAAGCTATCAATCCTCTCAGTGATTGTACATAGTACCAGAATTTTCTCAGGTTCTCAGCAAGACCTTATTTAAGGTTTGACAGTGGTAGTTATTGTATGCTTCAGGCATTGTTTCTTTGCAGACACATAATTTCTACTAAATTTTACCTGTTGTCATTTGTGCATTCTTTTTTTGAATCGAGGGTGCAACAGTTTTTGCTTTCTCAGCATTTTTCACGTTTTGTTATTAAATCATGGTGGGTCTTTTCTGTCCTGAATCCACTTACTCAGCACATATTTCTTCAGAGTGTGATATATAATCCATTTAAATGTTGCCCATAATTCCTGTATGTCCATCATACTGGAACTAAATGAAGTCCATTCATTGTTCAAGTTTACCTGCTCTTTCTAACAAAAATACTCTCTTACCCTTCTTGATTGATTTAGTAATTGTAGTAACCACCATCACTATGATGGCATAAAAATCACTAGTCCCTGTCCCTGTACTGAAACCACTGGAAGGTAAGGTCTGTATATAGTTGCAAGGACTAAAATATTTCAGTTTTGTGTGAGTTGTTTGACTCTCTGTTCAAGACAGGTTCCAGAAAATGCTTTCAAAAGTACTTCAAAAGACTGCTTTTCTGTAGCCCCTGCAATGAATCCGTAGATGTCTCAGTCTGCATTTGGCAGGTTAGTCACCGACAACTAATATTGTAAGTATTTCCACACTACTGAGAATAGACTTTCTTTGAATGACTCTAAAACTGTCACAGTAGAATCCAGTGGCCTGTAAAAACAGCTAACAATTAGCTTGATTTCAACTAGATCTGTTATATGTGTCCACATAGCTTCACAGTCACTACCAAAGTCAACACAAATAAAGGTAATATTTTTGTCAACTGCAATGAACACTCCCTCCCCACACTTCCCTCCTGTACTAAATTGGTGATCACTTGATGTTTCAGAATGTGTTCTACCAACCAATCCCTTCATTTAGTAGTTATGCCACAAATTTATTTTTGCTCCAGTTCTCTTCAGTACCTCTTCATTGGTTACATGATCTATCCATCTAATTTTCAGCATTCTTGTGTAGCAGCAAATTTGAAAAGTTTCCAGCCTCTTCTTGTCTGAACTGTTTATCACCTACATTTCACTTCCACTCCAGACAAATACTTCCAGAAAATACTTTCTAACACTTGAATGTATATTCAGTATTAACAAATTTCTCTTCTTCACAAACACTTTTCTTGCCATTGCCAGCCTGGTATTCACCTGGTGAAATGTGGGAAACTGGCTAAAAACCACATCCAGGCTAACTGGTACACTGACCCTCATCATTAAACCACTGTGTAGATTTGATCCAAGGTTGGTGCATCCCCCACCCCCTTCTGCTTCCCTTTACCCCATTCCCAAAGTGGTGTTTGAACAAGCACAGCATCAGCACATGTTCATTATTATTATTTATTAGCATTATATTTATTACCATCTCTCACTCATTATTATCTTAGCAATCCTTCCACAAAATTCTTCATTTTTCTGAGACATTTCTAAGTGTTGTTCTACATTTTAATATTTCATGTTTGTCTTTGCAACTTTTCTTTGCTCATTTTGCAATATTTTTACATTATTCATGTTCACCATTTTTACACTTTGTTTTTTTTAAGAGTTCTGGTCCAATACTCTGTCACATTTGTACTCTGCTGTGTTCACTTTATTTGAATATTATAAAATACACACTAAATGAACAACATGACTTCTATTAACTTCTTCATACAAACAGACCACAAATACAGACAACAACCATTTCATCACACACAAGTTGCATTCAGCTTTTTGCTCTAGTTGCCAACCTTTGAAAACCTACAGCGAACACAGATTTTTTTGATTTTTTTTTACCAATTTTGCAACATGATTTGTGTGTTGCACACATTTTACTTCAATCTGTTCCACAGTTTCCTGCATTCTGTGTTAAGGTCAGGTGATAGATTTTGCTTCAATCTTCTGTAGGCAGATTTTCAATTATTCTCTATCTGATGTAATTCTGCAGTCAGTCATTAAACAGGAGCACTCTTGACTTTGAAAAATTCACAAAATCCCTGCTTTAATGTCTACTTGTTCCTTATCTCCTGTCATTGACAATTTGAGCAGTTCTTTGGTAGGGCATCATCCTTCATATGTTTTTGGTTTCTGTAAGTTATTTGGTGTGACTTTTACCTTGCATTCCACATGGAATACATTAGGAATGTCAGATGAGGATGAGAAAAAGCAAGCTTGAATAACTTCATTCATCTTCACAGGCTACTTTATGTATAAGACATTATGGGTTGGATTTATGGGTATAATGCTCATATTATTGGAATAAAACAATTGCCTATAGTTTTCTGAAGAACAATATTTTAGCTGCAGTTCATATTCATTCTCCCAAAGTGATGACATGTTTATATTGTGACCCGAGTGAGGTCAAGGATGATTATGGGGGTTACACTGGTTCATAGTTGGCTCCAACCACCTTTTTTTATTTCAAACAATTATTCCAAGAAGCAAAAACTTTGTTTCTCTTTCACCATTGGCATTCAATGCATTTAGTATAGTAAATGGAACATATCAGCCACCCCATAGATACCATGAATTACATGCCCCAATGTTGCCATTTCTTCTTTATTTCTTCCATGTTGCATTTTTCACAAGATCAGTTTCCATCCTCAACATCACACACATCTTGCTTGCATAGTAAACAACATTCTCATTGTAATTCTATCTGAAAATGTTTGGTTCACGCCATCTCCCTGACAGAAGAAAAGTTCTAAAACTTTAGTACATTGGAATAGAACAAAGTGTCTCAGAGTTAGACAAAGTAACTTCGCTTCCATTATGTACTGCATAGTGGTTTCTAGAATATGTATTTGTGTCTGTACATCACTGTATAATCAATATATCATTACATTACATTAATTACTGTTGTCTTTTATTACTTTATTTACAAATTAATTTCAAAGGCATAACACATTATTTACAAATTTATGAAAAAGTATTCTGTATAAAATATAATACAAATTTTATGTTTTTACATACTCTACACTTACAGTTATTGGTGAAAATCACAAGTTACATAAAAAAATATAAATCACATAAAATTTGTACATTGTATCTCATAATGAGTTTTGTACATTTATAAATTGTGGTACCAAGGACTGAAAAAGTTAGATTTCAAGGTGGCTATCCACGATAACATACTGCACGTTTTAACAGCACTTTACAATTTATTGGAATGTTAATTATACAAATGGTACATTATGATTGATTAATGAGGTACTTTATATTTGTTGTTCAGAGAAAAGGAAGATAATGTGCTCAAAAATGCCTTGTCAATAGCTCAAGGTATTCTCTCTTTCCCTGATCTAGTGCTCAATGGAGGATTTAAACATAGAATACACTGCTGTTCTCTGGATATATAATAGTAATTTTATTCTAAAGAGTCACCATAACACTTCTTAGAACAGGAATCAAACATACTCAGCATGATTTTATTTTATATTTGTGTGCTTATTGTTTACATGAAGGTATCTTTTGGGAATTTCTTCAGTGTGCATATCCCAAGTGATATTAACATAAATAACCACAATGATATTGCTAAACATGACACAATATCAATTACTAAATGAGGCAAAATGTCAGTCAATATCACATGGTCTGCACCTTTTAAAATCAAATCCATTTCTGTAAGAAATACAGAAACAAATGAAGTATCTATAAAGCATGTTAAAGATTATAGCATTCAAGAAATCAGTTATAATATTTAAGGAGATGAGTAGATACATACAATGAAAATGAAACATGAAATAGGCCTACATGATGCTCACAGACTGGCAAAGACATAAATAATTAGCTAAAAAAAACATATGTATGTGATACCGGTAACAGGTGAGTACACAGCTGTAAGGATGGAGAAAACTGAAAGTGGAAAAAGTAAGAAGAAAGATTGCAATAACAAATTTTAGTAAACCAAGTCAAAAACTAAAACAAATCTATCTTGGTAGTCTATAATCTGATTTAACTGACTCATACGTTTCATATACTGCACTACTTGCGTAGCATATTTGTGGAAGAATTGCTGCTAATAAAACTAATGGAGCTGTTTCTGATTTGTTATAAATAAGTTGATTCAAAGATAATATAATATGTACTTAATTTATTATTGCAATTTACAGTATTTGTAGCAAAAATGTAATGATATAAAAAAAGACAGCGGGGTCACCAGTGACTGGGGGAGCAGGTGGGTGTGAAAAAGAGATAGGGTGCATGTTATTGCACAAGACACTGTTACGCGTTCTAAAAATTTAGTACTGTCTTCAGAAGTGTGTGTTCTAGTCCTCACAACTATGAAAGAAGCATGGAATATAGTTTGAAGTACCTGATCTTTTTATTTTAAAGCCATATCTCTATGGAGAAGTTCTACTAATGGTCAAAAGAAGAAAATAAATTTAAGTATAAGAGAAGTACTCTTGCTAATCAAGAATTACAACAAAAACTGACAAATTGAGGAAAATATATATGTGTATATACACACACACACACACACACACACACACACACACACACACACACACATACATATACACATGTTTATGACTGTATATGTACAATTATTAAAAAATATACATACACTGTTGTAAAAAATATGTACAAATATAGATATCTGAACTTTCAAAATAATCACAATTAGTTTCAGCTGACCTAACTATAACAATGAGCTCTAAGCTCAGTCTAGCTAAGGACAAGACTACAGAATTCACACGTCATGGTCAATTTCATTGAGCAAGATGATAGTGCAGCTTCCTGTGTGTTAGCACATTAAAGATGTCTTCAGCCACTGAAACAGTAAAGAATTATAAATAATAAATAAGACGTCTAAATGATTCTCATAATACACTCTACAACAAAAAAAACATACACAAGGCACCACATCATTAAATGTGATGTACATGTAAAGACAAACAAATGACAACAATTTCAGAAAAATTGGATGATTTATTCAAGAAAAAGCTCTTTACAAGTTGAGCACATCAATAATGCTTTGGTACACCTCTGGCCCTTATACAAGCAGTTGTTCAGTTTGACATTGACTGATAGAGCTATTGGATGTACTCCTGGGGGATAACATGCCAAATTCCATCCAATTGGAATGTTAGATCATCAAAATCTTGAGCTGATTGGAAGGTCCTGCCCATAATGCTCCAAAGATTCTCAACTGGGAGAGATCTGGCGACCTTCCTGTTCAAGGTAGGGTTTGGCAATCATGAAGACAAGCAGTAGGTACTCTCACCACATGTACGCGGGCATTATTTTTCTGAAATGTAAGGCCAGGATGGCTTGCCATGAAGGGAAACAAAACAGCACATAGAATATTGTCAATGGTCTGCTGTGCTGTAAGGGTGCTGCAGATGGCAATCAAATGATAAGAAATGGCGCCCCAGACCATCATTCCTGGTTGTTGGGCTGTATGGCAAGCAACAGCCAGGGTGGAATCCCGTGACTGTCCAGGGTGTCTCCAGGCACTTCTTCACTGGTCATCAGAGCCCAGTTTGAAGTGTAACTCAAACTGAAGACAGTTTTACTTCCATCAATGAGATTCTGGGCTGAAGATGTGTCCAGAGATGCCACAGACAGCAGTGGGATACCAACCTGACTGTCACCCAATGTATGGGCCAATACCCATGAGTGATGGTCGGATGGTCAGGGGTGCCATTTCATTTCATAACAGGACCCTTTTTGCTATTATTTTGTGGCAACCTTATAGCACAGTGGTACATCAAAGATATTCTACACCCCACTTTGTTACCCTTCTTGGCAAACCATCCTGGGCTTACATTTGAGCAAGATAATGCCCACCTACATATAGCAAGAGTTTCTACTGCTTGTCTTCATGCTTAACAAACCATAGCTGACTGCGGTGGCCACGCGGTTCTAGGCGCTGCAGTCCGGAACCGTGCGACTGCTACGGTCACAGGTTCGAATCCTGCCTCGGGCATGGATGTGTGTGATATCCTTAGGTTAGTGAGATTTAAGTAGTTCTAAGTTCGAGGGGACTGATGACCACAGGTGTTAAGTCCCATAGTGCTCAGAGCCTCAGAGCCATTTGAACCATTTTGAACAAACCATACCTTGGTCAGCAAGGTTGATGGATCTCTCACAATTGAGAATTTAGAGCATTATGGGCACGGCCTTCCAACCACCCTGGATTTTGATGATCTGACATGTCAATTGGGTAGAATTTGCAAAATATCCCTCAGGAGGACATCCAACAATTCTATCAATCAGTGCCAAGCTGAATAAATGCTTACATGTTGCTCAGAGGTGGACCAATACATCACTGACCTGCTCAATTTGTGAAGGTCTTTCTTTTGAATAAATCATCCAATTTTTCTGAAATTGTAATCATTTGTTTGTCTGTACCTATACATCACATCCCCTGATTTTCATTCCATTCAGAATTAACAATTACTTCATGGTGCATAGTCTTGTTTTTTAGTGTAAAACAATAGGCAGATGAAAAAAGGAATAAAAGTCCATTGTTTGTCAATGTTTTAATTATGACCTCACAAAATAAAGTTACACAATTAATTTTTGTTTGTTTTCAGGTAAATATCTCCAGTTCTGGTACATTTTGATATTAGTGCATAACAGTACATTAATTCACCACTAGAGGAGCCAAAACAAATTAGCCAAATTATCAAATGTGGATTATCATGTAGTAAAACATTTTTGGCCCCTCCGGAAATGTTATTGCCATGGCAAGCCAATCCAGATCCTAATATGCACAGATAAAAGATAAACTACTTTTCTACCATGGAGTTGGAGATGTCCTTATGGGAACTGGTGACAGTAGTTGGCAACAGAGAAAATATTGGAGACTATTTTGGCACTGTTCTGTGAAGAACCACATTAATCTAGACTCCAGTACAGTGCTGAAACTCTCACCATGCCACAGATGTGTCACCTTTCTTCTAAACAGCCTTACAGACAATCATTATATAGCTACAGTATTTCTTCTTGAGCTCTTCAGTGTTACATCTGCAGTGTTCTACTCAACTCTTTGTAGGTAGAACACAGTTTATGATCACTGACATTGGCAGTAATGTATAGAAGAGTGGAACAACCAGGCAGATGCTGTGGTTGATGACTGCAGAGTTCATGAACTAACGGGCTACCTAGATTCAAAGTCCAGAGAGATGCAAACTCAACATAAGTATGGACAAAATGGTTCAGGGAGCAGTCTGAATTGAAAAACATAAACACAGGCCAGGTCAATCATCCTGTTATCAATTTCACCTACTGAAGACTTCAGAGCCTCTCTAGTGACTGAAGAACAAGTGTAGGGCCATAATATTTCCTGGGACTCTCCCATGAGAATTCTTTTTAGAAATGAGCAAAATTATGTAATGAATTAAAAGTGCATATTCCAGATTACAGGGGGTACAAGTGTTACCCTTGACCCATTTGCCTTGAGGACTTAACTGTGGACAAGATCTCATCAGAGGTGGGCTTACATGTGGATGAGTAGATATTGTTCACATGAAAATCTTAGACACTGCAAGGTGGAATCAAGGCAGGTCCCATACCCCTTCAAAGAAGCATAGAGGAATCTTAGTTTAGAAACCTATCAGTCACCTTTAAATCAGTTTGAGAAAAAAGGCAGGAACTATTACTATAAATTGTAGCTTGTGATATGACATGAGTCCTTCACTGGAAGCTTGAGATTAATAGTACAAGTACTGAGTATAGGGAAAGAGTAGATGAGGTCCCACTCTAGGCCAGATTTCTCCCATCAGCAGGGAAGTCCCAGAAAATTTATTTTTTTATTCAAATGGGAGATACCCAATGATTTCCTTCACGATAAAATGATCATGCCCTCTTTGGGGCAACACCTTATCATAGGCAACTCAGTGCTGGGCAGGAGGGTTTGCATGTCTGAGATGCTAAGGGTTATGCTGGTAGTAGTATAGCTATGGCAGGGCCACCCAAGCCAGGCAGTCATTGAAGGGGCTAACAAAGAGCATTCCACAACTTGGTGAAGGGAGGGCCATTTTTCTCTCAGGGAACTCCACAAGCAGTGGGTGGGTATGAGCAAAATAACCCTGAGTTTCCTGAGTAGTGACTGGCCAACATTGCCAGACATCATCTACAAAAAGTCTGAGCATACTTCAAGGACCATCGATATGTGCAGTGATGGAATGTTGTGTGTTTCAGAGAACGAAAGCCTTGGCCTCACTGCCTGGATTGCAAGAATACATATAACACCTCAACCTCAAGTTTATTATGTGCCGATTAGGTGAATGGCTGTTGAGGTAAAGCAGGCTCTAATGGGTTACCTCTGGGGCACCTGTCACCCCCAGTTGTATAAGACTTTCTCAGGCACCCTGGGTTCTGCCTGCATCAACATTTGTCTTCGCAGCAGCTCAGGGGATCCCTATGGGGTGACATCAATTCAGATCTACTCCTGGACAGGTGTACCCATCAGGTAGCACATACACCATGCAACAACGAGAGCTTGGGTGGTCAGTCTGCCTGAGAAAAAGACTCAGGATTATAGTAACAGAGCACTAGTCTGCAATAATACTTTCATAGTAATCAGGAGAACAGTGGCAACCTTTGAGATCTCTCCATTCTACAGTTACAAGGGGTTGGAGGGTATTTCTCGGTCCTTAAAAAGTGTTAAACACCTTTGTAATGGATCACTTATTGTTAAAATTGCCATATCACACCAAATACCTAAACATCTCGGCTGCAAGACATTAGATGACTATCCTGTTGTGAGTAGTATCATAACACACTTAACTTCTGTAAAGACACTGTTAGCTGCTCTGATATAATGGAAGCGAATCCTCAGCAATTATTTGAAGAATGGAAAAACATAAGTATCACAGAAGTAAAGAATTATACGAGGAGAGCCAATGGCATATTAGAGAAAACTGCAACATTTATTCTAACCTTCAGTATGGTGGAGTTAACTGAATGTATTCTTATAGACTATATCCATCTTGAGGATTGCTCATTTCTCCAAAACCCAATGCAATGCTTTAAATGCCAAAGATTTGATCATACCACTATGGTATGTAACAGAATGACTAATTATGGAAGTTGTGGAGAGACAACTCAGAAAATCAGGTCACTCTTGTATACTTTTCCTGAAATTTATAAATTGTTCTAGGAATCACACAGTATGGAGCAGGAAGTGTAGAGTTTGTAATGAGGTTAGGATAATTCTGGAGTTGAAAGTCACGAGATGCTATGCAACCTCTGGTGTTTGCTGCTTCTTTTGCATCAGCCTTTAAGAAGCCTGTGATGACTCCACACAAACCCAAACCACAGATTCAAGTATGAATACATGCACTTGTCAGTGTAGCTGCAGGGGAAAAGCTATACTGAACCGCAAAACTGTTCGGAAGTCATCAGCGATGGACTTGGAACCTCAGCTACATACCACTGTGCATTGTTAGAGGCCCACTAAGCCATCCCCTCTACCTATGCAACCAAATCTTTCCATAGATAAGGAAAAAGTCACACAAAAAGTCATTTGCAGTGGAAGTGGCAGCTAAAGCTTGGATCAGCAAGCACTCTCCCTTTCTACAGGTTATTTTACTGTAAGAACACTTATAAGCACATGGAGGAACTGGAGAGCCAGTCCCTTCTGACCTCCTGGGTTAATCACCACCATTGAGGGAGAAAGGCAAGGACAATCATCACAGTTCAGTGACCCTCACAAGGACTTATGTGTTGCAGTGGAATTTAAAGGGATACAAATCTAATTTGGAAGAATTAGAGACAGGGATAAGATTGGTGTGGCTGTTTTCATTGATGACAGATGCTACTCCTCTGCTGCCCCTGTTACTATGGCCATAGAAGTATACTTTCAGTGGAAATTTTCACAAAGCTAAGATCACTGTGGCTATGGCCTTGCCACAGTGGATGCACTGGTTCCCATCAGATTACCAAAGTTAGGCACTGTCGGGCGTGGTCGGCACATGGATGGGTGACCATCCGGGCCGCCATGCGCTGTTTTTCGGTGTGCACTCAGCCTTGTGATTCCAATTGAGGAGCTACTCAGCTGAATAGTAGTGGCTCCAGTCACAGACAACCATTGTAATGATCAGGAGAGCAGTGTGCTGACCACACGCCCCTTCTATCCGCATCCTCAGCTGAGGATGACATGGCAGGCGGGTGGTCCCGATGGGCCACTTGTGGCCTTAAGACAGAGTGCTGCTAAGATCACTGTGTGTTCTTAATAACTTCCACATTATGATCCATTGAATGCAGATGCACTAACAGAGCTTTTCTGGGCACTGCCCCACCCTTTGCTTCTCAAGGGTGGCTTCGATGTACACATTGTGCAGTGGGCTCAGCTACCACTTGCTCCAGGGGTCAAACTATTGAGCACCTCATCCACTGAGAGAATATCTGCCTTTTGAACTCTGGTCAGGTGACATTTTCTGCAGCTACAGGGTCATCTTCAGCCACTGACCTTCTTTTTTTATTTTTGCTCACCAGATATTACAAACTCAGATCAGTGGGAAGTGGCCATAGATTTGCATTCTAGTGGACATTTTCCAGTGTGATCCACCTGTTGACTTGGATGGTGGTCAATAAGAGATGGCAAAGATGGATACTTCCAAAAGGATGGACTGGTTATAAAACAGTCAGCAGGCCATCTTCAAACAACAGGAAGGTGCCCAGAAGATGGTAGACCATATCACATGTGTTATCTAATGAGCTGCAGCTGATTCTGTTCCCCAATATAGCAACTATCTCAGATGATAGCATGTTCCTTCACAGAATTAAGAATATTGCTTGGCAGTCAGAACCAGGTGTGCAGCTTTGTGGAAATTCAAACACTGTCCAACTACAGAAAATCTTCATGCCTTCAGATCAGTGAAAGCACAAGTGAGGGAATTATAAAGGAAAGGAAGAGGAACTCCTGGAAGGAATTCATGTGTTCTATTAATTGATCCACTTCCACTGCATGAGTGTGAGACAGATTTCAGGCAAGGGTGGTACTCCTTCCCTTACGGCCTTATTGAGGAATGACGTCTTGGTAGATGTACCTAAAGACATGGGTCAGGTTTTATTTGAACATTTTATCACTTTTTTACTGAGACTGCATCATGTAGACAAACTCCAGAGTTCCAGATGTGAAGATGATGTGGCTCCACTTCTTTATCTGTAATGAGGAGATCTACAATCTTTCATTTTCCATATGGTAATTGGAATTAGCTTTGTCCACAGCCAGAGACACTGCTACAGGACAGAGCAGGTTCATTATGCCATGCTCTGTCACCTGTGACCCAGAGACAAAGGCAAACTCCTTTCTTATTTCAATTAGATATGGTTTGATGGACAGTACGCCACCACTTGGAAGGAAGTAATATTAATCCCATTATGGAAACTGGACAAGGATTGTACTGACTCTAAAGCCTACCAGAGCATATCCCTTACCAGTCACAGGGCAAGACTCTCAAGCACATGGTCAACTGTCACCTCACTTGGCTCCTCAAATCCCAAAGTCACATGTGCAGTTTCAGGTGCTACTGTTCCATCCCTGATAACTTAATTCTGCTCAAGACAGTGATGCAGGCGGCCTTATTATAATGAAACCATTTGGTTGGTGTGTTTTTTGAGGTTGGAGAAGTGTACAACTATATTTGGAGGTACATCAACTTTCACCAGTTTCATGTATGGGGACTATGTGGATGTGTGCCAATTCTTATCTAGTCCTTCCTTGGGGACTGGTGCTTTTGAGATCATGTTGGTGACACCTTGTCAGACCACTGCATTCCAGAGAATGCCCTCCCCCCACCTCGTCCCTCCCCTCCCCCTCCCTCACCACCCACCCCCCACCCCCCACCACGAAGCAGTGTACTATATGTCACACTGTTTGTTGTCACTGTCAATGGCATTTCCTACATGCTCAGGAGTTCTGTTAAACACTCTTTGTTTGTAGATAACTTTGCAGTTTGCATCTCCAATACAATTACCAATATCATTATTGTTTTTTGCATTCATAATTAATAATTTTTCCACCTCCTGTTGCTGTTTTTATTGTTCTACTGCTGGATCTGCTGATGGACCAGTTTATTTCATATAACATCAGATAAACTTTATATATACTTGAAATTCTAGTTTACAAACATGGGTACTGCTTGCAAGCTAAGTAGAATTGTCAGTTTACTCAAACTGTGTGGAAACTATGTAAATTAATGAGAAAATAACTCTACTGCTAACAAATGGACTGAAATAGCTACATTCAGAGCTCCCAGCTGGAAAAAAATAATTAATTGCTGCTATACAATGATGAAACATACCTCTGCAAGGCTTAGTTTAATACTTCCATTCTGCAAAGGATCCTTTGATTCAAAAACATCTGAAATGAAACAAAAGATATATTTTTATTTACTGGCACCCTTTGGTGATAACACCTGTAACAAAAAGTACAAAAATGTAATATAAGATACTGGGAGACCCACATGAAACCAGTACTCCTCATGTTACTAGTATCTATTCTTTTTTAGTTAATTCATTGTTACTTGAATCTTGGGCATGAGACATACTGGTCTTACTTGGGACATACTATAAAAAAGAAAGAAAACCCATAGAGATTGTACAAATGCATATAGTTCAGGAAATAATAATCCAAGAGCTAACAGTTTCTAACAATAAGTGAGTTTAAAACACAGTTTCCCTATAAAGCAAACAACACAATAGTGACTGAACATCAACTTGATGTAGCAGCCATGAGTACACATCTTACAATGTGGAGACAAGTATTTAATTACAACAAATAATCCTGAAAAAACTATCCTCTTCTTACACAGTCTGCTCACAATGTACACTTACAAACAAATCAAATATAGTGCAGAACAGCATACCAATGATTAATTGCACACATAGCAAGATTACTAGAATTTTGTAGCTTGTTGTTGTTGTTGTTGCTGTTATTTTTTCAGTCTTAAGACTAGTTTGGTGCAGCTGTCCAGACTAGTCTATCCTCCTCAAGTGTCCCCATTTTTGTACAACTACTGCAGCCTATCTTCTTATTGTATTCAAGCTCTGATATCTCCCTATGCATTTTACCTTCCCCACTTCCCTTCATTATTAGATTAACTACTTTTTGTTGCTTCAGAGTGTATCCTATCAAACTACCCCTTCTTTTTGAAAGTAATGCCATGAAGATCTTTATCCCCGTCTCATTTCAGTACTTCTGTATTCATTATCCAATCTGATGATCTAATCTCCAGCATTCTTCTGTAACACCACATCTCAAAAGTTCACACTTCTTTGAGAAAGAGAGATTCTCACACTTACATTTAGTGTTAGATGTTCACATATTTATCTTTTTCAGTAAACTTTCGCTTGTTATTTAGCAGTCTACATTTTGTATGCATTGTTCAAGTAACATATAACTTCAGTTTCCCAATTTTTCTGAGGTGTAAGAAGAAAAGTTTGCTTTTCTATTCAAATATGTGAATATGGCAGCAGTTCTTAAAGAAAAAGAATAATAAACAAATTATAGCTATTGAAATTTAGTACACTGTAAGTGAGCAAAACTCACAAGTGCACTTGGGAGCTATTTTCCTTTTAAAATTAGCCATTATTTTCAAACATTAATGGAGAAGTGAGGTTCAACTGCAGGATAGCTCAATTATTATGGGCTTCAGATGGACATTACCAATATACAAGTCATCATCATTATCAACCATTTTTCCACCCAGTTCTTTCTCCTTGTAGTATGGTTTTGAGCTTTATGCATCCCAATATACCTCGACTTTGTCCTGATGTAATCTACCCATCTTTTCTCAGAACAGTAACTTTTACCATGAGAAATCTAAGTGCAATTTCCATTTCAGTTTCAAAACAGCCACTATGAATCTCTTCAACTTTATTTTTTTCTCTACCTCATTATTTTCCTTCCTGCCCTTCTCATTATACCCAACAATTTTCTTTCAAGATACTATGGAGAAATGATTAATTTTAGGATTATTTTATCAGTTGAGGTTTGTGTTAACATGGTATATGTTATGACTGCAGCACCCTCAGTTTAATTTCTCTACTTCAGATCCACAGAGAATTTGTTTAATAATGCTGCCTTTGGTTTTTCAAATGAACAATCAACCTCTTAGGCAGAATACAGTGCTGCAGTCAGCAATGCCCATATAAGACAACAAGTGTCTGGAACAATTGTTAGATCAGTTACTACTGATACAATGGCAGTTTATCAAGATTTAAGTGAGTTTGAACGTAGTGTTATAGTTGGCACATGAGCAATGGGACACAGCATCTCCAACATAGTGATGAAGTGGGGAATTTCCCATACAACCATTTCACAAATGGAGTGTGAATAGCAGGAATTCAGTAAAACATCAAATATCCAACATCACTGTGGCTGGAGAAAGATCCTGCAAGAACAGGACCAATTAGAATAGAATCATTCAACATGACAGAAGTGCAACCATTTCACAACTTGCTTCAGATTTCAATAATAGGATATCAGCAAGTGTTACCATGCAAACCTTTCAATGAAACATGATCAATATGGGCTTTTGGAGCCCAAGGTCCACTTGTGTACCCTTGATGACTGCATGACACAAAGCTTTATGTCTTGCCTGGATGCATCAACACCAACATTGGACTGTTGATGACTGGAAACATGTTACCTGGTCAGACGAGTCTCATTTCAAATTTCATCAAGTGGATGGATGAGTAGGTTATGGAGACAACCTCATGAACCATGGACCCTGCATGTCAGCAGGGCACAGCTCAAGCTGGTGGAGGATCTGTAATGGTGTGGGGTGTGTGTAGTTGGAGTGATATGGGACCCTCGATACGTCTACATATGACTCTGACAGGTGACGATATTGTGAAAAGAAAAATTGCTACTCAGCATATAGCAAATATGCTGAGCCACAGATAGGCACAATAAAATGACTGTCACAAAATACAGCTTTTGGTCTCTAAAATTAGATGACAAACACAGGTGACACATATATAAGCATCCTGTCTGATCACCTGCATCCATTCATGTCCATCGTGCATTCCGATGGCTAATTCCAGCAGGATAATGTGACACCCCACACATCCAGAATTGCTACAGAGTGGCTCCAGGAACACTCTTCTGAGTTTAAACACTTCTGCTGGCCACCATATTCCCCAGACACGAATATTATTGAAAATATCTGGGATGCCTTGCAACTTGCTGTTCAGAAGAGATCTCCATCCCCTCCTACTCTTATGGATTTATGGACAGCCCTGAAAGATTCATGGTGTCAGTTCCCTCCAGCACTACTGCAGACATTAGTCGAGTCCATGCCATGTTGTGTTTCAGCACTTCTGCATGCTCGCAGGGGTCCTACATGATATTTGGGCAGATGTATCAATTTCTGTGGCTCTTCAGTGTATAAAAGGTTACGTCCTGACTGATTAACTCATCATCACCCAGTCCAAACTGCTAAGAATAGAAACCTGAAATTTGGAGAAGATGTGGACCTTATACTGTAAGCTTTGTTTAACAAGGAGTTTTTGAAATTCCAACCCTAAGGGAGTGAAATAGCGGATGAAGGGTTTTTTGAAAAATGTCGCTATTAAGGCAATTTTGAATCTAGATGTACGAAAATTGGTATTATTTCTCAGTCAGAAATAAAGAAGTACGTGTATCAGCAGTTTTGGAAATTTAGCCCAATGGGTGTGAAATGGTGGGTGAAAGCCTTCTTTTATAAACATATCATTATTAAAGAACTATTTCAGTATTCTTAAAGCTTCATCAATGAACATAGGTATTGGACTGCTCAGTTACAAATAAAAGAATATGGGCATCATTGTTTTTGGAAATTGAGCCCCTAAGTGAGTGAAATAGGGGATGAGGCTTTTTATGAAAATATTTTATTATGAAAGCATTTTTAAAGCTAAATCTATGAAAATTAAAATTTGACTTCTCAGTTAGAAATTTAAAAAAAGCATATGTTTCACTGTTTTTGGTATTCAACCCCTATGAGGGTGAAATGGGGGATGAAAGTTTTTATGGAAATATTTCATTGTGCAAGCATTTTTGAAGCTAAATCTATGAAAATTTGTATTTACCTTCTCTGTTAGAAATAAAACATACACATGTCACTGTTTTTGGAAACTCAACCCCTAAGGGAGTGAAACAGGGGCTGAAACTTTTTATGAAATGCAAAAGCATTTTTAAAGCTAAATCTTTGGAAATTGGTTTTTGACTTCTCGGTTAGAGATGGAAAAAATGTGCTTCACTGTTTTTGGAAATTCAATCCCTAAGGGAATGAAATATGGTCAGACTGATGCACTGACTCATCATCAACAAGCCAAAACTGCTAAGGGTGGAAACTTGAGAACAGGGTGTGGATCTTAATATGTAGGCAGCACTTAAGAAAGAATTGTCTGAAATTCCACTTCTAAGAGGTTGAAATAGGGGATGAAAGGCTTTTTGAAAGCAGATCACTATTAAGGGAATTTTTAATCTAAAACTATGAAAACTGGTATTTGGTTTCTCAGTCAGAAAACAAAAAAATACATGTTTCAGCATTTTTGGAAATTCAACTGTTAAGGGGGTAAAACAGTGGTGAAAGTTTTTTTTTGAAAATAAATAATTGCTAGAGAAGTACTGAAGGATTTTTAAGGCTACACCCATGACAATTGGTATTTCACTTTTCAGTTAGAAATTAAAAAAAAAAAAGTGTGTTTCTTTGCTTCTGGAAAATCAACCTAAAGTGCAACAGGGGCTGAAAACTTTTAAGAAAATATTTTGTCACATTAAAAAATTTCAAAGCGAAATTTATGGAAACTCGTATTTCACTACTTGGTTAGACATAAAGAAATATTTGTTAGGGGCCACAAGTCATTATGGAAATATCTCCACAAGAATGTAAAAGGCTACCAGAATCACTTTTTGCTCAGAAGTACATTTGGAAAAGACTATGCTTATATGGCCTTAATTAGCAAGTAAAGCTTAGAAGGTGCTGCAATTTGTGAACAACAACAAAAAAATTTGATTAAATAAAAACAAAAGACATCTCTGCAGGCCATACAGTCTGCACAAGTAAAACAGCAAGTGCTAAGCTAGTTTCAGTATAAAAACACATCACATGACAATATCAAGACAGAATCGAGTAGTATTTTCCTACTCATTCACATTGTTTGCAGTCCCTGCCCAAAAATAAAGCTTGTGCCAGTGATACATTTTTGTACTTTCATGTTATGATAATATCAAGATGAACTGTCTAACATGCTTTGTTGGTTATCTTTGCCATAATAATTTAAGTTCAATGCGTTTCCCTTTAGTTTCTATCCAAATATTCTTATATGCATTTGTGAAGAACAAAAACTCAACTCTATGCATTCTAAAACCACATCTAATTATTTATGTTGTTAAACTAAGAGGCCACATAATTGTTGACCCCATCTAAGAACTTTTGTGCCTTCCCATGAATGCCATTTTTGACAAACAACAGTAATATGTACAAGTGACAGTGGCAGCCTATTCCATGCCAACGCTGAAAAACTCAGCAAACTCTACAATGAAAAAGTTTTGGAGCTTGCTGGCCCATCAAATACAACAAATATGGAATTAATTCTGCAAAGCTCACATATCACAGCACAGTGAACATTTCTGATAAGACAGAAGATGATGTTAGTCTTGACTTAAAACCTCTATCACCTCAGATAAGTACTCCTGGGACACATCCATATGATACAATGAGCCCTATGAGAGAGTCACAACCACAGTTCATAGCAATGAGACATCTGTCTGTGAATCCAGCTGTTCGTCCCCACCACACTTGAAACTACAGATACTGCATTTATGCTGACCCAATGGAAAACGTGGTTTGTGATAATGGAGAACATATCCAAGCAGCAACAAGTTATCAATGACCATGCATAAGTCACCTTAGTGATAAGCTTGGACCAACAAACCACAACACTGATATCAAACACTAAGTGCATGCACTATCAGATGGAGCTTACAATAAAAAGAAAGACAAGCTGATATCCAGCTACCCAAGTTCCACCAATCTCAGAGTCATGCAAGTACTATATGTGGAGAAATGTGTTGATGAGACCCCATCAGATTTGCAGTGACATCGATGTAATTTAGTGAACAGATACACATTTGGCATCAATAACTACTGACCCAAGTATAGATGGCACAGGCACTATATGATAAGTCACCCAGCAAATCACTGCAGTTTGCTTATATGATCTACAAAATACTCAAGTAGCCTACAACAATTGCCATGACATTGGTAGAGCGTTGCCAGCTGAGTTCACCCAATGTGATGACTTTGGATTGTGTGGCCATAATGTCACAACATCTGTCAAACATTTCAGATAAAATTCCAAGCTTAAGAACCACACTGGAAGTGATGGCAAAATAGAAGTGCAAGTGGCAGCAATGACAAGGTGCTAACAGTTGAACTCAGGATCAGCGGAAGAGATCCAATGGGGTATGCTGGTGCCATAAACCTTTGGGCCAACATGCTGCAAAGTGTAACAAACTACGCATTTACTCAAATGGCCAGACATCTAAAATCCACAGTAGCAGTGGAGCATCTGCATACTATTGTCAGAAAGCACCTCAACACACACATTCAAGATGTCAAAAAGACTGTATTTGTCAGAGAGGCATACGGGCATGATGTTCCTCATAGAGGCTGATTCTGATATCTGCACACTACCTGTTGCCACATGACAGACAACTAACAGGATGTCCAACCACAGCTGAAGGCAATCAGAAAGGTGTTCACCTTCAACGTTGGTTTTTCCAGGCCATTCACATGTTCATTTGTAATTGTTGACATCTCTGAAACTAGTTTAGGTGCCAGACTAGAGGTCACACTGATTACAATGTGTTACAGAGAATCAACAATCGATTCACCTCTTATAAACATAGCACAACTACAATACAGGAGCCCTCTGAGCTCTGCACAATCAGACCATCAAGTGAGGTGCAGGTCCAGGTTCACTGCAATGGCATCAAACATGATACAGTCCACCACATCTGAAGTATACCCGGACAACCATCTCACTACGTGCACAGAACTGCAACTGAATGCTTAACAAATGCAAAGTCAACATTTGATCACATGCCAGTCTGACAGCCCCTACACCTTATCCGCAAGGAAGATCGCTCTTTGAGGCCATTTGGTGATTATTAGGCCTTAAATGCAGTGACAATACCAGATAGGTTTCCAGACCCCAGCATAAAGGATTTCACCAGAGTACCAGCTGGCACATTATCACAGCATTTGGTTTCTTTGAATTTTTATTCCCACCTTTTGGCCTCAACAATGTCACTCAGAAAGGACAACATTTTGTGGATGAGGTACTCAAAGTAATTTCATTTTTTTTGTTACTTGCATAATTTCCCCTGGTGCTCAAGCCCAGGAACAACATCTGTGTTTGTTGCTCCCATGAGGGGAATTTGTAATATATCTTTTTCTCATGTAGAACAAATGTTTATGCACAACCAAGCAAGCGATTTATATGGCTCAGAGACTCATTATGACTGCAAGAGACAGGTTATCTCCAACTCATGATATAAAGACTCTGTGGATATAATGTGGAACATTACATCTGACTACTTCAGATTTAGAATTGCTGAGACTAGGATTACAATGGAACTATAAGTAGCAACATTGTTGTAAGCTGCCATCTTGAATGCAGAATGAAATTTGATTAATTGTGATAACATTTCAGCCACGAGGATGATGTAAACTGGAATGTAGCTAGGAAAATTATTTATTTTAAACTATATGCACCACAGTTGTTTATGTTCGATTTTAAGAGATTTAATTCTGGACTTTATCAAAATAGATGCAAAGTACATCTATTGCTTTTAAACCATGGAACATTATTAAATGAAAGCCAGTGCATCATCAGGAAGATCATTTTTGTGTGGCATAAGACAGGCAGTGTTATTCACCCACTTGATATCTCATGCACATCACTGTAAATCAGTCAGCAACCAGCAGCAGCAAGTAGAATAACACAGGCAGTGACTCACATTTTTCTGTAAGAACTTGCAGTCAGCACAACAGAAGTGGAATGTATATGACACAGAGCTGTTATCAGTTTTACTTCTGACCACAAATAGAAGGTTGATGAGTGATTACATTTGCAGATCAAAAACCTATTACTTCAGCATTCAAGAACATTAGTGACAAGTGCTCATCAAGGAAGTTTTGACATATTGAGTTCATAAGTCACTTTAAAACAGACATTCGTAACATGATAGATGCTGAAAATGTACTGGCTAACTACTTTTCTGGTATGAGATGGATTACAGACTACAAAGAACTTACTGTTGAGCAGGCCATGGATTCATAGTTACAACAGTTGTTGACAACTCATCTACAGGGCTATGCTCAACCAGATTCCTGTGCCCAACTCTAAGTTCCATACACTTGTAGAAGCTCCACAAGACAGCTTTTGGCAGTGTCCACATCTTATCTCATCTGAGGGTCAATACTACAGTCAGACTGCATGCAGACACACACGCATGGGTACTTTCTTGCATACCCTGCCTACAGTGTAAAGTGGATTGTCACATGGATGCTGAAGTTGGTAACTTCCAAGGTACACCAGTTAGATTTACCCATGTTCACACTAGTATGGTTGGACCTGATCCAGTGTCACATGGATACAGATACTTAACATGGCCATAGGCAGATGTACAAGGTTGGCAGAGGCAACCCCAACTGCTGACATCTCAGTCAAAACACATTTTGGCTGCTCTCTAGATGTTACAACCATCGAGGTCATCAATTTTAATCCACTCTGTTCCAGAAACCATCCAAACTGTGCAGCTTTTAGTAACACCATACAATTAGCTACCACCCCACTAGTAATGGTATGAGAGAATGGTGTTACAGAACCTTAAAAACATCACAAATCTGTTGCCAAGAAAAGTGGACAAAGTACTCCCCTTAGTGCTCTTAGGTCTCCAAACAGCATACAAACCTGATATCCATGCATCCAAGCCCAAAATGGTTCATTACAATCTCCTTTACATTTCAGATGACTACTTAGTGCCAGCACCACTGCTTGACACAACAGAATTTCCACATTTAGTTCAGCAGTTTAAACACCACTGCACCAAAACTGCTGCCCACCTTCTTATCACATGTCAGCCATCAGATGTTTGTGCACAAAGACTTGCATAACTGTTCACATGTGATGCTGCATAATGGATCTGTCTGATCACTGCTACAGCTGCTGTACACTGGCCATTTCCCAGTAGAGTAGATGACTAGATGGGATCACACCATGGACATCCTATACAATGGCACACACTTGAAAGTTTTCATAGGATATGTTAGACAGGCATGGAGTTTACTCTCAATGGCCCTGTAAACTTTGCCAACACCTCAAGCCACAACCAGTCCAGAGTCACCAGTTCATACGTCCGAGACACTGATCATCCCTCCCTCACAACTAGTGGATACTCCTACACTGCAGCCAACAGCATTGCTGCCACCATAACATCCGATCCACTCAAAAGTCAGTTGGCAAATCTTATTCAAGTATCAGGACATTCCACACAATAGGGGCAATGGGGCAAGTGCAGGGAGCAGGGGAAAATGAGTGATGGTGATACATTTTTGTACTTGTGTGTCATGGCAGTATGAAGTGAATAAAATCAAATGTACTCTCCAACATGATAAGTTTTGTTAACTTTGCCACATTACTTTAAGTTCAGTCCATTTCCTTTTAGTTTCTTTTATCAGAAGAATAAAAAGCTAATTTTGTATGTTCTAAAGCTACATACAGTTATTTATGTGGATAAAACACTGTTAATTCTCATAAACCTCCCTGGACTCTTCCACTATCATTTTCAATTGCCAGAACATGTTTATCATTTCAGTAATATTCCAGTTACAATTTTCTTAGGTTTCCTGTTTGTGCAACCTGTATTTCTAATTTGGGTAATTTCATCATGTTAATTTTAAGATCATTCTGCACTCCTTATTTGAGTAAATTTTTTGTGCTGAAAGGAAAAATGATATAAATGCACAAATAATCATCCAAGTAACATCTTAACAACTTTCTTCATAAAAATGTTATTTTCAATTGTAGCGTATTAACTCCAAAAACTAAAATAAAATATATGTAGTGACAGTTAGAACACCTAAGATTTTTTTATTATATACAATTATTAAGTCAATAATGAAATCTAATCTCTCTGGTACTCCCTGCACAGTATGAGTAATATTTATTCTTTAACACAGTTTAAATTGATACTTACTAAATGCCACAGTGAGATGAAGAATAGCAGACACAAAATCACCAAATCGCAAAGTTCCATCCTTTCTCATGTAGCGAAGAATTAAGATTGATAGAACATCTGTGTTAAGTTGGAATCCTAAAAAATTAAATCATACTTCTTTAAGAATGAACACATTTTCAATAATTACTTTCATATTTAAAAGTCTGTCAGAGTTATATAACTTACATATTAGCTAAATGTGGAGAGGGAATACAATAAAATGAAGTGGAGATGGTGGTAGAAATGGCATTGGTGGTTCTCATGAAAAGGTTCTTCATTGGCTCCTTAGTTTATGTGTCATTACTGTAAGAGATCTCAAGGTGTACTTTTAAAGGTTGTCCATCATATGCCCAGTATCTGTAAAATCTTCACAAATGGCTACCCTAATATTTCATACAATCCACTGAAATTATTTGTTTCACTGAGGTAACCTGTGAGCTCTTTAGACCTCATTTTCTTGCAGAACTATCTAAATTCAGTACAGCAAATGAAAGATAGTTTTCAACAAATGCACTGCTGTTGTTACAATGAAGATTACTTGGTCACAAATACTGGCAGGAGCTGAAGAAAATAATACTTGCCTGAATCCTCTCAGTTTCTGCTGAATCAAGTTTAACAGTACAACTGAGGAGGTAGCAGTTTTTTTCTGTTTTACTGGAATATATTTAAATGGCATATGTGTGAACAGCATTAAGGAGTTTATTGACATTTTATTTTTAATGCAGATTAAGTTGTGGAAACATTAGCATTACTGGCCAGAAAAAACAACTCGTGGCCTTATCTATGTCAGTTGACGGGCACAGTTTGTTCAAGTGCACTACATCATGTATCCTTGTTTGTATAGAATTACTATAAAATAAAGTGTGTTGTGTACTCCATACCACTATGTTGTCTATCATTCACTATCACTACATACCAGAGTTCCACACTGGTGACCCCCAAATATCATATTGTGCCATATTTTCTCTCTTTACTAATGAACCGGTTACCACACAATGACAACACAGCCATAATCACACTAGGCTGTTAATCATTTTGCACAAACTGACTAATATTCCTGCATCCTTGTTTCATATGGCAACAGCCTTGCCGCAGTGGACACACCAGTTCCCGTTATATCACCGAAGTTAAGTGCTGTCGGGTGTGGCCGGCACTTGGATGGGTGACCATCCAGGCCACCATGTGCTGTTGCCATTTTTCAGGGTGCATTCAGCCTCGTGATGCCAATTGAGGAGCTACTCGACCGAATAGTAGTGGCTCCGGTCAAAGAAAACCATCGTAACGACCGGGAGAGCAGTGTGCTGACCACACGCCCCTCCTATCCGCATCCTCAGCTGAGGATGACACGGCAGTTGGATGGCCCCGATGGGCCACTTGTGGCCTGAAGACAGAGTGCTTGTTTCATATGCCACACTACAATGTAGAACATTTGTATGCAATGCATCAATCTGTGTTCAGACCTGAAACATTGACACAACTGTGTACTGCACAGGCTCCCCAGTGCATCTACAGTGTTCTGCCCTCTCTCAGTGCACAAGAGATGGCTCATTTGGACACAGAATATATAATTGACATATTTGGTGCTCCTCAGTGTCACACCTAACACTCTCCAAAGAACTGAAATTCAGGCACAACGTGCCATTACCACATTACCATATCAGACAGTGAAACACTAGCCAACATGCTCTTATCAATGCTATCATTTCGACCACGTCATACTCAGACAGTAAAAATTTTCACAGTTGTGCCTTTCAACAATTTGAAGTGTGCTTGGACATTATTTTCTGTCCTAGTATTTTGTACAATTGGCAATGTTTAACCTACACCAACAACAATGGCAGCCATCTTGCCTCACCACACCCTCCACTCACCTTGTGACAGCAGGAACCTGAACCACTATGTTGTCTATCATTCAATATCACTATGTAACAGAGTTCCATAAAGTCATTAATCTTTTGACTGCTTTGTTGTGTCACACCACAAATTCCTCTCCTGTGTCATCCTTTTCATCTCCAACTACCACTTGCACCCAATTTCCTCAATTATTTGTTGGATTTATTCCAATATGTGTCTCCTTCTACAGTTTTTACCTTCTACACTTCCCTGAAATACCATATAAGTTATTCCTTTATGTCTGAACACAAGTCTTATCATCCTGCCCCTTCTTCTTGCCAGTGTTTTCCGTGTGTTCCTCTGCTCATCAGTTCTCCTCATTTCTTATTTTATTTGTCTGTAGTACCATATCTGAGGTGATCTGAGATGCTTCAATTCTGTTCTTGTCCTATTTCCCCACAGTCCATTATTAACTCCCACACAACGCTTTGCTCCAAATGTATAAGAGAGGATCAGATAGTAAGACAATAATTTTTTTCTACCCTGGTATTGCAGCTTTAATGTTGAAATTTCATGAAGATGTAATTAGAAGTTTGCACTACAGAGGGTATTTTCTTTTAATGTGTGGCTCTAGCAAGAGAAGCCTGGCACACATGTGACTGTCATCAACTTGTGAAAAGCAGTGAAATGTAGTTCGATATCTGTGGGCCATAGTGCATAAACTGAGTAAAATTCACAGGGACATGCCTGGCATGTATGAACACATCTGAATGGACTGTAGCAATCTCTCCAGGTGGTTTACATTCTTCCACGAGGGCCACATGAACCTCAGTGATTTACGGTGCTCCGGGTAACCAGTAACAGCTGAAACCAGTGGGAACATTGGAGCCACTGCAGCAGCTATTTTGAATGACTAGTAAGTGAACTGCGAATCTTATCACAGCAATTCAAGATTCTTATGGTATGGTGTATGATATTGTTCATGACAAGTTGAAATTTTGTAAAGTTAGTGCTAGTTGGGTGCCTAAGAATCTGACAGACAACCACAAGGGCCAGTGAATGATGACTGGCTTGGATCATTTAACACATTACACTACAGTAGGGCATGACTTTCTGAAAGGAATTGTCACCGGTGATGAATCATGTGCACACTACTATATGCTCGAAACCAAGCAGGGCCTCTACGGAGTAGAAACGTGATGGTTCCCCAGTATGAAAAAAAATTCAAAGTGACTCAGTCTGCTAGGAAAGAGCTTGTGACAGGTCCTGGGATATGCATGGTGTGTAATTGGTGGACTTTGCTGAGCATGAGGCCACTGTGAATGTTGCAGCCGATATTAAAACTATGTCTAAGCTGTATTGTGCCCTTCATGACAAATGCCACACATTAGTTATGATGCCAAAGTTCATGACAATGATCGCCCAATGCTACTGCTCCTGTTCATGAGAAAATCGCCAAATTTTGGTGAGAGGTGCTCCAGCATCCACCATACAGTCCAAACCTTGCACCATTGAACTTTCGTCTGTTTGGTCCCATGACAAAATTCCTCGTTGGCGAAGGTTTTGCAACAGATGCAGAAGTGAAATCAGCAGTCCATATATGGCTATACTCCAACCAAACAGACTTCTTTGAACACAACATATTTAAACTGGTTCCATGATTGGGGAAATGTGTTGAGAATGTAGGGGATTATGTAGAAAAGTAGGAAAAAGATGTAAGTTCATTTATGGTTTTGTTACCTATTAAACTTTTTGGTAACAAAATTATTGTGTGTTACTTTCCAATCTTCCCTCGTACATTCGCAGACATTTCTTCCTCACATTAAGTCCTATGTTTGATGCAAGAAGACTTCTTTTTGTGATGAATGTCCTCTTTGCCTCTGCTAGTCTGCTTCTTATACCCTCCTTACTTTGTCAATTGCATGTAATTTTGCTTTCAAGATGGCAGAATCCCTTAACTTCATCTACTTTATGGTCCCCAGTTTTAATGTTATGTTGGTCACTAATTTCATTTCTATTACTCCTCATTACTCTCATCTTTCTTTGGTTTACTCTTAATCGATAGTGTGTACCCATTACACTGTTCCTGCCATTAAATAGGTCATGCCATTCTTCTTCACTCTCACTGTGGATACAAATGTCATCAGCAAAGTGTAACATAGATATCCTTTTACTTCGTATTTTAATCTCATTTCTGAAGCTTTCTTTTATTTCTGTCATTGCTTCTTTAACACAGACTGAACAGTAGAGATGAAAGACTGTATCTCTGTATTACAACCTTTCTAATCCAAGCATTTTTTTCTAATTTATTTATTTATTTATTTACGCTTATAGTTCCATAGCACCAAATTGAGGCTTCAGTCCCTGTGGACGTGGAGTTAGTCAGTACATAAAAACACATCAGAAAATTTAGATAATTAAAATAAAATTTATATGAATCCCATTCAAATGGAAGCTGCTGGGTATATATTAGTGTAATTAACAATATAAGACAGGAATAGGGTTATTTCATTTTATTATTTATTTATTTTATTTATTTATTTATTTATTTCAAAAATGCACTGGCAGAGAAGAAATAAGCTATGTGGAATTCTTTCCATTTAGACTTGAAAATGTGAGGATTACTGCTAGGTCAGAACTGCCTTTAATTCTTGTGGTAGCTTAATGAAAATGGATGCAGTAGAATACTGTACACATTTCTGCACAAGAGTCAAGGAGATGCAATCTGTATGCAGTTCGGATTTATGCCTTAACTTAGTAAAAGCAGTGAATTTTTGTGAATAAGCTCATATTGTTAACAAAAAATGATTTTAAAGAAAATGTATATTAAGAGGAAAATGTCAGAATTCCCAGAGTCCTCAACAGGAGTTGACAACAGGTTTGTGCACTTACACCACATATTGCTTGAGCTGCCCTTTTATGAGCCAAAACTACTCTTTGGGAATGGGAATCCCAGAATATAATGTCGTACGTCAGAAGTGAATTAAAATACTCTAAGTAGACTAATTTTCATGTTGGACTATCATTTACTGCAGATACTGTTCTAAAGCTGTTCTAACTGCATTCAGTATTTAAATAAGATCTCAAACATGAGCTTTTCATGTCAGTTTACTATATATTTGTACAGCTAGCAATCTGGAATATTCAGACTCATTAATCATATGCCCATTCTGAGTAATCAAAATATCAGTTTCAGCTGAATTGTGGTAAAAACGGAGTCTTAGTGTGATTACCATCACTTTATTTTCTAAAAGCTATGAATTTATGTCTTTAATTGGACTATTTGATACATCACCTATGATTCACTCAATGTCTTTCATTTCCAAGCTAGTGTCATCAGCAAACAGAAATATTTTAGAATCATCTGTCATGTTCGAAGGTATATCATTTATTTTTTTTAGAAGAAACAGTAGTAGTCCCAAACTGACCCCTTACACATCCTGTCTTGACCATGCCCCAATCACACACATCACAACTCTGCTCCTCCTCTTATTCCTTAATGGCCCAACTTCTGCAGTAATATTTAGTAAACAACACAATCGGACACCTTAATTAAATCACAGAAGACATCTAACGTTCAGAACTTTGTTCAATCCATCAATATCTCACAGAGAGAATAGGATGCAGCATTTTCAGTTGTTAAACCCTTTTTAAAAACAAACTGCATGACTGATGGCAAATCATGTGAACTGAAAAACCACTTTTAAAAACAAACTGTATGACTGATGCCAAATTATGTGACCTGAAATAATCGGTTACCCTTACATATATGCCTTTTCATTAATTCTTGCAAAAACTGATGGCTTAGAAATAGGTCTTCAATTTTTGTTTTCACCTCCCAGTTCTTTTACCTATTGTATATTGCCCATCTTTCCCTATAGCCCACACATAACATCCTGAGAATTTCAAACATCTTTAACCATTTTACATTGCCTAACACTTTTTCTGGGGTGACAAATCTTATGAAAAGGTCTTGATTTTTGTTAAATCTTGTGTCCATTACGAAGCATGATGTCAGAACTGCCTCTATAGCAACATTTTCCTAAAGCCAACAGATTATCATCTAACACATCCTCAATTTTGTTTTCCATTATTCTTTATATTATTCTTGTAACCAACTTTGATACATAAGCTGTTAAGCTGATTGTGCAATAGTTCTCACACTTATCTGCCCTTCTTGCCTTCAAGATTGAGTGAATGATATTTTCTAAAATCTCAAGACTCAAACATTCTACAAACCAATTTGAATAGTCATTTGGTTGCCACTTCTGTTCCTTCCCTTAATACATTATTCCAACCATACACAATATTTGATTTTCACCTCCCTTTACATACATAATTACACATTTAACATCCTAGTATACTTTCTCCATTTCTTCATCTTCCACACACAGTGGAAAACCTGGGATGGAATCAGAACAATATTGTGAAAGGGATAGATTGCTACTAACCATATAGAAGACGTATTGTGTTTCAGTCAATCACAACAGAAAAGACAGCTATTCATTTGAGCTTCTGGCCAAAAGGCCTTCCTCTAAAGTAGAAAAAAAGGCACACACATTCACACAAGCAGAGCTGACACACATATCTTCTCCTTTAGAAGAAGGAGTTTTGGCTGGGAGGTCAAATATATAGTTGTCTTTTTGTTGTGCCTTCCTATAACACTATGTCTCCTCTATATGGTGAGCAGCCATCTATCCTTTTCACAAAACTGTTTTCATCTTCTGCTAGTGACATTGGCATGTATACTTAAACTATAGTTGTTGGTGCTGCTTTTCCTGTTGATTGTGATGGAATAATCTGTCATTGAACTGTTAACAGCAATTCACTCTCTGCCCTACCTCCCTGTCCATGAAAAAACCCCACTCCTGTTACACCATTTTCTACTGCTGTTGATATTACCCCATATTTGTCCTGATCTTCTTTACATTTCATTTCACTGGCGTCAACTTTAGCCTGAATCTGTGGATTTCCCTTTTAAGACTTTCTAGCTTCCCTACCAAAATTCTAGCTTTTGACAAATGTCCATGCCCTGGCTCATAGAATGTTACCTTTTGTTGGTTTTTCCAGGACACTTTTTTTCAGTTACAAACCACATATCCTATGGATACACAGTATTTCTCTTTAACTCAGTGGTTTATATTGCCTTTTTTGTCTTATGTTACTGTATACCTTGACTTGTTCCATATCCCTGAATGTTCTCATTCATTACTGTATCTTTAGAACATGATGGGTGGGTGGGTGGATGGATGGATGGATGGATGGATGGGTGAATGAATGAATGAATCAATCAATCAATCAATCAATCAATCAATCAATATTTCAGTAAAAATACAGACTTACCAACTTCCAAAAGGGCATCCCTTAGCCTTTCTGCCTTTAATATTCCAGTTTTTTCCTTTGTGTGGTTCTTAAAGGCTATCTGCCAGTATTTTAAGCTGCACATGAGATCTTTAAAATCATTGAATTTTAATCTTCCACTACCCGATGTCTGTCTTTGGTTAAGAAATGTATACAGATGTATATTGCAACTTAAATAATGCAAATTATTGATTAAATGAACATATTCCCATGTATTTTATAACAGTTTATAATAATTCCTGTCTACAGATCAAAATTTTTAATTCTGAAGCTGTCCTAATAACTACACACTCTATGCTGAAGAAGAGTACAGCACTTACATCTATTTTATAAAATGCTATACAGTTATTTAAGAATAAATTGACAAGTAGGTTAGGAGGACAAGTTCAATACAAATGTCTAGATGCATTAGTGTTGCAACATGTAGTTCCGACAGGCACACAGAAGTCTGAAACAGAGGATTAAAGCTAATGTCTGAATTAGATTCTAATACAAATGCTTTATAGTCTTCATTATTATACAGAAAGCTGAAGAATGGGTGCAAGTAAGTGGATAGATAGCATGTACATCTGTTCATGCACCCCATTCTTCGAAAAAAAATTCATGTAGTAGTAACAATGGAAACATCACAAATATGAGAATGAAAAGGATAACATTAAATACACGCAGGAAAATAGTTTGAGGAGGTCTTCAGAATCTCACCAAATGTTGTATGTGTTAACCACTACCGCATTTACCATTTCCTTTCATTTGGGAAAAAAGATGTTTTCTTAGTTCAGTTTTTATGGTTTATGCCACATTTCTCTTCCATTCAGATTACATAAGTTGTCTATGTTGATGTTAGCCTTGTTTTAAATATAGTATAAAGTGTGTAGTATAATGTAAATACACACATCCGAAAAAGTTTTGCATCGCCCTGGTTCCCAGAACTCCTGAGAATAGACCTTAACTGTGGATATTGTATCACAGACACAATCCCTTTGACTGTTCAGAGGTGTTACTAAACCTGCCCAAAGATATAAACAACCATGCATGAGCAGCACCTATTAGACAGAGGGGTACGACAGCCGATCGGTTCCAGTCATTCCACCAGTAAGGAAGCACACGGCTTGTGTTGTCTGTAATTCAACCATACCTAGACTGTCAGTACCATGATTTGATCTTGTCTGCATTGTTACTTTGTGCCAGGAACGACTCTGAACAAGGGAAGTGTCCCCAGAAATTGAGGAGATAAAGAGAGACAGGAACTGTTGATGACATGCCTCGCTCAGGATGCCCAAGGGCTACTACTGCAGTGGATGACCACTACCTATGGATTAGGGCTCGTACGAACCCTGACAGCAATGCCATGATGTTGAACAATGCTTTTTGTGCAGCCACAGGACTGTGCACAATAGGCTGCATGATGTGCAACTTCACTCCCAACATCCATGGCGAGGTCCATCTTTGCAACCACAACAACATGCAGTGCAGTACAGATGTGCCCAACAACATACCGAATTGACCACTAAGGATTGCCATCATGTTCTCTTGACCGATGAATGTTGCATATGCCTTCAACCAGACAATCATCGGAGACATGTTTGGAGGCAGCCCGGTCTGGTTGAACACCTTAGACACACTGTCCAGTGAGTGCAGCAAGGTGGAGGTTCCCTGCTGTTTTGGGGTGGCATTATGTGGGGCCAACGTAATGCCGCTGGTGGTCATGGAAGAGGCCATAATGGCTGTACAATACGTGAATGCCATCCTCTGACCGATAGTGCAACCATATCAGTAGCATATTGGCAAGGCATTTGTCTTCATGGACGACAGTTCATGACCCCATTGTGCACATCTTGTGAATGATTTCCTTCAGGGTAATGACATCGCTCGACTAGAGTGGCCAGCATGTTCTACAGACATGAACCCTATCGAACATGCCTGGGATAGATTGAAAAGGGCAGTTTATGGATGACGTGACCCACCAACCATTCTGAGGGATCTATACCAAATTGCTGTTGAGGAGTGAGACAATATGGACCAATAGTGCCTTGATGAACTTGTGGATAGTATGCCATGACTAATACAGGCATGCATCTATGCAACAGGATGTGCTACTGGATATTAGAGGTACTGGTATGTACAGCAGTCAGGACCACCACCTCTGAAGGTCACGTTGTATGGTGGTACAACATGCAATGTGTGGTTTTCATGAGCAATAAAAAGGGCGGAAATGATGTTTATGTTGATCTCTATATTCCAATTTTCTATACAGGTTCTAGAACTCTCAGAACCGAGATGATGCTAAACTTTTTTTATGTGTTTATTTTAGGAGTAAAGGAGATCACTCACCAAACAGCAGAAGTACTGAGTCATCAACAGAAATACATAAAACACAAGGAAAACTTGCTTGCTTTCAGAATAAATTTTTTATAAAAAATAGTATAAATACCAACAAACCCACATGCATGCATGCACACACACCTACGCTCCTACAGTGTGCCAGCTGGACACAGAACTTTGGGATTTCATTTCAGCAGGTGGACTTGGCTGGGCATGGGGTTGAATCAGGTGTGGTGAGTAGAGGGAGAGGGAGAGAGAGGAAGGAGTCAGGAAGTGCAATTGAGGGTATGTAGCTAGCATCTCAGAGACTTGCAGCAGGTTTGCTTGCTAGGAATATGGGAGGGGCAGGGAGGCAGGTGGAATGGGGGTGGTGGCAGCTATATGGGCTAGGTATGTGATGCACAGATACCAGGTAGGAAGGTACATGAGGAAGGTACATGGAGATGTAGATTGGGAGGGATGATGGGACAGAGAAAAGGGAAACTGCTGGGCACAGGGTGTGGAGACAATTTTTTTTATTTCTTCATTTTAAAGGTACCTCCTTACATTATGATGCTGATTTTTCTCAGTTGTTGTTTGAGCAAACTGTTCTACAGTGCAACTATTCTTTTCACTTTTAATCCAATCCACCTCCTTTACTTTTTTTACATTCTTATTAAATTCAAAATATTTGATAGTTAGGCACACAATTTACTCTTTTTTCATATCTACAGCGTGCTCCCTAGTATTAAGTTTTAAGTATTACATCATTCTCTCTTCCTACAAGACTGATTGTGTAACCCCTTTCAGATCTTTTTAATCTAAAATCAGTTTCACAGTTTCATAAAGCCACTTTAAATTTTAATAATGACTTTTTTCCTCTATACATTTCTGAAGATGATGGATTTGTTACCAGTCTTTGTATAATGGTGCAGAAAGGAAAGATAGATAATTCTTGCTTGTCAGGATGTACCATAGTCTTCTGTAGGCACTGTATACATTTATTGGTGGTGTGGGGACAAATGTGACAAGTAAAAAGCTGCAGAAAAACCAGTGGTGATCATATAGCAGTTCTTTATAATTTGTCCAGCTCAAACAATCTTCTGAATGCGCTCTGTTTTCTGGTGTGATCTGGTATTCTTTCATAATATTCAGTGCTGTAGCTGCAGGCAATGGCATACTGTGTGCAGAGAGGAAGTGCTGCCTAGAAGGCAGAGTGCTGAGCTGGCATACAGTATGCCATCTAAGGCAGCATGATGCCTTGATCATGGGCAGCCAACAGCATCATCTTTACTGTGGGAGTTTGCAGCATCCGAGCAGTACAATGACAGCATTGCACAGCACCAAAGTCTGGACTGAAGCTGAAGAGCAGGGGTGAGCAGTTGGCACAGCACTGGCTGCCCAGGCTGGGCATGCAGGCAGAGGTCCTCAATTTATGGTCCAGTGACAGCAGCATTACAGTGATTGCTCTGGCTGAAACAAACTGCATGTCACATACTGCACTGTGGGCCAAACGATGATCAACAGATTCTACCACAATGAAATACTGTTGCTCCCTATTGATTTCACAGTAACAGCAGTGTTTCTGGCTCATGCCAATTGTTCTGGGCTGGTTGACAACCCAATTGTCGTAATCAGTTGCAATACCTCCTGCAGGGTGGCCCAGTGTAGTCTGTCAACATGGAGGCGATGCAAAGCTGCTGAACACACATTCCATTGGCCAGTACCTGTCTTTGGTGTGTCCCGATTCCTTTACACTTGTAATGATAACATGCAAGATAACAGCAAAGTTCTTATTACTTTGAGCATCACTTAACATGTCTTATAATCATCTGTTTTATGCACATTGGGCAATGAATAAACCTCACCAATCTGAGAACTCAATGTTTTGGCATGGTAAGGTTTATCACAGTCTTTACACATCCCTATAGTTGAAGAAGACTAGTCAGTCAATACAGACTGCAAGCAGCTACATTTGTGTGGTGGTTGTAAGCTTCTGTAGTGAAGCATAATTAAAATTTGTTCCATAACATGGAAATCAAAAACTGACACCTGTGGAGTACTGCCATGGATGTAGTTGAGGCAAGTAACTTGTAGATCCTAACTGACACAGAACTCTGTAGCAAATGAGTAGTAAATATGTCAATAGATCCTTGCTATTTACTCGGTACTCACTTTTACACAGATAAGGAACACACATATTCACAGATGATATTCTGATGTGCGGTGCACACCAATATTACATAAGGATTATCACTGAAAGTGAGTCCCCTTGGACCCCAACCTAGTACTTCAATCTCTTTGTTAGCTGTGTACATCTGAGTATGTTGAATATTTCTTTATTTGAGTCTGCCTTATGAAATTTCAAACACACAGTAGCACTCACGTTCAATGTGCTCCAATTAAAGACTAAATTGCCTGCAGCATTACAAGCCTTGTTATAAAATTACCACCAAAATTGTGTTATTATACTGTAATACTGGAACACAACAGTATGGAAAGTGAGAAGAAGACCTGTATCATATTAAGGTTGTGCTTCTCACTGACAAGTCACGTAATATATGCTTATTTGACACTACACAGTGAATTATGTTTTTGAATTTCTTGTTCTTAACATTTTGCCTATTACTTAGGTAAATTAAATTAGAAGTTTATCATAATGATGCACAAACATTCCATATTTTACACAGGTTTCTGTGTCAATAAAGGATACATCTAGTGTAAGAACCACTTGTCTGCATACTTCCATACAAGCACAGCTCTTGATGTAATCTGAAACATTTTACAACATAGTTAGAGAAAGTCAGATGCGTAGAACTCTGAAAATTCAAGTAATAACAAGATGGTATTTACCATTTGGTAAGCAAGCATCTAACAGCTCTTGTAATTCAAATGCATTAACAGTCCGATGCTCATCAGCCAACTGAAGAAAGACAGCTTCATATTGGCTGAAACTTTTTCCATCCAGTAAGGGTGGTGCCTACAGGAAAGCAAATGTTTAAATGAGGTAACTGCGATATGAGCCAGTCAATGTGAGATTATAAATATGTTTGGATTTCATGCGTGGTACTCAATCTGAAGAAGTTTGATATTCATATTATTTAAACTTAAACAATTTGTACACACAGTTAGGCTTGGAATAATATAAAAAATGCTAAAGAACACTTTTTATATAGTATGTGAGTTATGTAAAGAACAAAACACCAAATAAGGTAAAAAAAGGGGAAAGAACAAAACCATCGGTAAATTACTTTGTGGCTTTTTTTGTTTCCATGTGTTCTTTTGCTGCTGTTTTTCTGTCATTTGCTGCTTCTTTCTTTTGTCTTTGTTGGTGTGCAGTTTTGCTTCATCTACACTTTTCATTTGTCTCTGCCAAATATACAGCATTTTTAAATAGCTGCACACTTCATAATAAAGATGCTACCAATGTAATCTTTTCTCAGTTTAATCCTATTTAGATGATCCCCATGTGATACGCTTTAGTCACAAATGCACTAAGTGCATCACTGCAGTAGTCTAAGTAAATCTAACTTTATTACTGATATTTCTTTAAACTATTTCTTTTCCTATTTTCCTCACATAATTCCCCTGGAACCTTTATTCAATTATTTATTTAGAATCTTATACTAACTGCTTATGCTACAACTCTTTTCCTGCTGTAACATTCTGAATTTTTGTAAATTAATTTCATAAGATTGTGTAATAATCTGTTGTAATTGATAACACATTTGTTATGAACACTTTGTTTCTGATTCCCTTTGAATCATCCAGACTAGTTCTCACCATACTGCAACATTATTTTATTTGCCATAAATAATGTTGTTGAAAGCCTGAATCTGTGTAAATATAGCTTCAAAAAACATATCAATGCAGTAGTTACTGGTACGATCCAGTTATTACATGCAAATAAAGTATATGATCAAAAGTATCTGGGCACCTACCAAAGGACATTAATACAGGGTGTATCCACTCTTCACATTTACAATGGCTTGAACACTGCTGGGGATGCTTTGAATGAAAGTTGTGACTCAGGGCTAGGTCAGTCCATTTCAGAAATGTTCAGACCCTTCCACATTTAGTGTTTTCTTAATCACAATGAGGGGAATACACCCCAACTACAAAAAATACATCCATACCATGTGTTGGCACAACAAATAATGGCAGATAATAGTCTCCCTGCATTTGCCAAACCCAAACCTTTCCACTGGATTGCCACAGGGTATAGGATGAGCCATCATTCCAAATCACTCATTTCCAGTCCAGTCCAGTCCAGTGGCATCATTCTTTACACTACTTCAAGTGTCACTTAGCACTGACAATAAAAATGAGTGCTTATGAGAAGATGCTCAAGCATGGTACCGCCTCCGACACATTCACTGTGTTAGCTGGACTGCTGCTAGCACTTCAGAACTTGTAAGCAGTTCATTCCACTGATTTCATGTAATTTTTTACAACCATTTTCCACAATTCTTGACAGTTCCAGTCCATCAGTACACGACTTCTGCCTGTTCTTGGTTCAGCTGTGGTTACTCTTTCACATTTCCACTTCACAATCATGTCACCAATAGTCAATATGTGTATCTTTACAAGAGTGGAACTGCCCCTGATGGATACATTACTCAGGTGATACCAGTGAATAGCAAATGTTTGTAGTCATTCTTTAGATATAAATTATTCTTAAGATTGCCTCTGAAGCGTCACCTTCCAGTTCTGGCATTTTCAATTTTACACCAATACAAGCTATAATTATTAAGATTTATTTATGTATTTATGTACAACTTACTACAACCTTATTATTCTAAGGTGGTTCATTATACAGTGTATATTTTACATTTCTTTCAGTATGAGATTGAATGTATATATTAAACATCTACTTCTAAAATCTAGTCTTATTAATAACAAAATGTAGAAATTAAAGAAAGCAATAAGACAGAAGTAGAAGCAAAAGAAAAACCAACAGAACCCTCTGTCCCTATTCTGTTATTGTGGTAAACAGCAGTCTTGGAATAGCTCAATGAAAATATTCAATTTTGGAAAATATAACAGGCTAGATAAAAAAATCTAGTCACAAAGCAGCAGCAGGGAACTCACATACAAAAGTTATAGAAAAGTGCAAGCTTTTGGAGCCAGTGGCTCCTCCTTCTGGTAGAAGGGAAGTAAGAGGGATTTCCTAAATCTCACTGGTTTCTCCTTCATCTTCCTTCCTTCCCACTCAACTCATCTGCCAGAAGAAGAAGCCAATTCCTCAAAAAGCTTCAATCAAATGTCTGAATTTCTGCAGGAGAATGCCAGCCCATTCTTCCTCAACAGATGAAGCCAAAGAAGGTAATTATATTGGATGCTGGAATCTGGACCAAAGCTGACATTCTAACTCATTCTAAAGGCATTCCATGGGGTTCAGGTTGGGACTCAGTGGTAGGCCAGACAATTCCAGTAATGTTCATATCCTTCTACATTTAGTGTTTTCTTAAGGGGAGCACACCCTAACTATAAAAAACATTCCCATGCCATAACATCACCTCCTTTGTACTTCACCTCTGCCAGAAGAAGAAGAAGGAGCCACTGGCTCTGAAAGATTGCACATTTCCAAAGCATTTTTATGTGTTTCCCCATGGCACCATTTATGAGTAGATATTTTATCTGTCCTGTTATAACATGTTTTGGAATTTCTCAAGTTTAATGGCCATACTGTTCTCTACATCTGAATTTATCTCTATGTCAAACTATGGCCAAATGATTCTGCAAGGCTTAAAAGCACTCAAGTCTTTTTATTAGCATTTGAGTTCATATGTCTAAATTTTTTAATGTACAATTTAAACAATTGTGTATTCAAATTTAACACATCAGTAATTAGCTTATTCATCAACAGCCCATTCTCAATCAGCACTATCATCATCTAGCTTAAAATGTCCAATGAGCTTACTTCCTCATTTTTCCATTCTAGAGGTGGTTCTGCTGCTGTTGTTCATTTTTGTGCATACACTTTAATCATAATTGACAATATCTCTATGTTCCATATTGTAAAACTCATACTGCAGTAAAGTAACTTCCATCCTATGGCATCTTAATGTAACGTACTATGAAGGACCAAACGTTCAAGTGTCCCTATTTCTCCACAATTGTTGAGAGCTGCTGCCCATTTCCTTATTCTGTGTAGATATGTGGGGTAATGATCACGTCCAGCAATGAAGTGCACCATTCCTATAGTTGAGTCATTAAGGCACAAGTGTAGTCTGTCTTTGCCACTTGGGAAAAGTTATACAGATGCCTACAGGTAATCCTATTTTTCCAGTCAGACTGTTATTCATTTGTTCTCCAAGCTCAGAGTTGGATTATGCTACAGATATTTACCTCTTTAATCATTTGCCCTTGTTTCAGTCTGCCTTCATGTAACTAGTGGATTCTGCTCTACATCATATTTGCCTGCCGAGTCTGAAAAGTATACTCCCCTGCACCCATCTATGGCTGAACCCACAATTATTGAATCCTAACCAATGTGATGCTTGACTGGCTGTAAAGTTAACTATGACACTGAAGAAGCCATCATGGTACACCCTAATAACATGCGACACTAGCTGGCAGTTCATGTTACTGGCTGACACAAACTTGTGCATAATGATTCACTGCTTTTTCTGTGGACAGCTTAACATGTGTCATAAAATTCCTCCTTTTATTAGATTGGACTTACAGAAGTTTGCACACCTTGCTGCTTGATATGGAGGTTCTATTCATTTTAATCACAGAGTTTCTTGTCAAAGTTAGCTGGTATTTGAGTAGCATGTACATTGTTTTGCATGCTTCTATGGATGTTTACTATTCAAACACAACCATCACAACTGCCTGAGCACAGAACCAGCCCTACAGTTCTTAAGATACTGAATTTACGTAAATAACTATGGAATGATTTGCATTCTTACCTTGATAATTGCTGACTTAACTAATGATGGGTGAATGTCCAACAACCTAGAAAAAGAAAAAAACTCATTGGAACTTAATTCTGAGAGAACATTTCATATGCCTTTCAATACCAATCAAGAGAGGTTTTAAAATTAAAAAAAGAATACTTTAGCATTCTTTACATACTTTAATTTCAGTGGTTTGCTGGAATAAACCCTTAGTGTGAAGCTTGACTCTTGACTTGGTTCAAAAGTAGTTGGTAATACAAGGTAACCACCCTGCTCAAGCTGACATCTGTGGCTGACCTGGGAAGATGAATATTGAACAAAATTAAATTTCAGAAGTGTTTTGACTTCAAATTTCAAATAGTACAGAATACTTTTGAAACCATCAATGAACTCTTTCAGTATCAGATAAGTGGCATAAAATTACAACAAACCTGTCTGCTATTTGTATACTGTGAGTTCACAAGGGATTTATTTTTCTTAAAAAATGTCTTCCCAATAGTTTCAGTGCTGTTTTTTGGTAATGAGTATGCTGTAAATCCTATGACCTGCAGAAGAAAAATAAAGTGATATGCTGATGCTGCGCTTACATGGCATCAAAGAAGTAATTATTGCAATACATTACAGTCTAAAGATGAGCATTATCATAGCAGCAACAGTGTTTGAAGAGACACATTATCTTGGTAAGAATCAAGGAATAGCTTGGCCTAATCAGAAACAAACTGCTGTATGAAAACTAGTAGAGGTTAGAAAAATAAGCTAATCACTGATTTGTGATCTGAAAGAACTCTTGTCTTACCTTTGGTTCCATTATACTGTGTTGATTCAAAGAAATTATAACTTCTTCCATCTCACTCAGTATGAGATGTAACTGTGGATTTATGTGGAAAGTGTCTGTAATGAAGAAGGGAGACTTATTTCTTGTTTCATATTTAGTGTAAGTTTCAATTACTTTGTTATACATTCATTAAAGATAGTTGGATTTTAAAGTTATTCAGCATAAATTCACGATACACAATTGCTTATTTTAAAATTTTTGCAGTTGTTGGTTGCAGGTTAACATGAAAGCCTTACCAGGATTATTTCGGCAACCACCAGCAGTTACTCCTCTCCTCCAAGAGCCCTGATAAAGTCGCATTTGCCATGTGTTTTTATGATGAAATGATGGCTCATCTCGACTTGTATCACTGTCCAAATGGACAACCTCCAGGTGCGTAAATGTCTTCACAAAATCTGAATAGGATATCCTGGAAAAATGGACATAATGAGAGTAACTTACATTTTAAATCAGAGTTACACAGCATCATTATGTATTATGTCCTTCAAGTCATTGAGTTCACAAGGATTTCAAGTCTGTAAAGTCATATGTTCTAATGAAAGTAAGCTTTTTTCCCCAAACATAAACATGGCGATTCCAGTTGTGCAAGCTAAGCAATTCGTGGTTTTCATTTTTGGTCTTCAAGATGAGAAATACCAATTGATTGATTAAAATTAATAAAAATTATTTGGTCACATTTTATTTCACTGTGGGTAGAGTATGTACTTGTAATATAAAAACAAGTAATATTACACTAATGTACCAATATTTAGTCTACATATCATATTTAAAACAAAGAATTGGCAAATATTATAGTAATTTTATACACATGCATCTGTACATTTACATTCAGGATTTAAAGTTATTTACGTACTTTTTCATTCAGGTCACTACTGATTGCTTATTACTTGTCACACGAGGTAGCATTTTCATTGCTTATAATAGCATGTAGCTATAGTGCAGATCAATTGGATGGCAGTTCTGTTCACTGGTGCATCACTGTATATATTGTAAAGTGATAGTGGATATGTTTTACTTTAATGAGAGGCTAGAATATGCTATCATTCGTGAAATGGCTATAAAGGAGTGTCTTTGAATGAGATATTATCAGTATGTGCAGACTGGGATGCCCTTAGTGGACACACAGACCTGCAGGTAGTGAGGAATATGTGTGGTAATTATGAAGATAAATAATCACTCGAACTCCCATCACTTACTATGAATACTTTTATTCTTAGATACAGTTGTTATTGCTGCAGTAGGGCCGTGATATTATTAGGGGGTAGAGGCAGGGGTTCTACGTCCCTACTGACCTCCTGTCTTTCCATGTGTAAGTGTGATTGTACAGGTCGTCTTACAAGACAGTAATAGACAAAAATACATTGCTTCATTAGTAATGAAACACAGTGAGAGTAATTTTACAAGAATAGTAGCATTAACTTTCTATGTCATTCATATATGTCATCATTAACAGCATCACAAATCCTGTACATGATATATTGCTGATTAAACAATGGAAAATCCAGGATGGAATAATGACACTATTATGAAAAGGATAGATGATGTTTTCATGTTTGGTTTGCAGGGCACTCAATTGCATGGTCATCAACGCCCAAAAAGGATAGATTTCTGCTCAACATATAGTGAAAATGTTGAGTTGCAGATGGGCACAACAAAAGGACTGCTAAACTAGAAAGCTTTCAGCCAAAAAGCGTTCTTCTGGATTAGACAAAACAACCACACATTCTTGCAAATACAACTGTCACACACATGACCAATGTCTCTGGCTGTTTGTTTTCAACATTCACTGTCGGTCTACTCCCTCAGGTTTCATCTTGTTTCAAAATGGTTCAAATGGCTCTGAGCACTATAGGACTTAACTTCTGAGGTCATCAGTCCCCTAGAACTTAGAACTACATAAACCTAACTAAGCTAAGGACATCACACATCCATGCCCGAGACAAGATTCGAACTACGACCGTAGCGGTCGAGCGATTCCAGATTGTAGTGCCTAGAACCGCTCGGCCACTCCGGCCAGCATCTTGTTTCCCCATACTTCATCCGTTCACCTTTTTTGTGATTTTTTCCATGTATTTTGGTGTATTTCTCTATGTTATTTACGAATTTTCACCTATTTTTATCATTCACTGTGGATCCTTGCTCCTTCCACCTGTATCACTACAGAAACTTTCCTTATCCCTAACCAGAACCCAGTCCCATATACTGTTCCTACAGTGTTGCTTGGCTCATGGAATCCTCCCAGATGGCCTTACCATCAAAATTACCCATCTCCGACTGCAACACTTCCTCCCACAATGACCTACATCCTTTCTGATTCTGCCAGTCCTTAACTCTCACCAACATATTCCTGCAAAATCACATCAATCAGGCTCAAACCTCCTTGCAATGTCTTCTCTCCATCCGTGAAATTCTCCTACTCTGCAATATCAAATTCCTGCATCCCAGCTTACACACAAAAACCCTTGCCCTCCAGGAACTACAGCAGCATGCTCAATGTCACCCAAGAAAACTCTCCAACTCATTCACTTCCCACTCCCACTTTGGACTACCACTATCCATCACTTCTACAACAGCCTCCAAACCCTCCCCACATTCATTCATAGCTGACAGATTCTTCCTTGAAGACCTGCTACATTTACCCCACCCTCTAAAACTCCATCTGACCACCATACTGAATCCAGAACCTAAGCAGACCTAAATCTTTCTTCGAAAACCCTCAGCCCCACAGAAAAGTCAGTCCTTTCCAAAGGCCTACCTTTTGCAGCAGTCCCAAATTCATATATGCTGGACTTTTTAAAAACCTTCTCTCCTTCTCCTGGTCCCTATAGTGGAAACTCTGTTTTGCCACCCATCCTACCATCAAAGGCTCCCAAAGACAAATGTAAAACCTTGGCTGGCTCAGTCCACTCCTACATCCACCTGTGATCACCCCCCACTGCCTCCAGATCTCACCGTTAACTTTCCAGATTTTCTTAACCTCAAACCTTGCACCACCTTCATTTTCCAAATCCCTCAAAATGCAAGCTAACTTTACATCCATAAAAATAACCACAATTCACCACCTAAAAACTGATCCCAAAATTATAAACCTAATTGCTGGGAAAGGCTCCACCAGTGTTGTTTTGAACTGCAAGGATTACCTGGCAGAAGGACTCTGCCAGCTGTCAGATTCGCCCACCTACAATCCTGGCCACAGTGACCCCACTCCTGATATCCTGCAGTATCTCTTGTCTCTCTTCAAATCATTAGGCCCCCGTCAGAACCTCTCCCCAGAGCCTATCTCTCTCCTCACCTCTACCATTCCCCATGCCCCCACCTTCTACATGCTTCTTAATGTCCACAAACCCAACCATCCAGGATGCCCTCTTGTGGCCAGTTACTGTGCCCCCACTGAGACCATCACCTTCAGCCTATTACCCACAACCTATCCTCCTACATCAAAGTCATCAACAGTTTCCTCCACCAACTCTCTACAGTACTTGTTCCTTTACCACATGGTGTCCTGCTTGTCACTATTGATGCCAACTCCCTTTACACTCATATCCCTAATGCCCATTCTATGCCAACCCAATTCATGGGCCATCTACAGGGGTCCTTCCTAACCAGCCGGAATTCGAAATCTCTCACCTGGTTCAGGTTCATTGACAACATCTTTGTGATATGGATCAAAGATGAGTCTATCCTATCCACAGTCCTCCAGAACCTCAACACCTTTCCCTCATTTCCTTCACCTGGTCCTCCTCAACCCAACAAGCCACCTTCCTTGATGCTGACCTGAAGATTGAAGATGGCTACATCAGTATTTCCATCCATATCAAACCTACCACCCACAAGAAATATCTCCACTTTGACAGCTGCTGACCATTCTATATCAAGAAGTCCCTTCCATAAAGTCTAGCCACCCATGGCCATCACATCTGTAGTGATGAGTAGTCCCTCTCAAAATATACCAAGGGTCTCACCGAGGCATTCACAGACCATAATTATCCTCCCAATGTCACACAAAAAAAGATCTCCCATGTCTTATCTCTCCAGTCACCCACCATCTCTCAAAGTCCCATTGTCTGGCCACAGAGGAGCATTTCCTTCATAATGCACTACCACCCAGGCCTTGTGTAATGGAACTGCATTCTCTGCCAGGGCTTTGACTATCTCTTGTCATGCCCTGAATGAGGAATGTCCAACCACACTATCTTCACCAACCCCCCCCCCCCCACCCCCTCACAGTGGTATTCCACCACGCACCAAACCTACACAAGATCCTCATACATCCCTACACAACCCCTTCTCCCAGCCCCTTGCCTCATTGCCTCATGGCTCATATCCCTGTAATAGACCTACACGCTAGGCCTTTCCATACATTCTCCCACCACCACCTACTTCAGTATGGTCACATGCACCACCTATCCCATCAGAGGCAGGGCTACCTGTGAAACCAGTCATGTGATCAAGTTAACCTGTGCTCCATTCTACATGGGCATGACAACCAACAGGCTATCTGTCCGCATGAATGGTCACTGACCAACTGTGGTCAAGAAACAGCTGGACCACCCAGTTGCTGAGCACACTGCCCGACATGATGTTCTTAATTTTGGTTACTGTTTCATAGCCTGTGTTATCTGGATCCTTCCTACCAACACCTGCTTTTCTGAACTGCGTAGGTGGCAACTGTCCCTGTAACATATCCTACATTCCTGTAACTCTCCTGGCCTCAACCTTTGTTTGTCATTGTCCTTGCCCATCTAGCCCCTTCCCTGTTCCCATTCCAGTGCTACACAGCCTTCTACTCCACCAACACACCCACAGTCTTTGTCCTTTTCTCCTTTTGTGCTCCCCCCCCCCCCCCCCCCCCCCCCCATCCTCCTGCCCTCCGTCTAACCTCCCAACTACACCTAGCTGCCCTACTCTCTCTCCATCTTGTCCCTGTATGCTCTCACAAGTAGCACTTACTGCCCCCATTATGTAGAGTTGCTCGCAGTCTGGCTTTGTCAGCCAGAGACAGTGGTCATGTGTGTGAGAGTTGCATTTGTATGAATATATATGTGTGTGTGTGTGTGTGTGTTTGTGTGTGTGTGTGTGTGTGTGTGTGTGTGTGTTTTCTATCTAATCCAGGAGAAGGCTTTTTGGACCAAAGCTTAGTTGTGTAACTATCGTTTTGTTGGGATTGTCTGTGACTCAACATTTCCGCTATATGGTGAGTAGCAATCCATTCTTTTCATAATACTGTTGTGTATTACTGATTAGAGTTATCAAATCCCATACTAATGTTATGTGATATATAACAAACCAACATTTTAAATTTTTTCAGTGCAAACTTATGATACACTTTCTTGTCTGGAAATATATGATCATACCATGTCACATGCTGTATACTTCACTGTACTTAATCAAGTTTGACAGGCAACCATCTTACATAAAGTATTGGATTTTTCTGGTTTTTCCTTTATTTATAAAAAGCATTGAACTAGTTGTCAAAGTGCATCAAATACCTATGAAGCATAAGATAACTCTATCATCTGCTTTACACATGTTCTTCACACTTAATTCATATCACATTCTGTACTTCATACTTATTTCTCTCATTACTTTCCAGGATTTCTGTATGATGATACTTACCAGAATTCACCTTCTCCCATGTGCCGCACATTGAGACGCTCTTTCTCACTGGGTGGTACCTCATCCCATTCTGGCGAATCCCTGGCCCATGCACCCACATACTCCCCACCAGGACCCAAGGGATTACGCAGGCGGACTAGTTGCACTGGTTCCCCATTAAAAGTTTCAACCTGCAAACAGTCACTTTGTTTGGTAATGGATACATGATACTGCATGAACTGAGGGACAATTAGATGGTAAGAAAGACAGAAAAGTTATACAAAGGCAACATTTACACCATCTAAACTGGGTTTCAGAATATGCTGACAACATTAACCCCTCAAAAGGTATTTCAGTTGCAGCAATTTAAATCCTTGTACACCCTACCTGTTACCTAAAATGAACTGATATCCATTCTATCCATCACACTGTTAACAGAGCTCAAAGCTAAATGCAGATTATCTAATCTCTGGCAGACGAGCATCTCAAAATTATCAAAAGGAACCTCCCTTCAATTTGTAAATTGCAGTATATCAATCACTTCCTGGAGCATTTCAAATCCATTCCCATCACTATAGTCCACCTTTAAACTTCCTCTTATGAAACCTTTCTCCACACAAGCATCCAACATATATATGATTTCTCTGCTTTCAAGTACTATTTCTTGTAAAATCCACCTGATAGTTTGCAAAAACAAAACTCATTCACTATCATATCAACTAACTTCACCCTTACCGATAACTACTTCATCTGTCATGCGCCACTTCTGTGAACAAACAATAGCTGTAGCAGTGCTAAAATGTAGGCTCGACCACCTCTCACAACGTAAAATCGTTAGAAGTGAATTTCAAAGGAGCAGACCTTCCTCATTGGAATTACTCATGATGAAGGTTTGCTACTTTGGAACACATCAACACTTTTGCATTGTGAAAGGAGGTTGAGACTACATTTTAACATTGAGTTTAACAACAATGACCTTGCATCCATGACAGATAAATTCAATGAGTCTGGCAAAGAGAACTGAGATCATCTCATAACATGACAATCGTTTTGCTTAATTCCACAGAAGAGACATACCTTAAATTCTAGAAGCTCTGTTCCCCAAGTTGTTGTAGATTCATCATTTTTTTTTTAATGTATGTCATTGGTCTCATGTAAGCCTTTCAATAGTCTACCCCATGATTCCACAGCACAAAGAGAACCTAGAGTTTAATATGGAATGCAAACCACATGTCATTTCTTGTGAATCTTCACATCACCAAAACATTAAAGGTAGACTGGATTAGATTCCATGACCTCTCAGTCTCCATGTATGTGCTTTACCACTGGACCCTGAAACTTGACATTTGTCAATAAAATTTTTGTGCTCTGAGTAGATGCTGAAGAACTACTGCTCCTACTCCCTTCAACAACTTAATTCTGTTCCCAAACTGAAACTTGTCTAGTCCTTATCCAAATCCTAAGATTTCTTCCTGGATATCAACTTCTATTTCATAGAACATTACATACAAACTTCAGTCTGTATCAAACACACCAACAAGCATAAGTATCTCTACTATGACCTCATCAGTGTCCCTTCCCCACAACCTAGGTATTTGTTGTAAATAATGCACTGCAATGAGATGTACCTCAATACACATACCAACATGCTGTCCAGGGCCTTCCTCTTTCTCTACTACTCCACTGACCTTGCCCCAGAAATAAATCTCTTGTGATGCTGCTTAGAATTTTTATGTTTTGATCCTCCTGTCCGTTCCCCCTTTCATATATCATCCCACCTTCCTCACCAACTTTTTCAAGTCAGGCCTTAAAATCAGATGATCCTTCCCAGGTATAACCAAATGAAAAATTATAAAAATTTTGAAAACTTTCTATAAAACTTTTTAAAACTTCCAAAATTTTCTATATATAGTCTTGCTAGCATTTAACTCTTTTTTCTTTTTTTTTTTTTTTTTTCTTAACACAAAGTGATCACTTGTAGTATTGTAAATGAACTTACAGTGTACAAGAACATTGCATCAACCACAACATTCTTATTTCAAATCTTCAGGTAAAATGTTTTATGTACAGCCATGACAGCAATTGAAACAAAAAGCCTGCACAGTGTCATGATAATTTTTTTAAACCACTTAATTATTTCTGTTATAGTCAGTAACTGCAAGCAAAGATTTGTCATGTAAACTGTACTTGAAGTACACCACTGGCCATTAAAATTGCTACAGCATGAAGATGATGTGCTACAGACGCAAAATTTAACCAACAGGAAGAAGATGTTGTGATATGCAAATGATTAGCTTTTCAGAGCATTCACACAAGGTTGGCACCGGAGGCGACACCTACAACGTGCTGACATGAGGAAAGTTTCCAACCAGTTTCTTATACACAATCAGCAGTTGACTGGCATTGCCTGGTGAAATGTTATTGTGATGCCTCGTGAAAGGAGGAGAAATGCATACCATAACGTTTCCGACTTTGATAAATGTCAGATTGTAGCCTATCGCAATTGCGGTTTATCGTATCATGACATTGCTGCTCGTGTCGGTTGAGATCCAATGGCTGTTAGCAGAATATGGAATCAGTGGGTTCAGGAGGGTAATACGGAATTTCCGTGCTGGGTCCCAATGGCCTCGTATCACTAGCTGTCGAAATGACAGGCATCTTATCTGCTTGGCTGTAACGGATCGCGCAGCCACGTCTCGATCCCTAAGTCAACAGATGGGGACATTTGCAAGACAACAACCATCTGCACGAACAGTTCGACGACCTTTGCAGAAGCATGGACTATCAGCTCGGAGACCATGGCTGTGGTTACCCTTGATGCTGCATCACAGACAGGAGCGCCTGCGATGGTGTACTCAACGGTGAACCTGGGTGCATGAATGGCAAAACGTCATTTTTTCAGATGAATCCAGGTTCTGTTTACAGCATCATGATGGTCACATTCATGTTTGGTGACATCGCGGTGAATGCACATTGGAAGCGTGTATTCGTCATCGCCATACTAGCGTATCACCCGGCGTGATGATATGGGGTGCCATTGGTTACATGTCTCGGTCACCTCTTGTTCACATTGACGGCATTTTGAACAGTGGACGTTACATTTCAGATTTGTTACGACCCGTGGCTCTACCCTTCATTCGATCCCTGCGAAAACCTACATTTCAGCAGGACAATGCACGACTGCATGTTGCAGGTCCTGTACGGACGTTTCTGGATACAGAAAATGTTCGACTGCTGCCCTGGCCAGCACATTCTCCAGATCTCTCACCAACTGAAAATGTCTGGTCAATGGTGGCCAAGCAACTGGCTCATCACAATAAACCAGTCACTACTCTTGATGAACTATGGTATCATGTTGAAGCTGCACGGGCAGCTGTACCTGTACACACCATCCAAGCTCTGTTTAACTCAATGCACAGGCATATCAAGGCCATTATTATGGCCAGAGGTGGTTGTTCTGGGTACTGATTTCTCAGGATCTATGCACCCAAATTGCATGTAATCACATGTCAGTTCTAGTATAATATATTTGTCCAATGAATACCCGTTTATCATCTGCATTTCTTCTTAGTGTAGCAATTTTAATGCCCATTAGTGTAATTAGTAAAACAAAAAATAAATATACAACATTTACACAGTGGGCAACTTGTCCAAACAGTAAAGATAAGTACACTGGCTGACATGTGATTCCCCTTGTACTCATAGCTACAACAATACCTGTCCCATATATCCTCCTCAAACCATCAAGATTTGTATTCTCATCATCCTCCTTTTGCAACGTACTTTCCAAACCTTATACCCCCCTAGACCACCACACCTACCATAAGATTTCTGACCTTACAGCCTCACCTCCTGTAAAACTTGATTCACACACTATCATCAACAGCAGCCCTATGACTGAAAAAATGTACAAAACTATTCACGTCATTTATAAGCTGACCTTTACTTGCTGCATTTGCAGTCATAACTACTGAGAAACTCCCTAAGTATGACCACTATGAAACAAATCGATATAGATGAACTGTCTACCTTCGAGAATTCCAGTATTCAGTTGCTGAGCAATCATTATTGCATAACAAGAAATCTGCTGTACCACGCAGACTATATGGATGCTCACATTCTGTGCCATTATCCTCGAACTCCAGAGAATGGAGCTTTGTGTCCAGCATATACTCTTATCCTATTATACTTCCCTACTTAACTGATTTTACTCTCCCCCTCCCCTTTTTTCCTTCCTCTGTAACTGTTTTTTACAATGTTCATTTATTTGTGTCTAGGTTTTCCAAGGGAGATGGACCCTGTGGCAAGGGATTTGGAGTGAATATGGCATAGGGATGGAGTAGGATATTGCACATACATTGGTTGAGTGGTGAAGTACCACTTTAGGAGAATTGGGAAGGACTGTGGATAGGATGTTACTCATTTCTTGGTACAACATATAGATATCACCAAACACATACATGCTACCACTTTATAACAGGCAGGTTACCTACTACCTACAATGTACCACATGAGAGGGTGTAGTACATATGATATGCATACGTATTATTTTTCTGTAAGTCAAGTAACATACATTTATGTGTAACACTTTCAATATTCACATTCTTGTAGCATTTCCAGTGGCTGGTGATGTGAGGGAAAAATATGAACAGAAGGTCCAACAAACCATCTGACTTTTTCAGTTGGAAGGAAAATTGCTTCAAACAAATGGCTCTGAGTACACCTTTTATTGTGTCTGATGCATTACAGATGCTAACATGGTCTGTAACGAAAGTAGCTTTCAGTAAATGAAGCACATTTATTAGATGGAAAATCACAAATACAGACAATACTAAAGAACCTAGGACTGAAATCTGATCAGCATGCAGATCACCCACCCACTATCGGAAATTTTCTGATAATATATAATTAAAAGTTAATAGCTGGCAATAATTTCTTATTTAATGCTTTGTTTATGTGCCTTCCACGGACCCTCATTAATTCCATGAATTTTAGTTACTTCAATTACACCCCATTATGTACAATGTCAGATACATCAATCACCGAGTGATCCATGAACAGTTATGCAATTTCCAAGTAATGTGATACATTGTGTCAGTTGTAGCAAGAAGATTCTAAGAAAACATTATAGTTTTTCAGAATGACATAACATATTCTGCCATGCCATTATTATTGCTAAGAATGAAGTACTAAACACTAGGGTTCACAATCAGATACTATGTACTATAACCTAATTGTGATATTATTACAACTAAACTCACAGAAATACCACAAGAAAAGGGATGAGTACAACATATACTTATGAAGTACAGTGCAAATATAGCTTGAACAACCTTTATGGACTGAAATGTGTTGCCAATATTGTTTATTATCAATATGAAAAACTTACAGTACTCATAACAATTTCATCAAAAAGTTATCAGACAATTACAAATAGAAATAAACTACTAACCCTTTCGATGGCATATAAGCGGTAATTGGTCCCAATGTGTATTCCATTTGCAAGCTTTTCAACTTGATTCCGGACCTATAAAATAAATAATTCCTCTAATGACAATATGTTTTCAAACACAAGCTATCTTACACAGCAATTGGTGAAAGTGTGGTATGTACATAAAAAAGAATGCAGATATAGCTAAATGTTAACTTCAACAAAAATACTAAAAAATATGAAATACTGTTTCTTGGTCTGGATAATGTGCATAAAAATAGTAAATAGGGATCAGAATGTGGACTTTAAGCTAGTACTCTAAATGATACGAGGGCGGTTCAGAAAGTAACCTTCGATTGGTCACAGTGCGGGTTGTGGGGGGAGTAGCGACGCCATCTGTGCGTTCACGCACTCAACAGGTCAGTCGGCATCAAGCCATGGTCGAGTGAACGTCGTACCTGCGCTAGTTTAGTTTTTGTGGCAGTTTGAAATGTGTGCTGCAATAGAAAACCCCGCCAAATGTGAAGTGCGTGCTGTCATAAGGTTTTTTACAGCCAAAGGATATTCTGCAGCAGCTATTCATCGTGAGCTTTGTGCCGTGTACGGACCAAGAGTTATGAGTGAAGGAGTTGTCCGTAAATGGGTACGTTTATTTAAAAGTGGACGAGAAAACATTCATGATGAAGAGAGGAGTGGTAGACCATCATTGGTGACTGACGAACTCGTTCAGACAGTTGATGCAAAAGTTCGTGAAAATCGATGTTTCACAATGTCGCAGTTGTCTACTGGTTTTCCACAGATTTCTAAGACTCTCTTGTACGAGATAGTGACAGCAAGATTGGGTTACCGTAAGTTCTGTGCACGATGGGTGCCCAAAATTCTTACCGACCACCACAAAACTCAAAGAATGGCCTCTGCATTAGACTTTCTGTCACGTTATGAGGACGAAGGAGAACCATTGTTAAACAGAATCATGACCGGTGACGAAACCTGGATTAAGTACGTGAACCCTGAGACAAAAGAACAATCAAAGATGTGGGCACATTCAAATTCGCCTACCAAACCAAGAAAAGCCTCGCAAGATTTTTCTGCCAGAAAGCTGATGGCAACGGTGTTTTGGGATGCCAAAGGGGTGTTGTTGGTTGAATTCATGGAACGTGGTATGACCAATAATCAAGACGTGTACTGTGAAACAATAAAAAAGTTACGACGGGCTATACAGAACAAACGCCGTGGTATGCTGACTTCCGGTATCGTTTTTTTGCACGATAATGCCCGTCCTCACTCTCCTCGCAGAACAACGGCCCTTCTTGAGTCCTTCAAGTGGGACGTTATCAACCACCCACCTTACAGCCCAGACCTGGCGCCAAGTGATTATCACCTCTTCATGCATTTGAAGAAATGGCTCGGGTCACAGCGGTTTGATGACGACGAAGAGCTCAAAGATGCGGTCACAGGCTGGCTCCAGGCACAAGCGAGTGATTTTTATGCAGAAGGAATTTCAAAGCTTGTGAAGAGATACAATAAGTGCCTCAATCGCTATGGAGACTATGTAGAAAAATAGTGCAAAGATGTAGTTGTAAGATGTATATATTAAAATATTTTTATTTAACTTGGTGTATTTTTTTAAATCAACTGGAGGTTACTTTCTGAACGGCCCTCGTACTTTTACACTCCTGGAAATTGAAATAAGAACACCGTGAATTCATTGTCCCAGGAAGGGGAAACTTTATTGACACATTCCTGGGGTAAGATACATCACATGATCACACTGACAGAACCACAGGCACATAGACACAGGCAACAGAGCATGCACAATGTCGGCACTAGTACAGTGTATATCCACCTTTCGCAGCAATGCAGGCTGCTATTCTCCCATGGAGACGATCGTAGAGATGCTGGATGTAGTCCTGTGGAACGGCTTGCCATGCCATTTCCACCTGGCGCCTCAGTTGGACCAGCGTTCGTGCTGGACGTGCAGACCGCGTCAGACAACGCTTCATCCAGTCCCAAACATGCTCAATGGGGGACAGATCCGGAGATCTTGCTGGCCAGGGTAGTTGACTTACACCTTCTAGAGCACGTTGGGTGGCACGGGATACATGCGGACGTGCATTGTCCTGTTGGAACAGCAAGTTCCCTTGCCGGTCTAGGAATGGTAGAACGATGGGTTCGATGACGGTTTGGATGTACCGTGCACTATTCAGTGTCCCCTCGACGATCACCAGTGGTGTACGGCCAGTGTAGGAGATCGCTCCCCACACCGTGATGCCGGGTGTTGGCCCTGTGTGCCTCGGTCGTATGCAGTCCTGATTGTGGCGCTCACCTGCATGGCGCCAAACACGCATACGACCATCATTGGCACCAAGGCAGAAGCGACTCTCATCGCTGAAGACGACACGTCTCCATTCGTCCCTCCATTCATGCCTGTCGCGACACCACTGGAGGCGGGCTGCACGATGTTGGGGCGTGAGCGGAAGACGGCCTAACGGTGTGCGGGACCGTAGCCCAGCTTCATGGAGACGGTTGCGAATGGTCCTCGCCGATACCCCAGGAGCAACAGTGTCCCTAATTTGCTTGGAAGTGGCGGTGCGGTCCCCTACGGCACTGCGTAGGATCCTACGGTCTTGGCGTGCATCCGTGCATCACTGCGGTCCGGTCCCAGGTCGACGGGCACATGCACCTTCCGCCGACCACTGGCGACAACATCGATGTACTGTGGAGACCTCACGCCCCACGTGTTGAGCAATTCGGCGGTACGTCCACCCGGCCTCCCGCATGCCCACTATACGCCCTCGCTCAAACTCCGTCAACTGCACATACGGTTCACGTCCACGCTGTCGCGGCATGCTACCAGTGTTAAAGACTGTGATGGAGCTCCGTATGCCATGGCAAACTGGCTGACACTGACGGTGGCGGTGCACAAATGCTGCGCAGCTAGCGCCATTCGACGGCCAACACCGCGGTTCCTGGTGTGTCCGCTGTTCCGTGCGTGTGATCATTGCTTGTACAGCCCTCTCGCAGTGTCCGGAGCAAGTATGGTGGGTCTGACACACCGGTGTCAATGTGTTCTTTTTTCCATTTCCAGGAGTGTATTTTTTTAATGAACCAATTACAATTTCATATATTAAACAATGGAAAGTTCAGGCTGGATTTTTTTATTTTTTTTTTATTTTTTTAAATCCTTGGCGACTGTGGTGCATTAAAGATTGAAAGTGACAAAAAGCCGTGGATCCGTGCCTGCAGAACTATAAAATATGTGAAGATTTTGCAAAAGGTCATTACACAGTTGAAATGAATATGGTACATAATCATGAGCATATCAGAAACTCTACAAACAAATCAAACACTATTTGGAACATCATAAATAAGAAATAATCAAAAATAAGAAAACACATGAGAACATTATAGCAGTACTGAATAATGAAATATTACCGTACTGAGCCAAGTGAAACAGCAAACATATTCAACAGCTGCTTTATGGAATGGGTAAAAATTTAGCACAAATAAATAACTGTCTAAAGCAGCAGCCAATGGAAAAGAAGCTTAACACCTGTAAATTGACAATGTTTATCGTTGATGTTAGGAGGGAAGAGACAATTGAGGTTGTCAAAGAACTACAGAGAGAACAAAATAAAACTGGAATGGAATATTTTTATAAGACCGACACAGATTCAACCCCTGTTAATGAACAGGAGAACTGCCATCATAGAAAATGTTGAAAACTGTGATTTCCATGCACCAGTTGGTTGCTTTTACATGCCTATACATGCACGACTCCTGAATGCTTGCTCCCAAGTACTTCACTGCATCATTATGTTTGAGAGAGTGAGAGACCCATGTGTGTTTAGTGATCACCTCAATGCAACACAAAATGGTGCTCATGATAGTACAGTGTGTGTTCATTGTTGAGTGTTACATCAAGCACAACCCAAGAAAAATGTGTGCAGAAACATTTGTGCAAGAATTCAAGACGGGAAATGTTTTGGCAAAATCTCCAGCAAAGTCTGCAATGCAAAACTTACAAGGGGATTTTTTTTTTTTTTTTTGTGGTTTTAGGGCGCACAACTTCAATGGTCATTAGCGCCCTGACTACGTTAAGAATGCACCGTGAGGCACAAGTTTAAAACAACAACTAAAAGGCAAAACACGATAAAAGACAGACTGACAGGCATAGGATTAAAAAACAGCATCATCAAATGTCCTTAGAGAGGTTCGTCAAATTGATAAAACGAAGAACACGAGCAGCTGCTCGTGGGTCATCCGCTAAAATGGCAGCTAAAGTACGTGGCAGGTTAAGATCTAGACGCAGTGTGTTAAAATCCGGACAGGACATTAAAATGTGGCGGACCGTCAGCAATTGCCCACATGTGCAGAACGGCGCCGGCGCAGCCGTCAGCAGATGGCGATGGCTGAACCGGCAGTGTCCAATGCGTAACCGGGCCAAAACGACCTCCTCCCGTCGAGAAGGGCGGGAGGAGGACGTCCAAGCCGCGGGAAGAGGTTTCAAGGCCCGAAGCTTGTTGTCTGTAAGTGCAGCCCAATCGGCATGCCACAGCAATAAAATGCGCCGACAAATAACCCTGCTACAATCTGATGAAGGGACACAACAAGAAGCTGTCCGAGGCTGGAGGACCGCAGCCTTGGCCGCGGCATCTGCAGCTTTGTTCCCAGGGATACTGACATGGCCAGGGACCCACACAAAGCTAACCGGAGAACCGACGTCCACCAGCTGCTGAAGAGAGCGTTGGATCCGGTGCACGAAAGGGTGAACCGGATACGGATCACTGAGGCTCTGGATGGCGCTCAGGGAATCGGAGCAGATGACATAAGCAGAATGTCGGTGGCGGCAGATGTAAAGAACAGCCTGGTAGAGGGCAAAGAGCTCAGCTGTGAAGACCGAACAATGGCCATGGAGCCGGTATTTGAAACTTTGTGCCCCGACAATAAAAGAACACCCGACCCCGTCATTGGTCTTGGAGCCATCTGTATAAATGAAGGTCATATTGAAACGGGAGTGGTAGACTGAACCGGGGGTAACCTCTTTTGGGAGCGAGCTGAGGTCAAGGTGAACGTGGACCTGAGCCTAGAGCCAAGGTGGCGTGTGGCTCTCGCCCACTCGAAAGGTTGCAGGGAGTGAAAAATTAAGGTGTTGAAGGAGGCGACGAAAGCGAACTCCAGGGGGTAGCAGGGCAGAGACATACAACCCGTATTGACGGTCGAGAGAGTCGTCAAAAAAGGAACGATAAGACGGGTGGTCAGGCATTGACAGTAGCCGACAGGCATACCGACAAAGCAGTATATCGCGCCGGTAGGTGAGTGGCAATTCGGCAGCATCAGCATGAAGACTCTCTACGGGACTAGTATAAAACGCTCCGATCACAAGTCGTAAACCCCAATGTTGTATGGAGTTGAGGCGGCGTAACATGGATGGCCGTGCAGAGGAGTATACGAAGCTCCCATAATCCAGCTTGGAGCGGACGATCGACCGATATAGACGAAGCAGGACGGTTCGATCCGCTCCCCACGACATACCACTGAGAACACGCAGGACATTTAAAGAACGGGTACAACGGGCAGCCAAATATGACACATGTGGAGACCAGCTAAGTTTCCTGTCAAATGTAAGACCTAAAAATTTTGTTGTCTCCACGATTGGGAGAGCAACGGGACCGAGTCGTAAGGACGGTGGGAGAAACTCTTTGTAGCGCCAGAAGTTAATACAGACCGTCTTCTCGGCAGAAAAACGGAAGCCATTGGCGACACTCCAGGAGTAAAGACGGTCAAGAGAACGCTGAAGACAGCGCTCCAGGACACGTGTACACTGCGCGCTGCAATAGATGGTAAAATCGTCCACGAAAAGGGAGCCTGATACATCAGCTGGGAGGCAATCCATTATTGGATTGATCGCTATGGCGAAGAGAGCGACGCTCAAAACTGAGCCCTGTGGCACCCCATTCTCCTGGCGAAAGGTGTCTGACAGGACAGAACCCACACGTACCCTGAACTGTCGATCCATTAAAAAGGAACGAATAAAAAGAGGGAGGCGAGCGCGAAGGCCCCATGTATGCATGGTGCGGAGAATGCCCGCCCTCCAACAGGTGTCGTAAGCCTTCTCCAAATCAAAGAACACAGCCGCGGTCGGGCGCTTCTGCAAGAAGTTATTCATAATGAAGGTCGACAAGGGAACCAGATGGTCAACAGCAGAGCGGCGCCTACGAAATCCACATTGTACATTGCTAAGTAGGCGTCGAGACTCGAGCAGCCAAACCAATCTAGAGTTAGCCATTCGCTCCATCACTTTACAGACACAGCTGGTAAGCGAGATGGGTCGATAACTGGAAGGCAAGTGCTTGTCCTTCCCCGGCTTAGGAATCGGGACAACAATAGACTCGCGCCAGCATGCGGGAACATGTCCCTCAATCCAGATGCGATTGTAAGTGCGAAGAAGAAAACCTTTACCCGCAGGAGAAAGGTTCTTCAGCATCTGAATATGAATAGAATCAGGCCCTGGAGCGGAGGACCGTGATCGGCCAAGTGCGTTTTCGAGTTCCCGCATGGTGAATGGGGCATTATAACTTTCAAGATTCGAGGAGCGGAAGTTAGGTGGCCTAGCCTCCTCTGCCTGTTTGCGGGGGAGGAAGGCAGGGTGGTAATGAGCGGAGCTCGAAACCTCAGCGAAAAAGCGGCCGAAGGCATTGGAAACATCCTCAGGGGCCACAAGGACGTCATTCGCGACCGTCAAGCCAGAAGCTGGTGAGTGGACCTTAGTGCCAGATAGCCGGCGCAGGCTACCCCAGACAACAGAAGAAGGAGTAAAACTGTTGAAGGTGCTTGTGAAAGCAGCCCAGCTGGCTTTCTTGCTTTCTTTAATAATACGACGACACTGAGCACGTAATCGTTTATAATTGATACAATTCGCCACTGTAGGGTGGCGTTTAAAGGTGCGTAAAGCACGTCGACGAGCACGTAAAGCGTCTCTACATGCTGCGGTCCACCAGGGGACCGGTACGCGACGTGGAGAAGAAGTAGGGTGAGGGATGGAATATTCAGCAGCAGCGAGAATGACTTCCGTGAGGTGTGCGACCTGACGATCGCAGCTTGTAAAGGTTTGATCCTGAAAGGTCGCCCTGGAGGAGAAGAGCCCCCAGTCTGCCTTGGAGATGGTCCAACTAGAGGAGCACAGAGAGGGGGTATGCTGCAGGAGATGGATAACACACGGAAAGTGGTCGCTCGAATATGTATCAGAAAGTGCATACCACTCAAACCGGCGTGCAAGTTGGGGAGTACATATAGAGAGGTCTAAATGGGAATAGGTGTGAGATGTGTCCGAAAGAAAAGTAGGGGCGCCAGTATTGAGGCAGACAAGATTGAGCTGGTTGAAAAGGTCTGCTAACAGGGAGCCCCTCGGGCAGGATGCTGGAGAGCCCCAAAGGGGATGGTGGGCATTGAAGTCTCCAGTTAACAAAAATGGTGCAGGTAGCTGAGCAATAAGTTGCATCATGTCTGCCCTGGTAACGGCAGATGACGATGGAGTGTAAACGGTACAAATGGAAAATGTAAAAGTGGGGAGAGTAATGCGGATGGCAACTGCCTGCAGGCCAGTGTGCAACGTGATGGGATCGTAGTAAATATCATCCCGGACCAGCAACATAACCCCTCCATGAGCCGGGATACCTACCACAGGGGGTAGGTCAAAACGCACAGAGGTGTAGTGTTCCAAGGCAATTTGATCGCATGGGCGTAGCTTCGTTTCCTGGAGGGCTACGACGAGCGGACGGTGCAAGCGGAGCAGCAACGTCAAGTCCTCTCGGTTGGAGCGAATGCTGCGAATATTCCAGTGAATAAGTGCCATAGTAAGAAGAAAAGGAAGATGAAAGAAGGGGTCACCTCGAAGGCCGCTGAGGGCCTGGCTTCGAGCGAGCACTGCCGCCGCCATCAGTAGGCGGACAGTCATCGTCCATTGGGTCTATAGGTTCATCGGCCATCTTGGGAAGATGGCCGGGAGGGGGAGCTTCCTCCGCCGGTGAACGGCCAGATGTTCGGCTACCAGCGGTGCGGCCAGGCGAAACGGATGACGGCCTGGGGCGGCAACCGCTGGGTGGCGCAGGAGAAGAAATGCGCCGTGGCGGAGAAGGAGAACTGTGCTTCCTATGAGCCTTCTTGGAAGGACGTTTGGTGGAAGTACCGGTCGAAGGCTGGGAGGTCGAGGTACGTAGGAAGTCTGCACAGGACGGTTCCTTCTTGAAGGCCCGTGCATCTGACTTCTGGGTCTTCGTCTTAGCAGAAGCTGATGAAGGGGCTGGTGTCTGTGGGGTGATGGAAGGAAGAGGAGACGTCGACCGCGCGATCTCAGCACTGGCCGAACGGACGACCGTGGTGCTGAAGGTCAGATCGCATGTCTGGGTTGCCACCTCCCTGGTAGTCCGAGGAGAGGCGAGGACAGTACTGTATTTCCCCGCTGAGAGCAGCGTGGGCTTCCTACTAGCCAATAGCTTGCGAGCAGCCGAGGTGGACACTTTCTCTTTGACCCGAATTTCTTGGATACAGCGTTCTTCCTTATAGACAGGACAGTCGCGGGAGGATGCGGCATGGTCACCCTGACAGTTCACACAACGAGGAGACGGAGGTGGACAGTCACCCTCATGGGCATCCCTGCCACAAGTGACACATTTAGCCGCATTGGAACAAGACTGTCGAGTGTGATTGAAACGCTGACACTGGTAGCAGCGCGTAGGTGTCGGGGGGTTCAAATGGTTCAAATGGCTCTGAGCACTATGGGACTCAACTGCTGAGGTCATTAGTCCCCTAGAACTTAGAACTAGTTAAACCTAATTAACCTAAGGACATCACAAACATCCATGCCCGAGGCAGGATTCGAACCTGCGACCGTAGCGGTCTTGGTGTCGGGGGGGCAAACAGAAATAACCTCGTAGCCCGCCTTGATGCGCGATGGCAGCTTAACACTATCGAAGGTCAAGAAAAGTGTCCGGGTCGGTACAAGGTCATTGTTGACCTTTTTCATGACCCTAGGGACAGCCGTCACGCCCTGCTCAGCGAGGAAAGATTGAATCTCCTCGTCAGTCAATCCATCGAGGGAGCTAGTATAGACTACACCACGAGACGAATTCAAAGTTCGGTGAGCCTCCACCCGGACAGGGAACGTGTACAGGAGTGTGGCCCGAAGCAGTTTTTGTGCCTGAAAGGCGCTCTCAGTTTCTAGTAATAAGGTACCGTTACGCAACCTGATACAAGATTTGACAGATCCGGCTATGGCATCTACGCCCTTCTGGATAACGAAAGGGTTGACAGAGGAAAAATCCTTTCCGTCCTCAGATCGAGAAACGACGAGGAACTGTGGGGCAGGCGGTAGTACTTTTGTCACTGGTGGCTGGTCATGTTTCCGTTTTTGGGCAGAAGTCGAGAGAGATGGAGTGAAATCCATTGCGGAGGAATCCCCCATGATTGCCAGCGTCTCCGATGGCGCGCTCCTTCCTTGTGGGGACCCTCTCGGAGGGCACTCCCGCCTTAGGTGAATGTTTACACCTCAGGTCACACCTCCCGAGAAACAGACGGAGGGACCAATCGGCATGGTCAGAAGGTATCAGCTCAGGCAATCACCCCTCCCCGGGCCTGGCCTTTACCAGGGGGTACGCGCGTGCCTTACATGTCTACCCAGGGCGGGGAATTACGCGTTACCCCGTCACCGGCTACGCGTGCGAACGCGTGGGTCGGCCTTCAGGCGCGCACAGGGAGGAAGGAAGAAGAGGAAAAAGGAGAGAGAGAGAGGGAGAGAGAGAGAGAGAGAGAGAGAGAGAGGACAGGCTGTCTCAAACGCCGAGGCGGAGACCAGAGAAGGCAAGGAGAAGAAGGCAATGAGAAGGCAAGGAGAAGAAGGCAATGAGAAGGCAAGGAGGAGAAGGCAATGAGAAGGCAAGGAGAAGAAGGCAATGAGAAGGCAAGGAGAAGAAGGCAATAAGAAGGCAAGGAGATTTTGCAGGGGAAAGAGTAAGGAAGACAGTGAGGTGGAGAAGAGCAAAGAAAGGAACCAACCAAAGGTAGGAAGAAACGAGAAGTGAAAAAGCAAAATGACCACAAATAGAGGTCGTGGAACCGTCCGTCTCCGGAGCAGGCGCTAACTACCCCCGTGAGGGGGAGGGACTCCTTTTAGTCGCCTCTTACGACAGGCAGGAATACCGCGGGCCTATTCTAATCCCTGGACCCGCAGGGGGGACTTACAAGGGGAGGCCGCCAATTGTGAAATTCAGATTCGATTCATACTGCGCATAATAAAAGCTCATGGCCAGAGGTGTAATGTGGCAAAGCACCAAGATGCACTTCTCAGCCGTTGTCGAGAAAATCGACAGTTAAAAGAAACCGTTGCAGTGAAATACTCTCTACGATTCACAATTTTCTACAGCGTCGTGGCGCAGCGGTAAGCGCTCGGGTTCGTAATCCAAAGGTTGTCGGATCGAATCTCGCGTCATGCGACCATTTTTTTTTTTTTTAGTATTTGTTTTTTTGTAATTCAAATATATATATATATATATATATAATACCCGGCAATCAGTTAACGGAAGACGTAGAAACGATATTCCGAAACGAATACGTATAGCGTAAGTCAAACGTTCGAATTAGAACAGAGACCCCACGAACACAAATTTGCTGTGGCAGGTATGAAATATAAACTCCGTTACTCGCTCGTTACACTTGAAGGACAGATGTTGAATGGGCCGAAACGAGCAGCCGCATAACAGCGTAGTTGCCTGCTAACTTCGAAAGAAGGTAGATGCGGTCCCTAGCGCAACTTTATAACATCGGCGAAAATCAGTGCGGACGGGAGAGCTTTGGTACACCCTTTTAAACAAACGGAAAAATGGAGGCGGTACAATTGGACAGCGATCCGCCTTCACCATCATGCATAAGCAATTCATTAATAGTTTATATATATATATATATATATATATATATATATATATGTGTGTGTGTGTGTGTGTGTGTGTGTGTGTGTGTGTGTGTGTATTTGAATTACAAAAAAGTAATAAAAAAAATTGCGTGGCGCGAGATTCGATCCGGCGAACTTCGGATTACGAACCCTAGCGCTTACCACTGCGCCATGACGCTGTAGAAAAGTATTAATCGTAGAGAGTATTTCACCGCAACGGTTTCTTTTAACTGTCGATTTTCTCGACAACGGCTGAGAAGTGCATCTTGGTGCTTTGCCACATTATACCTCTGGCCATGAGCTTTTATTATGCGCAGTATGAATCGAATCTGAATTTCACAATTGCCGGCCTCCCCTTGTTAGTAGTAAAATGGCGTGAAATGGTTATGTGGTGTATAAAAACTGTAACCATCCAATAAAGAATTCACATGGCAGAAAACTTTGCTTATGTGAAGGAAAGTCTGCAACAAAGTCTGACAAAATCTAATCATCATTTATTGGTGCAAGGGGGGACTAATAGATCATTGTGTTAAAATATTATTAAAAAGGAACTGTACTTGTACCTTTATTAATTAGCTGTTGTGCATGAGTTAAAATGTCCATGTGAGCTACATGTTGAGTTCTGCTGATGGTTTCTGAGTGAAGTGGAATCAGGACTTTTGGACCCTCAGTTTTTTATTGCTCAGATGAGGCCTAGTTCAGCCTGTTAGGGTACGCGAAGGCTGACAGAATGTGCACCATTATGAATTGGAAAATCTCCATGGGTACTTCAGGGATAAAACCAAGATTGTGTTTTGTGCGCATTGTCTGGTGTCATCATAACATTATCCTTTTGCCAAACTGTTAATACTAATTAGTACATCCTGAAACTGTTTAATCTATATGTGGGTCGATTCACTAAAGAGGAATGCAAGTGTGAATATTTTCAGCAAGACTTAGCAACAACACACCTCACCTTGACAACCTAGTCATGAGTGCATGAGGTGCTTGTTGAGTATGGGTCAACCACAAAAGGCTTTGCAATCACTGGCCACCTTGATAGCCAGTTCTCACTCCCTGTGATTTTTACCTGTGGGAAAATTGATAGGTCACGTGTGCTGAAATAATTCTGACACCCTGTAATAACTACAACAGAATATTAATAAAACTGTTGCTGCTCTCTTTCAGACAGAACTGCTACACATGTCTCACAGCTTGATAAATCAGCACAGTACCACATTGACGGCAACAGTGGTTGTTTCCAGCATCTTCTGTGATGTTCGTTAACAAAGGTGAATCCTGCATCAGTCTTATTGTAAATATGTAAAAAGCATGAACTAAGAAGGAATTATGCTTATCCTTTATGCATATTTTAGAACCGTGACTGTATACTGAATGTAAATAAGTTATACAGAACTGCAACCAGTCACTTTTTTGAATAATTATGTTTTACTTCATGAACCGGTTTTCGAACCTTTTCAGGTTCACCTTCAGATGGTTTCAGGGAGCTACATCATTACAATCATGCAATCCGGAGTAATAGCCCCTCATTCGGTTCTCCGGGAGGGGACTACCAGAGATCTCGTTTCAACAGTTCATAGGAAGAAAGGAAATAAAAAGAACTATAGTAGAATTGGAACGTGGAACGTCCGCACCTTACTGCAGATGGGGAAGCTCGAAAACCTTAAGCAAGAAATGAAGAAAATGAAGTTGGATATACTAGGAGTGTCTGAAATGCGATGGCCTAACTGCGGAGATTTCTGGAGTGATGAGTACAAGATAATTCACACAGGAACGATAGAAGATAGACCTGGAGCAGGTGGGGTTAGAGTAGTTATGAGTCGAAAATTGGGGCAGAGAGTGAAGGGATATATACAATATGGAGGAAGGATAATACTTGTCAGTCTGGATACCAAACCTACAGAGACGGTTGTGATACAGGTCTATATGCCTACCACAAACCAGGAGGATGAGGAAGTTGAAGCTGTATATGAAGAGTTAAATGGAGCCTTGAGAGGAATCAAAGGAGAAACAGATTTAATAATCATGGGAGACTGGAACGCAATAGTAGGAGATAAAGAGGTACAGCCAGCTGTTGGACGCTACGGCCTTGGTAAAAGGAATGATAGAGGAGACCGACTTATAGAATTTTGTAACAGGAATCAACTGATAATATCGAACACGTGGTTTCAACATCACCCCCGTAGAAGATACACCTGGAAGTCACCAGGGGATAGAGAACGATACCAAATTGATTACATTCTAGTCAAAAATAGATTTAGAAATCAACTAAAAGACTCTAGAGCATACGCAAGCCCAGATATTGTGAGTGATCACAACATGGTTGTTGCGGAATGCCGACTCAAGTTCAAATGCATAAGGAAGAAAATAGGAAATGGAAAACTGGATATAGGGAAGCTTGGAAACCGTGAGACGCAGAAGGAGTTCCCAGAAAGGGCTAAGGATCTAATTCAACAGCATCCTATAGAGAATGTAGAACAACATTGGGAAAATATGAGAGATGGCCTAATAAAAGCAGCTGAAGAGATAATTGGAAAACAAAAACCTGAAAAGAGGAAGGAGTGGATAACTGATGAAATAATACTTATGTTTGAGGAAAGAAGGAAGCTCAAAAATAATGAAACGGAAGAAGGGAAAACGGCATACCGAGTGCTTAGGAACAAAATCAACAGGAAGTTGAAGCAAGTAAAAGAAAGATTCCTTGAAGACAGATGCAAAGAAGTTGAAGACCTTCTGAAGAAAGGGAACCTTGAATTAGCATACAAAACAGTGAAACGCTTCTTCTCAGGAGGACAAAGGATTAGATGTAATGCCCTAATAAGAGAGGATAATAAGATGGTGTATAATCATGAAGATATAGCACTTACGTGGAAGGAATACCTAGAGAAATTATATGGAGGCAACGTACAGGATGACATGATTGAAAGTGAGGACGAAGTAGATAAAGATGAACTAGGAGACAGCATACTAAGGTCTGAATTTGATCAGGCACTACAGGCACTTAAGCACGGAAAAGCACCAGGAATTGACTCATTGCCTGCAGAAATCATCAAAGCAGCTGGAACAGAAATAAAAGATAAATTGTATAAATTAATCTGCCAAATATATGATACTGGAGAGCTGCCTGAGGACTTCAAAAAGTGTATTATTGTTCCATTACCAAAGAAAATGCCAGCAAAATCGTGTGCACAATACAGAACCCTCAGCCTAACATCACATGCATCAAAAAGTTTGACGACCATCCTCCTCAGAAGAATTGAAGGGAACGTGGAATGCATGCTCACAGAAGACCAGTTTGGCTTTAGAAGAGGGAGAGGTACGCGAGAAGCCATTATGGCCCTAAGGCTCATAATAGAAAAAAGAATGGAAAAAGGAAAGGACACCTACATAGCATTTATTGACCTCGAAAAAGCCTTTGATAAGGTTGAATGGAAAAAACTATTCCAGATATTGAGGGAAACTGGAGCTAAGTACAAGGACAGGAGAACGATATGGAACATACACAAAGAAGAGGTGGCAATAGTGAGATGTGGGGAACATCAACAACAAGCAAAAATTAAACAGGGTGTGAGACAGGGATGTGCACTCTCCCCTGTCCTCTTTAATATGTACATACAGAAAGCAATGAACGAGGTCAGAGAAAAGTTAGGACAAGCTAATGGAATCAGGATCCAGGGAAAAATAGTTGATATGCTGCGTTTTGCGGATGACATTGCTGTCCTAGCGGAAAATGAGGAAGAATTACAAGTAGTGTTGGAGGAAATGGAAAACACTCTTGCTACACGGTACAACATGAAAATTAATAAGTCAAAAACAAAAATCTTAGTTGCAAGCAAACAAAATAATCAAGCAATTACGAATATAAGGCTGAATGGAGAGAAGCTGAAAGAAATACAAGACTTTGTCTACTTGGGAAGCAGAATAACATCAGATGGTCGTAGTAGGAAAGATGTAATAAGTAGAATAAATCAGGCAAAGATTGCATTCTATAAAAGGAAAGGACTCCTCACATCAAATATGATAAGTCTGTCGTTAAGGAAGCGGTTAATAAAGACTTTGTTGGGAGTGTGCTTCTCTACGGCAGCGAAACCTGGACACTTGGAGAGGACGAAAGAAGAAGGATTGAAGGATTCGAAATTTGGTGTCTGCGAAGGATGTTAAAAATTCCATGGACGGCCAGGATGACAAATGAAGAAGTCCTGCAGAGAGCGGAGGAAGTTCCAGTTCTTTGGAAGACGGTCAAGAAGAGGAGAGATATATGGATGGGACACATTCTGAGACATGAAAGTCTTCTCCACACTATAACGGAAGGCCTTGTGGAGGGCAAAAGGGCAAGAGGCAGACCTAGAAGAAAGTACATAAGCCAGATAATGCAGGACATAGGATGCGGAAGTTTCACGGAATTGAAGAGGCTGGCCGACAATCGCACTGAATGGAGAGCTGCTGCAAATCAATCTTAGGATTGGCAACTTAAGAAGAAGAAGAAGACATCATTACTGGTACCATAGCGCTGGGTGCTGGCTCTATGGCAGAAAGATGGGTCACACTTTAATGTATAGCCATGACTATAGCTTATCTGTTGATATGGATGTAAATTTAGTTTTTACTTACGGCGACAGTACAGGCTGGACATCAAAATGGAGGCAGACAGATGGACACTAACCAAAAAAAGGTGCGTATACTGTCGCAGTAAGTAAAAACTAAATTTACATCAATATCGACAGATAAGCTATAGTCATGGCGATACATTAAAGTGTGACCCATCTTTCTGCCATAGAGACAGCACCCGGCATTATGCTACCAGTAATGATGTAGTTTCCCGAAACAAGTTGAAGATGAACCTGAAAAGGTTCGAAAACCGGTTCATGGAATAAAACATAATTATTTAAAAAAAGTGACTGGTTGCAGTTCTGTATAACTTATTTGCATAAGAAGGAATTGATGGCACACCCAACTGATCTTACAGCTCTCCCTCCACAATATAATTGAACCCATCACTCACCTATCCAATTGCCAACTGGAATCAGACATATCTATGGAAGTGTTGAAAACATCCAAAGTAATTACTAGTTTCTAAGAGAAAGTGATGAATTATATCACCCCATTACATCTTTCTGTTTTTCTAAAGGACTGAAAAAAGTAATCTACATCAAGTTAATAGAGTAGAGTATTAACTAATTTCAAACATGAGTTCTGAAGCCACAAATGAACTGAGATGGCTACCTGTGAGTGCACAAACACTATATTTAAAGCAATTTAAGCAAAACAGCACTTAGACTTCACCAAAGCTTTTGACATTATATATTTAAATATGTTGCACTGTGGTTTTGCTGGGGTGATGAACTGATCCTGTGTTGATCAGCAGAATGAACATAATAGAGGGAAAATCCCCTGCCAGCTTGATAATCAGGTACAATGGAGCGACAATGCAAATTCAGTAAACAAGAACACTCAACCATGACAATGATGAAGTGGAAGACGCTAGCCAGCACCTCTGACAGTCAAATTTGTGACATCTTACAGCTCATACAGGGCTTGTGAAGGTGTTGACTAAATAGGAAAACTGGGGCAAATGAAATGATGATTTCCTGCTGCCAAGTTCTGGCTGCTCCACACTGCAATATTTCTGGGGGTTGCTAAAGTGCTGCTGTTGGAGAAGTGTAAGCCAGCTGACTAACATCTATACCACCCAAACCAGGTCCTCTTTCTCAGATTGTGCTCAATAATATCCACAGATCTACTGCGTGCCAAACAAACCCATCAGTGTCAGCTGATAACTATGAAAAGACGACCACTTGCAATTCACAATGAGGTTGCCAGCTACAGAACTCTGACATTGCTGTCCACAGCTGGATGTCTCTGCCAGAGTTACACTACTGGCTATTAAAATTGCTACACCACGAAAATAACATGCTACAGATGCGAAATTTAACCGACAGGAGGAAGAGGCTGTGATATGCAAATGATTAGCTTTTCAGAGCATTCACACAAGGCTGGTGCCGGTGGCGACACCTACAATATGCTGACATGAGGAAAGTTTCTCATACACAAACAGCAGTTGACTGGAGTTGCCTGGTGGTGAAATGTTGTTGTGATGCCTCGTGTAAGGAGGAGAAATGCGTACCATCACGTTTCTGACTTTGATAAAGGTCGGATTGTAGTCTATCGCCATTGCGGTTTATCGTATCGCAACATTTTTGCTCGCATTGGTCGAGATCCAATGACTGTTAGCAGAATATGGAATCAGTGGGTTCAGGAGGGTAATACGGAACGCCGTGCTGAATCCCAACGGCCTCGTATCACTAGCAGTTGAGATGACAGGCATCTTAACCTCATGGCTGTGACGGATCATGCAGCCACGTCTAGATCCCTGAGTCAACAGATGGGGACGTTTGCAAGACAACAACCATCTGCACGAACAGTTCGATGACGTTTGCAGCAGCATGGACCGTCAGCTCGGAGACCATGGCTGTGGTTATCCTTGACGCTGAATCACAGACAGGAGCGCCTGCGATAGTGTACTCAACGATGAACCTGGGTGCACGAATGGAAAAACGTCATTTTTTCGTATGAATCCAGGTTCTGTTTACAGCATCATGATGGCCCCATCCATGTTTGGTGACATCACGGTGAACGCACATTGGAAGCGTGTATTCGTCATCGCCATACTGGCGTATCATCCGGTCTGATGGTATGGAGTGCCACTGGTTACATGTCTCGGTCACCTCTTGTTCGCATTGACGGCACTTTGAACAGTGGACGTTACATTTCAGATTTGTTACGACCCGTGGCTCTACCCTTCATTCGATCCCTGCGAAAACCTACATTTCAGCAGGACAATGCACGACCGCATGTTGCAGGTCCTGTACGGACGTTTCTGGATACAGAAAATGTTCGACGGCTGCCCTGGCCAGCACATTCTCCAGATCTCTCACCAATCAAAAGCGTCTGGTCAATGGTGGCCGAGCAACTGGCTCGTCATAATACGCCAGTCACTACTCTTGATGAACTGTGGTATCGCGTTGAAGCTGCATGGGGAGCTGTACCTGTACACGCCATCCAAGCTCTGTTTGACTCAATGCCCAGGAGTATCAAGGCCGTTATTACGTCCAGAGATGGTTGTTCTGGGTACTGATTTCTCAGGAGCTATGCACCCAAATTGCGTGAAAATCTAGTCACATGTCAGTTCTAGTATAATATATTTGTCCAATGAATACCCGTTTATCATCTGCATTTCTTCTTGGTGTAGCAATTTTAATGGCCAGTAGTGTAAATTCTACATGCGGACAACTTGGTGCCATCGTACCATCGAATGCTGGAGACTGCCTTCTGCTGACAGCCACCTCCCTGGTGGGTCATGGGCTCAAGCCTTTGTCACCTACCTGTCCATCTTCTCAAGAAGGAGTTCTGCAATATAAACGAAAGTTGGTAGGCGTGTTTCCACGTCTGAAAGATCATGTCTATTCAAATTTCGCAACAGTCGCATAAGAGTGGCGCTAGTAGAGCCAATATGAGGATGCAAATCAGGGCTGCTTTAAATACACGCCGTAATGGTCGTGAGCGTTAGTTACCTTTGAGACTGGACGTGGTGAGTTGATGTTAGTCAAGAATGCCTTTAGGACGATAAATACATTATCAACACCTCATGAGTTTGAATGAGATCGCGTGATAAGGTTACGAGAAGCTGGATGTTCCTTTTATGATACTGCAGAAAGACTTGGCAATAATGTAGCCAATTATGTGACTGCTGGCAGCGGTGGTCACGAGAATGTACAGGAGCAAGATGACTGGGCTACGGACGGCCACATGGCATTACCAGTCACAGAAGACCATGGGGTATGGCTCTTACGCATCATACTGTATCTGCAGTACCAGTTTGAGCAGCAGGTGGCACCACAGTGACATATCTAAATATTACAAATCAGTTACTTGAAGGACGGCTCCGAATCAGACACCCTGTAGCCTGCATTCTAGTGATCCCAAATCACCACCATTTGCGCCTTCAGTGGTGTCAAGCTAGAGCTCATTGGAGGGCAGGATGGAGGTCTGTTGTGTTTCCTGATGAAAGCTGGTTCCGCCTTGGTGTCAGTGATGGCTTTTTGTTGGTTAGGAGGAGGTCAGTTGAGGGCCTGTAACCAACTTGTCTGCATGCTACGAGGGTCGTTCAATAAATAATGCCCCACATTTTTTTAAAACCATTAATATACATAGACCGACGTCCTTGTTATTGCTTCACATTTGATGTTTGTTCTGTGCACCGATGAAATTTCGAACCGTTCTGGCAGATGGCAGAGCCGTAGTACAGCGTCAAAATGGCGTCTACATACGACTCACGTCACAAGCAGCGTGCCGTTTTTGAATTCTTTTGCGCAGAAAAAGAAACTGTGGTGAACATCTGTAAACGTTTGTGTGAAGTGTAGGGCGCTGCTGTAGTTGACAGGAGTACAGATGGGCGATGAGTAATGAAACTTACAGCCTCAGGAAATGTAGAAACAGAGCTCCATGAGTTGCCACGCTCGGGATGTGCTGCAACAGCAACTGCTCCAGACATGCTGAATCGTGCGGATGCCATTATTCGTGCCTACCGGCGCATTACAAATCGATAATTGGCTCTACAGTTATCTGTCAGCATTGGAAGTGCGTCTCCAATGATCGAGACTCTCGGATATTCAAAGAGGTACTCACGATGGGTTCCACGAATGCTCACAGCAGACTACAAGGTTCAAAGAAATGCCACTTCATCTGAATTGTTGGAGCGTGTTGAGACTGACGGAGAGGCCTTTCTGTCATGGATCGTTACGGGGGACGAAAGCTGGGTGCACCACTTTGCGCGGGAAACAAAAAGGCAATCGATGGAGTGGCATCATCCTCATTCACCTCAAAAGAAGAAATTCGAGGCAACCCGCTCTGCCGGAAAAGCCATCGTGACAGTCTTCTGGGACTGCGATGGCGTCATTCTCGTGGATGTGACGCCGAGAGGGTCAACCATCAACTCAGAGGCATACGTGAAGACTCTAAATAAACTCAAGAACCGTTTCCGACGTGTTTGATCGGACAAGAATCCAGCAGAAATCTTACTCCAACATCGTAACGCGCGCCCACACACAAATCTGAGAACCTGGGAACACATCGCCAAATTGGGTTGGACGTCATATCCAGCCTATAGTCCAGACCTGGCACCCTCGGAGTCCATCTCTTTGGGCCACTTAAAGATTCTCTACGCCTACAGGACAAGAGCTTTTACCAGCAAGGAATATACCCTCTTCCACAAAGTTGGCGTATGGCTACAGAACGTGACGGAGACTACGTAGAAAAATAGGACATGGACCAGACATGTTTATGTATACTGTCACCAAATTCTGACAGTTGACAATAAATATGTTCTGAGAAAAAAAAGTGGGGCATTACTTATTGAACGACCCTCGTAGACACACTGGACCTACACCTGGAGTTATGGCCTGTGGTGAGATTTTGTATGACCAGCAGGAATACTTTCGGGGTTATAGCAAGCACCCTAACCACAAATTTGTACGTCAGTCTGTTGATTCGATCTGTTGTGCTGCCATTCATGAAAAGCATTCCAGAGGTGTTTTCCAACAGGAAACGCTCGCCTATATACCCTTGTTGTAACCCAACATTGCCTTGCGGTGCTCAGTCACCAGATCTGTCTCCAGTCGAGCGCATATGGGAAATTATCGGCGACAACTTCGGTGTCATCCACAACCAGCATTAACCGTACCTACGTTGACCAACCAAGTGCAACAGGCATGGAACTCCATCACACAAACTAACATCTGGCACCTGTACAACACAATGCATGCCAGTTTGCATGCTTGTATTCAACATTCTGGCAGTTACTCCGGTTATTAACGTGCCAGCATTTCACATTTGTAATGGTTTATCTCACGCTTACATCAACCTGTGATCTTGTAATGATGATCACTTAAATATGTTACCTAGACAAATGTAGTCCCAAAATTTTATTACTCTACATAAATTATTTTTTGATGTTGGGATTTTTTCCGCCATTGTATTAAGGAAAATTTGGATTATTTTCGTCAATGCAAGAACGTTCCCACAATGGATCTAAAAACTGTTTACAACGAGTTGGAAGTACTGCACGTATCATCCCTTGGAAACATTACCAAAACCGGAATATGTCAATTTGTTTAAAGAATGCTATATAGGTTATATAGGCTGTTGAGAGGGCTGAAGCCGCGTCAACAAACGTTTTACTTGGATAATATTATCGTCTTTTCCAAGTATATGAAGGAGCACTCGCAACGACTAGGTTTCGTACAGCGCGATTAAAGTTGAATATCGGAAGTGCTACTTCTTGTTGATGGAGGTAAATTATTTAGACCATATCATTAGCCAATACAGGGTAAAGATTGAGCCGAGGTTGATACGTGAAGTACAGTCATTTTTAGGATCATCTGACTTATTATAGAAAATTTGCCTACGTTGACAGACCATTGACACATCCGTTAAAGAAGGGTGTAAAATTCCAGTGGATGGAGAATGTTGAGCAGCATTAGAGAAATTAAAGATGGCACCACGAACAGCCCTGTATTAATATTTCCAAATTGCGAAGAGGAATTTATTCTGTCCTATAACACAAGCAACCAGGCAATTGGATGCATTCTAAGGTAGGAGGAGAATGGGAAAGAACACCCAGAAAGACATGCATCAAGACAGTAAAACAAAGCCTAAAGTAATTACTCGATCACGAAAAGGAAATGTTGAGTTTAATATATTGTGGGATTCGGGGGGAGGTGGGGGAGGGTAAAGAGCTTTCCTGCTAACAAGACCGGTGACATGCCAGAGAAGCCGAATATTGGTGGGTAGATCTGTGTGTTCACGGAAAAACACGAGTCTGATGATTCTGTTCCTTTACTTTTTTTATCATTCAGTATTGGGGATTGTAACTGCAATAATAATACATAGTTTTACGCGAAGGTTAGGATCGTTTTTCCTAGGAATTTGAGGGGGAGCGCGGCTATGTCCGGAATCAACTGAACGATTGACGATCAGGTTTTGCTCCTCAACTACGACATTTGCGACGAACTTTTCTCAGGGTCTTTTTGCCTCTGATGACGTAGCGTCGTGGAATTTGTTTATTTTGGATCTACGACAAGGGTTCACATTTTAAAAACGATTAGCAGTAGCAAAGCAACGCAATAAGAATTTTAAACATTGTGTGGAGAGAAGAAACAACCGACGAAGAACCAAAATTTAAAAACAGTAATGCTACGTGTAATCAAAAGAGTAAATAAAAATATAGCCTATGGGCCGGTTAAAATCATTAGATCTCTACATAAGTTAATGCTCAGAACAGCTTCAGATGACAGAAGAAATTTTGTGGCTTTACTTTTCAATCAATAGCTGGTCAACTTGAAGCTAAGAAGTCAACATTTCAGCATCATTTTCAGAAGTTAAGTTGGAGGCAATCTGAAACATACTGTGTATAGATAGCGGGACGAGAAATGAGGTGACTACAGAAACTTGTTATCATTTATCCAACATTGGAAAACTTCCGGTGAAAATTAACGACGACATACACTCCTGGAAATGGAAAAAAGAACACATTGACACCGGTGTGTCAGACCCACCATACTTGCTCCGGACACTGCGAGAGGGCTGTACAAGCAATGATCACACGCACGGCACAGCGGACACACCAGGAACCGCGGTGTTGGCCGTCGAATGGCGCTAGCTGCGCAGCATTTGTGCACCGCCGCCGTCAGTGTCAGCCAGTTTGCCGTGGCATACGGAGCTCCATCGCAGTCTTTAACACTGGTAGCATGCCGCGACAGCGTGGACGTGAACCGTATGTGCAGTTGACGGACTTTGAGCGAGGGCGTATAGTGGGCATGCGGGAGGCCGGGTGGACGTACCGCCGAATTGCTCAACACGTGGGGCGTGAGGTCTCCACAGTACATCGATGTTGTCGCCAGTGGTCGGCGGAAGGTGCACGTGCCCGTCGACCTGGGACCGGACCGCAGCGACGCACGGATGCACGCCAAGACCGTAGGATCCTACGCAGTGCCGTAGGGGACCGCACCGCCACTTCCCAGCAAATTAGGGACACTGTTGCTCCTGGGGTATCGGCGAGGACCATTCGCAACCGTCTCCATGAAGCTGGGCTACGGTCCCGCACACCGTTAGGCCGTCTTCCTCTCACGCCCCAACATCGTGCAGCCCGCCTCCAGTGGTGTCGCGACAGGCGTGAATGGAGGGACGAATGGAGACGTGTCGTCTTCAGCGATGAGAGTCGCTTCTGCCTTGGTGCCAATGATGGTCGTATGCGTGTTTGGCGCCGTGCAGGTGAGCGCCACAATCAGGACTGCATACGACCGAGGCACACAGGGCCAACACCCGGCATCATGGTGTGGGGAGCGATCTCCTACACTGGCCGTACACCACTGGTGATCGTCGAGGGGACACTGAATAGTGCACGGTACATCCAAACCGTCATCGAACCCATCGTTCTACCATTCCTAGACCGGCAAGGGAACTTGCTGTTCCAACAGGACAATGCACGTCCGCATGTATCCCGTGCCACCCAACGTGCTCTAGAAGGTGTAAGTCAACTACCCTGGCCAGCAAGATCTCCGGATCTGTCCCCCATTGAGCATATTTGGGACTGGATGAAGCGTCGTCTCACGCGGTCTGCACGTCCAGCACGAACGCTGGTCCAACTGAGGCGCCAGGTGGAAATGGCATGGCAAGCCGTTCCACAGGACTACATCCAGCATCTCTACGATCGTCTCCATGGGAGAATAGCAGCCTGCATTGCTGCGAAAGGTGGATATACACTGTACTAGTGCCGACATTGTGCATGCTCTGTTGCCTGTGTCTATGTGCCTGTGGTTCTGTCAGTGTGATCATGTGATGTATCTGACCCCAGGAATGTGTCAATAAAGTTTCCCCTTCCTGGGACAATGAATTCACGGTGTTCTTATTTCAATTTCCAGGAGTGTAGAATGTGAAGAAGAAGAAGAAGAAGATGATGATGATATTGAAGAAAATGATGCAATCCGATTGGTAGCGATAAAAGATTGAGTTCACTCGAAAAGATGACTCAAAAGGTTTACGATTTAGAAACAGACACGATAGAAACGAAACGCAATTCTCACCACACTCACGGAAGATCAGCATGAATTTTCTCTGTAATCTCGTGAAGTTGAGGCTGCTCGTCAATCATTTAGTGGCAGTGATGGATATCCAGTTAAAAAATCTATCATGGACTTAAGGAAACAGCGATTTCAATGGGTTGAAGTCAACTGCAAGTGCTTTATTTCGCGCAAAACTGCTTGAAGGTTTGGCTAAGCTTTTTATTCAGGATGAAAAGCGTCTTACATCGTGGTCTGCACTGAAGAAAGCCCTGCATGAATAACTCGATGTGAAAGCAAGTGGTGCGGAGATCCACCAACCGCGGTGAAAGAAGGAATAGGAAGAGTGTCTTCAAGAACATTTTCTCGTAATGAAAAAATTGGCGGCTGTGGTGATATTTATAATGACTTGCTATTTCATTATGTGGCTGACAAAACGGAAAACGATTAAGGCACAAAACTTTTACTTTATGGCGCTGGAGATATGAAAGAGTTTAAGGGAAAACTGAGGCATTACGAAAGAGCTGTGAAGACACTGCCGAAAAGAACTAACAAAAGTTACAGTAATAGAAATTTCGGGATCTCCAGTAAGAATAGTGCTGTAGACTCAAGTAACAGAAATACTAAAAGCGCTGCTTGGGATCCACACAAAAAGTGCTTCAATTGTAGCGTCAGAGGCCACAGGTCAAGTGATTGTAAATACAAAATCAAGGGGAAGAGACGCTTCAGTTCTATAAAGTTCATATTTCAACTCAATGCACAAAGGAGAAGAATAATCAAAAGATGACAATGAATGCAAACACTGTTAAGAAGAGTATTAGCAACAGTAAATTTGGAAATATACAAATGGGTAACCGAGAGGTCCTCCTGCGAGGAGAGCTTCTGTAAAGTTTGGAAGGCAGGGGACGAGGTACTGGCAGAAGTAAAGCTGTGAGGACGGGGCATGAGTCGTCCTTGGGTTGCTCAGATGGTAGAGCACTTGCCCGAGAAAGGCAAAGGTCCGGCACACAGTTTTAATATGCCAGAAAGTTTAATATCAGCGCACACTCCGCTGCAGAATGAAAATCTCATTCTGGATAACTTTCTTACATGTGCACAATATTACTTTTCCTTTACTCCACACAGTCTCACTTCACTAACTTAAGTCAACAAATGCAAAAGTTAGTAACATCGTGACAATCTAAAGAAGGCTCAGACACGTGCATTTCCAGAATAGATACTCTAGTGTTTACGTGACCAGCCAAAAGCGGTGGGTATTGGTGAACCAGATTACGCATCTTGTTGCGAGTGGTCGCGCAGACCCAGCGAGTGAGTGTGAGAGGGGCGTACCTGCGTGGTGGCGGGCTGGACGGTGCAGGTGACGAGCGAGGTCATGTCGAGCAGCTTGGCGAGCACGCGGCCGCACGTGGTGGCGTCCTGGCGCAGGCCGACGCTCTCGGTGATGCCGCCCGTCAGGTCGGCCAGGCCGTCCAGCAGAGTGCCGTACTTGAGCGCCTCGTACGACCCGTGCAGTCTGCAACACGGCACAGGGCGCCGTTGTCAGCACAGCTTACATGCACGTGATCGGCTGTTGTATACTCCGAGTGACAATTATTCAACTATATCAAAAGAAACGTAAATTAGTTACAAACAACGGAGTGCACACACGTTATCCAACATGTAAACACCATTACAGATATTCTGTTTTAGGTTATGACATGCCGGCCGCGGTGGTCTAGCGGTTCTAGGCGCGCAGTCCGGTACCGCGCGACTGCTACGGTCGCAGGTTCGAATCCTGCCTCGGGCATGGATGTGTGTGATGTCTTTAGGTTAGCTAGGTTTAAGTAGTTCTAGGGGACTGATGACCTCAGGTGTTAAGTCCCATAGTGCTCAGAGCCATTTGAACCATTTTTTTGTTATGACATGTTCGACATGTCTGCCATTATTGGCAGACGAACAGCAAAATTCTGCATGACGCACTGAAGTGTCAGAACATCGATGCTGTCGATGACCTGCTGAATGGCTGTTTTCAGATCAGAAATGGTTTTGGGGTTGTTGCTGTATACCTTGTCTACAATATAACCCCACAAAAAGGAGTCGCATGTCTTCAGATCCGGATAATACGGTGCCAATCGAGGCCCATGTCAGTGGCCTCTGGGTACCCCAGAGCGAGAATGCGGTCCCAAAAGTGCTCCTCCAAGACATCAAACACTCTCCTGCTTCTGGGCTGGCCGTAGTGGCCGAGCGGTTCTAGGTGCTACAGTCCGGAACCGCGCGACTGCTACGGCCGTAGGTTCGAATCCTCCCTCGGGCATGGATGTGTGTGATGTCCTTAGGTTAGTTAGGTTTAAGTAGTTCTAAGTTCTAGGGGACTGATGACCTCAGAAGTTAAGTCCCATAGTGCTCAGAGCCATTTGAACCATTTCTCCTGCTTCGATGGGGTCGAGCTATGTCTTGCATGAACCACATATTGTCGAAATCACGCTCACTTTGGATAATGGGGATGAAATAATCTTCCAAAACCTTCACGTATCGTTCGGTAGTCACCGTGACTATCGAGAAATATCGCACCAATTATTCTGTGACTGGACGTTGTACACCACACAGTTACCCGTTGAGGGTGAAGAGATTTCTCGATCGAGAAATGCGGATTCTCAGTCCCCAAAATGCGCCAGTTTTGCTTATTAACGAACTCATCCAAATGAAAGTGGGCTTCGTCGCTAAACCAAACCATACATGCGCGTACTAGTTCCCAACATGCCCCGCGGCCAACCGTACAGTTTGAACGTTGTAACGCAAACCGTTTAGAATTTACGACGATTTTATTTTGTATAGTTCAGTATATAAAAGGAAATAATCAGTGGCGTAACAAGGGTAACTGGCGCCCAGGACTCCTCTGCCTCGCTCTGAGAACAATCAATTTTTTGTTTAATCTTCATCTTTGCATTGATTGCTTATTTTTTTCATAGTTCCACACAACTTCTTCCTGTTTTCTCGATTGACCTGTGTTCAGTTTTTTCAAGGCCTATCCACTCTGCCAGCTTATAACTAAATCTGAGGAGGGTGCGATGGGGAGATTCCCTTGTAAGTGAAATCGCCGAGCGGTCTAAGGCGCTGCAGTCCTAGACTGTGCGGCTGGTCCCGGCGGAGGTTCAAGTCCTCCCTCGGGCATGGGTGTGTGTGTATGTCCTTAGGTTAATTTAGATTAAGTAGTGTGTAAGATTAGGGACTGATGACCTTAGCAGTTAAGTCCCATAAGATTTCACACACATTTGAACATTTTTGATTTAAGTAAAATCAAATGAAACGTATTGTCCCAGAGACTTTTCCAAGCCTTGAACATCTATGCAGACTGAAGCGATGAAGGAAAATTTGTACTAAGGCTGGGATTCGAACCCTCATCTCCTGCTCACTAAGCAGATATTCTAACCACTACGCCGCACTGGCACAGTGACTTTGGAAACCTGCGTGGACTACACTAGCACACCTCCCACCTCAATCCAAATTTCCATTAACGACTCAGCCCACTTGGTATTCCCCCTTAACTCTAACAGCGTTTGATTAACACAACTATACTTGGGTTTCAGACAGGGTCCTCCCTTTTCATTCCATGCTGTGGTGCTCCATTATACACTCATGCTCATAAATTAAGGATAATGCTGTTACATGGTGAAACAACGCTCTGGTGGGCGGTTTGCGGGTTTAAATCACCTCGGGGTATGACCATGCGGTGCATTTGACCTGCGGTCGTAGCACGGTGGCATGTCAGAGTACGGTGCAGCGAGTAAGTGTGCAGACGTTTTCAGACGTGCTAATGGTGACTGTGTGTTGAAAATGGCTCAAAGAACACATATTGATGACGTTATGAGGGATAGAATACTAGGGCGACTGGAGGCTGGTCAAACACAGCAGGTCGTAGCACAGGCCGTGTGCCACAAAGTGTGATCTTCAAGATTATGGCAACGATTCCAGCAGACAGGAAACCTGCCCAGGCGCTACAGTACGGGACGTTCACAGTGTACAACACCACAAGAAGACTGATATCTCACCATCAGTGCCCGCAGACGGCCACGGAGTACTGCAGGTAGTCTTGCTCAGGAACTTACGCTGCCACCGGAACAGTTGTCTCCAGACACACAGTCTACAGACGACTGAACAGACATGGTTTATTCACCCAGAGACCTGCAAGGTACATTCCACTAACCTCCTGGTCACAGGAGAGCCTGTAAAGCCTGGTGTTAAGAACACAGTACATGGTCATTGGAACAGTGATCCCAGGTAACGTTCACGGACGAGTCCAGGTGTAGTCTGAACAGTGATTCTCGCCCGGTTTTCATCTGGCGTGAACCAGGAACCAGATACCAAACCCTTAATGTCCTTGAAAGGGACCTGTATGGAGGTCGTGGTTTGATGGTGTGGGGTGGGATTATGATTAGTGCACGTACACCCCTGCATGTCTTTGACAGAGGAACTGTAACAGGTCAGTTGTATCGGGACGTCATTTTGCACCAGCATGCAGGAGTGCAGTGGGTCCCTCCTTCCTGCTGATGGATGATAACGCACGGCCCCACCGAGCTGCCATCGTGAAGGAGTACCTTGAAACAGAAGATATCAGGCGAATGGAGTGGCCTGCCTGTTCTCCAGATCTAAACCCCATCGGGCACGTCTGGAATGCTCTCGGTCAACGTATCGCTGCACGCCTTAAACCCCTATAACACTTTAGGAGCTCCGACAGGCACTGGTGCAAGAATGGGAGGCTACACCCCAGCAGCTGCTCTACCACTTGATCCAGACTATGTCAACCCGTTGTGCGGCCTGTGTACGTGTGCATGGTGATCATATCCCATATTGATGTCGGGGAACATGCGCAGGAAACAGCGGCGTTTTGTAGCACATGTGTTTCGGGACAGTTTTCTCAACTTAGTTCAACGTTACGATCGTCTGCATCCACTACAGCCTGGAACCACACTAGAGATACCATTTCATAACTGTTCTTAGCACTTTTCGAACGGTAGACCATGGATTGTATAGCTGTCGTGACACACTCGTCCACTGCTGTAGATCGCACATTGCTTCCAGCGTTCTTCATCATGGTAACAGGAACTTCCCCAACAATTTGTGGCGTAACCGGCTGTCGGCTCCTCTCAGGAGCAATTCACAAAGCGTTACTTAATTCAAACTTCCGAATCATGTTCTTCAATCTCGGTGCGGGAAGAGGACCTGTCCATATTCCTTTCATGCGTTGATACTCGTGAAGAGTAGCAGCATTATTGGTGTTGTTTTGATAAAAACGAAAAATGGCTCAAATGGCTCTGAGCACTATGCGACACAACCTCTGAGGTCATCAGTCGCCTAGAACTTAGAACTAATTAAACCTAACTAACCTAAGGACATCACACACATCCATGCCCGTGGCAGGCCTCGAACCTTCGACCGCAGCGGTCGCTCGGCTCCAGACTGCAGCGCCTAGAACCGCACTGCTACTCCGGCCGGCTGTTTTGATAAAACAGCTTTATGAGTAAAACCCTGCTACCTTGTTCAGAGCCATGTTGAATGTCTGTAACTGCAATGCACGCTAATGCTTGTGTTTCGCCCTACAACGCCGTACCAGTACCAGCGCTTAACGGTAAGTCACCCCACTAACAATGGTGCAGAGCACAGTCTGAACATCACTTCTGTAATGCACGGTATACGCAAGGTAAACGGTTTTCCTTCTACACTGACTCAAGTGTAGAAATTTTATTGTAATCAGCCTGTCCATAGCAAGTTGAGTTGATTTTAAGAATGTTTGTTTTCCGAAGAAGTGCATCCTTTAGTATCTGACCTTGGTAACATACCGCATTCATCTCGTACAGTGCACAGACCTCGCCCCCCCCCCCCTTTCTCTGTTTTTTGTTGGTCGACCAAGCATTTGCGGGCAAATTGCAGTAAGCGCAGGCCGGCGCAATTTCCGCGCGAAGTGAGCCAGCCGCTGCCCTAGCAAACAGCTACGCTGCCGCGCTCTCGCTCAGTGTTTTGGCTGACATGACGGCGCGCCCGCTGCCCAAACAACACTAATGTCGCTCTGCAGCTGCACTTCCTGTTGTTGAGGGCCGTAGACGTGGAGTCCGAGGAAAATATGGCGACCTCACTCGACGTGAAAGGAGTGGGTGACGCACCAGGCCCTACGAAACGCACCCTCGATGCCGAAACGGTTACATCTGCCACTAACACAGGCGTCGCAATTTCTAGTGAAACAATCAGTGTGACTTCGGTTGCAAACAAACATAGTGCCGTCATTAAGGCGCAAGCTCCATTCCGCGTTCCGACGACGAAACGCACCTAAGGATAGACGTAACAAGAACATCAGAGGGACTGGAGACACTCTACATCTGACAGCCGATGAGACAAAAAAAAAATCGCGTTGCGCATTCTGGGGCGCAGAAGAAAGCTGAACAGTCTACTCTAAGCGATAGGTTAGCTCATTTCCCGTAATGTCCAAATGACTCCAGATGAACAGAAAAACCATGGAGTGTGCAATATTGCAGAGGTCACAAAGAAGGTCATCGAAAGTGCACACTAACGAGTGTTGAGGGTGTGCACAGAATAATGAGGCCAGTAGACGCGCAGTTGGGAGGGAAAGTGTGGGGAGGGCAGCACTGGTGGGGGTTACAGAGAGGCGGTCAGCACACTGTACGGGAAATGCCGAGCGCTGGAGGGGAAGTGTCTTTTTACACTGAAGCCTGCACTTTTTTTGTAAATATTAAGTGAAGCCCCACCATGGCCACACATTCATGGTGACCATACAAAATGATGTACAGTCACCTCCAGTTTGGTTAGTATCTAAAAAGAATATTGCTGGAAATGCAATAAAACTGCTTTTATTTTCGCCTGACACATAACCATTTGTAGCTTTTAGAGAAGCGTCATGAGTGGCGAATATTAGTTAAAACCTATATTTCTCTTGCTGCCATGTTAAAATTTGCTTCTTTTGCCAAAACACAGTGGAGTTTATACAATGTCACCTCACATGATGTGCATACAAAGCTGTGAGAGAATTCTGAAACAGTGGCTTGTTAACTTTATTAAGTGAGGAACTCACGACAATAGTTTATGAATACGCACTTCCTCTGTACAAAAATGTAATGTCTTCCCTTACATTGTTCCATAACCCACAGCAATTCTCGTTTCACGAGCTATCAATAACCGTTAAAAATTATATTATTTTATTGAAAAAGTTTGTAGTTAGTACAACAAAACCGTAGATAATAACGTATCACATATTAATCATGTGGCAAAATACTCTTCTCTATGTGTGCTATCATTTGCCAAAATCTCGTTTTGATATCTCAAACCATTTTTGAGATACTATGAATATCCATGTTTCATTCTGGCCTTATCGCTGGCTCGCACAACCGCAAACGAGAGTGCTGCATACAATCAGTTTTCTCGAGACTGGTGACAGACACGAACCTACACCTAAGTCTACAGAAAAATTCAATATATTTGCTAAATTTCATATACAGCAACATATTATGTGATATGTACCAAATGGAAAATCATAGTGACCCCTATTTTTCATTGCAAACTCTTCCGATTTTGCGACTGTCTTACTTAAATGCAAGTATCACAATAACTATGAGTATTAATGAAATGATGGGCTTGTCATTATGAAGCTGACATACAGAGGCTATACGCAATGCAAAAATGAATTTTTTACGAAATAGTTTCTGTAAAATCGTTCGTGAAGGACTGCAGGGCATGCGCCTCGGAATCCGTCTTCGCAGTGCATCGCCAAATAGTCGAAAGTGGGCAAAAAATATTCGTCTCCCCCTCCCAACAAACAAATGAACTCACCCAGCGCTCTGGACGACAACTGGTCATTCCACACTGCCCACCGTATCCTGCGCAGACTATAGCATTGGTCGACAGCCTTATGACTGCTTAGAATATCTGCATGCCAAAAATGGTTTGAGAGTTTTCTTCTTGATGAAACATATGACTCTGGTAACAGCAACCAGATATATCGTCGAATTCTCTCGCTGGTGTTTGTGTTGTTCCTGGTCTTCAGTATATCCCGCTTTTTCTGAACCTTCAGAGCTATCAGCATACGTGGCTTCAGCACCTTGGTGTTAATTGAGAACTGAGAAGCAGCGATGTCGGAAAACAAGGGGAAGCAGTGTGTGAAATGCATCCTTCAGTAGCTGCTGAAGAAATTATCTTTTTTTGTAGTTTCTTATTGACGCATACAGCGTCGCTTCACATCGCTTGTCAGGCGACAAATCATTTTGAGACATCGTGCACAAAGACTCTGCTGACACGAAGACCCACCAGGGTCGTCAACGCTCGATGGCTTAATTATACATGTCGCTTGGAAGAAGCTGTAATTACGTCAGTCGCCCAAAGACACCGTAGAATGTTTCCACCCATCAGTACTGACATAATGCACAAACATGCATATGTACCTATCAAACAAAAACGATATTCAACAAGGAAAGAAGTTAAAGCAGGAAATGTCAGACGTTTTTCTTCGTTTTCGCTTTTTCTTCTTAGTAATGGTTAATACTTCGTTAATACCGAAGCCGCCAGAACCGAATTATCCTAAATTCCAGTGCGAAATAAATTAACTGTCAAAGCTAAATCGGTCTGGCAAACAGTTCTTGTCCTAATGGTAAAATGCCTCAAACTTGTGATCAATCGTACATATCTAATTACGAGCAGACTCCAAAAATGAGTAAGTGATCCATGTCATGTAAACACTCCAAATATTTCACACACGAAAACTTTGCCTGAGATGGAAGTCTCTGGCAGGTACAGCCTCATACTCTTAGCAGAGATATATTGTTATCCTCACAGATAAGCTACTGAAAATTCAGTTGAGTTGCATACGGCCTAACTTCTAAAAGATGAGGGCGCATGCTCTGATAATAAATCCTACGTCACTGTGAAGTACACCTAGCTCCATCTGTTGGTGGCTAGATTGAGTCTGGTGAAACCTGCCTGTCTAGAGGAATGTTTGAAGAAAATTTTGCTATTACAGTAGGTTTTTTTTTTGTTTTTTTTTTTTTTTTTTCAAACCTTGGCTGGCTCTGAAGAGCAGATTTCTTCGACTTTATATCCGAAAAACCGGTTCACCGATGACACACAGTCAATTCTAGAGGGTTTGTTACCCGAAGTATAAGCCTTTCGTCTCAATATAGTGGAAAATACAAATCTTTGAATTCCATCCCCCTCTCACAATATTTTGCATTGCATACTAGCTCTCAGATATTCATGTCTCTTTGAATATGAGGATGAATAAGAGACCAAGTGTAATACGATTTATGACACCCATAAGCACTGGATTTCTGACTTTACTTTAATACAATTCAGCGACTAAGGGGCAACACAGTGGGTGAAAGGTTTTTTGAAAATCAATCATTTTTAAAGAACTACTGAAGCAGTCGAGACAGTTGAAGATGGCCGCAAGGTCTGAGACACGCCCTGCACTTTGCAGTAAAAATAAAAACCAACCTCTGACACAACTGAAACACTTCAGAATTTATGCCCGAATCTAGTAACAGTGACTCGCGTATTAAATGAGGATTTCCTACTACGCATATTCGCCAGGCTTTTGATTTATAAGCGACATAGATTGCAAGTAAAATGAATTCGGCAGACTTTTATCTGAAACCGTGATAGTCATTGCAAAAGATTTTACTCTTTTTACCAATTTCAGAAGCTACATCTAGTGACTGCTTAGCAACGCATTAGCAAGATTTCGCATTACTCTCGCAACTGAATGAGAAGTGTGATAGGAATTTAAAAAGCTGTGATGCTTCTACTCATCACTGAGTTATCTGTTCACGTAGGACGTAGATGGTCGACTTCACCCTGTCATTAGGTCTGCTGCCTATGTTCATAATGGCTGCACCGTTACTTACATCTCCTCAGTGTTAAGCAATTCACCAAACCCGATGTCGTCTCTTTAACACGCAAATTAAGACGTGACGTCAGGTAACGTACCGCCTCACGATGCTACGTGACCAAGATCTCTTTTGAAGAAGAGACAGAAAAAAATGGCTCTGAGCACTATGGGACTTAACAGCTGCGGTCATCAGTCCCCTAGAACTTAGAACTACTTAAACCTAACTAACCTAAGGACGTCACACACATCCATGCTCGAGGCAGGAGTCGAACCTGCGACCGTAGCAGTCGCGCGGTTCCGGACTGCGCGCCTAGAACCGCGAGACCACCGCGGCCGCCGAAGAGACAGAAATCCCGGTGTGGCGGTTTCTTTTTTTATCGTTACATAATTTTTACCACCGAAGACATATTGGAATTATCTATCGGAACTATTGCTAACGACTATTAGCTACTGGACGACGATTTCTTAATATTTTTATGCTTTTGCTACTTCTCTGCAGTAGTTGTCTTAAGATGTTGCTTTTATATAGTAGCAAACGAGCGTCGTCAAATGTGACTAGTTCCTTACGATGCGCTCTAATAAACTGCAAATGTGCCTCCCAAAGCAAGTACCGGTCCACGCAACACTGGATGTCCCAGAAGAAATGGGCAGTATTCACGGATATGAGACGAACGCTCATTTGAAGCAAAAAAATTATTACGGACATATGCCCTATTGCGAATGGTTTCCGAGGTAGAACACATTTAAGGTAAAATTTGTTTTCAGGCTCGTGGCGCATACGCATGTGTCTTACCTACCCAAACTATTTGATGTTTTATTCTAGCCCAACTTATCTCGCTTTCAACCTGTTTGCTTCAGATGTCGTTCTGCCATCAAACCAGCTCGCTGAACGCGCAGTTGTCCGCAGTGTGTTGGCAGTGAAGTAGTGCGAGGGACTGAGGGCGTATCAGAGAGAAGCATCGGTTATTCGTGTTTGTACACGCTTTGGCTAAAATGCCACACATCTACACTAATGAAGAACACGAAGACATGGTGTGTAGCTACGGTTTCAGTGACGGTGGTTCTGCTGCTGTCGCAGAATACCGTCGGTGCTTTCTGATACATCGATTCCTGAACGTAGAGTGCTTACCAGACCTTTCAGCACATTGTGAGAAACAAGTATTCTTCAATGTTCCCATTTTTTTCTGAATGTGTAGTTCAACAACATATGCAGGAACAGCAACACATGGTTGTAATGGTGCATCGTAATCATACTATAAGTCCGCGGAGACTCCTGCATTTTTTAATGTTCACTGACTGCTGTACATGTGTAAATGTGGAAACCTGACAAATTACTGAATAATACAGAAAATAAATAAAAATGTACAAAAAAAGTGTTCTATCTCGGAAACTATTCAGAATATTGCAAATGTCGAAATTATACTGACTATTCCTCCTGTGATACCGTGTACACTCATCGTCCATATTACGTTCTATCCGAAACGAGGATCTGATCAAACTGGATAGTAGTCAGGAACGAAACAAATAGCGTTTATCTGTAATTTTTAAGAATTCCACTACAAAATTTACATATCTGTACCTGAATGTACTAGACCAGGTAACTGAATTTTTGTAGGTTAACCGATTCTTCCGTCACTTCTCGGTAGAGCAATTTCATAACTATAAATGAAAAGCATAAATTTCGGATGCTCTACAGCAAAGTGTAGAACATCCACAATTTGTGCTTTTCATTTGTGTAAATTGAAGGTCGAGAGGGGAAGAAAGGTATGAGAAGTCAGGGGTTCACTGCATTGTTTTCTCTTATATAAACCTTTACCATTCTAGAGCAAGTCAATTGAAAAACGAGTATTTAGCAACGTACAACTGATGTAAGAAAACTAATAGTTCGGAAGGCCGGCCGCGGTGGCCGTGCGGTTCTAGGCGTTCCAGTCCGGAGCCGCGCTGCTGCTACGGTCGCAGGTTCGAATCCTGCCTCGGGCATGGGTGTGTGTGATGTCCTTAGGTTAGTTAGGTTTAAGTAGTTCTGAGTCTAGGGGACTGATGACCACAGCAGTTGAGTCCCATAGTTCTCAGAGCCATTTAGTTCGGAAGAAGACAGAAATCTTTATGCCTCTTGGAAGAGGACAGAAATCTTTACGCCTCTTCCTAGAACTACACTCCTGGAAATGGAAAAAAGAACACATTGACACCGGTGTGTCAGACCCACCATACTTGCTCCGGACACTGCGAGAGGGCTGTACAAGCAATGATCACACGCACGGCACAGCGGACACACCAGGAACCGCGGTGTTGGCCGTCGAATGGCGCTAGCTGCGCAGCATTTGTGCACCGCCGCTGTCAGTGTCAGCCAGTTTGCCGTGGCATACGGAGCTCCATCGCAGTCTTTAACACTGGTAGCATGCCGCGACAGCGTGGACGTGAACCGTATGTGCAGTTGACGGACTTTGAGCGAGGGCGTATAGTGGGCATGCGGGAGGCCGGGTGGACGTACCGCCGAATTGCTCAACACGTGGGGCGTGAGGTCTCCACAGTACATCGATGTTGTCGCCAGTGGTCGGCGGAAGGTGCACGTGCCCGTCGACCTGAGACCGGACCGCAGCGACGCACGGATGCACGCCAAGACCGTAGGATCCTACGCAGTGCCGTAGGGGACCGCACCGCCACTTCCCAGCAAATTAGGGACACTGTTGCTCCTGGGGTATCGGCGAGGACCATTCGCAATCGTCTCCATGAAGCTGGGCTACGGTCCCGCACACCGTTAGGCCGTCTTCCGCTCACGCTCCAACATCGTGCAGCCCGCCTCCAGTGGTGTCGCGACAGGCGTGAATGGAGGGACGAATGGAGACGTGTCGTCTTCAGCGATGAGAGTCGCCTCTGCCTTGGTGCCAATGTTGGTCGTATGCGTGTTTGGCGCCGTGCAGGTGAGCGCCACAATCAGAACTGCATACGACCGAGGCACACAGGGCCAACACCCGGCATCATGGTGTGGGGAGCGATCTCCTACACTGGCCGTACACCACTGGTGATCGTCGAGGGGACACTGAATAGTGCACGGTACATCCAAACCGTCATCGAACCCATCGTTCTACCATTCCTAGACCGGCAAGGGAACTTGCGGTTCCAACAGGACAATGCACGTCCGCATGTATCCCGTGCCACCCAACGTGCTCTAGAAGGTGTAAGTCAACTACCCTGGCCAGCAAGATCTCCGGATCTGTCCCCCATTGAGCATGTTTGGGACTGGATGAAGCGTCGTCTCACGCGGTCTGCACGTCCAGCACGAACGCTGGTCCAACTGAGGCGCCAGGTGGAAATGGCATGGCAAGCCGTTCCACAGGACTACATCCAGCATCTCTACGATCGTCTCCATGGGAGAATAGCAGCCTGCATTGCTGCGAAAGGTGGATATACACTGTACTAGTGCCGACATTGTGCATGCTCTGTTGCCTGTGTCTATGTGCCTGTGGTTCTGTCAGTGTGATCATGTGATGTATCTGACCCCAGGAATGTGTCAATAAAGTTTCCCCTTCCTGGGACAATGAATTCACGGTGTTCTTATTTCAATTTCCAGGAGTGTATATTACGAAAAATAATTTTTTGTTTAAGTACAAAAGTACAGTGATTGGGAACAGTCACGGAATACAACTTTGAAAAATCATCGGACAACTCGGTAGTTGTTACAATTGTTGAACTCAACTTGTTTCGGACTCTCCTGTTGTTAGAGTCTATGAGACACAACGTCATCTACGATACTCTGACTTCTTTGTATTACTTTAGAAAGTCAGCACCATCAATTGAATTTGTTACAGTCTGTAACTTATTATAGTGGTGATGTAAACCTACAGCTTTGAGAGTTTAGTGTATTCCTTACTCTGAACTTCGTTGTTTCCTGCTTCAGCTGAAATAACAGGTTTCGCCAAAAAGTTTACTTTTTAGATAGGTACAGGGCTATTACAAATGATTGAAGCGATTTCATAAATTCACTGTAGCTCCATTCATTGACATATGGTGACGACACACTACAGATACATAGAAAAACGCATAAAGTTTTGTTCGGCTGAAGCCGCACTTCAGGTTTATGCCGCCAGAGCGCTCGAGAGCGCAGTGAGACAAAATCGCGACAGGAGCCGAGAAAGCGTATGTCGTGCTTGAAATGCTCTCACATCAGTCAGTCATAACAGCGCAACGACACTTCAGGACGAAGTTCAACAAAGATCCACCAACTGCTAACTCCATTCGTGGATGGTATGCGCAGTTTAAAGCTTCTGGATGCCTCTGTAAGGGAAAATCAACGGGTCGGCCTGCAGTGAGCGAAGAAACGGTTGAACGTGTGCGGGCAAGTTTCACGCGTAGCCCGCGGAAGTCGACGAATAAAGCAAGCAGGGAGCTAAACGTACCACAGCCGACGGTTTGGAAAATCTTACGGAAAAGGCTAAAGCAGAAGCCTTACCGATTGCTATTGCTACAAGCCCTGACACCCGATGACAAAGTCAAACGCCTTGAATTTTCGGCGCGGTTGCAACAGCTCATGGAAGAGGATGCGTTCAGTGCGAAACTTGTTTTCAGTCATGAAGCAACATTTTTTCTTAATGGTGAAGTGAACAGACACAATGTGCTAATCTGGGCGGTAGAGAATCCTCACGCATTCGTGCAGCAAATTCGCAATTCACCAAAAGTTAACGTGTTTTGTGCAATCTCACGGTTTAAAGTATACGGCCCCTTTTTCTTCTGCGAAAAAAACGTTACAGGACACGTGTATCTGGACATGCTGGAAAATTGGCTCATGCCACAACTGGAGACCGACAGCGCCGACTTCATCTTTCAACAGGATGGTGCTCCACCGCACTTCCATCATGATGTTCGGCATTTCTTAAACAGGAGATTGGAAAACCGATGGATCGGTCGTGGTGGAGATCATGATCAGCAATTCATGTCATGGCCTCCACGCTCTCCCGACTTAACCCCATGCGATATCTTTCTGTGGGGTTATGTAAAAGATTCAGTGTTTAAACCTCCTCTACCAAGAAACGTGCCAGAACTGCGAGCTCGCATCAACGATGCTTTCGAACTCATTGATGGGGACATGCTGCGCCGAGTGTGGGAGGAACTTGATTATCGGCTTGATGTCTGCCGAATCACTAAAGGGGCACATATCGAACATTTGTGAATGCCTAAAAAAACTTTTTGAGTTTTTGTATGTGTGTGCAAAGCATTGTGAAAATATCTCAAATAATAAAGTTATTGTAGAGCTGTGAAATCGCTTCAATCATTTGTAATAACCCTGTATAGAGTAATAAAAGCAGCGCATGTGTTTATGTATAAACAAAGACAATGTCTTCTTATGTAAACAGAGTTACTCCTCAGACTACGAAAATCAGCTCTTAGGCAACAGGAAGACGCACTGGGTCGATCACTACCTTCATGCCAGTAATTCCTGAGTCGGCTACGCTTTCTAACAAAGACCCGGCCGTTGCGATGTGTTGCAAAAGCACCTGACGGAACAAACGACGTTATTACAAAAACACAGAGAAACGGCTCCTTGTTCGTTAAAATGCCCCGTTATCTACCTGCACTCGTCACGGCAGGTGAATATTTCTTTCTAAATTCTTAACTTCTCTAAATTCGTTAGTTCCTTCGATATACATTATAATTCTAACTCACACAGCATGTCATAAGAAAGTAAAATCTATTAAATAATTTATACACTCGTATATCGAAAATTTATTGTGTTTTGTATTTTTCTTCAACTTCTGGTTGAAGCTGAGCATTTGGCGAGAGATTGCAAGTACATGTGTGGGTGAATGGATTAAAATCTGTAGAGGATATAAGCCTATTTTTTTTTTCAAACGACCTAGAGTGGACATATATGATACGAAGGTAAAAGTTATCAACTTTTAGTAAATAAAAGTACGCCCTATTACCCCTAGGGATGGGAGTGGCGATGAGAAGGGGTGGCGTGTAAAAATGTTCGAAAACGATCTGTTGGCGTTTCTTTCCTGTACTTAGTTGACTTGGAATACTTTAAAAGTGTGAAGGACAATCCGTCTTATTTGTGTTGTTCAATGCGTCAGCCACGTACGAGGTAGAGCACTACAGCAAGCTAATAATTTTAGTGCATTATTGTCTCGGAAGAGTACTTGAAGTTACAATACCTTCTCTATAACAACTTTGAAGTGAAAGGTAGTAGAGCTACTTTTTATTTAAATAATTACACTTAATAGGTTTAATGTAAAATATTTCTTTTTTGGTGATAAAAATAAATTTGATCTGTCATGACAATAAATACAGTTAAAGAAAATGTTAGCTATATTTACATTATCATCATCGCACTTTAAAACAACGAAATAAGACAAACACTGAGAACATACAGTACTTCAAAAGCAAGGCATTAGAAAAACCATCAGGAACGAGCAAAAAAAAATTCCGAAATTAGGCAAAAATGGTACCAAAACTGGGCCAGAAGGAAAAAAACCCATAGAATTTGGCAAAAATAAAATAAAATAAGGCAGAAATTAACACCAAAATTAGGCAAAAATTAACACCAAAATTGGACAAACATAGCACGAAAATTGGGCGAAATATAGCACCGAAATTGGGTAGTCGAAATCGAGCAAAATACGCAGCAAAATTGGGCAAAACGACACCGAAATTGGGCAAAACAAAACGGTTACTGGGCAAAAACACGCTCCGAAATTGGATGAACAAAAGCACCTAATTGGGCGTACAAAGGCATCGAAAGTGGGTTGACGCATACTGCAGAACTGAGTTACAAAAGCTCTGAAATAGGACAAGAAAACCGAAATTACGCAAAAAGTAGCGAAACTGGAAAAAATTAGACTAAGGTTGGGCAAAAGTTAGCATCATGGGCAAAAATTAGCTCCAAATCGGGTCAAAAATGAACACCGAAACTGGGCACAAACACAGATTTTTCGTTTCCCTGGTCTCAAGACTGATGACGGTTCTCGAGACGCAATAAAAGGCGACGACATCAACGAGCGCGTCAGCCATCCAGGTCGTCAGCGACGTTGGGAAAAGCGAGCGCGAGCGCGCCGAAAGCGAGCCGGGCTGCTGGGCCGGCGACCGGTTCCGCCTGAGAAATCGCCTGCCCAGCCTCGCCTGGACGCCGTGTGCCGCCGTGCGTACGTAGCCGCCTGGCGCCGCGGCGGTAGCGGCCAGCAGGTGGCACACGCTTTCACGCACGCTTTCAGCGTGTTGTGCTGCCTCTTGTCAAGTTCGCATCTGGCGCGAGCAGCTGGTTATCCGTTTTCTATATCCCCAAAGATGTATGAGACGGGCGAAATACCCTCAGACTTTAAGAAGAATATAATAATTCCAATCCCAAAGAAGCAGGTGTTGACAGATGTGAAAATCACCGAACTATCAGTTTAATAAGTCACAGCTGCAAAATACTAACACGAATTCTTTACAGACGAATGGAAAAACTGATAGAAGCCGACCTCGGGGAAGATCAGTTTGGATTCCGTAGAAATATCGGAACACGTGAGGCAATACTGACTTTACGACTTATCTTAGAAGAAAGATTAAGGAAAGGCAAACCTACGTTTCCAGCATTTGTAGACTTAGAGAAAGCTTTTGGCAATGTTGACTGGAATACTCTCTTTCAAATTTTAAAGGTGGCAGGATTAAAATACAGGGAGCGAAAGGCTATTTACAATTTGTACAGAAACCAGATGGCAGTTACAAGAGTCGGGGGGCGTGAAAAGGAAGCAGTGGTAGGGAAGGGAGTGAGACAGGGTTGTAGCCTCTCCCCGATGTTATTCAATCTGTATACTGAGCAAGCAGTAAAGGAAACAAAAGAAAAATTCGGAGTAGGTATTAAAAACCATGAGAAGAAATAAAAACTTTGAGGTTCGCCGATGACATTGTAATTCTGTCAGAGACAGCAAAGACTTGGAAGAGCAGTTGAACGGAATGGACATTGTCTTGAAAGGATATAAGATGAGCATCAACAAAAGCAAAAAGAGGATAATGGAATCTAGTCGAATTAAGTCGGTTGATGCTGAGGGAATTAGATTAGGAAATGAGATACTTAAAGTAGTAAAGGAGTTTTGCTATTTGGGGAGCAAAATAACTGATGATGGTCGAAGTAGTGAGGATATAAAATGTAGACTGGCATTGGCAAGGAAAGCGTTTCTGAAGAAGAGAAATTTGTAAACATCGAGTATAGATTTAAGTGTTAGGAAGTTATTTCTGTAAGTATTTGTACGGAGTGTAGCCATATATGGAAGTGAAACATGGACGATAAATAGTTTGGACAAGAAGAGAATAGAAGCTGTCGAAATGTGGTGCTACAGAACAATGCTGAAGATTAAATGGGTAGATCACATAACTAATGAGGAGGTATTGAATAGAATTGTGGAGAAGAGGAGTTTGTGGCACAACTTGACAAGAAGAAGGGACCGGTTGGTAGGACATGTTCTGAGGCATCAAGGGATCACAAATTTAGCATTGGAGGGCAGCGTGGAGGGTAAAAATCGTAGAGGGAGATCAAGAGATGAATACACTAAGCAGATTCAGAAGGATGTAGGTTGCAGTAAGTACTGGGAGATGAAGCTTGCACACGATAGAGTAGCATGGAGAGCTGCATCAAACCAGTCTCAGGACTGAAGACAACAACTACAACAACAATATCTCCAAAAATTACTATCTATATCTACATCTACACGCTGCAAGCCACTTTATAGTGCATGCCGGAGGGTATGGTGTGCAGAAGCCTAGCACAGTCACTTCCAGTCGTAGATGGTGCACGGCCAGAAAAAACGGTTGGTAAGATTCAGTGTGACCATAAATCTTGGGAATTTTACCTTCATGATCTTTACGCAGGCCATGTGTAGGATGAATATTAGTTGACTCACGTTAGAAGGTACGCTCGCAGAATTTTAACAGTGAGCCACACTGTGATACACGACATCTCACTTGTAGCGCCTGTAGTTGGATCAACATCTCCGTGACGCTTTCATGGTTACTAAATGAATCGCGCTGCTCTTCACTTGATCTTGTCTATTTCCACCATCAGTACTATATGGATGCGGCTCCCAGACTGACAGGCAATAATCAGGTATCGGTCGAACGACTTCTTTGTAAACTACCTCCTTCGATGGTGAATTACACTGCCTCAGGATTGTTCCAGTGGCTCTCTTTTTAGCAGCTGTAGGTACTTAACAAACTGTACACTTCAGCTACACTAAGCTTTTCCAGATTGGGTTTCCTAAATTTCCCCAAAACAGACAAAAATTCCCCAAATTGATACCATTTTGGCAGTTTTTTCCCAAATATCTCAAATAATAGTTCGAAGGAATATATATGTTTATCATCAGTATTGGCAGCATGAAGAGGCAGAATTACGTGCGCAGGACCTTAAAATTATCGTACATATAAAAAAATAAAACATAAAATAAAAATTTTAATTAGTAAATAAAGACAGATACTCTAATCAAAAATATATAAAGCATGATCTACGGGCGTCACATTTGCTTTCTTCACATTTTTTTCGTCGTCCTATTGGTTTACCATTAGATGCTACAGAAACTTTAGAAATAGATAAAAGAGCTATTTTGTTGCTTAGTGAGTATAATTACGGCGGCATAAATTTTTTTGATCTCTTAGGCATCTACTTATTGCAAAATGTAAATTTTCTCTGCCATAAAAATTATAGTACATTTATGTATTATAAAGATATCAAGTTACATGTTACAATGAATTGGAAAATGTTCTGGGGAAGGCTAACGAAAGACTGCGTTTTACTGGCAGGACACTTAGAAAATGTAACAGATCTACTAAGGAGACTGCCTACATTACGCTTGTCCGTCCTTTTCTGCGCGGTGTGGGATACTTACCAGATAGGACTGACGGAGAACATCGAAAAAGTTCAAAGAAGGGCAGCACGTTTTGTATTATCGCGAAATATGCGAGAGAGTTTCCATGAAGTGATACAGGATTTGAGTTGGACATCATTAAAAGAAAGGCGTTTTTTGTTGCGACGGAACGTTCTCACGAAATTCCAGTCATCAACTTTCTCCTCCGAATGCGAAAATATTTTTTTGACACCCACCTACATAGGGAGAAACGACCACCACGATAAAATAAGGGAAATCAGAGCTCGCACGGAAAGATATAGGTGTTCGTTCTTTCAGAGCACTATACGAGATTGGAATAATAGAGAATTGTGAAGGTGGTTCGATGAACCCACTGCCAGGCACTTAAATGTAATTTGCATGGTATCCATGTAGATGTAGATGTAGACTGAATGAAATTATGTGACATGTACTAATGCCTAACAAAACCAGTATGGTCAATTTTTTTTTATGCCAGAAGTGACATGACATCGACATTATTGTGCGTATTATATACATTCTCTGACTTAAGTCTGGTAAGTATTTTACTTCTTGGCTCGAATTTATTAAATCCCATCATTTTTTAACTGTACCGTAATCTAATTATGTGATCAGGTGTGCTTGTGTTCATTCTGTTTCCCAATTTGTCTTTTACCACACTCATTATGGATAATGCTCTCTCCATACTTGCGTTGGAGATGGCACGTTCAAAAATGCTGTCACCAACTTTCTGACAGTCGAGAATTTCCGCTCTTCATCAGAATCTTCAAAGGCCGACACTTCACCCCAAAATGCCTCTGCTGTTGAATTGACCCTGTTCCACTGTTAGAAAGGGGGAATTCGCCATTGATCCAAAGCGCTGTCAACATTGTCAACTCCAAGTAATTCTTTAAAATTGGCCATTATGTCCCCCACATCAGGCGGCCTTGGCTAGTAGCCGAGTCTGGTGCGGAACAGGCATTTTTTTTTCCAAAAGCTTTAGATTATTTGGAATTCTCCTCTGAATTTCTTGGCATAATTGACAAAGAAATGATACACACCACTCTTTTGCAGCTCTTAAATATTTTTGGTCAATACCTCATGTTCTTTCATTCACTATTCATCATATAATCCCTGAAACTGAAGCCTATCAAACCCTGTCTCTTGACATTACTTAATCGTCCTTGGGGTACTAACACTGACAGACAGTTCAGCAGCAAAGTATGTAGTTCTGATAACAGTTTAAGAGGTTCAACATTATCAGCCTGAAACATGTGTTACAATCGGTGACTGCTTTTAGTGAGTGTTTCGAAAATATAAGATTAATTTATTGGGTTTTCACAATAGCATTAGAGAATTGCGAAGGTGGTTCGATGAACCCTCTGCCAGGCACCAGCAGCATAGAATCAGTCTTTATCCTTGGTCAATTTAAAGTGGAGGTCTAAAGCATGCCATTGGTCTGAAATCAGAGCATCCCTGGCAACCTGTCTATTTTGAGTGGTTCCTTTCCGGCCAGTGTTCCATGCGGCGGTGAATATTCAATTTGCAGCTTGGTACTGCACGAAAACCAGTTGTGATTGCACGAAAACCAGTTGTGAACTTCTCTAACGATGTATTCTAAATGCGAAGGTAATACCTTACAAGCGCGTTCACTGCGGCAAGATGCAATGAGTGTGACACATATTTGACAGTAGTAAGATGGGACAAAGATTCTTTCAAAACTGAAGAGAATGAATGATGTTCTCCTGCCACTGCATTAACTCCGTCAACACCCACTGCCTAAATCATTTACATCAAGGCTATTTGAAGTTAGTTGCTTTTTATACGCATTAACTAAAGAATCAGCATCACCACCTTCTATTTCCAACAGTATATAAAACGTTGTCATTATCTTTTTCGTGTTTCATGAGTATTGGTCTGACCTGTGCAACTCCCAGTCTTTTGGTACAGATCTTTCGCCGAATGAGTGGTTGCATATGATTGCTAAGTATGGAGCATACTCTGGAAGGAGCCTGACTGATATACAATCGGGGCCGGAGGCCTTGGTTTATTAAGTGATTTAAGCTGCTTCGATGGATCGACAACATCTATTTCTAAGCTTCTAATATTGGCAGCTGTTTTTGATTCTAATTCGGAAATATTTACTTCCTCTTCTTTGGTGAAGGAATTTCGGAAAACTGTGTTTAGTAACTGTGCTTTAGTGTCACTGTCGTCAGTAACATCACCATTGTTATCGCGGAGTGAAGGTATTGATTGCACCTTGCCGCTGGTGTTATTTACATACGACCAGAATCTCTTTTAATTTTCTGCCAGATTTCGAGAGAGAGTTTCATTGTGAAAACCACAAAAAGCATCTCGGATTGACGTTTAAACTTCGCCAGTCATTGAGGTTATGGGCTTTTTTAAACTTGGCATATTTTTTCCTTGCTTCTGCAACAGTCTGTACCACGAGGAATCAGTAAGATCCCATTTTGAATTTTGTGTACCACGGGGATCAGTACCATCTCTTATTAATTTATTTGGTATTTATGTCTCCACTGCAGTCGATACTATTTCTTTGAATTTAAATCACATCTGGTTTATCCTTACACAGTCAGACAGGAAGGATGTGAGACCACCTTTTAGGAACGCGCCAAGCGAATTTTTTTCTGGTTTTTTAGATAGATGTATTGTGTGTTTATTTTTGGTGGGTCTGGCTACAACAACCTGGTGGTCACTAATCCGTCTACACGTCATGTTGTTTCCTATTTGCTCAGGATTATTTGTTGCTAACAGGTTAAGTAAGTTTTCGCAACCGTTTCGTATGGGCTCCTGAATTAATTGTTCAAAACATATTTCGGAGAACACGTTCAGTACTATTTCGCACGACGTTTCATGCCTACGTCTTTAATCATGTACGAGTGTCATTCAATAATTAAAAAGACAAATTGGTCTGGAGAAAAATGCGTTTATTTTTACAAAACAATACTTTTTCTACTTTTCAACACAATCCCCTTGAACATTTATGCACTTGTACCAACAGGCTACAAGTATTTTTACCCCGGCTGCAAAGAACTCTTCATCTTGATGTTTCAACCTATTTCCCACAAACTTTTTCACGTCCTCGTTGTCCTGGAACCTCTTCCCACGTAATGCCTTCTTCAATGCACCAAACAAATGGAAATCACTAGATGCTAAATCAGGACGGTAATGGAGATGAGGCAGTACTTCCCAGCCCGTTTTGACGGTGGTTTCACGGATTAGTTGAACAATATGAGGACGTGCGTTGTCTTGCTGGAGAATCACACCTCTCCTCTGAGAACCATGACGTCTCGCTCTCGTGGCTGGCTTCACCTTGTTTAGAAGCAAATCCGAGGAGTATTGACTGTTCATTGTACGCTGCTCAGGTTAATACTTTGTTGAGGAACTGCTCACCTTCTCTTTCGTAATGTTCCTTTAGCTCTGTGCACACTCTCAACCTTGTCTCCTTGTTCAACCGCGTCGACTCCTCTGGGACCCATCTCGCACATGTTTTGCGATACCTCAGCTCATTACAGTTATGACTGGTACAACTGTACCAGTCCTAACTTGAACCTTGTCAACTATCATTTCTATAGTCACACAGCGGTCGGCACGAATAATGTCATCAATTCGACTTTTAAGTGAGGGAATTGAAACTGCAACTGGTCGGCTAGAACGGTGTTCGTCAGTCACTGAGTCGCGGCCATTTTTGAACTGCTCTACCCACTTGCAAAAATTTGCACGATTCATACAACCTTCACAATAAACTTTAGACATTCTACAGTACATATTCACTGGTTTCTCGCCTTCAGCAAGTAAAAAACCGAATAACAGGACGTTTTTCAACTAATGTGGACGTTTCAAGCGGACTCGCCATCTTGAAATGTATTTTTGAGGTTATAAACAAAACAATGTTGATACATCAGCTGATCATGGCTCATCCCAGTCATGCCAACTTAAAGCCATACAAGTACTAAACTTGCTCTACTAACAGTTTTTTTCCCAGGCCAATTTCTCTCTTTAATTATTGAATGACCCTCGTATTTTCGCCAACATATCGAGGGTATATTGAAGTCGCAGTTGTAATTGTGTGAGTGAGGTACCTATTTGAAATGAGACTACAGTTTTCTTTAAACTTTGAACTTAGATACAAAAGCGATATTTTGATGTAAAAGCATCTGTTCGTCGAATATTCTTTTGTGACAAAATACAGTCAGATTTGAGTCGCTAACAACTATCAGATAGTGACAGTGGAGAGTACAATGGGCAGATCATTTCCATAGAGTTTAAATTACATGTCTGAGCGCGTTCATAGCGCAGTATTCGTTTTACCCGTGACGTCATCCCTCGGTGCAGGCGCATACACGTGTCTGTTACGAATTTACTTCGTGTTACCGCGGAAATGCGTTTAGCTAGGACATTGATTTGGCTGTAATGGTGAAGAACTTGTGGGACACTACTAGGACCCAAAGTGAGACAAAAATATCCGCCAGATGTAAGTGAAAAGGGGTATTAAATTGAATATTACAAAATAATGAAATACACTACACAACAAATGTCTGGAATACTATCGTGATTTTACAGTAAAAGTAATATAGCTAAGCGTTGAAATTTCTGGCAAATAAGCTACTTGTATGATTACGTTGTTTTCTGTTCCCTACGGGGTTGATTGTAGCGTGTCCACAAACCATCGGAATGATTGATTTCGGTGGCCGCCCTCTGACCCCGCCATCAGGGTGACTGATTTCGGTGTGTTTCCATTCAGCCGCGGTAACTCTTGCTCTGGCCGCTACGCATCTACCGGCGGATTACAAAACACAACCACTGTAATAAGGAAAAAGTCCATGAAGTAATAGCGACAGGCGCACTTGCTATGGATACTCACCGAAATCAAGCACCCAAATGGTGACAGACAATATGACTCACCAAAATCGAGCACACCGATGGGAGCAGAAAAGTATTCCATCCACGTCGTTCGTTGTTCCTGGGTCACGCAAAGCGTAGTTTCTAACCAGACACTGAAACGGCCAACCATATTGTGCTGAACAATAAAATTTGGACCACTAAAATAAATTTCGAACATAATTATGGACCGTTAGAGCACAAAGGTTTACATTTACGTTGTACAGGAAATGTAGAATCAAATGCGTCTGTTCTAAATTGGAAAAATGGGCAACTTTAATATCTATAGATTACAACGCTATCTGCCAGGAATGGAAAACACTGCTTTGACTGAATCGTATGTATTATTGGTGTATAATCAGAGCAGAGTACGCAATAAAAATGGGGGGGGGGGGTTTCTAGTTGAAAATATTAAGTTAACCCCGCCCACACAGGAGGTGTGGTTTGGAGGTTGCGACTTTTAGCATTGACAGATGTCCCCTGTTCTATAGTCAGATTAAAATCACTTGATATTTGTCTGTCATTTGCCGCTAAAGCGTTGCCACATCGGCTGCCGACTACCGCTGGGTTATAAGCGACACACAAACACGGCTGGTCACTTCACAAATGCTGTTAACGTGTAACGTGAAGCAAAGTACGTGGCAGCCGCGAGGTGTGTAGGAAACGCGAGATGCTTTTTCGACAGCTGTTTTTAAGTGACCAATGACTGAACTGTGGCATACGACGTATTTTGTAGCTCTGAATTTAAGCTCGTATCCTAAGCTATCTACAACTTACTCACATGCAATGCATCTGGGAAAACGGCTGCCAACAATCTGCGGCAGAACTAAATCACAATCACTTTGTTCCCGGCGATTAAAGCTAACCTCTACGAGCAAACTCAAGACAGAAAAAATTCAGTTTCAGCGCTAAAAGTGAACTGTACTTTGTCGCTGTTGTTTACCTGAAACTATCCTCACACTGACTACACGAACCATGATTCCGGATCAAATCACATCTAGAAATTGTTGTGATAGTTTTGCAACTGCGAACGGTTCGGACACGACGTTGGGCGCTCTGATTGGAGGGAATCAGCTCCAAAGAGCGAAATGTCAACTAACAAGTAATTTTAATCGTACTATAATATTAACTTTTCACCTAGAGGATTTATTTTTTCGTATGATGAATCGTTTTCGAGATATTTGTTTCTAGTTAAAACAAACACCCCTTATGATGATTTCACTGAGGTCGTAAGTTGTACATTTTCATACATCTACAGATCGCGTCGTTGCTGCGGTGGTCTGTTCATTATAGATTAGATTAGATTATTACTTGTTCCATAGATCATGAATACAACATTTTGTAATGACGTGGAACGTGCCAGGTTAATAAAACGTGTCTACAAGATATTACATAACACAAAATATTACATGACACTTAATATTTTATTTTATTTTTTTGGGTATGGGTTTGGGAAAGTACCCACTTACTATATCCAAAAATTCATCTAATGAGTAGAAGGAGTTGCCATTCAGAAATTCTTAAAATATCCTTTTAAATGTTATATGACTATCTGTCAGACTTTTGATGCTATTAGGTAAGTGACCAAAGACTTTTGTGGCACCTTCTGAGCCAAAGTTAGATTTAACCTTGAGTAGTGAAGGTCATCCATTCTCCTAGTGTTGTAGCCATGTACACTGCTATTACTTTTGAATTCGTTCGGATTGTTAATAACAAATTTCATAAGTGAATATATATATATTGTGAGGTTACAGTGAAGATCCCTGGCTCATTAAATAAGTGTCTGCAGGATGATCTTGGATGAGCTCCAGCAATTATTCTGATTACACGCTTTTGTGCAATGAACACTCTTTTACTCAATGATGGGTTACCCCAGAATGTGATGCCATACGAAAGCAGAGAATGAAAATAGGCGTGGTAAGCTAATTTTCTGAAATGTATGTCGCCAAAATTTGCAATGACGCAATTAACATAAGTAGCTGAATTCAAATGTTTCAGCAGATCCTCAGTGTGTTTTTTCCAGTTCAACCCCTCATCAATGCATACACCTAGAAATTTTGAATATTCTACCTTAGCTACCGATTTCTGATCGAAATCTATATTTATTAATGGTGTCATTCCATTTACTGTGTGGAACTGTATATACTGTGCTTTGTCAAAGTTTAATGAGAGCCCATTTGTAGAGGACCTCTTAATGATTTTCTGAAAAACATCGTTTTCAACTTCATCAGTTAATCCTTGTCTGTTGGGTGTGATAGCTATACTTGTATCATCAGCAAAAAGTACCAGCTTTGCATCTTCGTGAATATAGAATGGCAAGTCATTAATATATATTAAAAACAGCAGAGGACCCAAGACCGAACCTTGCGGCACCCCACTCTTGATTGTTCCCAATTTGAGAAATCACCAGTTATTTGCATATTATGTGAACTGCTTATTTCAGCTTTCTGCACCCTTCCAGTTAGGTACGATTTGAACCATTTGAGAGCTGCCCTATTCATACCACAGTACTTGAGCTTATCTAGAAGTATTCCATGATTTAAATTGTCATTTATAGGTATACGTTGAATTATATATATTGACTGTTGTCAGTATTCAGTTAGCGTTTTATCAGTTCGACGACCACTAGTCAAACAGGTGTTAAACTGGAATTCTATGTACGCATACGTTCATTAGATATTACATCTGTTAACAGTTCATGTTCACACATCGAAATGTGAAAAAATTCTAATTTTCCTATACTATATCACACGCTAGTATCTAGTGTGATGTAAGTGAATTTCTATGTTTTTCAACTGACGATGTACAGTCGTGGACAAAAAGAGCGAGATCCATCGCCTTTTCGTTATGCTGATCTGCACAGCTTTAAAGTCTGCTACACAGCATAATAGCAAGGCGACGAAGAGCTCCCAACATACTATGCACAGGCGTGAAATTGAAAAATCATCTGAACTTTGTCAGACTGTTTTCAATCATGTGTAAGACTATATTAATGCTGATTCCAAATCACGAAAATACAGGAATACAAATAAAATCCATTTGCCTATACACGTGGTAATTCAGATCCCAGTATTTATGCCACCACGTTTTAAAAGTGCGAGCATTCCCATTGCTAGCTAGCTTAAGAAACACTTCGGTTAATGAACGTTTTCTGGCTGTGGCGAGTCTAATGGAGAATTCGAAACATTGTAGAATACGTTTGGCAGCTATGTCGCCGTTTATTTCCTGGGGTGGTGCAGAATTATCCAACTAAACGTACTCACTAATAAAAGTATTTTGTTATTTCGATAAACATCCTGAATGATTGTCACATAAGCGGTGACATAAAGGTAGAAAATTCATGTTTTGGGTTAAGAAAGCTCTACGCAATTGAAACTGCAAATCATTTTTCCATTTTCATTGCGAAATTGCCGGTTTATTCATATCTGGGGTAATAATAGAGGGCTGTTTGCCTGGGTTGTCTGCTAGCATAGTGAAAGGTGTTTGCTACTGCAAGGGAAGTCTGGTTTGTTTTCGGTTCTAATCGCGCTGGAGGCAGATAGACTATCAGTAAAGTAATTTTAAGAAATTCTCGCGCCCCCAATACGTTTTATCGCAACCTTTATTCTGTACCGGCGCCATGTGGATGTCAATATGAAACTCTTGTAGGATTTCATACTTGTTACTGCCCACTTTTTCCGCTTCTGTCAATAATTGAATTGACGTAAGTGTGGCAATGAATGATTTTTAACTGAATTTCGTTATGAATCTTCACGCATTGCTAAATTTGCACACTTTCATGGTAGGTCAGCACCGGTAACCCAGTATGACTGGTCTGAACGTTGACACAGACCGTTTCGCGGCCGAATGCGCGTAATATTTTGCTAATTCGTAACGATCTGGGATACTTTGTCTTACTAAAACGGTTATGTTATCTCGATAACCTGAAATTCATTTTTATTAGTACAGTTCATACTAATTAGCGTTTCTTCTTTCATTTATATCTTATATTTACGTGTCGTGCTTAACAGACGAATCAGAATTAATATAGTCTTACACATGATTGAAAACAGTCTGACAAAGTTCGGATGATTTTTCAATTTCACGCCTGTACATAGTATGTTGGTAGCTCTTCGTCGCCTTGCCTGTTATGCTGTGTAGCAGACTTTAAAGCTGTGCGTATCAGCATAACGAAAAGGCGAGGGGTCTCGCTCGTTTTGTCCACGACTGTACTCGTACATCTAATAACTTTCGCACGGTATCTACTCACCGATCCTGACTACCCTTAGATATTCAGGAAACATATGGGAATGAGATTTCAAATCTCGAATCAGAACATGTGAATACAAAAAATATAATAACGGCCGTAGAGCAACCACTCATTGTCCTATTACGTTAATATTCTCTGGCGTCTGCATCGTATCACAAGTTAAATGGAATCCTAGGGAGCTGATCAAGCTGTGGCTGCCTTGAGATTTGGCCAATCCGGCTTCCCGAGCAGGGGGCTGGTCATCGACGTGTCTCCACTACCGTAATCTGCCGACGAGCTTCGGCCACCACCGTTAGGCGCGACCGGACCCGAGTGTCGGTGAAGTGAACGGGTGTCAAGATAAAACATTCGCTAGCAGTCAGCCTCTGCATGTGCCTTATAAATGCGGCGGTAAGCGGGCTTGATTGCTCCTGTCAGGAACACAACAATGGGAGCTATACGGGCATTGTTGAGTCCAACCGTGTTGCCACTTCAAATACGCAACGCATTGCACCTACCAATAACCAAATAGTGAACATTTCTGGCAGCAAGAACTTCACCTACTCCAAGCAGAAACGTAACTCGGACACTAATTTAAAAAAATTACTATCAGAGTTTTGAGAGGCTTAGAGACACTATAGACATCTGAACCATATGTGAAAGTTTGAAGTTATTTCTCTCTTGGGGAAAATTTCATTCCTTTCAAAACACCAACGTAACTCCGGCCTTAATTAAAATTAATGACAAATTTCTGGTGTGCTTTGAGACTCTACAAAAATAGACACGATGTGCCAAATTCAAATTTTGTACATGATTTCCAGTCGCCATGTACATCGGAGCGCTATGGCGGCTGCCTACAGACACCACTTGAGGCGAGAACGTCACAACTCTGGATCTTAAACGCCAGGTAACAACTAGCTTAAATCGGACTAAAGGCTCTTTGGAAACGCAGTTGCTCTAAGTTGTTTAAATGACTACGTTCTCAAAATGGTTCAAATGGCTCTGAGCACTATGCGACTTAACTTCTGAGGTCATCAGTCGCCTAGAACTTAGAACTAATTTAACCTAACTAACGTAAGGACATCACAAACATCCATGCCCGAGGCAGGATTCGAACCTGCGACTGTAGCGGTCGCTCGGTTCCAGAATGTAGCGCCTAGAACCGCACGGCCATTCCGGCCGGCCCACGTTCTCAGCAACATTACTCAATCAAGAGAGCTTCACACAGCCTGCGGCTAGCACTAACTAAGAAACGTAACACAAACAGTTACAGCACATCTGGCTAAATGGAGAAAACCCATACCTCTGAGGCTTTCCTTTCATTTCTGTCATGTAGTTGTAATTGAGTGCCTAAATCAGACTTTAGGAACACATTATAACAGAGATACTTGAAGAAGTACTCTTAGCCGAATGCTAGAGAATCAAACTAGCGTATTACAAGCATCTAGTCTACAGACAAGCTTGCACGGATGACATGATATCGAAGGTACACCATTCAGACGTAAGCCAAGCTCCATCTGGCGTATATGATCTCTATCTTCAAGCTTTTAGCGGTTCTTTAGGATGTTTGCTATATGGTTTAATACAAGGAACTTATGGACCCCAAACGCCTCGCTACCGAGTACTTGCACTTTTGGGTCAGCACAGCTGTTCCAAGCGTCATCATTAGCAGCAGTAAGACATGGATTGTGGGAAAACCGGAACAGAAGAGAACAGAAGCCTTTGAGATATGGCGCTACAGAAGAATGTTGAAAATTAGGTGGACTGATAAAGTAAGGAATGAGGAGATTCTCTGCAGAATCCGCGATGAAAGGAACATTGGAAAACACCGAGAAGAAGAAGGGACAGGATGAGAGGAAGTCTGTTAAGATATCAGGGAATGACTTCCATGGTACTGGAGGGAACTGTAGAAGATAAAAAGTGTAGAGGAAGACAGAGATTGGAATACATCCAGCAAAAATTGAGGACGTTTGTTGCATTTGCCACTCTGAGATTAAAAATTTGGCAGAGGAGAGTCATCCAGAGGACTGATAACTCAAATAAATCACAACTGTTCAAGATAATAAACTGACTCTGTTTATTGTCAAAGGACTGCGCGAACTGACCGGCGGCCGTGTCATCCTCTACCATATAGAATGGCGTGGTGTCAAGATACCTATCTCCCGGCGGTTGTCGGCTTTCCCGCTACTTCTCTTGTACCTCAGCTGACATCAAGAGGCTGAGTTGACGCAGTACCAGTCCTCGCGCCAAGTAAAAATCCCTAGCAATGACGCGAATCGAACTCCAGTCCTCCGCAGTTGGGTGCACTGAACACCCAACTATGGAGGCAGACGTTGTTCAAGATATTCTTGGTGTAATGTCTGTAATTGCGAAGTATGGCTCACCCGTTACGTTCCTTCCAATATGCGATATAACAAGTACTGGACTCCAATGCACATAGGCCAGTTTTGATCGGTTATATTATACTTGGTGACTTCAGAAATTGAGTTACACATGTCGTCCCACAATAAGAATAAGGGGCGCTATCAGAAGAGACTGAATGTCGCGGGCGTCCTGCAGACAGAGTTCTGCTGCGTTACGGGTAGCAGATGCATCACAAAATCAAATGGTTCAAATGGCTCTGAGCACTATGGGACTTAACATCCGAGGTCATCAGTACCCTACTTAGAACTACTTAAACCTAACTAACCTAAGGACATCACACAAATCCATGCCCGAGGCAAGATTCGAACCTGCGACCGTAGCAGTCGCGAGGTTCTGGACTGAAGCGCCTAGAACCGCTCGGTCACCACGGCCGGCAGATGGACCACAGTGTGTGAGTGAAATGGCGCGCAGCTGGAAACGAGCTGCAAAGTTTAGAACGCAAGACAGTAAGATTCTTGTAGCTTGGAAAATTAAGCAAAGGCAATGTTCTCCCGCATTCGGTATTGCAACATCCCATGGGCTTGCACAACACAGGCTTTGCTTCAGTGTTTTCGATCGGAGGGAGACATGTTAAAAAATAATGCCATGTACCTACGTCACTTCGAAGTGTGATGGAGCATTCAACAAATGTTACATGGCCTGACATTTATTTAATAAATTTAATTGTATGGCTAGGGCCCCCCCGCCGGGCAGACCGTTCGCCGTGTGCCGGTCTTTCAATTTTACACGACTTCGACGACCTGCAGTCGATGAGAGTCATAAGATGATGATGATGAGAGCAGCACAACACCCAGTCCATGGGCGGAGAAAATTCCCCGACCTAGCCGGGAATCGAACCCGGGCCCAGAGGATTGACAATCCCTCACGCTGACCATTCAGCTACCGGGGACGGGCAATGGCCTGACATGATAACGTGTGACTTACTTTTTGACTACCCCTCGTTCAGTCACTTAAAAATGGCTTCACAGCCGAACTGCTCTGTGATAAACAAAATAAACTGATATTTAGATCCATTCTGCGTCAGTCAGTGTGTTTCAGATATTTTGCTGTACAAGGGGGGTCCAAAAACTAACATAACACGTATTTGTTTCTGAAAGCAGGATGGTTTTATTTAGGATTCGAAACACCATATTGTTCCCCTCTCTTTTGGCTACAAAACCCTATTTTTCAACATAATCGCCGTTTAATGCGACGGCCTTACGCCACCTGACCACTCTTCTGGTCCATATCGGAGCTAACGTTTTGCTGCATCAGTAACCTCCCAAACATCCAGGTACTGGTCTCTGTGGAGTGCATCCTTCATTGCGCCATACAGATGGAAGTCGGAAAGTGGGAGATCCGGGCTGTAGGGGGGATGAGGGAGAACAGTTCAGTATAGCTTTCTGAGCTCCTCTCGGGTGCACATTGTCTGAATCGTTACGTTGTCATTGAGAAGGAGAGTTCGTTTGCATTTTTGTGGCGACGAAAACGCTGAAGTCGTTTCTTCAGTTTCCTGAGGATGGCATAATACACTTAAGAGCTGACCGTTGCACCATAAGGGAGGAGATCAAACAGAATAACGCCCTCAGAGTCCCAGAAGACCGTCGTCATGACTTCACCGACTGAGGGTGCGGCTTTGAAATTTTTCTTCGGGGCAGAGGTGGTGTGGCGCAGTTGCCGCTTTGTGTGCGTTTCGAAGTGATGACCCATGTTTCATGGCCTGTGACGATGTTCGACAAAAGAAGTGTCACGATCAGCCACGTAACGCGCAAGCTCTTCCGCACGGATCGTCTTTCGTTGTTCTTGTCTTCTGTCAAGCGCCGAGCAACCCAACGGTCACACACCTTGGCGTACCCCAATTGGTGGACGAGTGTGTGAGCACTACCAACAGTAACGTCCAGTCGTACAAGCGAGGTGTCTGAACGTGATCCGTTGATAACCTCGAATGAGAGCGTCCGCACGTTCTAAAATTGCAGGAGTCACAGCTGTGTGGGAAATCTGACAGGTTTGCGCAACCTTGTTGCGATGATGGCAGACGCTTTGCCCAAGGACTCACCATGCTTTTATTCACTGCCAGCTCTCGCAAGTAATTCTGCAAGTGCCTACGAATATCTGCGAACGTTTGGTTTTCCACCAAAAGATACTCAGTGACAGCTCTCTGCTTTGTACTCTCTGTTACAGACGCCATTTTGAAGGCTACTTATAGCGCCGCAACTTATCGGAACTTCATGACACTGTAGGGGCTGAGCGGGGACATTCCACGATGCCCCAGAAAAATTCTGCATTTTTTTCAACCCCGAAATTGGCGGGGAAAAAAGTGTGTTGCATTACTTACTGAACGCCCCTCGTAGATATCGTCCCTGCTGCAACTAAAATAAGATGTAATCCAATTACTATCGACACAGTTAAGTACTCTCTCGGATAATACGAAATTCAAACTACAGATTAATGAAAAACAAAAAGAAAAGTGAGTCATGCGTTGGCTCTAATGCCCGTGGAAATGACGGACAACTGTAATGTAACAGATCTACTAAGAAGACTGCCTACATTACGCTTGTCCGTCCGCTTTTAGAATACTGCTGCGCGCTGCGGGATCCTTACCAGATCGGACTGACGGAGTACATAGAAAAAGTTCAAGGAAGGGCAGCACCTTTTTGTACTGTATTATCGCGAAATATAGGAGAGAGTGTCACTGAAATGTTACAGGATTTGGGCTGGACATCATTAAAAGAAAGGCGTTTTTCGTTGCGACAGAGCGTTCTCACGAAATTCCAATCACCAACTTTCTCCTCCGAATGCGAAAATATTTTGTTGACACCGACCTACATTGCGAGCAAAGATCACCACGATAAAATAAGAGAAATCAGAGCTCGTACCGAATGATATAGGTCTTCGTTCTTTCCGCGCGCTCTACGATATTGGAATAATAGAGAATTGTGAAGGTGGTTCCATGAACCCTCTGCCAGGCACTTAACTGTGATTTGCAGAGTATCCATGTAGATGTAGGACTATAAGTCCTCACCCAAGAGTGTATGGAAAGAAGATAGTACAAACTGAGGTGACAAAAGTCATGGGACACCTCCTAACATCGTGTCGGACCTCCTTTGTGGCCGAGCGGTTAAAGGCGCTTCAGTCTGTAGCCATGCGACCGCTACGGTCGCAGGTTCGAATCCTGCCTCGGGCATGGATGTGTGTGATGTCCTTAGGTTAGTTAGGTTTAAGTAGTTCTAAGATCTAGGGGACTGATGACCTCAGATGTTAAGTCCCATAGTGCTCAGAGCCATTTGAACCTTTTTTTATACCTCCTCTTTCCCGGCTTAGTGCAGCAACTCTACGTGGCATGGGCTCAAGTCGTCGCACGTCCCCTGCAGAATTACTGAACCTTGCTGCTTCTATAGCTGTCCGTAGTTGCGAAAGCGTTGCCGGTGCAGGATTTTATGCACGACCTGACCTATGGATTATGCTGCATAAATGTTCGATATGTGGTAAAATCATTCACTCAAATTGTCCAGAATATTCTTCAAACCAATAACTATGGCCCAGTGGCATGGCGCATTGTCATCCTATAAACTTCCATCATCGTTTGGGAACTGAAGTCCATGAATGGCTGCAAATGGTCTCCAAGTAGCTGAACATAACCATTTCCAGACAATAATCGGTTACGTTGGACAAAGGAGGGGGGGGGGGGGGGGGAGGAGTCCATTCCATGCAAACACAGTCCACACCATTATGGAGTCACCAACAGCTTGCAGAATACCTTGTTCACAACTTGGATCCATGGCTTCGTGGGATCGGAGCCACACTTGAATCCTACCATCAGTGCTTACCAACTAAAATAGGGTCTCACCTGACCAAGCAACGGTTTTACAGTCGTCTAGTGTCCAACCGATATGGTCACGAGCTCTGGAGAGGCGCTGCAGGTCATGTCGTGCTGTTAGCAAAGGCACTCGCGTCGGTGGTTTGCTGCCATAGCCTATTAGCGCGAAATTTCGCCGCGCTGTCCTAACGGATACGTTCGTCGTACGTCCCCGATTGATACATGCGGTTATTTCACGCAGTGTTGCTTGTCATTTAGCACTGGTCACGCTATGCAAACGCCGCTGGTCTCGGTCGTTAATTGAAGACCGTCGGCCACTGCGTTGTCCATGGTGAGAGATAATGCCTGCAATTTGGCACACTTTTGACACCGTGGATCACGGCTTATTAATTCCCTAACGATTTTCGAAACGGAATGTCCCATGGGACTAGCTCCAACTACCAATTGTGTTCGAAGTGTGATATTTCCGTTGTGCGGCCATAATCACGTCTGAAACCTTTCCACATGAATCACCTGAGTACAAGTGACAGCTCTCCCCAATGCACCGCCCTTTTATACCATGTGTACGTGATACTACCGCCATCTGTATAGGTGCATATCGCTACCCCGTTACATTTGTCATTTCGGTACAGAGTAGTATAGCATAGTCGAGCACAGGATAGGATAATAGCAGAGCAGAGGACAGTGAGCAGGTGGCGGTGACACGGGCGGCCTTGGCGGCGCCTGTGCCGTGACCTCGGCTGCCCACGCTCCACGCTGTCGAGACGTCCCACCCAACGCAGCTCCTGATGACGTCACGCCGCCTGTTAAGGACGCGCGGGCACTGCACCGGGCGTCGTCGCCGCTTCCAGCCACAAAGCCAGTTTTTAAAAGTAGCCGCTCTGCACTGCGCCTGACCCGGAAATCTGAACCCATTTCTACGTGAGGGGCAATATGACTAAGAACTTCCCTACCTCGACCTCTTCCAGATGGAATTCAAAAATTAATTTGCTATCATACGAAAGATTGAGGTCTTTTTATGTAACTGCAAATATCACATGTTTCCTATTTCTATATTATTATTAATTTCTGGTGGAACGTTGGATGGCAGAAGGACAAGTACGAATAATGTCTGTAGAGTTAAGGGGGCGTCATGAAGTCTCTCTTTCTTCAGGGTAACTAATCTGCAAGGACAATGACACTGAGCTGTTAAATACGCAAGTGGAGAAGTGTCGTTCTTACAGCATTCAGTTAATGTTCCATATTTGTGTGGTCCAAAGGAAGGAAAAACAAATTTATGAGAAGCATTAGGGCAGCCTCGAACATAGTGAGAAATAAATATGGAAAAATTGAAAGAACTAACGAGTTGAAGTATCTAGAAGAAGTAACTGAACACGGCATTCCAGGTAAAGACGCCAGGAAAGCAAACGTTAATAAGATGAAAATGGCATACTACCTCACTAAGGATGTGTACTTACACACAGCAATTCAGCTGCCCCTAGCGATGGGTTTTATGCAACCCACAATACCTTCAAGAACCACACAGGAGGTTTTCATAGCATCTCAGCCGCAACTTGTAAAGTATTAGTCCTACAGAAAAAATGAACAGCGCCCTTTGGTAGAAAATTTAATTTAGTTAAATTTTGCACTAGAATACGTTTCCGCTGCAGGCCAGGGTTTTCGAGTCATGCAAGAGAAACGCCTCTTAATGTCATTTTATACATTCAAAAAATGGTTCAAATGGTTCTGAGCACTATGGGCCTTAACTTCTGAGGTCATCAGTCCCCTAAAACTTAGAACTACTTAAACCTAACTAACCTAAGGACATCACACACATCCATGCCCGAGGCAGGATTCGAACCTGCGGCCGTAGCGGTCGCTCGGTTCCAAACTGTAGCGCCTAGAACCGCACGGCCACCCCGACTGGCTTTTACACATTTTTCTTGAATATTTCGTAAACCACGTCCTCTAGAGAAAACGTATCCCAGAACAAATTGAACTACTTCAAATTTCTTACAGAAAGGTCCCATTCATGTTTTGCTGTAGGACTAATAGAGTAACTCACCCAGAAACACTGTATGCAGCAGAATGTTTAACTCTAAACAGAAAGGCGATGATGGAAGCACTGGAAATCACAGAAAGAAAAATTCTAAGCAAAATTTTGTGACCTGTTAACATAGCAAACACAGTGCAGAAGACGCCATAATAGTGAACTTTATACACATACTGAAAAAAAAATACAGACATGATTCGGAAAAGGAGAACAGAGGATGAATCCCATACAGACTGACTAAAAGACGGCTCAGTTACTTCCGCAAATTAAAAATGGGCAACACATGACGCCAAGAAATTTGAAGGGACATGCACGCACTCCAAATTCCTCCTCAAGATATTAAGGAACAACTGCCACTAACAAAGAAATTACAGGTCTCCAAAGGTTTCCATGACAAATCCAAGAAGAAGAGTGAACCCACTCTGACAGAAGAAAGTAGAGAGAAACATCGAGGAATGAAGAGAGAAAGGTGGAAGAAAATAAAGGAGAAACAGTTGAAATAACTGTAACAGCTCAAACGTGAAGGGAGGAAGAAAGAAGAGGCAACAAAAAATGGTTCAAATGGCACTAAGCACTATGGGACTTAACATCTGAGGCCATCAGTCCTCTAGACTTAGAACTACTTAAACCTAACTAACCTAAGGACATCACACACATCCATGCCCGAGGCAGGATTCGAACCTGCGACCATAGCAGCAGCGCGGTTCCGGACTGAAGCGCCTTGAACCGGTCGGCCACAGCGGCCGAGGAAGGGGCAACAAATGTGTTATAATGTTAATCCGAGTCACTTCTAAATTGAGTACACTGTACCATACTTCGTTTTTACAGTTAAAATAGGAGATATTAAAAAGTGTAAACATGATGTGCATAGCACCGGAGATTACAACGTGCAATTCGGAATTGTTTACTATGGGTGCGAAGGGCGCAACAATAGAACAAAAAATTGGATGCCGTTTAATGTTTAAAGGACTCGGTGGCTTTGAATATGAAAGTCTAAAGACGACAGTCCACTGCAATTCTGGTTCGGTCTGTTCACGGTTACTAGAGACAGGGCGTTACGCTGCAGTGAGCGGCTGCAATGCAACAGCTACTGTTCGCGACTGGACGGCAGATCTGCAGCCAGTCTGACGTAAGCAGCAGAACCGGAACACGCTACCGCAACATTACTTTCCTGCAAGGCGATCCCGCTCGTGCGAGAATAAGCTGGGTCACCGAGATGGAAAGCACGCACCTGACGTAGCCACCACGCCGAGCCGCCGCTGCAGCCTCCACGCCTCGTGCGTCTTTCCCTCTTACCTGCCCAGGCAAGCATAACACACACAACCACGAACTCGAGCACGAACGCAACGTACATTTTCTGATAGAGGTAGAATGGTTGCTACCAATGACGAACTGTTTCTTTATTCATATACAAATTTGTACTCCCATTACTGGATTATATATGTTATTCGAAAATCAATAATACAGCTCAAGGAAACAGTCAAACAGCTTAATCCACACGACCAGCATGTAACATCGTAATAATGTCATTGGTTGTATACTATGATCATCATAAGAATAAACCTGATGTAAACATTACGCCATGTATTCTTCCGCGTTTGCTTGACTCTGATTGGATTTCGTTTCACGTGGAGCAGAAGCCAAGCTATGACTAGTACAGTCAAGTACGATCATAAGGATACGTTTTATGTTGTGATACATGCACATAGACTGAGAGATAATGCGGCACAACAGCTTTACCGGTGCATTAACCTTGGACAGCACCGGCCAGCCAGCGGCCCAACTACCTGCAATGATGTGAGCAGTTGCAGTTCAGACGTAAAAGGAGACGAGCAAAGAAACGATATAGCTTCGAATGTCATTTAATTTTTAAAGATAATGAAATAATATTCGGAGAAACTCCAGCACTACCGCGCGCTTGTTAGGTGACCAGACGGAAAGCATGAAATGCACTCGTTCTCACCTGACATAGTATTCTAATTACCAACAAGAGTGACGAAAATTTCTAACTTAAACGTAGGGTAATTTTTCTGAGCGAACTGTGAGTAATGCAAAAGTATACTGCAGGGATTTCCCCGTGCTGTTGAATACTGAAGCCACTGAAGGTATTAATTACAGTCAGTCAAAAATGGTTCAAATGGCTCTGAGCACTATGGAACTCGACATCTGAGGTCATCAGTCGCCTAGAACTTAGAAATACTTAAACCTAACTAACCTAAGGACATCACACACATCCATGCCCGAGGCAGGATTCGAACCTGCGACCGTAATGGTCGGGCGCATCCAGACTGTAGCGTCTAGAACCGCTCGGCCACTCCGGCCCGCTTACAGTTAGTCGTCTGGTAATTTCTTAGCTCCTCCTTTATTCGAATCCGAGAAATACATTCAAAGCCGATTATCTCCATAAATCTATAAAAAAAAACATTAAGAACAGCTTATTTCTCGGCAATTTTTAGCCGTATTCCACACGCGTGTTTCACTACGCAACAGAAAGCAGCCTCAGCCATTTTCATACTGCGCGTTAACAGCACGACAATTTGAGCACAACGCTGCAGAGGCTGTGACTGTAGACGATTTTTGAAATAAAGGCTACGTAGCTAAAGCGTGATTAAGAAAAACTTTGATGGCTGTTAATACATTTGAGTATCTTAAAGTTTCATTTAACGTAACTCAGTGATATATGTTTAATACATAAGTAGGACCTTCTTTCAAGAGCATAACAACACCAGTGTGCCTGTGCTACGGCTCCTGACCAATTTGGAGTCAAGTCGCAAAGCACAAGAAAACACAAAGCCGTAGATACAACGGGTAGAAAACAAAGAAACCTTTAACTGGACGGCAAATAATAATTAATAGAACCCTCTTTCACTGTGAGAAGCTTCTACGTCTTAGACAGCGTATGGTGCTCCAGCCAAATAATAACCGATGCTCTGACAGGTTACTTACGTCATAAAGAACAGCTATCGGTCTAATTTCTGAATAATATGTCACCTGTTCTGCTAACAGCAGTGACGAAATAGTCTGTTGCCTTCGCGTAGATGGTCTTACGATCCGGAACTAATACGGAACCAAATAATAATGTTAGGTTCTGGTTTCGTTTCTCGGTCAGGAACATAGTTTCGAAACGGCACATGTTCCGCGGTAGAGTGTAGTTTCGAAACAGCGCATATTCCGTGTAAGGGTGAACGAGTAATATTATAACAGGAGCTTTGGTTGCTCTCCCATTTTTATTTTTTTTTTTTTAAATGCACTGAATCTTTGCAGCGCACTACTTCGGAACTGCCCACATATCTTTCACCCAACATTCAATACGGTTATTTTGATTTATTAGTCCTGATTTTAAGCGAGTGCAAATTAGCATTGACCCTGTTTCATTTTCAAATTGTCTTTATTATATATTCTAGCCTCGGATCTTACAAATGGTAATATCATCGGTTTCGAATTCTTAGGACGTCATCATCAGATAATATGAATATATTACGCAGTAAATAGTCAAAGTACAACTGAACAAATTCGGAAAGGCGCTCACACTGTGCCCAGTTGTAGTTTGACGAGATATTGTGTGACGTATACAAACCGCCTGATGATAACTTCCTAAGAAAACGAAGACGATAAGGGTACCATTTGTCTAAAATAAGGCTGAAATATATAATTAAAAAAAGAAACTACAATATGGGCACTATTTCCGCTAGGCAGTATGCCAAGTCTGTGTACATATTTTATATTTGAATTACGGGGGATAGAGGAAAATTTAGACATGATTGAACTGACACACGCCGCCTGTGTTTCAGACTTACGTTTTTATATCAAGAGCGGCAGCATTTAATTACCATACCAAGATCACCCGCATAAATAACGTCAATTACCACAAACTTACTGCAACTCTCTACTTTACTGCGACGTAGCTACTGTATTCGCAATGGCACAAATAAATAGTGGTTCTAGAACGTCTGGTAAATGACGTTCTAATACAAATTATTCAAGTTCGTGAAGCAGGACATTGCACTCAGAAGGAGATATTCTTATTTTTCGAAAACAAACAAACAAACAAGGCTTTTAGAGTAAAATTTTCGTCCCGCAGGATGCGAAGCCTGAATCGCTTTCGTATGTGCCAGGTCACCCTAAATTATAATCTTCGGCAGTCAACCGCTGTATGACGTGACAAATATGCCAACGAAAATCTTCGATATAGCTATGCCATTCGTGAAGTAGCCTTCGCCATGCTTTTGTTGCCACGAGTCGGCACCGAATGTAAGTTCCAGTACGGTCAGCGTCCCACGTAAACGAGACCTGCTGTGGAAATAGCATGAAAGGCGATCATCAAACGAGTTTTCCAACCGCTGTCAACACAAGATTTGTGATTGTTACATAACTCTCTTTTGCTCTTGTCTTTCGTTAGTCCTTTCAGCATTAGTTTAGCGACTATATCTCGTTCATGAATACTTCAGTTTTGTAGCCTCCACACAAAGTTTCTCGTCGCCCTCCATGTTGGAGAGGGATTTTTCGTTCCAGAACGTCCTTTACAAATCAGAGAATTCTCCTGAAATCCGTGGTCGGGAAACGGAGGATTGGAACTATTTCTAAATTATTTCTGGACAGTACATTCTAGACAAAAATTTGACAGCTCCTTAGTGTTTGCGTATCTGTGTGCGCAACAGGATAAAATCTGATTACCTCAATGTGTACAACGTACCTGAAGCGGTATATGAATCGGACTTCATGTGTAAAGAATGTAAGAAATTATTGATTGTTACGGTCTGGTGGCTGATGAATAGTGAAACAGTAGCACTGAAATCTAAGAGACAATGAGGCATTGAACAAATGTGCATCACCGTAGAATGAGAGTGCCAACGGTTGTCCTCTATGGTCGAAGATGATTACGTTCATGATGACGACGATCCTGATGACAACAACCATGATGACCATCATAGTCATCATCATCATGATTTTGATTAGGATGCCGATGATGATGATGATGATGACGACGACGACGACGACGACGGCGACGACGACGACGACGACGATGATGACAGTGATGGTGGTAGTGATGATGACAATAATGATTATGACGATGACAATGATTATCATGACAATGATTAAAGGGCAATTATTATAACGACAATGATGTGTTCCGCCCATTACGCAGATCCATCACTGCAAGTTTGGCGTTAAAACTTTCATCCATTACGCATATGGAACATGCGACTAAGATGAATAAAGTTTTTCCAGAAATAACTGGTTAAGTCGACTTTGGTGATGGTTCAGTTTTTATTATACCATGATCGCTTTCGAATCGTCTAGCGACTAATCAGATGGTACACATATTTGATGACTGATTGTCACTTTATGGGGGTCGAGTAGCTGCGGCAATATAGAAGAAACTAAACAAGCACTGGATGTGGCTAGGTATCAGGGATTGTTTACACCATAACTGGAAGTTACACAAATTTAGAGCGTAAGTACTATATTACTCTGTAACGAGTTACCAGTGACCACAGATCCTTATGCAAAAATACTCAGGAAATATCCCTGAACAACCTCTGAAATTTCGTTTGTTGACGTAACACAAAACTGAGTTTCACCTTACTGTGCTAGCACAAAGTGTTGGTAGCCGGGATAACGTAACCCTCCCACTTGCTGAAGTTGACAGCAAACAAATGGAAACACAAGGAAAATGAACACTAGTCGTTCAGCCAAACATCTTCAATTGAAGACAACGTACAACAACGAAGAGAAAGTAGAAATACTGGTTGGCTGGTTGATTTGGGGGAAGGGACCAAGCAGCGAAGTCATCGGTCCCACTGAATTAGGAAAGGATGGGGAAGGAAGTCAGCCATGCCCTTTCAAAGGAACCATTCCGGCATTTGCCTGAGGCGGTATAGGCAAATCACGGAAAACCTAAATCAGGGTGGCCGGATGCGGTTTGAACCGTCGTCCTCCCGAATGTTAAGTCCAGCGTGCTAACCATTCATTCGGTACTCGCCTATGGAGGTGTGGACTCGTCTATGACAGGTGTGGATTTTCCTAGTGTTTCCATAAGTGTACTCTGTTCAAACTTAAAAAAAAACTGAGGAGGTATTAACGGTAACCTGATCCAATAATGATAACATGATGCTGCCACAGTCTAATATAACAGTCGCGATACTCCCTCTCGTTTTTGTTACCCACAGCGACAGCAGCGCCCCAAGTGCCCGACAAGCGACACTTCTGGATAAGATATCGGATGAGTGCGAATACTAACGTTTGTATTGATTTGTAATTTAGTTTTACAATAGGTAGTGCCACAAAAATCGACAATAACTAAAAAATGACACCACGTTCATCATTATTTAGTTTCCTAAGAACCGTGGGAGGCACGGTACACTGCAAGTCAGTTTTCTTGTGCTACTCTCGTACTGTACAAACATTTACTGAACAATGTCGTTTCCCTTTAATAACAAAAATTTGCTAGTAAATACCAGAAGACCCTTTTGCAGAAAGATGTCATGTATCTATTCAACAAAGCAGAGTTTTGTTCACTACACTTTCCACCAAATCAATGAATGTGGAACGTAGGACACCAGTGTGGAATGTAATACCTAAATTATTTAACGTATCAAACAAGCCAACACAAGTGTAGCTTACGGGAAAACCACACATATCTGATAATAAGTCGTCAAAAGCAATAAAACTGCTTCCAATCACAGAAGAAACCAATTCGACATTATTGTTGCTAAATCTGAACCACATACAGCAAGAATCTTCAACACGTTCGCTTTTGAAGCAAAAGTGATTACATTTAGTAATATATTCACGGGCGAATTAATAGGCTCCACAAAAAAATTGTAAGTGCCAAGGAAAGTGCCAATAGTAATGACAACAGACAACAACAGAAATACACTCCTGGAAATGGAAAAAAGAACACATTGACACCGGTGTGTCAGACCCACCATACTTGCTCCGGACACTGCGAGAGGGCTGTACAAGCAATGATCACACGCACGGCACAGCGGACACACCAGGAACCGCGGTGTTGGCCGTCGAATGGCGCTAGCTGCGCAGCATTTGTGCACCGCCGCCGTCAGTGTCAGCCAGTTTGCCGTGGCATACGGAGCTCCATCGCAGTCTTTAACACTGGTAGCATGCCGCGACAGCGTGGACGTGAACCGTATGTGCAGTTGACGGACTTTGAGCGAGGGCGTATAGTGGGCCTGCGGGAGGCCGGGTGGACGTACCGCCGAATTGCTCAACACGTGGGGCGTGAGGTCTCCACAGTACATCGATGTTGTCGCCAGTTGTCGGCGGAAGGTGCACGTGCCCGTCGACCTGGGACCGGACCGCAGCGACGCACGGATGCACGCCAAGACCGTAGGATCCTACGCAGTGCCGTAGGGGACCGCACCGCCACTTCCCAGCAAATTAGGGACACTGTTGCTCCTGGGGTATCGGCGAGGACCATTCGCAACCGTCTCCATGAAGCTGGGCTACGGTCCCGCACACCGTTAGCCCGTCTTCCGCTCACGCCCCAACATCGTGCAGCCCGCCTCCAGTGGTGTCGCGACAGGCGTGAATGGAGGGACGAATGGAGACGTGTCGTCTTCAGCGATGAGAGTCGCTTCTGCCTTGGTGCCAATGATGGTCGTATGCGTGTTTGGCGCCGTGCAGGTGAGCGCCACAATCAGAACTGCATACGACCGAGGCACACAGGGCCAACACCCGGCATCATGGTGTGGGGAGCGATCTCCTACACTGGCCGTACACCACTGGTGATCGTCGAGGGGACACTGAATAGTGCACGGTACATCCAAACCGTCATCGAACCCATCGTTCTACCATTCCTAGACCGGCAAGGGAACTTGCGGTTCCAACAGGACAATGCACGTCCGCATGTATCCCGTGCCACCCAACGTGCTCTAGAAGGTGTAAGTCAACTACCCTGGCCAGCAAGATCTCCGGATCTGTCCCCCATTGAGCATGTTTGGGACTGGATGAAGCGTCGTCTCACGCGGTCTGCACGTCCAGCACGAACGCTGGTCCAACTGAGGCGCCAGGTGGAAATGGCATGGCAAGCCGTTCCACAGGACTACATCCAGCATCTCTACGATCGTCTCCATGGGAGAATAGCAGCCTGCATTGCTGCGAAAGGTGGATATACACTGTACTAGTGCCGACATTGTGCATGCTCTGTTGCCTGTGTCTATGTGCCTGTGGTTCTGTCAGTGTGATCATGTGATGTATCTGACCCCAGGAATGTGTCAATAAAGTTTCCCCTTCCTGGGACAATGAATTCACGGTGTTCTTATTTCAATTTCCAGGAGTGTGTATGCTTTTCAAGTATGAAGTGTATATTTATATTCTCTTGCTTTGAGTGGAATAAGCTGCAAATATACACATATTCTAAAGTTTTCTTCGCGGGTAAGTTGAATCAATGTGATTCAGCTGTTTTTAAAAGTATTTCACTATAATTCACGTCTCTTAGTAATTTTCTAAAGGATGGAACGCAAAAGCATAGCAACTATTACGTTAATTAAGTATAAAATAAATAAAAACATTGTCCTTACTACGTATGTAACTGCTTTCTCTCCGCTTTTAGCGCTAGTGTCGCTCCATCTGTCAAACGGTAATAACTTCCGCACCACAGAGTGTCGTGACTGCACGCATTAGACTATGGTGCCCCCGTGACTAGTGTGTGCAGCCATTCAAATTCTTTTATTTTATTTTTTGTCAGTTGCCAATAACTGCACGTAAATAACAAGATATCTGGAAACCTTTACTTGGAGCAAAGAAAGTGAATTTTAAAGTGTTATTGGAAATGCGAAAACATGAAAGAAGTGCAGAGAGATGGCAGGCAGCGTTTGATACTGCGCGATTGTCAAATGTAACAATAACAAAATTACGTGATAAATTTGAAAGGGAAGAAAATGTGCGTGATCTGTGGAAGGGAGGGTGTGGCAGGAAGAAATCATTAGCACATGAAAGAGGGTGGACGCAGTGGTACAGGCTTTCACATGATCCCGAAAGAAGTCCGTGTGGCACGCTTGTCGTGAATCAGATGTATTCAAATCAAGTGTTCACGGCATTTTAGAGCAAGCAAAGTGGAAACATGCGAGGTTGCTGCATGTGATGAAAGAAGGCGATCTGGATAGAAGCCTCGAATTTTGTAAATGGATTTGCGATATGTACTATTGACTGATGTCAGTGTTTGGTCTTATTTCGCTATGTTAAAACTGAATGGAAACATCAGTCGTCATAACTTTGCCTACTGGGCAGGAGATAATCCCCGTGTTACGGAAGGACGAGCTATTAATGTTCCTGGGTTGTCAGTGCGCTGTGGTACCTCCGTTAGAGCGCTTGTAGGACCATTCTTTTTGAAGGAATTTTTATTGAATTCCGTTGTAGACGAGTAAATGCAGCACCGCTCAGTATCGTCTGGCGCCGAGTCGCTACGTCCGCGCGACACACAGAGTACTACAGTTCGGGGCGACGCTTTGTTGAAGCACATCGAAGTGTTTCGACGCGACATTAAAAAGCAGGAAATTCTGCGTTGAACTTCCCTATTGCATCAAGGAACGGCAGTTCGTCGGACAACAGTAGCAAGATGAAGATACGTCCACCGCACTTCATTCCTGATAAACCTGAATAAGGCTTGCAATGCTCTATCTGACTTTCGAGCACCACGGCATTGTGAACGAAGATACAAAATTTACGATCGCCGTTAGTGTGCTCGACATTAAAATAGCAACGATCAGCGCAGATATAACACTCCGCCCGCCCGCCACGCAGCAGTATACGCATTTTAGACAGGTACTCCTTGAGCGGCTACGTCGGCCAGTGAAACAACTTATCCAACAAGAACCACGAGGGTAATCCCAAAAGTAAGGTCTCCTATTTTCTTATAGGTACATAGACCTGTTTGTTTTTACAATGGTTTACATCAGTTTACAACTTGAACATTTAGCTATTTTTCGTCATAATCACCATTAATGTCGGTGCATTTTTGCAGACGCTGTGGCTGTTTTTGTATGCCCATGTCATACCAGCTCGCCGCCATGCTGTTCAGAAAGTTATGAACCTCTTCTTACACCTCGTCGTCGGAGCTAAATCGCTTTCCGGACAAATGTTCTTTTAACCTAGGGAACACGTGATAGTCGCTGGGCGCCAAGTCAGGACTATAGGGTGGGTGGGTGGGTGATTATATTTCACTGTAACTGTTTCAGGAGTGCAAAGGTTTGCCGAGCGAAGTGTGGGCGAGCGTTGTCATGGAGAATGTGTACGCCCTTGCTCAACATTCGTCTTTTCCGGTTCGGAATTGCCCGTTTGAGCTTTTTCAGAGCCCCGCAGTACCTGTCAGCGTTAATTTTGGCCCCAGTGGGCATAAAGTCGACCAACAGTACCCCTTCCCGATCCCAAAAAACGGTTGTCATGACTATACCGGCAGACTGTGTTTGTTTGAATTTCCGCGGCTTTGGCGAAGAAGAATGCCGCCACTGGCGTGATTGTTGCTTGGTCTCAGGTGTAAAGTGGTATGCCCAGGTTTCGTCACCCGTGACAATTGAGTTCAGAAAGTTGTCCGGCTGCAAGGCGGTGAAGAAATGCGCGGGAAGCATCAGCTCGTTGACGCATGTGGTCCGCAGTCAGCATGCGTGGCACCCATCTCGCGCACTCCTTCCGGTAGTTCAATGTTTCCGTTAAAATTCTGTGAGCGGTGCTTCGGGAAACCTCAGGAACCAACGTGCAGAGATCATCCAGGGTGATTCGCCGATCTTCACGCATGCTTTGCTCAACCTTCAACACTGTCTCCTCAGAAATTAACGCTCTCCTGCTCCTTCGTTCGTCGTGAATTTCGGTCCGACCAGCTCCAGACTCTCTACACCACTTACGAATATTTTTGACATCCATGCACGACTCACCTTACACTTCCGTCAATTGGCGATGGGTTTCAACCGGCGCAGTGCCCTTTGCGTTCAAAAACCGAATAACTGCACGCAATTCGCACTTGGCTGTAACATCCAACGGGAACTCCATTCTCAACGGCTGCCAACTGCCACACAAAGAGAGTTCTGTACTTATAAAAAAATAGGAGACCTTACTTTTGGGATTACCATTGTACATTGAGAAAAGAGAGAAGTCGCCCTCGGAATTTTGGCGGCACCTGCGAAGCTTAGTCGACGAAACCGAGTTGCCAGATACGACACTGCAATATGTATGGCACCTACAGTTGCTAGAGTCAGTCAGAATGGCTGTGGCGCTTTCCGACGCGCACGATATTTCATCGTGGCTCTCACTAGCCGACAGAGTCTATACCTCGTTAGATGCAGGGTATACGTCGTCTGTGACGTTCGAACGCAGCAGTACAGACCTTTAGGAAGCTTCAGCGATACAACAACGCCATCAAACTGACGTTACTTAACAACTGGTCGAGCTACGAAATCACATGACGACTTGCGGCGACAGTTATCGACGTTCTTCAGGAATGAATTGTAGCAGCTGTTCACCAGCTGTAAGGAAATCAAGATTTTTTTTTCTTTTGCAGCAAGATGGTGCATTGTCACATTACCATCGCGACGTGCGGCAATTCCTGGATGAAACATTTGTTGAGAGGTGGATAGGCCGACGAGGACGTATTGACTTTCCACCCATACCACCCGATCTAATGCCGTCATACTTCCTTCTACGGGGAGCTCTGAAGGACACCGTCTGTGAATCCACATAAACTAGATCACATGAGAGAGGCAATTTTGACCTCCTGTGAATTCATTCCAATGTCAATCATAACAAATGTAGATCGATAAGTTCCGCGTCGTTGCAGACGCAATATTGCTACTGATGAAGGACATGTTGAAAACCTTCAACAATAAAACCTATACAGTAATGTCTTGACGATCAAAAAATGTTCAAATGTGTATGAATTCCTAAGGGACCAAACTGCTGAGGTCATCGGTCCCTAGACTTACATACTACTTAACTAACTAATGCTAAGAACAACGCACACACCCATGCTCGAGGGAGGGGCCGCGCAATCCGTAACATGGCGCCTCTAACCCCGCGGCCACTCCGCGCAGCTCGTGACGATATATGCACGTAGGTTGGAACTTAAATAGTGGAAACACTGCTGTGGAGACACTATGCAATGGCATGTACTATTTGCCTTATAGCACACGTTGTTGACATACCTACCTTCGTCATCATCAGTTTTCTGCTATATTAGCAGGTCCTTTGCTTCTCCATTTTCTGCAATCCATTGCTTCCTTCCTACTTTACCTCCGAGCAAATGTACTCGCCCGTCCCACGTCACCGGCGTGCGCACAATCGAGGGAAACACAGTCACTTGGGAGCGAGCGGTCTAAAGTAACGAAACAGGAACAACGGAGTTGGATCAAGATTGAATGTGCCAGAGGTCGTACAGCACGACAGTGTCATCAAGGTCTTCAATAGGCGTGCGGGGAATCGGTATTACCGTACAGAACAGTGCCACTTGGGTAACAGCCTTCAACGAAGGTCGGCAAACTGTGGTAGACATGCATCGGGCAGGTCGTCCTAGCGTCTCTGAAGAAGAAGTGTATGCTGCTGCCGCGTTAGTGGATAGTGATCGAATCCATACGATTCGTAAGCTCGCCCACGAAACCGGATTAGTGCAAATGACTGTGCCTGGCATCCTGAAGGAACACCTGGGCATGCGAAAAATTGCATCACGATGGGTTCCACATGACTTGACGGAAATGCAAAAACAGATGCGTTACGACGCTGCTCAGACGCACTTGGAGCGCTATGAGCGCGAAGGAGAGGCTTTCTTACGCCGTATCGTAACACTGGATGAGACATGGGCCACATCGTACGAGCCAAAACTGAAACGTCAATCCAACGAATGGCGTCATTATGGGTTGCCGCGAAAGTCGAAAGTGCGTCAGAGCCCCAGTATGGTGAAAGTTATGGTGATTCTCGTGTACGACTGTGATGGTGTTAACCTTAGCGCATTACGTTCCTCCACGGCAGACCGTAAATGCACAGTATTACTGTTCGGCTTTGGAGCATCACCTGCGACCAGCTTTGCGAAAGAAGCGGCGACACTTTCGTCAGAAACCAACCCATCATTTTGCAGGACAATGAGAGGGCGCATACAGCGCAAGCTGTGGCTGCTCTGTTCTGTCGATGGGACTGGGAAGTACTGTACCATCCACCATCCTCCCCGGACTTAAGTCCTTGTGGGTTTGATTTGATTCCGAAGATGAAGGAACCACCTCGTGGATTTTTCATATTAGGTCGATTGTGCTGCCACCTACTGCCAGGTACTCCATATCAACGACCTCAGTAGCATTAGACATCGTGAGAGGGTAGAATGGCGTGCTCCGCGGAACTCAAGGACTTCGAACGTGATCAGGTGATTGGGTGCCACTTGCGTCATTCGTCTGTAAATGAGATTTCCACACTCCTAAACATCCCTAGATCCACTGTTTCCGATGAGACAGTGAAGTGTAGACGTGAAGGGATACGTACAGCACAAAAGCGTACAGGCCGACATCGTCTGTTGACTGTCAGAGACCGCCGACATTTGAAGAGGGTAGTAATGTGTGATAGGCAGACTTCTATCCAGACCACCATACAGGAATTCCAAACTGCAATTACTATGACATTTAGGCGGGAGGTGAGAAAACTTGGGTTTCATGGTCAAGCGGCTGCTCATAAGCCCCACATCACGCCGGTAAGTGCCAAACGAAGCCTCGCTTGGTGTAAGGGGCGTAAACATTGGACGATTGAACAGTGGAAAAACGTTGTGTGGAGTGACGAATCACGGTACACAATTTGGCGGTCCGATGGCAGGGTGTACCCACACCCATGCCCAGTGAACGTCATCCGCCAGCAAGTGTAGTGCCAAAAGTAAAATTCGGAGACGGTGGTATTATGGTGTGGTCGTGTTTTCCATGGAGGGGGCTTGCACTCCTTGTTGTTTTGCGTGTCTCTATCACAGCACAGGCCTACATTGATGTTTTAAGCACCTTCTTGCTTCCCACTGTTGAAGAGCAATTCGGGGATGGCGATTGCATGTTTCAACCCGAACGAGCACCTGTTCATAACGCACGGCCTGTGGCGGTGTGGTTACACGACAATAACATCTCTGTAATGGACTGGCCTGCGCAAAATCCTGACCTGAATCCTATAGAGCACCTTTGGGATGTTTTGGAACGCCGACTTTGTGCCAGGCCTCAACGACCGACATCGATACCTCTCGTCAGTGCAGCACTCCGTAAAGAATGCACTGCCATTCCCCAAGAAACCTTCCAGCACCTAATTGCACGTATGCCTGCGAGAGTGGAAGCTGTCATCAAGGCTAAGGGTGGGCCAACACAATACTGAATTCCAGCATTACCGATGGAGGGCGCCACGAACTTGTAAGTCATTTTCAGCCAGGTGTCCGGGTACTTTTGGTCACATAGTGTGTGTGTGTGTGTGTGTGTGTGTGTGTGTGTGTGTGCAAGAGAGAGAGAGAGAGAGATAGAGAGAGATAAACGGAGGAGGAGGGGATTTAGGATATAATCAGCGGATGCGCCTCCTTCACACACACAATGAGGGCCCGTTAGTAGTGTATCTGGAGCACTAGTCCACTCTCCAGAACGCAGCTTCTCCGCGCCAGGCGCATCAGAGGTTAACAGCGGCTACGGTAGCAGCACAACAGCATCACGCACCGCTGGAGGCTGCATGCCGGCGTGCCTGCCCCACTGACACACATGGCGCACACCGGACATTTATCGGCACCGGGCCCAGCCGTGCGTCCCTCACGTCAACTATAAATATATTCTGCTAAAAACCTTACCTTATGTAGCGGAGTGTAATATCATTTTTCCCCCTTCCTAAAGTTCCATTTGCGGATGGTGCGACAGTCGGCTATCTTCTGCGTGGCTCTAATTCTTCGATTTCCTAGGTTCTTTCTCGGAACGTATGTGACCGGAAATAGTATGTTGCCACACTCTCCCTGACAAGCAACAGCAAACTTAACCATGACGCACAACGCCCATCTTGTAGCGTATGTTTGATGAACATTCCGTGACGCTCTCACGGTTGCTAAACGAAACCATGACGTAACGTTAGCGACAGCCCCGGACGGTGCGCAAGTCCCGCCCAATCACCCCCCTCCACACCAATCCATATCCTAAGCTCCGCCCATGGTCTGCAGCATGTTCCAACATCAAAGTTGTTCGTATCACAGATATGCCAGTCATAAGAAGGGACAAAATCAGTAGTTAGTACGAAATACAGTTTTTCCAGCACCATTGTGAAAAGAATTAGAAATATGTTCATTGAGTATGCGAGTTGAAAAATCATCAATAAGAATGAGTAATAAAACTGGTATCCACACTGTCTTTTTTATTTCATGAGCTTTCATCTGCACTATATCAAAACATCTGATATTTAACTGCAGTGAGCGCAAATTTCCGTCACCTCGTGTAGTGTAAGAAATTATGTTGGGAAATATTAACTGGTAGTATCGCCAAGGCTGCTGTCCATTATCTCGATTGTCTAAAGTCAATGTTGTGCATAAACAAGGCAAAGTCGATGTCTTGGTTTGTTTCTGATTACCTCATTAAGACTAAAGAATGTAAGAGTGGGATAACGTAGAAATGCGTAATGCAAGCAGTCAGATATTTATACAGTGACATTCTTCATTAATATTTACCTGTGTAATGGGTGAATTTTTACTTGTGAACTCTATTACTGCTTGCTTATAGCAGACACGAGATTACTTTGAGTTCTTCTGCAGTGTTTGAGAGCTTTAGAGCTGCCTATTGTTAAACATATGTACATAATTTCGTCAGTGTCATTCCAACACATCTTATCGTACTTTAATGTCTGTTAGATATCAGTTTTGACAGCAGTTGGCCACAACAGTCAAGATTAGGCACCTTGTGTATGATAACTTTATTGAGAGTGCATCTCTATGTTTCGTTTTGACAGTATTACACAAACTGCTAAGAAGTACTAACAGCACAACACTGCTAGTATGAACAACCGCGGTAAAACAAAAAAACGGCGAACAAAAACACGACAGCGACGAGGAGTACCAAACATCATATTGATGCGCTCTTGGTTGGTGTGGCAGGGGTAGGTGTGGAGGGGGTAAATGGGCGGGGCTTGTGCAAATGTCCGGGCCTGTCGCTAACGTTTCCTAAACCACGACGTCGCGTGACGAAACAACTCGATCGTCGTTCGATCCTCTCTCTCTCTCTCTCTCTCTCTCTCTCTCTCTGCTGTTAATATCACCTGGTAAGACCCCTAAGTGTTGACGAATAACACTCAAGAAAAGTCAACATTGTTTTGTAAGCCACTTCTTTCGTGGATGAAAAACATTTCCTGAGTGTTCTTCCAATGAATCCTAGCCAGCTTCCCTTACAAATTCTTCCATATGTCTCTCCACTTTATTCAGTTATAGCGATCATTAAAGCTGCGTGCGTTTCCTTGAATCACTCTAGGCGAATATTTGGATTCCTTCACAAATCTGTGGGCGATTGCCTCCTGCATCAATGTTTGCCGGAGTTCCCCGAGCACCCAGTGGATCAATAAATTATATACTTTCACAGCAAATCGTTACGACATGTGACGTGCGGTCTTCACCTCAATTGCGCATCGTCACGCAATATTTGTCGTGAACAGTACAGTGCAATCTTAAACGACGGGTGCCATAAGTTGTGCTCTTGCGATTCACTGGAGCATTAAACACTACAGAAGTAGCAGAAATGTTAGCCGTAGCAGGCCCATATTCAGGGCATATTATAGTATTACACTAGGTGGTGTGGCGTAATATCAGAAATATTTAAACTTATGTGTACCGCATATTTTTAGTTGTTGTTATTTTCATTATGATGGGACAATGTAATGGTATCTCACAAATTTTGTTATGAAAGAAACGTAAAAAAGTCACACCCAAAATGTTTACATGCGTAACTGTAATATTAATAACGTCTTTGGTTAAGAAAACAATGAACTGTGGAAGGTAAAGGGGGAATGCGGGCTCGTTTCCATGGCGTGTGTGGCGTCATTCCACCTTTAGATATTGAATGAAACAGTTTATACAGTTTATTTGAGATTCCGCAAGCGTGCGTCGCACGTTGCCGATCGGTACGTATGAATTCGTAGATAATCGTCATCGTATACCAATATCAACAAAGATTAAGGACCGCGAGAATGACTATGTCACTTTGTTTTAGCCGCATTGGGACACGGTGAGTACTAAATAAATGTTGAACTGTTTTAGAAGGATGTGACTAAACTTTTACTACTCTTTGTGTGCGTAATCCTACAATAGTGGAATACAGATGGCTGTGAACGAAAATTTCATAATTATAGTGTACGCGATTTATTCTGTTACATTCTAATCCTGCCCTACCCCACGTGTACTATTAAATGGAAAATCGAATATTTCAGGTGAATAGTTTTAACGTCTTGAAACCGTTGAAACGAGTCTGGAATTTAAAAAAAAAAAATCGTGTCGAAATTGCGACCTGGCGGTTCAACATATTGAAAACCCAGATTGTTAACAATCGCCAACCAAAGACAAGCGAATACGCAGAGAAAATGTAAATGTGGAGATATATCTTACTCCTCACAACATATCTCAGAAACGTGTGCCTTGCGGAATAGATACGTAACGGGAATACTTACATTTTAACCATTCCGAACATGATTGCAATTCCGAAAATTAAATTTTAGAAGAGCAGTACGTTTCAGATTTTTTGACAATCCAGTTAATTCATTTTAAAGAGTCGTTCCCGTAATAATTTAAGACATTATTATGTCACAGTTACGCCTGTAAATATTGCATTACTTATAAACAGCAATTAAATCTCATTCTGTTATCTCATGTGATGTAGGATAGCCATGTGACAGGAAGATTCGTTGGGATCAATACATGAAGCCCACTCCTTCCGAAAATGAAACCGGTCTCCATTTCGATCGATATTAATTTGTCCTGAATAACAGTTTTGAGACAGCCGGCCGCGGTGGTCTAGCGGTTCTAGGCGCGCAGTCCGGAACCGCGCGACTGCTACGGTCGCAGGTTCGAATCCTGCCTCGGGCATGGATGTGTGTGATGTCCTTAGGTTGGTTAGGTTTAAGTAGTTCTAAGTTCTAGGGGACTGATGACCACAGATGTTAAGTCCCATAGTGCTCAGAGCCAGTTTTGAGACAAATATCACACCAATTCCAACAAGAGAGACAACACTAAGAAGGCAGACTCCTGTTGTATAAGGGAAACACGTCTTAACTTTAAGCTACATAATTACTGCCATGAGTGAACGGCGAGTAGTCACCAGAATATTCCAACAAATTTAAAATCCACGTACATACTGATGTGGTGCCTGAGTACCGGAGCTTAAAAGTTTGTGCCGTATGGCATGAATGGGTGGTAGGCCACGACAGGCAGGTTCAACCACCTAATTGGAAAGTTTTTTCGCATCCGTCGCCCACAGTTGCCCTTCATTCTCGAAGTATGTACTGTTTGTGAAAGTGTACTGTTCAGAATATATATATATATGTGCGTGCGTGTGTGTGTGTGTGTGTGTGTGTGTGTGTTTGAGCGTGCGTGCGTGTGTGGTGTAGTGTCGTGTTTATATTGCAGATGATGAGAGAAGGGAGAGGGTGAAACCGCAAAGCCAGCACATTGCTTACTCCTCTCGAAAAGCACCAAGGAATCGGCCGAGATGAACGTAACGTCCCCATGCGACAGACGAATCACCATCGACATTGTCACATGTCTTCACTTCATGAAAAGCTGCTGGTAGATTTGGGACTTAACCCAGGGTATTGGCGCAAAGACTGTCGGCCAAATATTGGCAGTGAAAATTTCTTCCACCACAAGGAGTCGAACCGGCTTACCTCCGTGTCGAGGGCCACAGCACAAGCGTGCATCAGCGATCCCAGCTACAGAGACGCGTGCTTAATTACTGATCTAGCATGGATACATAAATCGCAGCTGTTTAATATGACTATGGAACCATCCTCTTCAATTTAACGTCATTCCTATTCATTTTACATTGTTACATTTTGTCTGTGGAAACACAATAGTGCATAACAATGTAGGGCAACATCGTTAAGAGTGAGAGCTGTACCTCGGAACACATTTCAGATTTCACATCTAGGCAGCCCTGTAATAATAGTTCCATATATTTTCTTATTACATTTTTAAATGAGAAAAAATGGCTCTAAGCACTATGGGACTTAACATCTGAGGTCATCAGTCCCCTAGACTTAGAACTACTTAAACCTAACTAACCTAAGGACAACACACACATCCAAGCCCGAGGCAGGATTCGAACCTGCGACCATAGCAGCAGCGCTGTTCCGGACTGAAGCGCCTAGAACCGCTCGACCACAGCGGCCGGCTTTAAATGAGAGCGTTGATTTTTTGTGTGGTGAAATTTTTTTCTGAAATTAGAAACATTATAACCGAAAAGAAAAGTTTTTACAAATGTGAAAAACTGTGTCAAGATACAACATGATCATGTACCTAGGAGCAAATACTCTTGAATTTTAAGAGAGTTGCAATCGAAGAATTCTTATCATTACTGTAGTTAATAGTCTGTTTCATTGTAACTCTGCATTGAAATAAATATATGGAATAATTGGCAGGGAGAATCCATCTGAGGTTCGGTTGCCTACTGCAAGAAATTGTATTTGACTTCACTTCGGCAACTTGCGCATCGATCATGATGAGGAAACAACACCAGCTCCTGGGCCAATAAAATCTACGACCAGATGGGGAAGCGAGCTCAGGATCCCCGCACTACAATCAACCACACTAGTCACTCAGCTACATAGGGGGACATTGCTACTCTACGACACATTGATAACCAGTAAGTGAAATCTAGTTAACCATAAGTATCATTAAAAGCCAGCTATAAGTTAAAATACATTTGGAATAGAAACTATGGAAACTAACGCAAATTTCTATTTTTGAAGACAGGTAAATTTAATAAGACATTAAAGAAACTCAGCTAATTTGCAAACGTCACATGTTCCATGATAGGTTACCTCCTTCCGTTTAAAAGTGCAATATGGTGCACGAACGACGAAGAATGTCTTAACCGTCCACACGTTATACAACTAGCTTTAAAAATATATAGAATTCTTCTTGCCATAGAATTCTGTGATTAAAAAATTAACTGCATGTTCCAGATAGCTTTAATACACTGTAAAGCACTTAAATGTGTAGAACTCAAAATATTTACCAATGTTGCACAAAACACAACATTAAGTCCACAGTCGTTTTTGTTACCCAGAGCGATAGCAGCTCCCCAAGCCGCCAGCAAGCGACGCTTCTGAATACGATATCGGATGAGTGCGAATGCTGACGTTTATATTGATTTGTAACATAATTTTACAATAGGGAGTGCATGTAGTCACTTAACAATCGATAATAACTAAATAAGGTACCACATTTGTCATTATAAACGGTAGGCCTACACTATATTACAGTTCATTTACGATTGTCTTGCAACATACAGAGATTTACTGAATAATGTCGTGTTCCTTTAATAACAAAAAATTGATCGACCTGACCTTTTGCAGAAAGACGTCGTATGTCTACTCAACAAAGCAGAGGTTTGTTCGCTACACTTGCAGCCATATCAGTAGGAAACCTATATGGAGTGTAATATCTACATTACTTAAACTGCCAAATAAACCGCTAGAACTGCAGCTTAAGGGAAGACCACACAGACATGATAAAAAAATCGTCAAAAACAATAAAATGGTTTGCCAACACAAAACAAATCAATTCCGCAATTGTTGCTAAATCTGTGCCATAAACGGCAAGAAGCTTCAACATATTCGCTTTTGAAGCGAAAGTATTTACATTTACAAAATTATTCGTATGTTTGAAAGTCGACTGAAGTGTAAGAATAGGCGAATCACTAGACTGCATTAAAATTTTTTAAGTTCAAGGAAAGTGCCCATAATAATAACAACATATAACAAGAGAATTTTTTTTTTTTCAAGCATGATATATATGTTTATATTCTCTTCCTTTCAGCGGAATTAGCCGCAAACATACACATATTCGAAAGTTTTTCTTCATGAGTAAGTTGTAGCTCATGTCATTGAAATCGTGTGAGTCGACTGTTTTTACTTGCATTTCATGGTAATTCGTATCATTTGGTAATTTACTAACGCATGGAACGCAAAAATATATCAACTACTTCGTTAATTAAGTAGAAAATAATTAAAAACATTATCCTTACGACGCATGTGAAATGGTTCAAATGGCTCTGAGCACTATGGGACTCAACTGCTGTGGTCATAAGTCCCCTAGAACTTAGAACTACTTAAACCTAACTAACCTAAGGACAGCACACAACACCCAGCCATCACGAGGTAGGGAAAATCCCTGACCCCGCCGGGAATCGAACCCGGGAACCCGGGCGTGGGAAGCGAGAACGCTACCGCACGACCACGAGAGACGCATGTGAAGCGTGACTAACTGTTTTCTCTCTGCTTGGAGCGCTAGTGTCGCTCTGGCTGTCAAACGGTAACAACTTTCGCACCAGAGAATGTATTTATTAGACTGTACTCAAGTCTTACAACTTCGACAGTAGAAAACACCGGAGCTGCTTATTGTGGTCTCTATCGCGCATTCCCTTGTGGAAACACTGCTTTGCGAAGGACATTGCTGGCGATCGACTTTGCTCCGGTGCAAGAGACTTTGAGAAACTTTTTATTCGAGGGAAGACATGAACCAAGGACCTCTCGTGCCGCAGCTGCTCACACTAACTACGAGACCACGGCGCTCTTGAGCTCACACGGTCCTTGATGTTGCCTATGTTACGCATGGACTGCTCAGTTTGTATATTTTGCTAATTTTTTCATAGTTCCACACAACTTCTTCCTGTTTTCTCGATTGATCTGTGTTCAGTTTTTCAAGGCCTATCCACTGTGCCAACTTATAACTAAATCTGAGGGGGGTGCGATGGGGAGGTTCCCGTGTTAGAAAACATCACATGTTCCTAAATACACTATCCTCAAGACACAATACCTCCCCCTACTAATACAATGCGCAGAATAAGTTTCTGAAAACCGCTGCCCTCTAACAATGTATATATTCACACGCATCATACCCCCTACTAAATCGATGATTTAACTAATGAACGTCTCTAGTAGCAGTTACGTATCGTATGCACGTGGCATGTGTCCTGTAATGACTGTCATGTAACTGTAATTTCGTTTCTGCTAATGTACCAGGCCTTAGTTCAGAACAATCAAAAATCAACAACTGTTCCTTCTTTCAACACCGACGATATTGCGACGAGATCCATAATTAATGTATGCACGGTACATGCATTATGTGCTGTAGCTTGTGTTCTGAAGAAATGAGTGTGATAATTATTCAGTTCATGAAAGCAGAGATTGCCATTGTTCGGAAGTCATTGAAGGAAGACGTTTAATGGCATAACGTGAGACGTGGTGTTGTCTGGCGCGAACGATTAATCCTACATATTAGGCGTTCAGCGCGACGGAACGACAAGAAACTGTGGAACAAACGGAGATGAATAGGGTAATTCATTCTTAACGGGACAGCGCCGTAAATTTATTTTACGACAGAGCTATTAAAAAGCCATTCATCGATAACAACGAAAAGTCACCTTCAAGACAATCAACGCGCTTATTGATCGATTTCAGACGGATTTGGTTGGAACACAACAAGTAAACGACGCACGGCACACCCGATACCAAGAGAAAGAATGTTCAAATGTTCAAATGTGTGTGAAATCTTATGGGACTTAACTGCCAAAGTTATCAGTCCCTAAGCTTGCACACTGCTTAATCAAAATTATCCGAAGGACAAACACACACACCCATGCCCGAGGGACGACTCGAACCTCCGCCGGGACCAGCCGCACAGTCCATGACTGCAGCGCCTTAGACCGCTCGGCTAATTCCGCGCGGCAGAGAAAGAATCCTCGACTTCTTACATAGATGGAGTGAAACAATTTTTATTGTTTTTGTATATGTTGCACAGCAAATTGAATCAGGTATCACATTGGTCTGATGGTAATAGGTTAAGCTTATTCATAAGGCTTGTAAAAGCGGTGGTATTCCTTCTATCTCGTTTAAATGGACAAACTGTAATAGTCAACACTCTCCTTTTCAACAGTTAGTGATTGGGTGAATTCAAACATGTCTTACTTCCTAAAGATCATTGACGAGATCCCAGGCGAAATCGTCACGCAAGTGCACATATGGCGGTTAAACAGTGTGGGTTGACAAATCCCTTACGTATATCAGAAGGAAGAGCATTTACCACAACTATAAACCACGAGAAAGGTTGGCGTCGATGAATGCCCATTTAGTGAAAGCTGACACAAACCAAACAAGAAAACTATTTTTTCAGCGATGTTTCGACAACTTAAAAACAGGATTCCAGCTAATTTTGAGCGCCGACTTATTGCACTGAATGAGAAGAAGGCTCATCACTTTTCCCCACAAGTGAAAAAGCAATCAAAACAATAGATGGAATTCGGTGCCGGCCGCGGTGGTCTAGCGGTTCTAGGCGCTCAGTCCGGAACCGCGGGACTGCTACGGTCGCAGGTTCGAATCCAGCCTCGGGCATGGATGTGTGTGATGTCCTTAGGTTAGTTAGGTTTAAGTAGTTCTAAGTTCTAGGGGACTGATGACCACAGATGTTAAGTCCCATAGTGCTCAGAGCCATTTGAACCAAGTGCCTTGACAATTGTTTCCTGAGAGGTACAAGGGATTCTTCGTACTGGCTGATTATCATGCAAAGCGTAAATCAATGACTGGTGAATACTACGCCAGTCGTCTTATTAAAGGGATGGAAACGTATGTGATTATTACCCTTAATTCCAAAAATAATAAGGGAAACAACATAGAATGGCGCCAGCGATTCTGTGCACGGCTAACACAGCGTACAAAATGCATAGCGTCAACAGCGAAAGAAAAAAGCGTGTGAGCTCGACGCAGACAAGAGAAAAAACACCGCAATATCGAAAACAATGATAAGCTGTAGATACTGTAGTAGATTTAAAGCTACCAGCATAAACAACTAATACTCGTAGCTTCATGTGAGAAAGAAAATAAACAAATAAAACTACTGAAGATAGAACCAAAAATGCTGAAACACGTCTGGATGAAAAATAACCATATAACTGTGTCTTGCGTTAGGCGAAATTTTCTTGCAGTTTTTCTTAGCAAGCATGGAGTAAGAAGAACAGCAGCATCTACAAGAAGATTAAAGAACACATTTTTCCTCACTTAGCAAACGCATGCATCGCCTGCAGACGACACAGTGACCATTGTAATTAATGTACACATAAATCGCCATAGGTGGTGCATTACTTGATTAATCTGTCTGACAGAAAAGTACAGTGCCACAAGCCATGGTGGATAACACTGCAATTTGGAACACGTCATCGGCGAGTGTATATGATTATTGAGTAACAATTATGTGAGGCAGACAGGGCGGTCACCAGACTGCATTAGTGTTGCTCGTGTTTAGTGTCATTACCAAGCCTGGTAGGGTACATAGTGCGCGTAAACAGCATCAGATGTTGAATGATCACCATGGACACCGAGATGCGGCGTACTCGTGTGAGACAGCGTTAACAGCATCTGACGGAGTTAGTTCTCATTTGGCCGGCTCGTCGAATCGCGCAATATCCAGTTTTGTGGCGTATTTGGATGTGAGAGTGGACCGACTTGAGCGCACGTACACTCACCGTCTAGGTTCTGCTCGAGCACGAGTGACCACCAAAAGGGAGGATCACCGTATTGTGCACCAAACACATTGGAACCCTTCACATCTGTCCCTGGCAAGCGAGACTCTCTGCAACATTGTGTCACACTGCACCATTGGTCGCTGACTAGCAGTTCCCGGACTAGAGAATTACAGTCTCACGCGTAGGCTGCTGCCGTTAACACCACAGCACAAACGACTGCTTTGGAGTGGTGCCACTGGGTGTTGTGTGCTGTCCTTAGGTTAGTTAGGTTTAAGTAGTTCTAAGTTCTAGGGGACTGATGACCATAGATGTTAAGTCCCATAGTGCTCAGAGCCATTTTTAGAGTGGTGCCGTGACTGGAAACTATGGATTGTTGATGAATGTCAGCGCATTGTGTTCAGCAACGACTCCCGTTTCTGCGCAGCCCCAGATGACTAACGTCGGTTGGTACGGCGGCGATCGGGGAAGAGGTCAGTTCTTCCAATGTTTTGGCGAAACCACAGCCTATATTACTCCCGGCATCATACTTTCGGGAGCTATCTGTTATGACTTCAAGTGGCAGGAAACTGACGGTACAACGGCACGTCACGGAAATCCTTCGTCCTCGTATCTTACATCTTATGCGACTATATCGTAGTGTCATATTTCAACAGAATAATGCTCGTCCACACACGGCTTGCTTTTCTATGAGGGGTGTGCGTGATGTGATACTCCCGTGGCCAGCGAGATTCCCAGATCTGTTCCCGACAGAAACTGTGGGACGAACTTGGACGCCAACTCCCTCCTATTACCAGTATCCAGGTTATCAAGAACCAGTTACAATAACTGTGGACCATTTCGCCTCAGCAGAGGCTACAACGGTTTTTGTGACACCCTTCCCAACCGAACCAGTGCATCCATCAAGGCTGGGTGGAGGGTGTAACGTCATTCTCATAAGTGAGCTCACACTGCCTAGTTCTTTCTAATTTGACTAGATTTTGTAATCACTGAAATAACATCACAACCCGTGAAAATTCATATCGTTTCCTCATCCCCTTCTGGGTGCTTCACTTTTTTTTCTTTACAAGAACTGTATTTGACTAGTTTCGCTATTCAGAATAAAGTTGTGTGGGCGATAGTCTGAAGATACTCACGTTTGATGACCGAATTATTCAAATAAATCAAGTCATAAGCAACCTGTGACATTTTATCTGTACATTACTCTTTTCAACCCAGAATGTGACTGGCCACTAAACTGATTTGTCAACAGAAAAATAAACAAGTACTTTACGAATTGCTGGTGCAACCGTCCTGTTCACTAGATTTAACACTCTTTGACTTTCGGCATCTAAAGCAGTATCTGCCTGTAAAAGTGTGATGAGTACAATGGGAAAGTGAACGACAGCTGTACAATTTCCAGTATCACATTTCAGGGATGTAATTTACACACAGGAAAAAGGATAGGAAAGTGCTTTCACCTAACGAGGAACTAAGCTGATGAAGTGCAGTTTCGGCTAAAATAAAGTGTTTCATGGTTGCGCAACTCCCAATCTTGCTGTTGCGTAGAGCTAATTAGTTATCAGAGAAGCGATATGCAATGGTAATGAGCTCTTGAGAATTTCATAAAGTCGAAGTTTAAATTGTAATAGATGCACGTTGTCAGTGTGTTACTATAATGAATTACCTCAGAAGCTAGAAATTAAGAAAAGGTAAGAAAATTTGAAAATTTGTGGAGTTTTGGGACCAAACTGCTGAGGTCATCGGTCCCTAAGGTTACGCGCTATTTAATCTAACTGAAACTAACTTACGGTAAGGACAACAAACACACCCATGCCCGAGGGAGGACTCGAATCTCCGACAGGGGGAGTCGCGCGGACCGTGACAAGGCACCCAAGACCGCGCGGCTGCCCCGCGCGCCCAAAAGGTGAGAAAGTTGAGCAATGACGAAGTCGCTCCTTATCCGCAGAAATTAAGTTCGGCACCAAAGACTTGCATGTGATCATGAAGACGCACGATGTTAATCAAGTTTTCCCCCTTGCATAAGTTTATGACCATGGAAGCATAATGCCAACACCAGTGCGCAGCTCTTACTAGGCGACATATTCTATAAAACATCGTGTGTCACCATTTACTTTTAATACTGTTCAAGCAATGTTTGGCATTATGATCCCCCTTACTGTTTCGTTCCAATGCGTTTTGCAAAAAACCTGTTGTCGAGCTTCATCTAACCCGCCAGCCCAAAAAGTTTCGAAAATTCACTAATAAAAAATATAGCAAAGTTATTATGGTTGTTTTAATGCTTCAGATGTTCTACATCATCTCCCCGCTACTTATGTACAACTCGCAGAACGTTCATAAAAAATGTTAAACAATCAGAGAAGTCTTTCTTTGGGATGTTGGTCACGTCACGCCTCCCACTGCCTTAAATGTCGGTTATGTGATAAAAGCGCTAACCTTTCGAGTGAATTTCCGCACTTTGTAATTTTGTGGTAGGTTCGTATTTATTACAGCAAGTCTCTTGCCCCATGATGATTCTTTCCACAAGTGAATTGTCCGCATTTTGCATTTCAACCATGTCGCGACAGGTGTCCACGGTTTTTGTGCAGGAGCCAAGGAACGAAGAAGGAAGGAAATTAGGGTTTAAGGTACATTAGACATCGACGTGATTAGAAGACGGAGCACTCGATTGGAATGTTTCGAGGAAGGGGAAGAAAATTAGTCGTGCCCAATCAAAGGAATGATCCCAGCATTTATAACTGCGTAGGCTTCCGCGGCCGCATTTGCTTGGAGCGATGTACGGGAATCATAGAAACCTATATCTCGATGGCTGAACAAGGATTTGAATGAGAGTCAATGGGCTAACCACTGCGCCACTCGCTCGGTGGGGGTCAACGGGTGCGGGACCGACTTTGTACACATTTTTCACATCTTCATAACAATCTGGACAATGTCTCGAAGACTTTATTTAGAGATGTTGCTCCACTGCGATTTGGTTGCTCGTCCAACACTTAACAACCGATTGGCCGAATACTCATGCGTTGCTACCAGTTGTTAGTTCATGCTGCCACCGTAACTGTGCTGGCGTCACATATATATACATGTGTGTGTGTGAGTGTGTGTGTGTGTGTGTGTGTGTGTGTGTGTGTGTGTGTGTGTGAGAGAGAGAGAGAGAGAGAGAGAGAGAGAGAAAGAGAAAGAGAGAGAAAGTACTACCTTGCATTAATGCTGGATTTCTGGGATGTCTGGGCATAGAGATTTATTCAAGCTTTATTCAGACGTAAGCAGGGGGAGGGCTCGTAGCCCGTGGCCCTACTAAAAGTGTTGGTTTTCATTGGATCCAGTTATTGGGGGCCCTCAATGACTGCACGAGGGACCCGCACTCGGTGCCACCGTTGTGGAGCGATAGAACCAGTATATTCTAGTTGTTGGGTACTGGGCCTGAGTTCGTGGAGCCTATGGACGAACTTGCAGATGTTGTGATGTGATCAGAAATGCGTGGGATGTTCAGTTCATCGCGAAGGTCGGCAATCCGGACCCGTCTCGGAGCTCCTAGAATGAGGCAGAGGCACCTATTTTGAATGAATTGCAGTGTCCGAAGATTGGAGGGACTGGTAGTTCCCCACATGAAGCAGCCATAAAGAAGTGGAGGAAAAACTATTGCTTGATAAAGTCGAGGCTTCGTTCGAACGTTCATCTAGACACTGCTCAAGAAGGGGCACAATTGGTGAAGAGGTATATTTTTCTGGCGGGATTCTGCATTGTAGGAGAAGTAGCACAAGTGTTCTGTAAGCAATCTTGTGTTTAGTTTGTATTTTTGCGATATCCTACCAATGGAACGAAATTTGCAGTCCTGTTTCATGTACGACTAAGCCTATGCGATCATTCTAAAAATGGTTCAAATGGCTCTGAGCACTATGGGACATAACTGCTGTGGTCATCAGTCCTCTAGTACTTAGAACTACTTAAACCTAACTAACCTAAGGACATCATACACATCCATGCCCGAGGAAGGATTCGAACCTACGACCGTAGCGGTCGCGCGGTTCCAGACTGTAGCGATTAGAACCGCTCGGCCACCTCGGCCGGCTGCGATAATTCTATTTCACATCCTGACATATTGTGAAACCACGGGATTTGTACGAGTTGGCTGGTTCCATTTGGGACTCACTGAAACTGTAGTCTTAGAATTGCACGGTATTGTGTTTTGCTGAACCTTTAAAGCAAGTACCAATCTTTTCACTATTTTTAAAACTCACAAAAATCTGATTATACACAGGGGTATTAGCGCAAATTCTTCGAGATTGTACTTCATGTTAGATACCTGCTTCATATGGGAAAGGTCTGAGGTTTCTACTGACATTGTCTGGCAAGTCATTAATATACAACAGCAAGGATCCCAACACACCCCGAGCGGTCTAAGGCGCTGCAGTCATGGACTGTGCGGCTGGTCCCAGCGGAGGTTCGAGTCCCCCCTCGGGCATGGGTGTGTTTGTTTGTCATTAGGATAATTTAGGTTAAGTGGTGTGTAATCTTAGGGACTGATGACCTTAGCAGATAAGTCCCTTAAGATTTCACACACATTTGAACATTTTTTTCCCCAACACACCTTCCTGTGGCACGCATCAAGTTCCTTTCACATCTGTCGATGGCTCCACATCCAAGATACCATTATGCGCCATCCCTGTCGAGAGATAGTCAATCCAGTCAAAATTTTTGTTTGATATCCCATGCGAACCTACTTTCGCTGATAAGCTGTCGTTTGTATTCTTCAGTTCCAAAGAAAACAATCTACAACAATGTTTTCATTAATTAAGCGGTGAACAGTAACACTGCATTAAAACTTAAATTCCCATCTTCATTTCACATCAGATAACTGGTACCTGCCATTGTGATGTTTTCAACTTCATCGACTATAATCTGTTGCTAGAAATACTTTTTATTTTGTATGTATATATATAATTAAGGTGAGACTGACCAGTGATCCCATCGGGGATGAACACCATCCCATCGGGGATGAACACCACCTCGAACACTTACGGGAATCGGCGAAACGCCGCAAGTAATGAGGATAAGGTCCTGGGACAAGGTCAGTAGCGTCTGACGGGAGGCGTGGCAGGTTAGTCGGCGCAACTGTGACAACGACTGTGTCCGGATGGCATAGTAGTCAGAGCATCGGCCTAGTGAGCAGAAGAGACGGGTTCGCATCCCAGTCTGCCACAAATTTTCAGCTTACCACACTGATGTAAATCAACGCCCACTAGCAGCTAAATCTCATTAATTTTTTCCTCATTCTTATTCTGTGTCTTTTTATAATGAACATTTGGAACTTTATCAATAATAGTCAAGTCACATGATCTTTAATTAAAAGTTTAGCAAACAATGTATTTTGTATGAATAACTATTAATTTTGTTTCAACGTCTCCTTGCCACAGTATTGTTATGAATAGCGATATACTATGTACAACGCTGCGTTTAATCATTTCATATATGCATACGTTTGGCTGTTAGTGGGACAGTTTTGAAATATTCAATTGCGGAATAGAATTTTTATTTTGTGATGCACTGTTTGTATTTAGTGGAGAATAACTAGGCTCATTGTGGTTACAGTATCGTAATCGAGTTACGAAATACACTGACAGAAAAAAACATCGGAATACCAAGAAGGAGTTGTGCGATATAAATTAAAGTTGGTAGGGGTATTGCTACATATGAAAGATGATGTCTGTTCAAATTTCGCGCAGTGGCGTGGTGCTAATAGCGCCACTGTGAGGTTGCAAATCGGATTTGCTTTAAATACACGCAGTAACGGTCGTGAGCGTAAGGTACCTTTGAGATTGGACCTGGCGAGTTGATGTTAATTAATAATGTGTTTAAGGCGACAAAGACGCTATTACCAACACCTTAACTGAGTTTGAACGAGGACGTGTAATAGGGCCACGAGAATCGAAATGTACCTTCTGCGACAGTGCAGAAAGACTTGGCAGTAATGGCGCCACTGTACATGACTGCTGGCAACGGTGGTCACGAGAATGTATTGTCGCAAGAAGACCGGGCTACAAACGGCCACGTAGCACTACCGAGAAGGACGACTACCGTGTTCGACGAGGGGCTCTGGCGCAACGTACATCTGCAGCACTGATTTGGACAGCACTTGCCACCGTAGTGACACAACGACCTCCTAGCCAGATGCCCTGTACCGTGCATTCCACTGTCCCCAAACCACCACCATTTGCAACTTCAATGGTGTCAAGCGAGATCTCATTCAAGGGCAGCGTGGAGGTCTATTGTATTTCTGATGACAGCTGCTTCTGTCTCGCTGACAGTGTTAGCCGTGTGTTGGTTCCAAGGAGACCAGTTGAGGACCTGCAGTCAACCTGTCTGCATGCTAGACACCTAGCGTTCTGGTCTGGAGTGCGATTTCGTATGACAGCAGGAGCATCCTCCTGGTTATCCCACGCACCCTGACTGCAGGACTGTACGTCAGTCTGATGAATCGACCTGTATTTTCCAACAGGATAACGCTCGCCCACAGACAGCTGTTTTAATCAAATATGCTCTACAAAGCGTCGACATATTGCCTTGGTGTGCTCGATTACCAGATCTGTCTGCAGTCGAGCTCATATGGGACATCATCGGACAACTACTCCAGAGTCATCCACAACCAGCATTAAACGTCTCTATATTGACCGACCAAGTGCTACAGGCATGGAACTGCATCCCACAAACTAACACCCAACACCTGTACAACACTACACATGGTTTCATTCAACATTCTGGCGGTTACACTAGTTATTAACGTACCAGCATTTCACATCTGCAATGGATTTTCTCCCGCTTGCGTTAACCTGTAATCTTGTAATGAGATTCACTTAAATATGTTACCTAGACAAATGTATTCTCGAAATTTCATTTCTCTTTATTAACTATTTTTTGGTATCGCGATTTTTCCCATCAGTGTAATAACGTAATATCCTGACAACACCTGCAACTCATAGACGTGGCTGATTATTTATGTATCTTGAATAGAAATACTTCGCCATAATGTATAAATGAAAAATGTACCTGACAGATATCTGGATATAGTTACACGTGTACTGCTGTCAGAACCGCAGCTGCCAAACTTGGACGATGCCAAATGACTTAATGTATGTTGGCATCAGTTCCGTAAAAGCTTGGAAACTTACCATTCATGACCCTGACTCGGCCGCCGCATGCCGGACTGGAATGTAGAAAACCGGCAAAGGAGAACGTGTTCCAACGATGCAAATCATGTCACCTGTAGAACACTCGAATACCTGATCTTTTTACCGAACAGCCGCAGCTCACTTCTCCCAAGGAAGGTACTCCTCAAAAGAATGTAAATTCAGACGAAGCCAGTTAGAACAGGACACGCAACGTTTCTGAACAGTCGAGGAGTGGGTGGTAATGTCATTTTACGTTGCTTCTCTGCAGCATAACTTTCAATTTGCGACCTATAAGGGGTAATTTTAAAGTGTTTTATTCTTGCTGCGTGCTTAACGAAAAAAGTAATTGATTAACGGTGAAGCTGATCACTGTTGCTCCCACCAAAGTTCGAGTCATGAGCAGTCACGTGCGTAGCCACGAATAAGAAATTAAATACACAAAGAATAACCGTGTTCATAGGGCTTCCTAATGCGTGGCTGGATTTCAGTATATTCGTCACTGTCCAGGGTCCAGCCAATGCATCCATTGCATTTAACCCTAAATTAAAGCAGTCAGAAGTTTATGAAAACTGCAGGCGGGAATCTGAAGTGAAATATGTTCACTTTTCATTTTTCACAGATTGAATTTTTTTACAGAAAAGAGAAACGAAATATCCCTTCACAATATTCACAGCAGTTTATTATTCAAAATGGTTCAAATGGCTCTGAGCACTATTGGACTTAACATCTGAGGTCATCAGTCCCCTAGAACTTAGAACTACTTAAACCTAACTAACCTAAGGACATCATACACATCCATGCCCGAGGCAGGATTCGAACCTTCGACCGTAGCGGTCGCGCGGTTCCAGACTGAAGTGCCTAGAACCGCTCGGCCACAACGGCCGGCAGTTTAATATTAAAATAATATTTGTCAGTGCGAGGACATAAGTAGGTCGACCAACATCACGTGTTCGCTTTACCTTTAGAAAATCAATGAAAATTATTCAAAGCTTCAGCACACTTCTAAGCTGAAGTTCTGCAATCGCTGACAAATAATATTTTTAATTGCAGATCACCATCAGAGTTAATCGCAGAATAGTTTATAGATGTTTAGACAAAAGTAAACCATCGAAAAATTTTTCAGAGTACAGTATTTCAAACTTGTTACGATCGACACTCGCAAAATATCTACTAGCCCCAACCAATAACGGCTTGAGGAATTTGGCGACATACTGATCACATGTGTCACGGTCATAGATCGCAACTCGTACTGCCTTGTAGGCAGCAGTCAGCCAGACAGAAAAGGCATTAGGTCTAATCCTTGAGAGATGTTTACGTTTTTATTGATCAACAAATACACAGTGTTTCAAAAGGTGAGCTACAACTTCAATATGTTATGACATTCAAACTGTTGGGTACGTGCATAAGTTTGTAGCGCTTTTCCATGAATTTAATAAACACAACAGATACACGTAACAGAGATTTTAGTCATCGGTAACACACTCTCCTTCACTATTTACAACAGTCTGCCAACTCAGGGGTAACTGTTCGAATCCTCGACTGTAGAAATCACGTGATTTTGAGGCAAAGGACTAATCGAGTCATTTTCGGAGCGCATTTTCATTCAGAAAGAAAGTTCCTTGAAGGTTATTCGACAGAGAGCGGAAAAATCTGAGAGCACAAGACCAGGTGAATAAGATGGGTGCGGAATTCCTTCCCGTCCCAACTCCTGTATAGCGTTTCTTGTCAGTCTAGGAGAAAGGGGGCGGGGTATGTCGTCAAGTAGCATCACTTCAGGCTGTCTTCCTAGTCGTTGTTCTTGAATTGCATGGGCAAAGCCGACCCTTGTAGCCGAGCGGTTCTAGGCGCTTCAGTCCGGAACCGCGCTGCTGCTACAGTCGCAGGTTCGAATCCTACCTCGGGCATGGATGTGTGTGATGTCCTTAGGTTAGTTAGATTTAGGTAGTTCTAAGTCTAGGAGACTGGTGGCCTCAGATGTTAAGTCCCATAGTGCTTACAGCCATTTGAACCATTTTTTGAGCTTGGGCAAAACGTCTCAGTTTGTGTCAATTAACGTCACCAGTGACGACTACACTTCGGAGAAGCAATTCGAAATACACCACACTGTCACTGTTCCATCGGGTGCATAACATTATCCATTGTGGATGCGCGCAGGTCTTTGTACGGGGAGTTGCTGCTTTTTTTGGGCACAACCATTCCTTTCTTTTTATTATATTAGCGTAAAGACACCATTTCTCGTCACCACTAACGGTACTGGGTGGGAATGGTTGGTGTTCTTCGCGAGCCAACTGATGACGAACAAGCGGAGATGCACTTTTGGTCACCCTCTGATTTTTGTGATCTTGGCTTAGAGCATGCGGTACCCATACACCCGATTTTGGAACCTTCTCCATTGCAAGCAAATGTCGCACGATGGTGGAATAATCACAGCCACAGTTTTTTCCAGTTCTCGAGTGCACTGACGTGGATCACTGTGGATTAATGAGTCTAAACGATCTTCATCATGCCCCGAAGGTTTTCCTGAACGCGGATGGTCACTAACGTCAAAAAGAGCCTCCTTAAAACGAGGGAACATTATTCTTGCTGTGCTCTGTCCAATGGCATTGCCCGCTACTGTCACCGCTCTACTGAACCCAGACAGAAGAGTAGGTCGGATATGTTCTGATTTCTTCACTTGGCACTATCTTCTAGCATCCACAAAATGACAGTACGTAAACTCATCTAGCAACAGTGAATTACAAATAAAAAATGACAATCGATAAATAATCCCATAGCAACAGGAATACCAACATGCTAAACAAAAGGTCTGCGAACTCATGCACCATACAAATAATTAAGATATTCACACCATGTGTGGCTTGTGCGATAAACTCACAAAGTTTTATTTGTGTGTGTTCCAGGTTGTCGTGTGTAAAGCATATGACAGCGGGTCAAAAGAAGGCTCAGTGTGTGTGGAACGCTTTATTCAGACCAGGTTCAAAGGAACTTCCAAACACGGTACAAGAAGCGGCCACCTTCGCAGACGTCGATACGCCGGGGATAAGTGCATTTTATGCAGACAGGAAGTGTTGGCGTGAAGCATCATACTGGACGGCTTGGAATAAGTGAGACCGACGCAGAACGGATGCGGTTGGCTTTTCAGCATTCACCAATTAAATCTGTTCAGAGGACGTCACAGGAGCAGGAAATCCCCAAGACGACCGTGCACTGGGCCCTTCGTAAACGTTTACAGATGTATCCATACCGATTGCAGCTGTTGCAGGCATTGGAACCATGCGACAAGCCACAACGGTTTCATTTCGCTGTGGACGTTCATCACCGTTTAGGAAGATGGAAATTCTCTAAACAGTCCAGCATTTTCTGACGAAGCAACCTTCTACAGGTGAGGGAAGATAAACAAACGCATTGATCGCATGTGTGTGTGTGTGTGGTGGGGGGGGGGGGGGGACAACTAATTCCCATACTGTAACGGAAGATGTACCTGACAGCTTGATATTGAATATTAGGTGTTGCTCGATGGCTGATCGCAGAAAAAACAGTTAATTCCAGTAACCACCTAGTTATATTGAAGCTGTTCGCATTACTACAACTGACTGACCGCCAAGACAAAGTCGTTTTCCAACAAGATGCCGCACCTCCACATTGTGCTGAGACCGTGCGAGATATTTAGACAAGGTGTTTCCAGATAGCTGGATTGACAGATGTGGTCCAATTCCCTGGCCTCCCAGGTCGCCTGACATTACACCTATGGACTTCTTTCTATGTGGATATGTCAAGATCAGACTCTACCAAATGCTTGTCAACCACATCAGTGATTTAGAGAACCGATGTGCTTGAATACAACTGGATGTTGTGAGTCCCGCTAAAGGCACACATGCTGATTTTGATCGAATGGAATAATATAAGCCAAACGTACTGTGAATATCTTAATTAGTTTGGATGCCGTAACACGTTGAAGTTGTACCGTACCTTTTGAGACACTCTGTGTATTGGATGTGACCGTACGTTGCTTTTCACGTCAACACGCGCGCTCAGCTCGAAGAACTCGCATTGTCAAGACGACAATGCACAACGAATGCCCGTCTCCCAAAGAACTTGGCACCCCGATCGATATGGTAACCCTCCATAGTACCTGCACTCAAGTCTTTACAGACGTCTCCTGTGCATGCTCAGCTTTCGCCTCAAGTGTGCTACTGTGGCACGATACCCTCAGGCCTTTTGTCTGCGAGAGAGTAAAACGGCGATGGCGAAGAAAAAGTGTGGCCAGCGATGCAGCAACGATCTGGAGCCGGCTCTGGCCACGAGCCGCTGTCTGCGGTCGCCATCGTCTCACGTACCACCTGGAGGGACACCTTTCCAGGCTGATGGAGCGTTTTTCCAGGCAGCGTCCGTAACCAAACCAGTCACGCAAAGAATATTCTGTGCGGCCCGTCGCTCGGATAGTTCTTGTCGTTCATAAAGCAGATGTTTGATTTTCAAAAGACATTTGTGTGGTGTGCCTCAATCTCTTAATATTGTAACGTTTAGGATTACTGTACTTATACGAAATCGGGAATTACAGTTACATGTGGTGCAAGATGTGTTTATGTATAGATGCACAGGACAGTTGTTTAATGCAAACCATGCTTGTGGCAGAGCCATAATCCAGACTAGGTTATAAAGGACTTTCTTTTACATATTCCTACTAGTTACCTGCCTTGCATTGGACGACGACCTGACAATCCTGTAAAGAAGCAAGACACAGTTGTGGAACAGATAAACATGCTGAGGGAACAAGGAGAAATGTCTGGTCTCAAAATTTCCTTCGAGAAAACAACGTACATAACCAACATCCGGACAGCGCCTCATGACCTAACGATGGAGTGCCATGAAATGGAAAAGTGAACACTTCCAAATACCATGATGAAATAGGACAGATGAAAACTAGTGAAAAAGAAGCCAACGACAGCCGCTGCTTTCCATAAGATGCACGTCCTATACAAAACAAAGGTAATCTCAAGAAAAGCTAAACTCAGGCACTTCTACACAGTGACCAAAACTGAATTTATACGAACAAGTGAATACCATGGAATGACGGGAAAGGATGGACTGAGAAGCCGAGACGTTCGAGCGCAAGATCCTTCGGAAAGTAATGGGTCCTAAGGTGATAGATTGAAGTACAGAGAGAACAGTGAACACTAAACAAAGTCAATACTGAAACAAGTTCTACGGACGTCTGTTCAGGACAGATTCGAGGAAGTACGGATATTGGACCCAATCGGGAAGACAACTCACGTGATCAAAGTACAGATCGCTGATCAACAGCTTTAAGAGCTTCCACGATGAAAAAATGCAGAACAACGGCTAGACAGAGGAGAGAAGGCAGACGCCCAGAGAAAGAATGCAACGTTTTGAACTGCAAAACAGGCATCAAAAAATGCCTTATAGTTACTAAACAAGGAAAAAAACTTTACACTGTATCTGCTGTACAACATTTTGAATGCACTACATTCTATTAACTCTGTTACCTTACACAACCAGACAATTTTATACATCACAATAGGTAAGTTGGATGGGGAGGCATCCATCAATATTTTTATACTGCGCTCTCCTTTTTTGTTGGTGTCAGACTGGAGGACGCCTTTACGCATATACACCCATGCTTCCATCCCCATCTGGATGTCAGCTTTAGATCCGACTCTGATACCAGATCGGTGTGATCGGTCCGTATGTATCTCGAAGGTCCACTCTCCTCCTATTCATAATTTTTACTCATTAACGTTCCTGAGCTCTGAGCTCCATCTGGGTGAAGTCTGAGGTTTTTCTGCTAGGCTATTTAGTATTTTAAAACGCTCGGCTTCATCTATTATGAGAGCTAGAACCAGTGTTCACTGTCGTTGTCGCACCTTCAACGTAGTTTGTGCAAGGACGGGACCCAAATTTCAAACGAGCGGACGTATCAATCAGCTTCGCACGGTGGTCGACAAGGACACATCAGTCACCAAATTAGTCCGGCTGACGTCTAGTGCGAGGAAAGGCGTTTGTCGACTGTCAGTTATATGCGGCATATGCGGAAGTTTCAATTTCCGGATCGTGAGGACAAGTGAGAACTTCTATTTATAGTATACTTTCATATTAACTTGACTAGGAGGTCTTCAACAAGCAAATGGAATAATATATTGTCTCAGGATAAGGATATGACAAGACAATATGAGATATTGGAGCATGAATAATCGCTAACGGTACGACGATTTCGGAATTGGTCGTGAAGGTTATGGTCCGGTACAACAAGGTGCTAACTTCGTGCGTGGCATGGCGGATCACAAATTGTGTCTAGAGATGGCGGACGGGACTCCTTTGCCTGCAATACTGTGTATGGAACCAGTTTTTCTGTGCACTGATCCATCAATATGACTCTCAGTTCCTTCACCCTTCCCTTCAGACAATTTGTGAATGCAGCACCTTCGTTAGTCTTTACCTCTGACTAGTCTTATGCAAGAAATATATGCTAATGGCTAATAATACGTACAGAATCCTCATGAATCATCTGTTCAAGCTTTCCAAGCTATAGTTATGTGAATCTGTCAGGAAAGAATAGCCGGCCGCTGTGGCCGAGCGGTTCTAGGCGCTTCAGTCCGGAACCGCGCTGCTGCTACGGTCGCAGTTTCGAATCCTGCTTCGTGCATGGGTGTGTGTGATGTCCTTAGGTTTGTTAGGTTTAAGTAGTTCTAAGTCTAGGGGACTGATGATCTCAGATGTTAAGTCCCATAGTGCTTAGAGCCATTTGAACCAGGAACGAATCGGAGCAGGTGACAGTAGATTAACTGATCATTACTTTGTCATTTATTACCCCTTTCTTTTAAAATATGATCGAAGATGCTATCGTTGACTCCTGTTGGTATACAACTTACTGGACTCCTTTCATAATAGAAGACAGACCCTACTTAGGAAACTGTTAACGATATTAGTTAAATGAAAAACACTCATTCTGTGTCACACATTTTTCATTTAGATAACATATTTCTACCTTATGCACAGATAGTCTTCCTATTAAAAATATGGGTAAAAACTACCTCTTTCCTTTGCCTTAGTTCTGGATCGAAAGATGACCTGGGCATTAGGTAGAAACATAAAAATTATGAGTGAGCCAAAACGCGATTTCTTTCCTACGAATTTGGATCACTGACTGTTAATGGGGCAGAGCGTTTGCACTCCCTGGCGACCAGATGCCGAAACAGAGGTAGTTAATTGGCACCTAGGTTTTACAAACTGCTGCTTAAGATAAGGAACTGCAGAAACGCATTCAAATTGACGGTGGCATATTCCAGTACATTCAAACTGATGATGGCATTTTCCAGTACGTTTCGTAAAAAGAAAAGCAGTAATAAAAAGCAACTAATGACTTTTAATCTTGCTATCCTCTCCATCGTCCACTTTCTTAACTGTATCAAGCAGTTTTATCTCAGAGAATGTTTAGTACAAATGATTGGTTTATATTACGTTGGCCATTCAGAATGGACCTCCCGATCACGTTTTCTACTGTATTTTTTTCCCCCTGAAATGTCCTCACGAGGCCGATAAGAAAATCTCTTCTCTGGGGAATAATATATCACTAAAATTTATTTTTGTTTTGTATACATGGAGTATACATGGAGTAATGACGTTCGCATCATCAAGGTCAGCGGAAAATTGCATTTTTACGGCTTTTTAAATTAATCAAGCTATACTGTTTACAGTTTCTCAACTCAATCACGTTGTGTGTGTTTCACACTACTGGATAAACTGGTACATATATGTTTGGAATTTCCTGGCAGATTTAGACTGTGTGCCGGACCTGGACTTAAATCCGGTACCTTTGCCTTTCGCGGGAAAGTGTTCTACCAACTCAGCTCAGCTGGTATGGCACTTACGCGCGAAAGGCCCCGTGGGTGTCCCGAGTTTAAGTCCCCATCCGGAACACAGTTTTAAATTGACGTGGAATTTCATATCAGCGCACACTCCGTTCCACAGTGAAAAATTCGTTGTGTAGTATCTTTCCGTCATAAGAATGTGTGTGTGCTTATCATCATCAGATTTTCTTTCTAAACAGTTCAAGACTCATAAGAAAACTGCTACTTACATTTTAATAGTTAAGAAATAGTATGCTTAATTCAAATGTGCCATTCCTTTCTTGAGCTAAAGACTAAAGGTACATGAGACTAAATGTTACAGTACATTACATATGAGAAAATAAGTATGAGAAAACTTTGATCAAGAGGCATGAGTATTTTCCGAAGAGATTCAAAAAGAAAATGTAGTATAGAATTTTTCTCTGTTGGGGCCCTTTTTTAAATATAATTCAAACGCTTTTAAGCGTCTGCTTGTTAAATGTGAGTGAGACATGAGACTATTTACACCAGAAATCATACATCAATCAAAGCAGTATAAAAAAAGTTGATTTCATTTTACAGAGACGTTATGACGACTGTTTTCTGAAACAAAATATAGATTCTACTTACTGATTATCTTGCAAAGCGTAAAGCATTAACTGGTGAATATTACATAAGTCCACTAGATTATCTGAGAGATGCAGTCTGAATCGGAAAATAAAAAGATATATTTCATCAGGACAGTATAACAGCGCATAGAGGTGCTCTCAAAGAATGGAATATCTGAGGGATCTTAAACGTGAGTCTTTGGAACATACACGTTATTCACCCAGGACAGCACCATCTGACTTCCAGGTATTCGCACATCTAAAGCAGTCTGAAACTGGAAATCTGAATCCAGTGAAATTACAGAAACTGTAAACGGATATTTTACAGAACTTTGATAATTGTGCTTTGCACTTTAGAGATGTAACCTACTCACTGAGAAAACGTTAGACAAACTGTGCTGGTCTAAAAGAAGACGGCGTATACAGGTTGTTACAAAAAGGTACGGCCACCTTTCAGGAAACATTCCTCACACACAAAGAAAGAAAATATGTTATGTGGACATGTGTCCGGAAACGCTTAATTTTCATGTTAGAGCTCATTTTATTACTTCTCTTCAAATCACATTAATCATGGAATGGAAACACACAGCAACAGAACGTACCAGCGTGACTTCAAACACTTTGTTACAGGAAATGTTCAAAATGTCCTCCGTTAGCGAGGATACATGCATCCACCCTCCGTCGCATGGAATCCCTGATGCGCTGATGCAGCCCTGGAGAATGGCGTATTGTATCACAGCCGTCCACAATACGAGCACGAAGAGTCTACATTTGGTACCGGAGTTGCGTAGACAAGAGCTTTCAAATGCCCCCATAAATGAAAGTCAAGAGGGTTGAGGTCAGGAGAGCATGGAGACCATGGAATTGGTCCGCCTCTACCAATCCATCGGTCACCGAATCTGTTGTTGAGAAGCGTACGAACACTTCGACTGAAATGTGCAGGAGCTCCATCGTGCAGGAACCACATGTTGTGTCGTACTTGTAAAGGCACATGTTCTAGCAGCACAGGTAGAGTATCCCGTATGAAATCACGATAACGTGCTCCATTGAGCGTAGGTGGGAGAACATGGGGCCCAATCTAGACATCACCAACAATGCCTGCCCAAACGTTCACAGAAAATCTGTGCTGATGGCGTGATTGCACAATTGCGTGCGGGTTCTCGTCAGCCCACACATGTTGATTGTGAAAATTTACAATTTGATCACGTTGGAATGAAGCCTCATCAGTAAAGAGAACATTTGCACTGAAATGAGGATTGACACATTGTTGGATGAACCATTCGCAGAAGTGTACCCGTGGAGGCCAATCAGCTGCTGATTGTGCCTGCACACGCTGTACATGGTACGGAAACAACTGGTTCTCCCGTAGCACTCTCCATACAGTGACATGGTCAACGTAACCTTGTACGGCAGCAACTTCTCTGACGCTGACAGCCGTGCGGTTAAAGGCGCTGCAGTCTGGAACCGCCAGACCGCTACGGTCACAGGTTCGAATCCTGCCTCGGGCATTGATGTTTGTGATGTCCTTAGGTTAGTTAGGTTTAACTAGTTCTAATTTCTAGGGGACTAATGACTTCAGCAGTTGAGTCCCATAGTGGTCAGAGCCATTTGAACCATTTGACGCTGACATTAGGGTTATCATTAACTGCACGAAGAATTGCCTCGTCCATTGCAGGTGTCCTCGTCGTTCTAGGTCTTCCCCAGTCGCGAGTCATAGGCTGGAAT